>NC_064822.1:11271822-11896822 GCF_024166365.1 Elephas maximus indicus | reverse complement strand
GAATTCTTACTAGGTATGCAGGGATGGCTCAATGTTAGAAAAACAATCAATGTAATGCATCAAATAAAAAATAAGAACCTTACAATCTTATCAACTGACATCTGACAAAGTTCAACACCCATTCATGATAAAAACTCTCAGCAAAATAGGAATAGAAGCAAAATTCCTCAGCATAAAAAAGGTATTCATACAAAGCCAACAGCCAACATCATCCTAAACGGAGAGAGTCTGAAAGCATTACCCTTGAAAGCGGGAACCAGACAAGTATGCCATTTATCACCACTCTTATTCAACACTGTGCTGGAGATCCTAGCCAAAGCAGTAAGGCAAGAGAAAGAAAGACCCTCCAAAATGGTAAGGAAAAAGTAAATGTATTCCTATTCGCAGATGATATGATCTTAAATACAGAAAACCCTCAAAGAATCCACACAAAAGCTACTGGATCTCACAGGAGATTTCAGCAACGTATCAGGATACAAGGTAAAAATACAAAAATCAGTTGGATTTATCTACACCAACAAAGAGAACTTCGAAGAGGAAATCACCAAATCAATACCATTTACAATGAACCCCAAGAAGATAAAATAATTAGGCATAAATCTAACCAGATACTTAAAAGAACTATACAAAGAAAACTATGAAACACTATTGCAAGAAACAAAAAGGGACTTACATAAGTGAAAAAACATACCTTGCTTATGGATAGGAAGACTCAATATTGCGAAAATGTCAATTCTACCCAAAGGGATCTACAGATACAATGCAATTCCTATCCAAATTCCAACACATTTTTTTAATGAGAAGGAGAAACATATCACCAAGTTCATATGGAAAGGGAAGAGACCCTGGATGAGTAAGGCATTACTGACGAAGAAGAATAAAGTGGGAGCCCTCATACTGTCTGATTTTAGAAACTATTATACTGCCATGGTAGTTAAAACAGCCTGGTACAAGTACAACAACAGACACAGAGACAAGTAGAATAGAATTGAGAATCTAGACCTAAATTCATCCATTTATAAGCTGATATTTGACAAAGACCCAAAGTTTGTTAAATGAAGGAAAGACAATTTCTTTGATAAATGGTGCTGGCATAACTGGATATCCATCTGCAAAAATATGAAACAAGACCCATACCTCACACTATGTACAAAAACTAACTCAAAATGGATCAAAGACCTAAGTATAAAATCTAAATGATAATGATAATGGAAGAAAAAATAGATACAATGCTAGGAGCTCTAATACATGGTATAAACAGAATTAGAATCATAACTAAAAATGCACAAACACCAGAAGAGAATCTAGATAACTGGGAACTCCTAAAAACCAAACACGTTCATCCAAAGACTTCACCAAAAGACAACCTACAAACTGGGATAAAAACTTTGGCTACCACATACCCTATCAGGGTCTAATCTCTAAAATCTATAAGATACTGCAAAACCTCAATAATAAAAAGACAAATAACCCAATTAAAAAATTAGCAAAGGATATGAACAGGCACTTCACCAAAGAAAACATTCAGGCAGCTAAGAGATATAAAAGGAACTGCTCAGGGTCATTAGCCATTAAATAAGAGAAACATAAATCAAAACTACAATAAGATACCTTCTCACCCCAACAAGGCTAGCATTAATCCAAAAAACACAACATAATAAATGTTGGAGAGTTTGTGGAGAAACTGGAACACGTATACACTATCGGTGGGGATGTAAAATGGTACAACCACTTTGGAAATCAATTTAGGCTTCCTTGAAAAGCTAGAAATAGAAGTACCGTACAATCTAGCAATCCTACTCCTTGGAATATAACTTAGAGAGATAAGAGGCATCACACAAATAGATATATGCACACCCATGTTCATTGCAGCACTGTTCACAGTAGCAAAAACTGGAAACAACCTAGGTGCCCATCAACAGACAAATGGATAAACAAATAATGGTATATTCACACTATGGAATACTATGCAACGATAAAGAACACTGATGAATCTGTGAAACATCTCGTGGCATGGATGAATCTGGAAGGCATTATGCTGAGTAAAATTAGTCAGTCACAAGAGAACAAATATTGTATGAGACTACTATTATAAGAACTCAAGAAAAGGTTTAAACACACAAAAAATATTCTACGATGGTTATTAGGGTGGAGAGGGAGGGAGAAGGGAATTTACTAACTAGACGGTAGACAAGAATTATCTTAGGTGAAGGGAAGGGCAACACACAATACAGGGGAAGTCAGCATGACTGGACTAAACCAAAAGTTAAGAAGTTTCCTGAATATAATCAGATACTTCCAGAGACACAGTAGCAGGGGTGAGGACCTGGGGACCATGGTTTTAGAGGACATCTAGGACAACTGGCATAACAATGTTCATTAAGAAAATGTTCTGCATCCGACTTTGGTGAGTGGTGTCTGGGGTCTTAGAATCTTGTGAGTGGCCACCTAAGATGTATCAATTGGTCCCAACTCACCTGAAGCAAAGGAGAATGAAGAACACCAAGACAGGAGGAAACTATTAGCCCAAGAGACAAAGGGCAACATAAACCAGAGACTCTATCAGCCTGGGACCAGAAGAACTAGGTGGTGCTCAGCTACCACCAATGACTACCCTGACAGGGAACACAACAGAGTTCCTGACAGAGCAGGAGAAAGTGTGGTGCAGAACTCAAATTCACATAAAAAATCCAGACTTAATGGTCTAACTGAGACTAGAAGAATCCCAGAAGACATGGCCCCCAGGCTCTCTGTTAACCCAGAACTAAAACTATTCCTGAAAACAACTCTTCAGACAAAGATTAGACTGGACTATAAAACATAAAATAATACTCGTGGAGGCGGAGCCAAGATGGCGGACTAGGCAGACGCTACCTCGGATCCCTCTTACAACAAAGACACGGAAAAACAAGTGAATCGATCACATACATAACAATCTACGAACCCTGAACAACAAACACAGATTTAGAGACGGAGAACGAACTAATACGGGGAAGCAGCGATTGTTTCCAGAGCCTGGAGCCTGCATACCAGTCAGGTACGGCACAAGCACAGAGACCTGCTCCACCCCCCTGAACTAACCCCGGGAGGGGGACTAGCCGGTTCCACGGGCGGCGTGGGACGCAGCCGTTAGGAGAAGTCCCCGGGAGGCAGTGACTGATCTTGGAGCAGAAAGAGCAGCACCCGAGCCGGGGAACCGTCCCACAGGGATTTGGACTGCACGCAGGTATGCCATAAACACGGAGAGTTGCTCCACCCCCTGAACTAACCCCGGGAAGGTGACCATCTGGGTCGCGCGGGCGGCGTGGGACGCAGCCGGTAGGAGAAGTCCCCGGGAGGCAGCGACTGGTATTGGAGCGGGGAGAACAGCGTTCCAGCCGGGACACTCGGTCGCGGCACAAGCACGGGGAGCTACTCCACCCATCTGAACTAACCCCGGGAGGGGGTCCACCTGGTTCACGGGGGCGGCACGGCCACGCGGCTGGAGGGACGAGAAGTCCCCGGGAGGCAGCGACTGATTTTGGAGTCGAGAGTGCACCGTCCCAGTAGGGGAGCCTTGACGCTGGGCGTGGGGCTGGAAGCGGAGGATCTGACCGTGACTCCAGCGGGCCAGACCCCCCGGGGGCAATCTCCACACAGACAGCACACATAGGCGACGCGCCCGCGGGAATCTCAGATATAATAGTCTTTCCAAGCAAGACAAGCAACTCTGGCTATATTCTGAGGTGCTACTCTCCTATCTCTCTGTTCCCTCCCCCACCCTCCCCAGGCGGCTTCATTAACATCTGAATAGCCTGAGCCAGAGGGAGAACTCTGATAGGGATCTGACTGCAGTTTTTTTTTAGCGGATTTTCTGGAAAAACTAGTTTCCCAGTGATGGCTCGGAGACAACAATCCATATCAAACCACTTAAAGAAGCAGACCGTGACAGCTTCTCCAACTCCCCAAACAAAAGAATCAAAATCTTTCCCAAATGAAGATACAATTTTGGAATTATCAGATACAGAATATAAAAAACTAATTTACAGAATGCTTAATGATATCACAAATGAAATTAGGATATCTGCAGAAAAAGCCAAGGAACACACTGATAAAACTGTTGAAGAACTCAAAAAGATTATTCAAGAACATACTGGAAAAATTAATAAGTTGCAAGAATCCATAGAGAGACAACATGTAGAAATCCAAAAGATTAACAATAAAATAACAGAATTAGACAACACACTAGGAAGTCAGAGGAGCAGACTCGAGCAATTAGAATGCAGACTGGGACATCTGGAGGACCAGGGAATCAACACCAACATAGCTGAAAAAAAATCAGATAAAAGAATTAAAAAAAATGAAGAAACCCTAAGAATTATGTGGGACTCTATCAAGAAGGATAACCTGCGGGTGATTGGAGTCCCAGAACAGGGAGGGGGGACAGAAAACACAGAGAAAATAGTTGAAGAACTTCTGACAGAAAACTTCCCTGACATCATGAAAGACGAAAGGATACCTATCCAAGATGCTCATCGAACCCCATTTAAGATTGATCCAAAAAGAAAAACACCAAGACATATTATCATCAAACTCACCAAAACCAAAGATAAACAGAAAATTTTAAAAGCAGCCAGGGAGAAAAGAAAGGTTTCCTTCAAGGGAGAATCAATAAGAATATGTTCTGACTACTCAGCAGAAACCATGCAGGCAAGACGGGAATGGGACGACATATACAGAACACTGAAGGAGAAGAACTGCCAACCAAGGATCATATATCCAGCAAAACTCTCTCTGAAATATGAAGGCGAAATTAAGATGTTTACAGACAAACACAAGTTTAGAGAATTTGCAAAAACCAAACCAAAGCTACAAGAAATACTAAAGGATATTGTTTGGTCAGAGAACCAATAATATCAGATATCAGCACAACACAAGGTCACAAAACAGAACGTCCTGATATCAACTCAAATAGGGAAATCACAAAAACAAACAAATTAAGATTAATTAAAAAAAAATACACATAACAGGGAATCATGGAAGTCAATAGGTAAAAGATCATAATAATCAAAAAGAGGGACTAAATACAGGAGGCATTGAACTGCCATATGGAGAGTGATACAAGGCGATATAGAACAATACAAGTTAGGTTTTTACTTAGAAAAATAGGGGTATATAATGAGGTAACCACAAAAAGGTATAACAACTCTATAACTCAAGACAAAAACCAAGAAAAACGTAACGACTCAACTAACATAAAGTCAAACACTATGAAAGTGAGGATCTCACAATTTACTAAGAAAAACGCCTCAGCACAAAAAAGTATGTGGAAAAATGAAATTGTCAACAACACACATAAAAAGGCATCAAAATGACAGCACTAAAAACTTATTTATCTATAATTACCCTGAATGTAAATGGACTAAATGCACCAATAAAGAGACAGAGAGTCACAGACTGGATAAAGAAACACGATCCATCTATATGCTGCCTACAAGAGACACACCTTAGACTTAGAGACACAAACAAACTAAAACTCAAAGGATGGAAAAAAGTATATCAAGCAAACAATAAGCAAAAAAGAAGAGGAGTAGCAATATTAATTTCTGACAAAATAGACTTTAGACTTAAATCCACCACAAAGGATAAAGAAGGACACTATATAATGATAAAAGGGACAATTGATCAGGAAGACATAACCATATTAAATATTTACGCACCCAATGACAGGGCTGCAAGATATATAAATCAAATTTTAACAGAACTGAAAAACGAGATAGATACCTCCACAATTATAGTAGGAGACTTCAACACACCCCTTTCGGAGAAGGACAGGACATCCAGTAAGAAGCTCAACAGAGACACGGAAGATCTAATTACAACAATCAACCAACTTGACCTCATTGACTTATACAGAACTCTCCACCCAACTGCTGCAAAATATACTTTTTTTTCTAGCGCACATGGAACATTCTCTAGAATAGACCACATATTAGGTCATAAAACAAACCTTTGCAGAGTCCAAAACATCGAAATATTACAAAGCATCTTCTCAGACCACAAGGCAATAAAACTAGAGATCAATAACAGAAGAACGAGGGAAAAGAAATCAAATACTTGGAAAATGAACAATACCCTCCTGAAAAAAGACTGGGTTATAGAAGACATCAAGGAGGGAATAAGGAAATTCATAGACAGCAACGAGAATGAAAATACTTCCTATCAAAACCTCTGGGACACAGCAAAAGCAGTGCTCAGAGGTCAATTTATATCAATAAATGCACACATACAAAAAGAAGAAAGAGCCAAAATCAGAGAACTGTCCCTACAACTTGAACAAATAGAAAGTGAGCAACAAAAGAATCCATCAGGCACCAGAAGAAAACAAATAATAAAAATTAGAGCTGAACTAAATGAATTAGAGAACAGAAAAACAATTGAAAGAATTAACAAAGCCAAAAGCTGGTTCTTTGAAAAAATTAACAACATTGATAAACCATTGGCTAGACTGACTAAAGAAATACAGGAAAGGAAACAAATAACCCGAATAAGAAATGAGAAGGACCACATCACAACAGAACCAAATGAAATTAAAAGAATCATTTCAGATTATTATGAAAAATTGTACTCTAACAAATTTGAAAACCTAGAAGAAATGGATGAATTCCTTGAAAAACACTACCTACCTAAACTAACACATTCAGAAGCAGAACAACTAAATAGACCCATAACAAAAAAAGAGATTGAAACGGTAATCAAAAAACTCCCAACAAAAAAAAGTCCTGGCCCGGACGGCTTCACTGCAGAGTTCTACCAAATTTTCAGAGAAGAGTTAACACCACTACTACTAAAGGTATTCCAAAGCATAGAAAATGACGGAATACTACCCAACTCATTCTATGAAGCCACCATCTCCCTGATACCAAAACCAGGTAAAGACATTACAAAAAAAGAAAATTATAGACCTATATCCCTCATGAACATTGATGCAAAAATCCTCAACAAAATTCTAGCCAATAGAATCCAACAACACATCAAAAAAATAATTCACCCTGATCAAGTGGGATTTATACCAGGTATGCAAGGCTGGTTTAATATCAGAAAAACCATTAATGTAATCCATCACATAAATAAAACAAAAGACAAAAACCACATGATCTTATCAATTGATGCAGAAAAGGCATTTGACAAAGTCCAACACCCATTTATGATAAAAACTCTTACCAAAATAGGAATTGAAGGAAAATTCCTCAACATAATAAAGGGCATCTATGCAAAGCCAACAGCCAATATCACTCTAAATGGAGAGAACCTGAAAGCATTTCCCTTGAGAACGGGAACCAGACAAGGATGCCCTTTATCACCGCTCTTATTCAACATCGTGTTGGAAGTCTTAGCCAGGGCAATCAGGCTAGACAAAGAAATAAAAGGTATCCGGATTGGCAAGGAAGAAGTAAAGTTATCACTATTTGCAGATGACATGATTATATACACAGAAAACCCTAAGGAATCCTCCAGAAAACTACTGAAACTAATAGAAGAGTTTGGCAGAGTCTCAGGTTATAAAATAAACATACAAAAATCACTTGGATTCCTCTACATCAACAAAAAGAACACCGAAGAGGAAATAACCAAATCAATACCATTCACGGTAGCCCCCAAGAAGATAAGATACTTAGGAATAAATCTTACCAAGGATGTAAAAGACCTATACAAAGAAAACTACAAAGCTCTACTACAAGAAATTCAAAAGGACATACTTAAGTGGAAAAACATACCTTGCTCATGGATAGGAAGACTTAACATAGTAAAAATGTCTATTCTACCAAAAGCCATCTATACATTTAACGCACTTCCGATCCAAATTCCAATGTCATATTTTAAGGGGATAGAGAAACAAATCACCAATTTCATATGGAAGGGAAAAAAGCCCCGGATAAGCAAAGCACTACTGAAAAAGAAGAAGAAAGTGGGAGGCCTCACCTTACCTGACTTCAGAACCTATTATACAGCCACAGTAGTCAAAACAGCCTGGTATTGGTACAACAACAGACACATAGACCAATGGAACAGAATTGAGAACCCAGACATAGATCCATCCACGTATGAGCAGCTGATATTTGACAAAGGACCAGTGTCAATTAACTGGGGAAAAGACAGCCTTTTTAACAAATGGTGCTGGCATAACTGGATATCCATTTGCAAAAAAATGAAACAGGACCCATACCTCACACCATGCACAAAAACTAACTCCAAGTGGATCATAGACCTAAACATAAAGACTAAAACGATAAAGATCATGGAAGAAAAAATTGGGACAACCCTAGGAGCCCTAATACAAGGTATAAACAGAATACAAAACATTACCAAAAATGATGAAGAGAAACCCGATAACTGGGAGCTCCTAAAAATCAAACACCTATGCTCATCTAAAGACTTCACCAAAAGAGTAAAAAGACCACCTACAGATTGGGAAAGAATTTTCAGCTATGACATCTCCGACCAGCGCCTGATCTCTAAAATCTACATGATTCTGTCAAAACTCAACCACAAAAAGACAAACAACCCAATCAAGAAGTGGGCAAAGGATATGAACACACATTTCTCTAAAGAAGATATTCAGGCAGCCAACAGATACATGAGAAAATGCTCTCGATCATTAGCCATTAGAGAAATGCAAATTAAAACTACGATGAGATTCCATCTCACACCAGCAAGGCTGGCATTAATCCAAAAAACACAAAATAATAAATGTTGGAGAGGCTGCGGAGAGATTGGAACTCTCATACACTGCTGGTGGGAATGTAAAATGGTACAACCACTTTGGAAATCTATCTGGCGTTATCTTAAACACTTAGAAATAGAACTACCATACAACCCAGAAATCCCACTCCTAGGAATATACCCTAGAGATACAAGAGCCTTCATACAAACAGATATATGCACACCCATGTTTATTGCAGCTCTGTTTACAATAGCAAAAAGTTGGAAGCAACCAAGGTGTCCATCAACGGATGAATGGGTAAATAAATTGTGGTATATTCACACAATGGAATACTACGCATCGATAAAGAACAGTGACGAATCTCTGAAACATTTCATAACATGGAGGAACCTGGAAGGCATTATGCTGAGCGAAATGAGTCAGAGGCAAAAGGACAAATACTGTATAAGACCACTATTATAAGATCTTGAGAAATAGTAAACCTGAGAAGAACACATACTTTTGTGGTTACGAGGCGGGGAGGGAGGGAGGGTGGGAGAGGGTTTTTTTATTGATTAATCAGTAGATAAGAACTGCTTTAGGTGAAGGGAAAGACAACACTCAATACATGGAAGGTCAGCTCAATTGGACTGGACCAAAAGCAAAGAAGTTTCCGGGATAAAATGAATGCTTCAAAGCTCAGCGGAGCAAGCGCGGGGGTCTGGGGAACATGGTTTGCGGGGACTTCTAAGTCAATTGGCAAAATAATTCTATTATGAAATCATTCTGCATCCCACTTTGAAATGTGGCGTCTGGGGTCTTAAATGCTAACAAGCAGCCATCTAAGATGCAGCAATTGGTCTCAACCCACCTGGAGCAAAGGAAAATGAAGAACACCAAGCCCACATGACAACTAAGAGCCCAAGAGACAGAAAGGGCCACATGAACCAGAGACCTACATCATCCTGAGACCAGAAGAACTAGTTGGTGCCCGGCCACAATCGATGACTGCCCTGACAGGGAGCTCAGCAGAGGACCCCTGAGGGAGCAGGAGAGCAGTGGGATGCAGACCCCAAATTCTCATAAGAAGACCAAACTTAATGGTCTGACTGAGAGTGGAGGAATCCCGGCGGTCATGCTCTCCAGACCTTCTGTTGACACAGGACAGGAACCATCCCTGAAGACAACTCATCAGACATGAAAGGGACTGGTCAGCGGGTGGGAGAGAGACGCTGATGAAGAGTGAGCTAATTATATCAGGTGTACACTTGAGATTGTGTTGGCAACTCTTGTCTGGAGGGGGGATGGGAGGATAGAGAGAGAGGGAAGCCGGCAAAATTGTCAAGAAAGGAGAGACTGAAAGGGCTGACTCAAGACGGGGAGAGTAAGTGGGAGTAGGGAGTGAGATGTATGTAAACTTATATGTGACAGACTGATTGGATTTGTAAACGTTCACTTGAAGCTTAATAAAAGTTATTATAAAAAAAAAAAAATAATAATACTCGTGAAGAGTGTGCTTCTTAGTTCAAGCAGATATATGAGACTAAATGGGCAGCTCCTGTCCAGAGGTGGGATAAGAAGGCAGAAACAGATAAGAGCTGGCTGAATGGCCATGGGAAACCCAGGGTGGAAAAGGGGAGTGTGTTGTCATATTACAGGGATTGCAACTAGGGTCACATAACAATATGTGTATGAACTTTTGTATGAGAAATTAACTTCAGCTGTAAACTTTCATCTAAAGCACAATAACAAAATAAATAAATAAAAGTAAAGGCACTGGGCGATCAATAGCTGCATATCAGGTAACAAGAGATGTAAAAATTTACTCAGACAATGAAACCTCTTTGGGAACAGCAGCTGCAATTGGAGTCACCACCTGGTTAAGTTTCCAATAATACACTGTCATTCCCCAAGATTCATGTTTTTTTTACACAGGCCAAATAGACGAGTTGAATGGGAATGAGATGGGAAGTACCTGCCTGCATCCTTCAATTCTTTGATAGTGGCAGTAATCTTTGAAATCCTTCCGGGAATGTAGTATTGCTTTTGGTTTAGTCTTCTGTTCACTTGACCTAGAATTCTTCCAATTGTACAAATCAAGTAAATAGTACATTTCCCATCTATTTCACTCCTATAAACACCATGACTAAATTCATGTGAGTCACACTACAGTGACCAAGCCCACCTTGTCTTTCTCAAGTGAATGCGGCCACTTGGACCCTACTATCACAGGGACCAATCAGCCCTATTGCAGTTAGGTGTCTTAATTCAGTTATGGCAGTTCCCACTGTCAAATCTAACTTACATAAAATAGCAATCACAGCAGTCTTCAACGATGCTGGGGCTCCCTTCACAAATTTGTTCCCCACAGTTGTGGTAAAAGGTGTGTCCTCTGTGCCCTCCATGTGTGGGTCTGTGGTCTAACTTGATAAATCCACTCTAGCATGCCAGTTTCCCTAAGCTTTGGATACCTATTTCTACGGTATGCCAAGGCAGGTCTGGTACCTCAGCTTGATTTAGTGCAGGCCACCGCATAATCCATGCTTCAGCAAGCCAACCCAATAAACTATTAAATCCTTTCCTAACTTCTCATGCTGAAACAATGAATGAACGATCTGTGCTTGGTGGACCCATATCAATAAACTCAGACTGATACATCTTTACATTCCTTGCACCGTTATCACACACCCTTAATAGCCATTCCTACAATTTTTCTTCAGGTTTTGTTTGTATATATTAGAAAAGTTAAGCAGTTCTTTTGGAGTGTAGCATACCGCCTCCTGATTCACACTATATCCTTCGCCTTGTAGCACTAGCTGGGACTTAAGTCTAGTTATAGGTCTAGAAGCAAAATTGGGTGGTGGGAATGTGTTCTGAGAACATTCATCAGTGTCTTGAAAGGCAACTGCCTCAGGTGATGGCCCAGGCAATGACTCAGATGCCTCCCTAGGTGATGACTCAGACGCTGCCATATCTCAGACAAAAACTCCTCAGTTGGGTTAATCTCATCAGATGGGTATAGAGTGGTTAATGGTTTTACTGGAGAATGTGGCTTAGTAGGCAAATATGGAATAAATCCTTCATATGGAAATGAGAGGACTGGTTTTGTTGGCAGGAGTGATTCAATAGAATTTAGGCGCTTAGTGTCCCCAGCTTCCAGATTATCTGCCCATATGTCCCCATCCCAAGTGTCAGGATCGCATTTTTTTTCCAGTCAATGCCCTCACTTTAGCTTCAGACACCTTTCGAAGTTGGAAATTCAATTAGGGTTGTAATTCAGCCACTATTAAGATAAGACCCTGGTTTTGGTTTTCAGCAATATCAGCTCTGTTACTACATGAAATAAGACCTTCGGGGCACAAATGGCAACTCTGAGGTCTTTCATGCAGCTCTTGAGCTGTGACCCTGAAGCCCTGAGCTCATTTCTTTCTTTCACCACTTTGTCCAGTGAGAGGAGGTCCAACCAACCGGCTTCCTTATATTTCTCATTTTGACGAAATTGTAGAAAAGTATCAAACATGCAATCATCCAGAACCTCACCTCTCACCAATACTTGATCTATTGTTGGTGATAATTTGTGTTTCTATTGCTACCTCATGCCATGGATTAGCAGCCTCCTCTTTACTATTGGAAGCAGAGTAATCAACATCTTTAAAACTGACCAGATTTTAGAAGCAATTTAGAAAACTCATCCATAAATTTTTCTCTAGAACCTCACTGTCAATGCCAAATATATTATGGAAGTAAAACCAGTGACGTATACACATATACACATAGATAGATAGATAGATAGATAGATAGATAGATAGATAGATAGATAGATAGATAGATAGATAGATAGATAGATAGATAGATAGATAGATAGATAGATAGATAGATAGATAGATGATAGATAGATAGATGATAGATAGATAGATGATAGATAGATAGATGGTAGATAGATGACAGATGATGATAGATGATAGATAGATAGATGATAGATAGATAGATAGATAGATGATAGATAGATAGATAGATAGATAGATAGATAGATAGATAGATAGATAGATAGATGGTAGATAGATGAGAGATAGATGACAGATGATGACAGACGATAGATAGATGATAGATAGATAGATGATAGATGATAGATGGATAGATAGATAGATAGATAGATAGATAGATAGATAGATAGATAGATAGATAGATAGATAGATAGATAGATAGATAGATGATAGATAGATGGATAGATAGATAGATAGATGATAGATAGATAGATAGATAGATAGATAGATAGATAGATAGATAGATAGATAGATAGATAGATGGTAGATAGATGAGAGATAGATGACAGATGATAGATAGATGATAGATAGATGATAGATAGATAGATAGATAGATAGGTAGATAGGTAGATAGGTAGATAGACAGATGATAGATAGATAGATAGATAGACAGATAGATAGATAGATGGTAGATGAGAGATAGATGACAGATGATAGATAGATGATAGATAGATAGATAGATAGATAGATAGATAGATAGATAGATAGATAGATAGATAGATAGATAGATGGTAGATAGATGACAGATGATGATAGATGATAGATAGATAGATAGATGATAGATAGATAGATAGATAGATAGATAGATAGATAGATAGATAGATGGTAGATAGATGAGAGATAGATGACAGATGATAGATGATAGATAGATAGATGATAGATAGATAGATGATAGATAGATAGATAGATAGATAGATAGATAGATAGATAGATAGATAGATAGATGGTAGATAGATGACAGATGATGATAGATGATAGATAGATAGATAGATGATAGATAGATAGATAGATAGATAGATGATAGATAGATAGATAGATAGATAGATAGATAGATAGATAGATAGATAGATAGATAGATAGATAGATAGATAGATAGATAGATAGATAGATGGTAGATAGATGAGAGATAGATGACAGATGATAGATGATAGATAGATAGATGATAGATAGATAGATAGATGATAGATAGATAGATAGATAGATGAGAGATAGATGACAGATGATGACAGACGATAGATAGACGATAGATAGATAGATAGATAGATAGATAGATAGATAGATAGATAGATAGATAGATAGATAGATGATAGATAGATAGATAGATAGATAGATAGATAGATAGATAGATAGATAGATAGATAGATAGATAGATGGTAGATAGATGAGAGATAGATGACAGATGATAGATGATAGATAGATAGATGATAGATAGATAGATGATAGATAGATAGATAGATAGATAGATAGATAGATAGATAGATAGATAGATAGATGGTAGATAGATGACAGATGATGATAGATGATAGATAGATAGATAGATGATAGATAGATAGATAGATAGATAGATAGATGATAGATAGATAGATAGATAGATAGATAGATAGATAGATAGATAGATAGATAGATAGATAGATAGATAGATGGTAGATAGATGAGAGATAGATGACAGATGATAGATGATAGATAGATAGATGATAGATAGATAGATAGATGATAGATAGATAGATAGATAGATGAGAGATAGATGACAGATGATGACAGACGATAGATAGACGATAGATAGATAGATAGATAGATAGATAGATAGATAGATAGATAGATAGATAGATGATAGATAGATAGATAGATAGATAGATGATAGATAGATAGATAGATAGATAGATAGATAGATAGATAGATAGATAGATAGATAGATAGATAGATAGATAGATAGATAGATAGATAGATAGATAGATGATAGATAGATATAGAGAGAGATTTATCTCAAGGAAATGGCTCACATGGTTGTAGAGGCTGGCCAGTCGCCAGTCCATGGGTCAGGCAATAGGCTGGAGGCTTCTCCTGACTCACAATGCATCAGAAGCTGTTGAACCCAAGATTGGCAGGTCAGGTGGTGGGCTGCTGTGAAGGCTGATGAATCCAAGATTGGCATAAGATGGCAGGCTCCTGGCTCACAGTCTGTGGAGCCAATGAATCTCAAGATTGGGGGGCAATATGGTAGGCTGCTGGCTTAAATCCCAAGAACCAGAGGTCAGATCATGATGAGCCAGATGCAGGATCCAGAGTGAGCAAAAACCAGTGAGCTTTGCCAGAACCAGAAAGTCCATACATATTGGATTCAGGCCACACCCCCAAGGAAACTCCCCTTACAACTGATTGGCTGATCACATCAGATCATATCATGGAAGGGTTTATATGACAAAACAGAGGGTAACTACATCATTATATAATAGCCAAATTTCATCACTATATAACTGCCAAACAACTGAGAATAATGTCCCAGCCAAGTCAAAACACAGCCTTACCCATCACAGGTATCTTTGGTCACAGTTAGGGAGAAGCTGCTTGAAAATGACACGTATATAGGATTAAGAAAAGCCAAGAGGTGAATGGAGAAAGAGTTTTGAAAATATCATGAATACCTCAATGAAACGGTGCCCAAAGCCAGCTCAATTCCTTGATTTACATAGAATTGAGAAAATAAGGAAATGTGAACTTTGAACTTACTATTTTTATTACGCGTTTATTGTTAGCAATGTTATGGGGTACGTCTGCTGATGTGAATACATTTTTGCAGAATATGTTTGTTTCAGAATAAGGAATTATTTTAAATTACTTCAGAGAAAATTTCCAACTCTCAAAATTGCTATTTTGTCTTGACAAATGCTGAGAATGCCTACAATAATTCCCCCTATATTAGTTTCCTATTGTTACTGTAACAAATTGCCACAAATTTAGTAGTTTAAAAAACAACACAAATTTATTATCTTTCTATTCTGGATGTCAGAAGTCTGAAATGGGTCTCAAGTTCTCAAGGCTAAAATCAAGGTGTCAACATGGCTGTGTTTCTCCTTGTGGCTGTAGGGAAGAATCAATTTCCTTTCCTCTTCCAGCTTCTAAAAGCTGCCCACATTCCTTGGCTGTGGTCCCTTCCTCCACCTTCCAAGCTAACAGTCTAGGATCTTCAGATCTCTTTCTGATTCTGATTTTCTATTCCTCCCTCTTCTTCCACTTTAAAAGACCCTTTTGATTACATTGGGCCAGCCCAGATAATTTAGGATATATACTCAATTTTAAGGCCAGCTGATTAAGAGACCTTAATTTTATCTGCAACCTTAATTCTCCTTTGCCACATAACATAATATATTAACATTCTGGGGTTTGGAACACAGACATCTTTGGGGGGACCATTATTTTGCCTACCACACTCCCCATTATGACAAAAGAGTGGCTTTTCTTAAACTGAGATTCATTAGAATATGAATATATGTATATAATTATATTCATATACATATATATGCACACACTTATACACACACACACACATATATATATATATATATATATATATATATAAACCCTGGTGACACAGTGGTTAAGAGCTATGGCTGCTAACCATAAAGATCAGCAGTTCAAATCCACCAGGCACTCCTTGGAAACCCTATGGGGCAGTTCTACTCTGTCCTCTAGGGTTGGTATTAGTCGGAATTGACTTGACCGCAACGGGTTTGGTTTTCAGTATATATATATATATGTATGTATCTATATATACATATAAAAAATATACATACATATAAATATACACACACACATATATCCCAAACCATTGTTGAGTCGAATTCCAACTCATAGTGTCACTATAGGACAGAGTAGAACTGTAGAACTCCCCTATAGTTTTTCCAAGGCTGTAATTTTTTTTCTTTTATTGTACTTTAGATGAAGGTTTACAGAACTACCACCCACTGCCTTCGAGGCAATTCCTAGTTCCTTATTAAACAGTTAGTACACACATTGTTTTATGACATTGGTTAACAACCCCACGACATGTCAACACTCTCACTTCTAGACCTTGGGTTCCCTATTACCAGATTTCCTGTCCCCTCCTGACTTCGAGTCCTTGCCCCTGTGCTGTTGTGCCCCTTTAGTCTTGTTTTGTTTTATGGTCCTGTCTAATCTTAAATGGCTGAAGTGTAAATCTCAGGAGTGACTTCATTACTGAGCTAAACGGGTGTCTAGGGGCCATACTCTTGGGGTTTCTCCAGTCTCTGTCAGCCCAGTAAGTCCAGTCTTTTTTTGTTAGAGTTTTGTTCTACATTTTTCTCCAGCTCTGTCCAGGACCCTCTATTGTGATCTCTGTCAGAGCACTCAGTGGTGGTAGTTAGGCACCATCTAGATGTACTGGACTCAGTCTGGTGGAGGCCGTGGTAGATGTGGTCCATTAGTCCTTTGGGCTAATCTTTTCCTTATATCTTTAGTTTTCTTCCTTATTACTTGCCCCCGAAGGGGTGAGACCAGTGGTGTATCTTAGATGGCTGCTCACAGGCTTTTAAGACCCCCGTTGCTACTCACCAAAGTAGAGTGTAGAATATTTTCTTTATGCCAATTGAGCTAGACGCTCCCTGAGACCATGGTCTCCACATCCTCAGTGCAGAAATTCAGTCCCTCAAGGAGTTTGATGTGTCTAAGGAGCTTCCATGACCTTGCCTTGTACAAGTTGTGCTGGCTTCCCCAGTATTGTGTACTGTCTTACACTTCGCCAAGGTTACCACTTATCTATTGTCTATTTAGTGTTTTTCCATTCCCATCCCTCCCCTCCCTCAAAGATTGCTCCTTTTTTGTGTGTAAACCTTTTCATGAGTTTTTAAAGTAGTGGACTCATAGAATATTTTTCTTTTTGTGATTGACTTATTTCACTCAGGATAATGCCCTCCAGATTCATCATTGTTCTTTATTGTTGTGTAATGCTCCATTGTGTGTATGTGCCACAGTTTGTTTATCCATTCATCTGTTGATGGGCATCTAGGTTGTTTCCATCTTTTTGCTATCATGAATAATGCTGCAATGAACATGGGTGTACATATGTCTATTCATGTGACAGCTCTTATTTCTCTAGGATATATTCCTGCCAGTGGAATTGCTGGATCATATGGTATTTCTATTTCTAGCTTTCTAAGGAAGAGCCATATCATTTTCCAAAATGGTTGTATCATTTTGCAATCCCACCAGCAGTCCGTAAGAGTTCCGATCTCCCCACAGCCTCTCCAATATTTGTTATTTCCTGGTTTTTTTTTTTTTTTTTTGTGTGTGTGTGTGTGTGTGTGTGTACCAGTAATGCCGAGGTGAGATAGTATCTCATTGTGGGTTTGATTTGCATTTCTCTAATGGCTAGTGATTGCAAGCACTTCCTCATGCATCTGTTGGTCACTTGAATGTATTTTTTGGTGAAGTGTCTGTTCATTTCCTTTGCCCATTTTTAAATTGTGTTATTTATGTTTTTGTTGTAGAGGTGTTAGACTTTCCTGTGGATTTTAGAGATTAGAACTTTGTCGATTTGTAATAGCCAAATTTTTTTCCAGTCTGTAGGTTCTCTTTTTACTCTTTGGTGAAGCCTTTTGATGAGCATAAGTGTTTAATTTTTAGAAGATCTCAGTTAACTAGCTTATCTTCTGGAGTCTGTGTGTTGTTGGTTTGGTTTGTAACCTGTTAATGCCATGTATTAGGACATCTTGCATTGATCCTATTTTTTCTTCTATGAACTTTATGGTTTTGGGCTTTATATTTAGGTCTTTGATCCATTTTGAATTAGTTTCTGTGTGTGGTGTGAGGTATGGGTCCTGTTTCACTTATTTCCAGTTGGATATCCAGTTTTGCCAGCGCCATTTTTTAAAAAGGCTGTCTTTTCCCCATTTGATGGACATTGGACCCTTGTCGAGATTAGGTGACCATAGATGGATGGGTTTATATCTGGGTTCTCATTTCTGTTATATTGGTCAATGTCTCTCTTGTTATACCAGTACCAGGCTATTTTGACTACCATAACTGTACAGTAGGTTCTGAGGTCAGGTAGTGAGAGTTCTCCTACTTTATTCCTCTTCTTCAATATTGCTTTACTTATATGGGGCTTCTTCCCTATCCATATAAAGTTAATGATCAGTTTTTCCATGTCTTTAAAGAATGTTGTTAGTATTTGGGTTGAGATTGCATTGTATTTGTAAATTTCTTTGAGCAGACTTGTCATTTTCACAATGTTGAATCTACCTATCCATGAGCATGGTATGTTTTTGCATTTATGTAGATCTATTTTTATTTTGGTTTCTTGTAGTAGCATTTTGTAGTTTTCTTTGTATAGGCCTTTTACATCTCTGGTTAGATTTATTCCTAAGTATTTTATTTTTTTAGGGACTACTATAAATGGTAAATTGTACAGAAACCCTGGTGGCATAGTGGTTAAGTACTGTGGCTGCTAACCAAAGGGCAGCAGTTCGAATCTACCCGGCGCTCCTTGGAAACTCTGTGGGGCAGTTCTACTCTGTCCTATAGGGTCACTGTGAGTCAGAATCAACTCAATGGTACTACGTTTAGTTTTGTTGGTTTTTATAAATGGTATTATTTTCGTGATTTGCTTTTCATTGTCTTTATTGGTGTATAGGGATCCAACTGATTTTTGTATGTTTAGCTTGTAATCCTACTACTATGCTGAACCTTTCTATTAATTCCAGTAATTGTCTCATAGAGTGTTTCGGGTTTTCTACATATAGTATCATATCGACTGCAAATAGGGACAGTTTAACTTCTTCATTACCAATTCGGATGCCCTTTTTTTCTTTTTCTTGGCTTATTGCTCTAGCTAAAACTTCCAGGACAATGTTAAACAGGAGTGGTGATAAAGGGCATCCTTGTCTTGTTCCTGTTCTCAAGGGGAATATTTTCAGAACAAAGCTGTCAATTTTCATGGAAGTAGACTGCCACATCTTTCTCCTGTGGAGTGGCTGGTGGGTTCAAACATTGATTTTTTTGATTAGCAGCCTAGTGCTTAACCAATGTCCCACCAGGACCTCAGAGGTATTTGGGATTCTATCTCATAAATGAATATCAACATTTCTAACATGGTTTCCAAAATAAATGAAAAATGCACTTGTGTCTAACTCTTCAGGCATACATTTTAACAAATAGGTACATGCTTTAGACCAGTATTTCTCAAACTGAGCTAATTATTAAAATATCTGTTGTTCTTGTTAAAATTGGATTCTGGGATTCCATATCATAGACCTTAAGATGTGAGGCCTCAGGATCACTATTTAACAAGTACCCAGGAAATTA
This sequence comes from Elephas maximus indicus, assembly GCF_024166365.1. Lineage (NCBI taxonomy): Eukaryota > Metazoa > Chordata > Mammalia > Proboscidea > Elephantidae > Elephas > Elephas maximus. Next base: position 11,876,995 of record NC_064822.1, on the reverse strand, counting down.
CTGAATCAAGTTGGGAAAGACAGATCTCTAAGTGAAAGACAGGAATGCTTAAGAAAACAAATTGATGACAATTATGGAAGGAAGCATTGTACATTTCAGTCAAATTCTACATCATTGGGTAGCAAGTAAAACACCAGTTAGTCAAACACGGATATGTTTTTTTCAAAAATACATAATTGTTTATCTTTTTGAAAAATGATTTCTTCAAATAGAACAACTGCCTTTTGCGACATGTAAATTTAGTTATAGGACTATGTAATTTTCTGAGTAAAAAAAGCTTTAAATAATTTCATATGCTTATTGAGTACTTTAGTCACCTGTCTGAAAAATTGATACATAGTGATACATTTAAACCCCCAAAGAACTCAATAAAGTAGGCACTATTATTACCTCAATTTTACATATGAGAGTACTGAGGCATGTAGCAGTCAAGTTACTTCCCTAAAGTCACACTACCTCTAAGGTATAGAGGCAAAATTCCAACCCAGGAAGCTTACTTTACAGCTTATGACTTTATAATACACTGCCTCCAAAATATACTCTTGGAAGAGGTATTTATAATGTTTCCATGTTTAAATGAAACATTCTTTGACATAAAATTTAAGTCATGAATATATATTTTTATGTTATTATGTGTACCCCAAGTGATTTAGGGTGACCTCAATATAACCTGCAAAACATTCTATTTAAAATTTAATCATCTTAAGACTGAACTGGTTAATCTCCAAGCCTAGTTTTCAAGTATCACCAGCAATTTGGTAGAGAATTACTATGGAAAATACAAGGCATTAAGTTTATGTCAATCAAAACAATGAGTTTACAAAGAGTACAGTATTTGCAATGAAAAACAACAGCCTTGAAATTATTGTACATTTCCCATTTATAAAGCACATATTTTGATTTTAAAAACATATAAATATAATGAAATACTGAAATGGTGAAGATTTGTTCTAAGAATAGTCTTCTGATTCTTAATTGTCCCAGGTATGTAGAACTATTATTATGATTATAATGTGTAGAACATGGCCAGCCTATATTTTTCATGTACAATAATAGGTCAGAGGGCTAGTGCTAGAAAACTGGGAAGCCTGAAGTGTATAACTACTTTGCTAGCTCTTAATATTCCCTAGAGGAGCTCTGGTGGCACAGGGATTAAGAGCTATGTCTGCTAACCAAAAGGTCAGCAGTTTGAATCTACCAGCTGCTCCTTGGAAACCCTATGCTGTTGTTGTTAGGTGTTGTCAAGTCAGTTCCAACTCGTAGAGACCCTATGTACAACAGCAGGAAATACTTCCCAGTCCTGCTCCATCCTCACAGTCATTGTTATGTTTGAGCCCATTGTTGCAGCCACTGTGTCAATCCATCTTGTTGAGGGTCCTCCTCTTTTTCAATAACCCTCTTTACCATGCATGATGACCTACTTCAGGGACTAATGCCTCCTGATAATATGTCCAAAGTGTGTGAGACGTAGTTTCGCCATCGTTGCTTATAAGGAACATTCTGGCTGTACTTCCTCCAAGACAGGTTTATTTATTCTTTTGGCAGTCCATGGTATAGTCAATATTCTTTACGAACACCACAATACAAAGGTGTCAATTCTTCTTTGGTGTTATTTATTCACTGTTCAGCTTTGACATGCATATTAGAAAACACCATGGCTTGGGTCAGGTGCACCTTAGTTTTCTAGGTGACGCCTTTGTTTTTCAACACTTTAAAAGGTCTTTTGCAGCAGATACGCCCAATGTAATGTGTTCTTTGATTTCTTGACTGCTGCTTCCATGGGTGTTGATTGCGGATCCAAGTAAAACGAAATTCTTGACAACTTCAATAGTTTCTTTCTTTATCATGATGTTGCCTATTGGTCTAGTTGTGAGGACTTTTGTTTTCTTTATGTTGAAGAGAAATCCATACTGAAAGCTGTAGTCTGATCTTCATCGGTAAGTGCTTCTAGTCCTCTTCACTTTCAGCAAGCCAAGTTGTGTCATTTGCATGACACAGATTGTTCATGGGTCTTCCTCAAATCCTGATACCTCATTCTTCTTCATATAGTCCAGCTTCTCAGATTATTTGCTCATCATAAGCATTGAATAAAATACCCATTGCCATCTAGTCAATTGTGACTCATAGCGACCCTATAGGACACAGTAGAACTTCCCCACAGAGTTTCCAAGGATCACCTGGTAGATTCGTGCTGCTGACCTTTTAATTAGCAGCTGAACTCTTAACCACTATGCCACCAGGGCTTCCACATATTGAATAGGTATGGTGAAAGGATACAACTCACACTTTATTTTAAACCGTGCACTACCCCTTGTTCTGTTAGAATCTATGTACAGGTTCCTCACGAGGACAGTTAAGTATTCTGGAATTTTAATTCTTTGTAATTTTGTCCATAATTTGTTATGATTCACACAGTTGAATGCCTTTGCATAGTCAATAAAACACAGGTAAACATCTTTCTGGTATGCTCTGCTTTCAGTCAGGATCCATTTGACATCAGCAATGGTTCCACGTCCTCTTCTGAATCCGGCTTGAATTTCTGGCAGTTCCCTGTCAAGGTACTGCCGCAGCCACTTTTGAATGATCTTCAGCAAAATTTTACTTGCATGTGATATTAATGATACTGTTCGATAATGTTCACAATCAGTTAGATCACCTTTCTTTGGAATAGGCATAAACATGGATTTCTTCCAGTCAGTTGGCCAGGCAGCTGTCTTCCAAAATTTTTTGCATAGACAAGTGAGCACTTCCAGCCCTGCATCTGTTTTTTGAAACTTCTCAATTGGTATTCCGTCAACTCCTGGAACCTTGTTTTTTGCCAATGCCATCAGTGCGGCTTGGACCTCTTCCTTCAGTACCATTGATTCCTGCTCATATGCTACCTCCTGAAATGCTTGAACACCAGCCTGACACATCTGTCAGTTTGTTGTACTGTGAAGGCTTGCATGTTGCTGTGATGCTGGAAGTTATGCCACCAGTATTCAAATACCAACAGGGTCACCCATGGTGAACAGGTTCCAGCTGAGCTTCCAGACTAAGACAGACTAGGAAGAAGGACCTGGAGGTCTACTTCTGAAAAGGATTAGCCAGTTAAAACCTTATGAATGACAGTGAAAACCCTATGGGGCAGCTCTATTCTTTCCGATAGGGTTGCTATGAGTTGGAATTGACTCGAAGGCAATGGGTTAATGTTCCCTAGTAGTTAATGAGCTGGGCTGCTAACCAAAACATTGGCGATTCAAGCCCACAGAGATGAAAAGTCTGGAGATCTAATTCTGAGAAATCAATCATTGAAAACCCTATGGAGCACAGCTCTACTCTGACACACGTGGGATCACTATGAGTGAAAGTCAGCAAGACAGCAACTTTTTTTCTTTTTTAATGTTCCCTTCTTGACCTGTAGAGGACAGGAATCTGAGATATTGAGCTCAGGCTTGGAATTGTAGTCCTGAAGCCTAGGTTGCCTGGGGACAGTGAGTGAAAATTGGAGATTCAGCTTCTTGAAAAATACCAGATCAAACAATCAGGCCAACCACAGGAAAAGCAGTGAATCTGAATTGGTTAGGGTGACAGTGAAAATCTGAATATAAACCAAAAAAGATTCCAAACTGGTTGGAGGGAAGGTAGAAATCCTAGATAAATCTGTACAATAAGAGAAAGTTTCAGTTGATTTTTCAAAATGATTTTATATAGTCCCAGGTATGTGGGAAGTAACAAAAACATTCCATTTCCATATCAGCAATTCAACACATGTAAAAGACACGTTAGGTAGATGTTTGTGAATGTGTATGAGTGTGTATGCATTTAATCTGGTCTTTTCCATACAGTATGCATCCATAAAAAGGATCAAGTCAACAAATTAGAGTATAAGAAATTCTCACAAATCTATCTAAATTTCTACTTTTCATTGTTTGGAATTTCCAAGGCTCTTGTAAATATGAAGAATCTATGTGTGTTCACAATGACTTATGTCTTTGTGGGTTCCAATTTGTGGCTTTGTATTTTGACTCCATTTGTAAATTTTTAAGCAAACTATTACCAGCTTAACAATTTATAATCATTTGAGGATAAGGGAAATCAGAAAAGGTAAAACACAATACCTGTTCTTGAGGAATTTGCAACAACACTGAGAAAAGACTTAAATGCAAAACAATTATACAAGAATATTTTATATATTAAAAGGAAAATGTGATAATCTTAGCAATTTGTGGAGAATTGAAAAGATATCTAACATGAACCAAAACAGTTTGGTTTATTCAGTGGATTTTTTAAAAGATATTAAAGCACAATAGTTTTTAGGAAATACTGTGTCTTCATATGAATAAATATGAGTATCTATTTTCTTGTTTCAATGTTCGGGTAAATGGAAGGTGATATCTTATATACTAAGAATAGCTAGTGATGATAAAACTTCAAGGAATCTTTACATTTATTTCTTATCTTCCACCTGCACCCACTCTCCACCCCTTGTGAGGCAGGAAAACTAGAGGGAACAGGAGTCAGTAAAATGCTTGTCCTCCCGTTGGGATAACACCCTGAAAAAGCCTTTACCCAGGAGAGTAACATTTTGTTATGGAGAATGTTCTGGGTGTATTTCACTATGCTTAATCTTCTCCTCCCACTGCCAGAGCTACCAGGGAATATTTCTTGATCCTTAACCCTGAAATCTGGTGGAGTTCTTGGAAGTAATATCTATAAAAATATGGGGCCCCTCTTAAACTCTGGTTCCTACAGATTTCTCACTCTCACTAGTCCACACTAGGCCTCCAGCAGTTAATCAAAATTGTCATTTAAGTGCTCCTACCAGTTTATGGCTCCAGGGGCTCCTGACTCTCTGGATTCACCTGCCCCTTCAGATTTCAGAGTGGTGGTTTGCCTTGAGACCTCAGTTCTCTGATGGGTCCAAAAAAAGTCATTACTTTTCAGCTTGTTCAGCCTTTCTGTTGTTGTAAGGACAGGAATGGCAACTTCTAAGCTCTTTACATGTCACAGTTGAAACTGGAAGTCTACATCTGTTTTCTAATTTTTTTTTCTTGTCAACTTTCCCTGATCTTAAGAAGTTGTATTTCCTACTCTACAGTGCTAGCAGGAAGCTGCCTCTGTATGCCAGGTTGATCTCTGACTTCTTGCTGTCATTAAGAAAGGGTGGGAGGTAGAGAATTATGTCATTTACATATATATACACATAACTAAAAAAAAAACAACAACTTTAGCAAGATTTCTAATGCAATTATTTTGAAGGTGAGTAAAACATATTCAAATATATAGAGAATTTGAAACCACTAGATAAAAAGAGCTGGAAAATGTTCTCAAAAGTTCACAATATCTGAGATATACAGCAAAATAATTTGTATTCTGACATTGAGCTCCAATAAAATTGGTTATGCATGTATATATACATGTGTATTTTAAAAACCCTTATTAAGATTTTAATTTGCTGTCAAGGGCAACTTGACTTTCAAAGATAGCTATTTCATGATTCATTTGCCAAGTCTGACTGTGACAGCAGAGATTAATTTAATCTGGGCTTTTATGCATTAGTATTCAAAAGGAATCTGAAGCAGAGAGATGGACTGGGTTATGTTTTATTTTTACAATGAAACAAATATTGTGTGTGTTCTCTTTTTGGTGGTTACAGTAAGTTGGTGAATTAAATTAAACACAAATATGGATTAGGAATGAAAGCTATTTCCAAGAAGTATTGCCGTTTTTTAGACATGGGCTTGAATGACACACTGTCATGAAAAGCAGAGGTTGTAACATTTACCTTGGAAAATAAATGTTTACCTCAAGCAGCAATTGACATTTCTAACTTATTGCTTGAATGTCAAGCACCGTTTCAAATCACTTTCCCAAAGCAGGCTTTGTATTTTGGCCTTGGGCCTTAGGCTAATATTAGATTAGTAAACCTTGACTGGTAGTTTACCTTTACTTTCTAGAAATGCATATTCATATGAATAACATGAAGGTCACATTTGTAATTAGCTGGCAGTTTTCAGAGTTGAAATAAGAGCACAGGAGCTACTGAGATGAGGGAAGAGCTGTAGATATCAACGGGACTTATGGCTCTGCTTTTGATTCTTATTGGTGTTCTGTAAGCTTTAACTCACCTCATTGAAATTACAAGGTCTCAGTTATCACAAGAAGGTGGGGCTCTTGTGAAGAGAACCTATATCTTCAGTGCAAACCTCCGACGCTTGATTGGGCATATTATTACTATTAGTTTATGACATGCCATAGAGACTTTTAGGTAACATCCTACAATGCATGGCTTTTTCCATTTTCAGTTGTTCTTTCCTTTTTCTTGTCTCATGTGTATAAATCACCATCGCAGTAAGCAAACACCTTAATCCTGTCTCTTTCTTTCCATTATAACAATGAAAGGAAAGTTCCTCATGATCCTTTAACTTAATTGCTACAGAAACTATACTAGAGACTTTTCATTTTGATGTTTCTACTATTCTCTTTTCCTTCTCTCAAAGCAAGTCTATGGAGCCAAAGTTACACACACACACACACATACACACATACATGTTTTATACCATTGACCATGACCTCTATTATTTAGGGTTTACCACATGCTGAACATCCTATAAACTCATTTTTTTTATTCTAGACAATTCAGATGACTCTCAGTTCAGTTAACTCTCTTATCTAAACTACTCTAGAATTAGTAATCGATGCCATAAATTTAGCTTTTAGATTGTAAGTTGGTATTATTATCGTATGTATATGAAGTCTGCCTCTTCAAGTAAATTATAAGCCTCTTAAAGCTAATATTTTTTTCTTACCAAATATAATTAGTTCAGAATAAATATTGGATGATGGTTTGAAAAGCCACGACAAAGTTTTCAACTGTTGAAAAAAGAACAAATTACATATAAATACATACAGTAAAGTACATAATACTTTATCTAACACATGGATTCGCAGTAACAGTAAAAAATTGCTCAATGATGAATAAAACTTAGAATTCTGATTCAGATATGCAAAAATATGACTTAATTTTTTCTTAACTTATCTCAGATTTCTTACATACACATTTATCTATTGATGTTGTTGTTGGGTGCTATTGAGTCAATTCTGACCCATAGCAACCCTATATGACAGGGTAGAACTGTCCTGTATGGTTTTCTAGGCTATGATCTTTCCAGGAGCAGGTTGCCAGGTCTTTTTTCTGGAAGAGCCACCAGTGTGTTCGAACCACTTATCTTTCGGTTTGCAGCCAAGCACTTAAACACTGTGCCACCAAACCTCCTCATATCTATTGATAGCACTAAATAATCTTGATAAGTAAAGGATAGTTTGATTATTATTATTATTTTTTATTTAAAACTTAGTTGTTTTTAGGCAAATAAATTCAGGATCCAAACCTGGCTAATTCAAAGTTGGGAGCACTGGTGGTGCAGTGGTTAAGAGCTATGGCTGCTAACCAAAAAGCTGGCAGTTCGAATCCACCGGCCACTCCTTGGAAACCACTGGGCTGCAATTGTATGTATCCTGATTCTCACTTCCGTGAGGAGACCATCTTCCCAAACTGCTCCTATATCCCTCATTATGACTTGGAATCCACTGGGCTGCAATTGGAATTCAAAATTCAGATTCCGTTGAGGGCTACTCTGCTTTTTCTTTCCTCTTTCCTGTCAATGAAGAGCATTTTCACATAACATCATGAGACCATTGCTATCTTTAAGTATTCATAAAATGTGCTTTAAGATTCTTCCAAGCAGGATTTACTAGGCATCATCTATCCAGTAACCTATCTGGGAGGCATGGAGAGAGCAATATGTCTAACACATTTTATTTTTAAGAATGCCGTTGCAGTAAACGTAGTTATGTCTATGATGAAAATATGTTATAGAAAGCATAGGATGCAGGTGTGAAAGCAAGACCCCAAGACTGAAAATATGCAAAAGGTGATGGCTTGTCTATGTGTTCATTCAATTACAACTTTATTTTTCCTATCTTGACCAACAGCATGACTTACTCTCCCTGCAATTAGAACCCGGTCGCATCTGGGATTACTCCAACTCCAACTTGATAGTTCAGTTTCTGAGAGTAGACTTCCACACAGGCATCCTAACTTGTCATGGTGACAAAATCAAGCATTTGAAGAAAGCTGCCACATAACCTGACACAACATTCAGCTGCTAGTCTCTGTCATATGTCGTGGTTTGATGTGGTTAGAAGGCATTGTCAGTGGGTAGTTTCTTTAAGGGCTCATTTGGCCTTAAAGATGACTGAGATGATCCCATGATCTAATTATCTGTGGGTAAGGACATTTAGTACCAGCTTCCTAAAAAAGTGGGAAGAGGTGTTTTGGAAACAGACATCTCCTTCTTCTTTGACTTGGTTGGTTACAGAGGCTGTCAGGAAGGAGAAATGAAAAGAAAACAGTAGGAATTATCCAGAAAATCCCAAGAATTTCTGGGAATATTTGACTATTCTCTAGGTTTCCTACTCCAAAATCATGGCCATTTTACCCGGCATCATTCAGGCATTTGTAACAAAGACAGTATTCGTGGAAATGTTCCAGAAGACGATCTGCAAATAATGCTTTCCCAAAAGCGATCCTGTAGATCTGATCCTGAGACACAGCTATTGAATCAAACTTATGTATCCTGATTCTCACTTCCGTGAGGAGACCATCTTCCCAGACTGCTCCTATATCCCTCATTTACATGAGCCCCTGGAAGGCCGCTTCACCTCCTTCTTGTGTGAAAACCCAGCATTATAACACTGATGGTCCTCCTTAAGCTCAAATTGAGACCTTTGTTACACAAAGAGATGGTTCCATGTACATACCGGGATATACCCAATTCTCCACAGGAAGTTAGTAGTATATCTCACTGAATACTTTTTTTCTGATTTTTGTTTTTAATATCTGGCCCATATACTTGGAGCCAAAATTTAATTTCTTTTTTAAGATGTATAAATATATATTCTAAGTTTTAGAGTTCATTGTATACATTTTAAAATGGAACTGAGAAATTAAATACAGCTAAATAAACTAATCTCCAACTTTTTTCCTTGCTTCTCATTGAAATGAATTCTATAAATATTGGTTGTAGAGGACATTGCTTACTATAGTCAGACATAAGAGAAGAAAAATGTAGCATGGAAAAAGTAATCAACTGTGTATAAGCCTTGCTTAGATTTGAGTAAATGTATGTCTGTTTAATGGTACGATATTAAAATAAAATTGCCTGCATCTTGTTTAGCTTAAAGCACAGATAACATAGCAAAATATGTTTTTGTTCATCGGTTTTCTGGTAGCTCTCTTTTTCTTTAATGTATTCTTAAACACAGCATTGCAATTTCATAAGGATAATATTTCGATAAAATATTATCATATCTTCTTGAACTCCTCAGAAGAAGTAATTTCATGGCTGGGTCATTGTAAGTCAGCATATTTTATCTATATCTAGAATAATAATTTTTCCAAAAATTTTTAAGACAGTCACAATATCAGAGTCTGTGTAGCTCTATTCCCTTAACTATTTGTATCTGTTACATCCCATACTCTGATCTGGAATTGAAAAAGTTCAGCAGTTACTACCATAGGTTATTTCTCTCTATTTTTTTTTCCAGGTAAGTATATTTATTCAGAGCTCACAGTGTCCACACAGATACAGTTAGGTTTGTGATATAATCACTATGTTAATATCATTAACTGTATAGCATAGAGGCAAAGACCACAGGTTTGGGATTAAAGATTTCCTTCTGATATTATCCAGTGGAATCTGTGGGCAATTTATTTAATATCTTTAAGCCTCAATATATCCATCCTTAAAATGGAAATAGTATTATTTATCTCAAAAATATGTTGGAAGGATTAAATGAGTTAATGTATGTGAAGCATCAATTACAGTGCCTTGCAACAAGTAAGTGCTAATTAAATGTTAATTATCATTGCTATTATTCTTTTAATACATAATAAAAATTGACATGACCTGAACTCCCGCTGGTAGATCGATTCCCTTCAAATGTTCTTCAGCAATTTCTGAGTTATTGACTGATCTGCACAAGAGGTACCTCGGATTTTTCTGTTTTGACACCTCCCTTAATCTACCCACCTCCTGCTAATGCTTACACTTAAAGCTTGCTCAGTCTTTGCAAGCTCAAACTACAACCGCTGGAGAGAGACTGAAGATCTGTGAAATAGCAGGAGGCTACAGCAAGGCATGCCTACACGTTATTTCATTCGCATGGTTTCAGTACAGTGCTCTGCCCATGGCAAACTCAGGTTTGCTTTTTGGAACTTTTTTTCCCCCTAAATATTTTCTATCCATGGTTGGTTGCATCTGCAGACTCAGAACCATGGATGCAGACTGATGACTGTACCAGAGACAGAAGTCTAAAGCATGTATCCTTGAACCTTGTTTCTAGATACAAGGATTGACCTATTTCCAAAATAATTATTAAAAGACATACCGTTTCCCTGCATCAAAAGCCCTACCACACATCAGAAGTCCAGGTAGAAGTTACAGCTGCAAACATCCATTAATAATCAGAACATGGACTGTACAAAGTATGAATCAAGGAAAATTGGAAGCGATCAAAAATGAAATTAAAAATGAATATCAATATCCTAGGCATTACTGAGCTGAAATGGACAGGGATTGGCAACTGTGCATTGGAAAATCATATGGTCTCCTATGCTGGTAATGACAGAATGAAGAAGAACGGCACTGCAAACATCTTCAAAAAGAATACTATAAGATCAATCTTGAAGTACAACGCCGTCAGCAATAATATCCATATGCCTAGAAGGATGGCCAGATATGACTATTATTTTAAAATTACACACCAACCACTAATGCCAAAGATGGAGAAATTGAAGATTTTCACCAACTTCTGCAGTCTGATATTGATCAAACACGCAATCAAGATGCATTGTTAATCACTGGTGATTGCAATATGAAAGTTAGAAACAAAGAAAAAGAATTGATACTTTAAAACATGGACTTGGTGATAGAAATAACGCCAGAGTTTGCATGGTAGAATTTTGCAAGGCCAATGACTTATTCATTGCAAATACCTTTTTTCAACAACATAAACACTGAATATGCTTGGTAAAGTAGACAGCCATCAAAAAAGAGGGAGATTCTCAGCAAGATGGATTGATACAGTGGCTGCAACAATGGGCTCAAGGATAACGATTGTGAGGATGGTGCAGGACTGGGCAGTGTTTCACTCTGTTGTACATAAGGTCACTATGAGTCAGAACTGACTCAACAGCACCTGATAACAACAACAACATACAGCTGGACATTGCCGGATGGACTACACAGAAATCAAATCAACTACATCTGTGGAAAGAGACAATGGAGAAGCTCAATATCATCAGTAAGAAAAAGGCTGGCCCAAACGCAGAACAGACCATCAATTCCTCATATGCAAGTTCAAGCTGAAGCAAAAAAAAAAATTAAGTTCACAAGAGCCAAAATATGGCCTTGAGTGTATCCCACCTAAATTTAGAGACCGACTTAAAAAAAAAAATTTTTTTTTTTTTTTAAGAATAGATTTGACACATGGAAGATTTATGACCAAAGACCAGATATGTTGTGGGATGACATCACGGGCAACATAAATGAAAAACGCAAAAGGTCATTAAAAAGACAGTAAAAGAAAGAAAAGACCAAAATGGATGTCAGTAGAGACAATGAAACTTGCTCTTGAATTTCAAGTATCTAAAGTGAATGGAAGAAATAATGAAATAAAACAGCTGAACAGAAGATTTGAAAGGGTGGCTTGGGAAGGCAAAGAAAAATATTATAACAAAATGCGCAAAGGCGTAGTTAGAAAACCAAAAGGGAAAAACATGCTCAGCATTTCTCATTACAAGAACTAAAGAAAAAATGTAAGACTCAAGTTGCTGTATTGAAGGATTCTATAGGCAAAATATTGAGCAACACAGGAAGCATCAAAAGAGAATGGAAGGAATACACAGAGACACTATACCAAAAAGAATTGTCTGACATTCAACCATTTCAGGAAGTAGCATATGATCAAGAACTGACAGCACTAAAGCAAGAAGCCCAAGCTGCACCGAAGGCATTGGTGAAAAACAAGGCTTCAGGAATTGATGGAATACCAATTGAGATGTTTCAACAAAAGGATGCAGTGTTGTAAGTTCTCCCTTGTTTATTCCAAGAAATTTGAAAGCCAGCTACCTGGCCAACCCACTGAAAGAAATCCATATTTGTGCCCATTCCAAAGAAAGGTAATCCAACAGAATACAGAGGTGATTGAAAAATATCAATATCACACACAAGTAAAATTTTGCTGAAGATCATTCAAAATTGGTTGTAGCAGTAAATCAATAGGGAACTGCCAGGAAGTGAAGCCAAATTCAGAAGAGGATGTGGAATTAGGGATATCATTGCTGATGTCATGTGGATCTTGGCAGAAAGCAGAGAATACCAGAAAGATGTTTATTTTTTTTGTTTTATTGACTATGCAAAGATTTTGACTGCGGATCATAACAAATTATGGATAACATTGCAAGAATGGGAATTCCAGAATGCTTAATTGTGCTCATGAGGAAACTGTACATAGATCAAGGGGCAGTTGTTAGGACAGAACAAGGGGATACTGAGTGGTTTAAAGTCAGGAAAGGTGTGCATCAAGATAGTATCCTTTCATCATACTTATTCAATCCGTATGCTATGCAAATAATCTGAGAAGCTGGACTATATGAAGAAGAATGTGGCATCAGAATTTGAAAAAGACTCATTAACAACCTGCGATATGCAAATGACACAACATTTCTTGCAAAAAGCGAACAGTACTGGAAGCACTTACTGATGAAGATCAGACTACACCTTTTATTAGGGACTGCACCTCAACACAAAGAAAACAAAAATCCCCACGACTGGACCAATAAGCAACATTATGATAAAAAGAGAAAATATTGAAGTTGACAAGGATTTCATTTTACTTGGATCCACAATCAACACCCATGGAAGCAGCAGTCAAGAAACAAACAACATATTGCATTGCGGAAATCTGCTGCAAAAGACCTCTTTAAAGTGTTAAAGATAAAAGATGACACTTTGAGGACTGACGTGAGCCTGATCCAATCCATGGTATTTTTAGTTGCCTCATATGCATGTGAAACGTAGACAATGAATAAGGAAGATTGAAGAATTGATGTCTTTGAAATATGGTGTTGGCAAAGAATATTGAATATACCACGGACCACCAAAGGAACGAAGAAATCTGTCTTGGAAGAAGTACAGTCAGAACGCTCCTTAGAAGCACGGATGTCGAGACTGCATCTCACACACTTCGGACATGTTATCAGGAGGGATCAGCCCCTGGAGAAGGACAGCATTTTTAGTAAAGAAGAGGATCAGCGAAAAAAAGGAAGACACTCAAAGAGATGGACTGACACAGTGGCTGCAACAATGGGCTCAAGCTTAACAATTGCAAGGATGGTGCCAGATTGCACAGTGTTTCTTTCTGTTGTACATAGGGTTGCTGTGAGTCAGAACCAACTTGACAGCACCTAGCAACACCGATACAACATGTTCTCACAGAGCAGAAATACTGCTCTAAACGTCATTGGGTGGTACAAACATTGAACTAGACTGCTAACCCAAAAGTTGCTGGTTCAGACCCAGCCAGCAGCACCATGAAAGAAAGGCTTGGCAAACTGCATCCCTAAAGATTATAGGTAAGAAAATTCTATGGAGCAATTCTACTCTATAACAGATAGATTGCCATGAATTAGAATCAGCTCAACAGCAACAGATTTGGTTTGGGTTTTGGTTTTCCTTGACAATAGCCTGCCTTCAAAGGAAACTGCTTTACCAGAGCCTAGCCAATCTGGGTTTTATTAGAGCTTAGCCTACTTGGAGGAGAGAAAATACCCAGCTCAATCTTCCTCTAGCTTCCGCTTGTGGGGGAGATCCACCAAACTCTAGTCCCCATATAACCTTCCATGCAGGGGAAGGAAAATACCCAACTACAGTCCCTTCTAGCCTTCCTGTTTCTCCTAAGGGATGAGAAAAAGAACTGAGAAGCACTTGTTAAGGTCACCATCCATATGCACAGTCTCAATAAAAAACCGAGACATAACCATAGGACTATACAACACGCCCTCTCTCTACACCTTACCACCATATCAACACGAAGAGAACTTTCCAAATGAAAGAACTTCAGTTCCTTTTACCCAATATCTCATGTCTGGCTTTCAACAAAAAATTGTAAGTCATGAAAAAAAAAAGAAAAAAAACACAATCTGAAGAGACAGGAAAAACATCAGAACGACTCTGATGTGGCAGGCATGTTAGAATGATCAGACCTGAAATTAAATATAACTATAATTAATTTATGGGGTTTTTTTTGTATTGTTTTTCTAGATAAAATCGTGAATAAATAGCAGAAAAAAGTAGTTTTTCCTCATTTTGGCCTGAGATTAAAAACAGGTACCAATAAAACAGAGATACCCATCTCCATGAATAATCAACTTCCTTCTGCTCAGTTAATCTATTAAAATAGGCACGCTTTTCTTCTACAGACATGCATGCATGTCTCACACACGCACATGTTCACATACACATCTCTTTTGATATTCGGCTAAATCAACACTTAACTCTATAAATTATTATCTTACAATGGGAGATGTGTCACTCTTGAGAAGGGTGGTGCAAGAGGTACAACTTTTCTCTAATTTGTAGAGTGAGACATTGTAAAGAAATGTTTATCTAGGGGCCTGATTTAGTATCAGAACTGCAAACGACTGCCTCATTTTTAGCAACAGAAAAATAAGTTTATAGAGCTAGACTAAGGTCACAGTTCAAGTTCAAACATAAGCTCCAAATCTGCAAATTGTTGAGTAGGGTTGAAGTTACCAACAAGAACGCAGCAAATTGACATATAGAGTTCAAATAAAATGAGCACAAATTGAAATGTATACTGTTTTAACAAACAGGAATCTTTTTGCATACAAAAATAATAATTTCTAGTAGATTTATTATGTGTTATTTGAGTCAGTTCTGATTTAAACAATGACCACAGGAATTTTGAAATTTATAGCAAAACCAGTATCATAGTATAATTCCCTAAATGTTCAAAACAAAAACATTTTTGCAAGCTTTGAGATAAACAAAAAAAACTTATTTGGGTAAACAGTGGGTTAAACCAGTTCAAGTTACAGGAAATGGTAAAATTTTAAAACCATATACCTCTTCAACAAAACCTACTTATAATGGAAGCAGTGACATATATTAAATTTTTTTTTTGTAACTAAAGAGGAAAGAAGTAGCAAAATATTAAGAGGAAGATGACGTTTTTATTTTTTACATAAATATCTGAGAATATGTGTTTGGACAGGGTGGGAGAGTCATTTCTTTCTATGATATAAATACCATGTTTTATTTTTTTTTTATTTTAAAGGGGGAAATATTTAATGCTTCCCCCAACAGCACTTACATAAATTTGACATATGCTTGATATATACTTTAAAAAACATATTTTAAGACAGATTTCTTTTAAAATGCAACAGCATTCTTATTATCCACACACAGTGCCTTATTTCTGTTTATCACACAAGTCACGATTAGACCACACCATGCACTTTTTCTTTGTCTACCACAAGGTAAATATGTCATCAGCCATAAACTACAACACAGCAAGAGGAGTAAAAAAATAAAAGCAACAGCTTATGATTGAATAGGAAACCCTGGTGGCATAGTGGTTAAGTGCTACAGCTGCTAACCAAAAGGTCGGCAGTTCGAATTCGCCAGGTGCTCCTTGGAAACTCTATGGGGCAGTTCTACTCTGTCCTATAGGGTCGCTATGAGTTGGAATCGACTTGACGGCAGTGGGTTTTGGTTTTTTGGTTTTTATGATTGAATAAATATTAGAAAATACTTGTTAGCTAGAATGTCATTGACTAAGTCCCAATAAATTAGTATAGGACTAAATGCAATGTTCTATATAGTTTCTCTGTATCATATGCTTGTCAGCAGCAACATGCCAAAAAACAAGGACCTGTATGTTCTACTCTTCACACCGTGACACTTCCTGCAAAAAGGACAGCAATGAATATAGGAAAAATCAGGAGAGCAGACTGAATTACCACCACATCAATACTAGACATTGTCCAGGGACATAAAAATATGCTCAAAACTTCATAACTGAATTTTTGAGTCTACTATAAATGACTCAATCTTAGTGTAAATGAATTGAAATAATTTATCAAAAACATATTAAGCAAGATTATCATAATACAGTTTTTTCTTAAAATGCTGTCTTGACTCAACTTTGAGGCCATGACTGGAGGATGATGAGTTCCACTTCTTAAGCAGCTGTTTAATCCCCTCTCACATTCCTGGGCCATTATACCTACCTTAATTGTCCCAAGGATAGGTGCCCCACACCTCAGGATAGCCCTTGTGACCTAGAGCCTCTAGAATTATTTGAAATACCCAATCCACAGGAAGCCAGCAAAACCTAGCTAACCCTACCCTGCTTACCTTACTTAAACTGTCTCATACAATTTCAGATTGTTGTTACCTCTTTCTGGGTGCAATCCCCTGAGTGACCCTGCCTTGTGAGGTGCTGTGTTCTCCTCAGGGCACTGTGAGTATAACAAACTTCTTTCTCAACAGTCATTTCTGAATCTGTGTTTCTTGCTATACCTGATAAAACAAATCCTGGGTACTTTTGAAATAGATATTAAAATGAAGGATTATTTTGAGTAAATAATATTTTAATTATAGAATATTTGAAGATTTATGCATTCAAAATTTTCAAGTACAGACAATGCACCTGTGATATTGGTCACTAAGTTATAATAATGTAAGCAAGCTTCTAATACGAGTGAAATAAATTCCATGTTCAGAAGATAAAGGCCACCTTCAGATTGAAGTAAAACAGATCTCTTCATCAAAAGCAGGTGTCTGCCTTGGGCAGTAAAGGTCTACTAATTATAGTTTCCTGAGTCACCAGTAATTGAAAACAGTAGAGATATTTGGCTGGAGTTAAATAGGAAGAGAACACAAAATGATACATATGAAAGAATATACTACAGACCACAATTGCTTTTACAAAATATGATGCTTATTGAATACAAATGTTAATACACTACCAGGGAGGAAAGATAATAGTACTGGGAGAGTTCAGCCATATGAATAACTTCTAAGAAGTATCTTCTGCTCTGCTAAATGGTGCATAACTAGTGATTTAATGTTGTTGAATCAGAATTATTATATGTCATTAAGTAGAAGTAGAAAGGGGGACTTGATACTGACTAACCAGGGTGGTATTTTGAAAAAAAAAAAAAAAAAGGAAAGAAAAATAACAATAACGTACCTCACTTTTGAGAGAAAGAGCAGCAAAGGAACAATGTTTAATTTGATTTTTCAGCTGATTCTTAATTTTAATGGATTTATAATTTTCCATATTACATGCCCAAATTTGCCTAAGCAGTTCTCTTCTATTATTTGCTTTCTTTTATTGCTTAATCCTTTACACAACATTTCCTATATTTATTTTATGGAAATGTATTTGGTAAAATAATCCATACTCTAATTGCCATATAAAAAAATCACAATTTAGAAGGGTGGCACCAAGGTGGAGGAACAGACAGACGCTTTCGGTGAGCCCTCTTTACAACAAAGACCCGAAAAAAACAAGTGAAACTAGTATATTTGTGACAAGCTGGGAGCCCTGAGCATCAAAGGTAAGCTTAGACAATGAACTGAGGGACGGGGGAGGAAGAAACCATTCAGAAGTGGAGAGGAGTTACCAGACCTGAATCACGGGGACCCCTCAGGCACCATTCCTGGAGAGGCAGCAGCAGTGGTGCGGTGGTACTAGCTTTTGGCCGCAGTTTCCTCAGGGAGAGGCAGCCAGCCACACAGCCTACTCACATCTCTGGAACCTGAGGAGAACAGTGCTCTCGGCACAAGCTAAGTACTTGCATATATTTTACCACGCCACCCCAACCCCCAAGCCAGCTTTAGCAGCTGAATCCCCGGGCCTGAGATACACCCTGGTGAGCACCTAGAGCCATCCTCCCGGCCTTGGGGAAGGAAAAAATTTGCAATGGGGGGAAAAGATAATTTGCTACCTCCATTAACCAGGGGAGCTCAGGACAGAAACGGCTTCTGTCCAGGCATAAACTGTCCATGGACCTTAAGCACCTTTCCCTTCTGCATGGACCACTGTGAGCCTATTTCCAGAGAATAGGCCCTTGTTGGCAAACTCCAACCATTCCAGCTGTGCAGTGGAGAGGTGGGTGTTTAACATTTGACATTGCTTTGCCTATTAAGCAAGGTCCTCACCTACCCACATCAGGGACCTAAGGACTAGTAGCTCCACTCAAGTCACCAAGCCACCCGTGACGGGGGTCCAAAGATAACTGGTACCTCCCAGTCCTTACAACCAAAAACTCTGGGTGCCCATGGGAGCTCTACAGAACCCACCCACCAGCACGATCTAGGGAAGAGAGATGCATTTTCCTCAGAGACATTTGGGGGTTGGTTCTCAGCCCCTGACTTGTTCAGAGCATGACCCCCTGTTGCAATAAGATACCAGTATATATGCCAAACACCCAAGCCCCTCTAAGAGTGTAGGACAGAGCCTGTATCACACACTTGATGATCAGCTACCTGGAAACCTGAGCTGAATTCATACGAGAAAACTGAATGGACTCCTAGACTGATATACCTGATAGCAGCTTTAGCCAGCTGGGGACAGGACACCAGAGCTCCAAAGGCAAAAATAATCAAGCTAGCTCACTCAAGCAACCCATAGGGGTATACCAAAACAAAACAAAGCAAGCAGCTACGACACAGTAAGCAAACATAAACTAAAACAATAACTTATAGATGGCTCAGAGACAACAGTCAATAACAGGTTACATAAAGAAAGAGACCATGATCATCTCAATGGGCTCTCAAAACAAAGAATCCAGGGATCTTCTAGATGAAAGTGCATTCCTGGAATTATCAGATGCAGAATACAAGAGTTTAATATACAGAACCCTTCAAGACATCAGGAAGGAAAAGAGGCAATACGCAGAACAAGCCAAGGAACACACAGATAAAGCAACTGAAGAAATCAGAAAGATTATTCAGGAACATAATGAAAAGTTTAATAAGCTGGAAAAATCCTTAGACAGACAGCAATCAGGAATTCAGAAGATTAACAATAAAATTACAGAATTACATAACTCAATAGACAGTCAGAGGAGCAGAATTGAGCAAGTTCGAAGATAAATCACTTGGCACTAATATATTTGAAGAAAAATTAGATAAAAGAATTAAAAAAAAAGGAAGAAACCTTAAGAATCACGTGGGGCTCTATCAAGAGAAATAACCTACGAGTGATTGGAATACCAGAACAGGAAGGGATAACAGAAAATACAGAGAGAATTGTTGAGGTTTGTGGGCAGAAAACTTCCCGGATATTGTGAAAGATGAGAAGATATCTATCCAAGATGCTCATCGAACTCCATGTAAGGTAGATCTGAAAAGAAAGTCACCAAGACATATTATAATCAAACTTGCCAAAACCAAAGCTAAAGAGAGAATTATAAGCACAGCGAGGGATAAACGAAAAGTCACCTACAAAGGTCAGCCAATAAGAATAAGCTCAGACTACTCAGCAGAAACCATTCAGGCAAGAAGGCAATGGGATGACATATTAAAAAAACTGAAGGAAAAAAAAATTGCCTGCCTAAAAAAAAAAAAAATTCAGCAAAACTGTCTCTTAAATATGAAGGTGAAATGAAGACATTTCCAGATAAACAGAAGTTTAGGGAATTTGTAAAAACCAAACCAAAACTACAAGAAATACTAAAGGGATCTCATTGGTTAGAAAATCAATAATATTAGGTATCAACCCAAGACTAGAACACTGGGCAGAGCAACCAGAAGTCAACCCAGACAGGGAAATCCAAAAAAACAAAGCAAGATTATTAAAAAAAAAAAGGCAAAAACAGGATAACAGCAATGTTATTACATAAAAGAAGACAACATTAAAATAACAAAGAGGGACTAAGAAATGTAATCATACACCTTCCTTATGGAGAGGAAGATACAGTGATACAAAGAAATAAAAGTTAGTTTTAAATTTAGAAAAAAAGGGGTAAATAATAAGGTAACCACAAAGGAGACAAACTATCCTATTCATCAACATAAAATACAAAGGAAAAATAGAGACTCAGCAGAAACAAAATCCACAGCAACAAATATGAGGAAAGGACAATACATAAAGAAAACCTACTCAGCACATAAAATCAAGTAGGAAAAAGAAACTGTCAACACACAAAAAAAGACATCAAAATGATAGCACTAAATTCATACTTACCCACAATTACCCTGAATGTAAATGGACTAAATGTACCAATAAAGAGACAGAGACTGGCAGAATGGATTAAAAAACAAGATCTGTCTGTATGCTACCTACAAGAGACACACTTTAGATTTAGAGACACAAACAAACTAAAACTCAAAGGATGGAAAAAAATATATCAAGCAAACAACAATCAAAAAAGAGCAGGAGTGATGATATTAATTCCTGACGAAATAGACTTTAAAGTTAAATCCATCAGAAAGGATAAGGAAGGACACTATATAATGATAAAAGGGACAATACAAGAAGATATAACCATATTAAATATTTATGCACCCAATGACAGGGCTTCAAGATACATAAACTCTATCAGCATTGAAAAGCGAAATAGACAGCCCCACAATAATAGTAGGAGAGTTCAACACACCACTTTCGGTGAAGGTCATGACATCCAGAAAGAAGCTCAATAAAGACACGTAAGATTTAAATGCCACAATCAACCAACTTGACCTTGTAGACATATACAGAACACTCCACCCAACAGCAACCAAGTATACTTTCTTTTCTAGTGCACACAGAACATTCTCTAGAATAGACCACATATAAGGTCATAAAGCAAGCCTTAGCAGAATCCAAAACATTGAAATATTACAAAGCATCTTCTCTGACCAAAGGCCATAAAAGTGGAAATCAGTAACAGGAAAAGCAGGAAAAAGAAATCAACCACTTGGAAACTGAACAATACCCTGCTCAAAAAAGACTGGATTATAGAAGACATTAAGGATGGAATAAAGAAATTCATAGAATCCGATGAGAATGAAAACTCTTCCTATCAGAACCTTTGGGACACAGCAAAAGCGGTGCTCAGAGGCCAATTTACATCAATAAATGCACACATCCAAAAAGAAAAAAGGGCCAAAAATCAAAGAATTATCCCTACAACTTGAACAAATAGAAAGAGTGCAACAAAAGAAACCCATAGGCACCTGAAGAAAACTAAAAAAATTAGAGCTGAACTAAATGAAATAGAAAACAGAAAAACAATTGAAAGAATTAACAAGAACAAAAGACGGTTTTTTGAAAAAATCAACAAAATTGATAAACCACTGGCCAAACGGACAAAAGAAAAACAGGAGAGGAAGCAAATAAGAAATGAGAGGGGCGATATTACAACAGACCCAACTGAAATTAAAAGAATCATATCAGATTACTATGAAAAATTATACTCAAACAAATTTGAAAACCTAGAAGAAAAGGATGAATTCCTAGAAACACACTACCTACCTAAACTAACACAAACAGATGTAGAACAACTAAATAGACCCATAACAAAAGAAGAGATTGAACAGGTAATCAAAAAAATCCCAACAACAACAACAACAAAAAGCCCTGGTCCAGACGGCTTCACTGCAGAGTTTTACCAAACTTTCAGAGAAGACTTAACAGCACAACTACTATAGGTATTTCAGAACATAGAAAAGGACAGAATACTACCAAACTCATTCTATGAAGCCACCATATTCCTGATACGAAAATCAGGTAAAGACAGCACAAGAAAAGAAAATTATAGACCTATATCCTTCATGAATGTAGACGCAAAAATCTTCAACAAAATTCTAGCCAATAGAATTCAACAAAATATCAAAAAAATAATTCACCATGACCAAGTGGGATTCATACCAGGTATGCAGGGATGGTTCAACATTAGAAAAACAATGTAATCCTCCACTTGAATAAAACAAAAAACAAAAATCACATGATTTTATCAATTGATGCAGGAAAGGCATTTGAAAAAGTTTAACACTCATTCATGATAAAAACTCTCGGCAAAATAGGAATAGAAGGAAAATTCCTCAAAATAATAAAGGGCATTTGTTTATACAAAGCCAAGAGCCAACAACACCCTAAATGGAGAGAGCCTGAAAACATTCCCACTGAGATCGGGAACCAGACAAGGGTGCCCTTTATCACCATTCTTATTCAACATTCTGCTGGAAGTCCTAGCCAGAGCAATTAGGCTAATAAAGAAATAAAGGGCATCCAGATTGGCAAGGAAGAAGTCAAAGTATCTCTATTTGCAGATGACACGATCTTATACACAGAAAACCCTAAGGAATCCTCCAGAAAACTACTGAAACTAGTAGAAGAATTCAGCAGAGTATCGAGACACAAGATAAACATGCAAAAATCAGCTGGATTCCTCTACACCAACAAAAAAATATCGAAGAGGAAATCACCAAATCAATGCCATTTACAGTAGCCCCCAAGAAGATAAAATACTTAGGAATAAATCTTGCCAGACATGTAAAAGACTTATACAAAGAAAACTACAGTACACTTCTGCAAGAAACCAAAAGAGACTTACATAAGTGGAAGAAAACACCTTGCTCATGGATAGGAAGACTTTACATTATAAAAATGTCTATTCTACCAAAAGCGACCTATACATTTAATGCAATTCCTACCCAAATCCCAATGACATTCTTCAATGAGATGGAGAAAAAAATCACCAAGTTCATTATGGAAGGGAAAGAGGTCCCGGATAAATAAGGCATTACTGAAAAAGAAGAGCAAAGTGGGAGGCCTTACTTTACCTGATTTTAGTACCTATTTATACCACCACAGTAGTCAAAAGAGCCTGGGACTGGTACAACGACAGATACATAGACCAATGGAACAGAATTTAGAATCCAGACATAAATCCATCCACATATGAGCAGCTCATATTTGACAAAGACCCCAAAACAGTTAAATGGGGAAAAGACAGTCTTTTTAACAAACGGTGCTGGCATAACTGGATATCCACCTCTAAAAAAATGAAACAAGACCCATACCTCACTTCATGCACAAGAACTAACTCAAAATGGATCAGAGACCTAAATATAAAATCTAAAATGATAAAAATCATGGAAGAAAAAATAGGGACATTAGGAGCCCTAATAAATGGCATAAACAGTATACAAAACATTATAAAGAACGTAAAAGAAAAACTAGATAACTGGGAGCCCCTAAAAATCAAACATGTATGCTCATCCAAAGACTTCACCAAAAGACTACCTGCAGACTGGGAAAAAGTTTTTAGCTATGACGTTTCTGATCAGCGCCTGATCTCTAAAATATACATGATACTGCAAAAACTCAACTGCAAAAAGACAACCCAATTAAAAAATGGGTAAAAGTTATGAAGAGGCAGTTCACTAAAGAAGACATTCAGGTACTAACAGATACATGAGGAAATGTTCACAACCATTAGCCATTAGAGAAATGCGATCAAAACTACAATGAGATTTCATCTCACTCCAAGAAGGCTGGCATTAATCCAAAAAACACAAAATAATAAACGTTGGAGAGGCTGTGGAGAGATTGGAACACTTCTACACTGCTGGTGGGAATGTCAAATGGTACAACCACTTTGGAAATCGATTTGGCGCTTCCTTAAAAAGCTAGAAATAGAACTACCATAGGATCCAGCAATCCCACTCCTCGGAATATATCCTAGAGAAATAAGAGCCTTTACACAAACAGATATATGCACACCCATGTTTATTGCAGCACTGTTTACAATAGCAAAAAGATGGAAGAAACCAAGGTGCCCATCAACAGATGAATGGATAAATAATTATGGTACATTCACACAATGGAATACTACGCATCGATAAAGAACACTGAGGAATCGGTGCAACATTTCATAACATGGAGGAACATGGAAGGCATTATGCTGAGTGAAATTAGCCAGTTGCAAAAGGACATATATTGTATAAGACCACTATTATAAGAACTTGAGAAATAGTTTAAACTGAGAAAACAACATTCTTTTGTGGTTATGAGGGGGGGAGAGGGAAGGAGGGCGGGAGAGGGGCATTCACTAATTAGATAGTAGATAAGAACTACTTTAGGGTAAGGGAAAGACAGCACACAATACAGGGGAGGTCAGCACACTTGGACTAAACCAAAACCAGTTTCCTGAATAAACTGAACACTTCGAAGGCCAGTGTAGCAGGGGCAGGGGTCTTGGGACCGTGGTATCAGGGGACATCTAAGTCAATTGGCATAATAAAATCTTTTAAGAAAACATTCTGCCTCCCACTTTTTTTTTAATAATTTTTATTGAACTTTAAGTGAACGTTTACAAATCAAGTCATTCTGTCACATATAAGCTTATATACACCTTACTCCGTACTCCCACTTACTCTCCCCCTAATGAGTCAACCCTTCCAGTCTCTCCCTTTGTGACAATTTTGCCAGCTTCCAACCCTCTCTACCCTCCTATCTCCCCTCCAGACAGGAGATGCCGACAGTCTCAAGTGTCCACCTGATACAAGTAGCTCACTCTTTATCAGCATCTCTCTCCAACCCATTGTCCAGTCCCTTCCATGTCTGATAAGTTGTCTTCGGGAGTGGTTCCTGTCCTGGGCCAACAGAAGTTTTGGGGACCATGACCGCTGGGATTCCTCTAGTCTCAGTCAGACCATCTGGTCTTTTTATGAGAATTTGGGGTCTGCATCCCACTGATCTTCTGCTCCCTCAGGGGTTCTCTGTTGTGCTCCCTGTCAGGGCAGTCATCGGTTGTGGCCGGGCACCATCTAGTTCTTCTGGTCTCAGGATGATGTAAGTCTCTGGTTCATGTGGCCCTTTCTGTCTCTTGGGCTCATAGTTATTGTGTGACCTTGGTGTTCTTCATTCTCCTTTGACCCAGGTGGGTTGAGACCAATTGATGCATCTTAGATGGCCGCTTGTTAGCATGTAAGACCCCAGATGCCACATTTCAAAGTGGGATGCAGAATGTTTTCATAATAGAATTATTTTGCCAATTGACTTAGAAGTCCCCTTAAGCCATAGTCCCAAAACCCCTGCCCTTGCTCCGCTGACCCTTGAAGCATTCATTTTATCCCAGAAACTTCTATGCTTTTGGTCCAGTCCAGTTGAGCTGACCTTCTGTGTATTGAGTATTGTCCTACACTTCACCTAAAGTAGTTCTTATCTACTAAAAGAAAATCAGTAAAAAACCCTCTTCC
Organism: Elephas maximus indicus; assembly: GCF_024166365.1. NCBI lineage: Eukaryota > Metazoa > Chordata > Mammalia > Proboscidea > Elephantidae > Elephas > Elephas maximus. Next base: position 11,851,667 of record NC_064822.1, on the reverse strand, counting down.
ACCCTCCCTCCCTACCCCCCTCGTAACCACAAAAGTATGTGTTCTTCTCAATTTCTACTATTTCTCAAGATCTTATAATAGTGGTCTCATACAATATTTGTCCTTTTGCCTCTGACTAATATCACTCAGCATAATGCCTTCCAGGTTTCTCCATGTTATGAAATGTTTCACAGATTCATCACTGTTCTTTATCGATGCGTAGTATTCCATTGTGTGAATATACCACAATTTATTTACCCATTCATCCTTTGATGGACACCTTGGTTGCTTCCAGCTTTTTGCTATTGTAAACAGAGCTGCAATAAACATGGGTGTGCATATATCTGTTCGCGTAAAGGCTCTTATTTCTCTAGGGTATATTCCGAGGAGTGGGATTTCTGGGTTGTATGGTAGTTCTATTTCTAACCTTTTAAGAAAATGCCAGATAGATTTCCAAAGTGGTTGTACCATTTGACTTTCCCACCAGCAGTGTATAAGAGTTCCAATCTCTCCGCAGCCTCGCCAACGTTTATTATTTTGTGTTTTTTGGATTAATGCCAGCCTTGTTGGAGTGAGATGGAATCTCATCGTAGTTTTAATTTGCATTTCTCTAATGGCTAAAGATCGAGAGCATTTTCTCATGTATCTGTTAGCTGCCTGAATATCTTCTTTAGTGAAGTGTGTGTTCATATTCTTTGCCCACTTCTTGATTGGGTTGTTTGTCTTTTTGTGGTTGAGTTTTGACAGAATCATATAGATTTTAGAGATCAGGCGCTGGTTGGAGATGTCATAGCTGAAAATTCTTCCCCAATCTGTAGGTGGTCTTTTTACTCTTTTGGTGAAGTCTTTAGACGAGCATAGGTGTTTGATTTTTAGGAGCTCCCAGTTATCTGGTTTCTCTTCATCATTTTTGGTAATGTGTTGTATTCTGTTTATGCCTTGTATTAGGGCTCCTAAGGTTGTCCCTATTTTTTGTTCCATGATCTTTATCGTTTTAGTCTTTATGTTTATGTCTTTGATCCACTTGAAGTTAGTTTTTGTGCATGGTGTGAGGTATGGGTCTTGTTTCATTTTTTTGCAAATGGATATCCAGTTATGCCAGCACCATTTGTTGAAAAGACTATCTTTTTCCCAATTAACTGACACTGGGCCTTTGTCAAATATCAGCTGCTCATATGTGAATTGATTCTCAATTCTGCTCCATTGGTCTATGTGCGTGTTCCTGTACCAGTACCAGGCTGTTTTGACTGCTGTGGCTGTATAATAGGTTCTAATATCAGGTAGAGTGAGGCCTCCCACATTCTTCTTCTTTTTCAGTAATGCTTTACTTATCTGAGGCTTCTTTCCCTTCCATGTGAAGCTGGTGATTTATTTCTCCACCACATTAAAAAATGTCATTGGAATTTGTATTGGAAGTGCATTGTATGTATAGATGGCTTTTGGTAGAATAGACATTTTTACTATGTTAAGTCTTCCTATCCATGAGCAAGGTATTTTTTTCCACTTAAGTAGGTCCTTTTTAGTTGCTTGCAGTACTCCTTTGTAGTTTTCTTTGTATAGGTCTTTTACATCTTTGGTAAGATTTATTCCTAAGTATTTTATGTTCTTGGGGGATACTGTGAATGGTATTGATTTGGTGATTTCCTCTTCAATGTTCTTTTTGTTGATGTAGAGGAATCCAAGAGATTTTTGTATGTTTATCTTATAACCTGAGACTCTGCCAAACTCTTCTATTAGTTTCAGTAGCTTTCTGGAGGATTCCTTAGGGTTTTCTGTGTATAAGATCATGTCATCTGCAAATAGAGATAATTTTACTTCCTCCTTGCCAATCCAGATGCCCTTTATTTCTTTGTCCAGCCTAATTACTCTGGCTAGGACCTCTAGCACAATGTTGAATAAGAACAGTGATAAAGAGCATCCTCATCCTTGTCTGTTCCTGTTCTCAGGGGAAATGCTTTCGGGCTCTCTCCATTTAGAGTGATGTTGGCTGTTGGCTTTGTATAGATGTCCTTTAATATGTTGAGGAATTTTCCTTCAATTCCTATTTTGGTGAGAGTTTTTATCATAAATGGGTGCTGGACTTTGTCAAATGCCTTTTCTGCATCAGTTGATAAGATCCTGTGGTTTTTGTCTTTTGTTTTATTTATACGGTGGATTACATTAATGGTTTTTCTAATATTAAACCTGACCTGGTATAAATCCCACTTGCTCTTGGTGGATTATTTTTTTGATATGTTGTTGAATTCTATTGGCTAGAATTTTGTTGAGGATTTTTGCATCTATGTTCATGAGGGATATAGGTCTGTAATTTTCTTTTTTTGTGGTGTCTTTACCTGGTTTTGGCATCAGGGAGATGGTGGCTTCATAGAATGAGTTAGGTAGTATTCCGTCATTTTCTATGCTTTGAAATACCTTTAGTAGTAGTGGTGTTAACTCTTCTCTGAAAGTTTGGTAGAACTCTGCAGTGAAGCCATCTGGGCCAGGGCTTTTTTGGTTGGGAGTTTTGTGATTACCGTTTCAATCTCTTTTTTTGTTATGGGTCTATTTAGTTGTTCTACTTCTGATTGTGTTAGTTTAGGTAGGTAGTGTTTTTCCAGGAATTCATCCATTTCTTCTAGGTTTGCAAATTTGTTAGAGTACAATTTTTCGTAATAATCTGATATGACTCTTTTATTTTCAGTTGGGTCTGTTGTGATGTGGCCCTTCTCGTTTCTTATTCTGGTTATTTGTTTCCTTTCCTGTATTTCTTTAGTCAGTCTGGCCAATGGTTTATCAATTTTGTTAATTTTTTCCAAGAACCAGCTTTTGGCTTTGTTAATTCTTTCAATTGTTTTTCTGTTCTCTAATTCATTTAGTTCAGCTCTAATTTTTATTGTTTGTTTTCTTCTGGTGCCTGATGGATTCTTTTGTTGCTCACTTTCTATTTGTTCAAGTTGTAGGGACAGTTCTCTGATTTTGGCTCTTTCTTCTTTTTGTATGTGTGCATTTATCAATATAAATTGATCTCTGAGCACTGCTTTTGCTGTGTCCGAGAGGTTTTGATAGGAAGTATTTTCATTCTCGTTGCATTCTGTGAATTTCTTTATTCCCTCCTTCATGTTTTCTATAACCCAGTCTTTTTTTCAGGAGGGTATTGTTCAGTTTCCAAGTATTTGATTTCTTTTCCCTAGTTTTTGTGTTATTGATTTCCACTTTTATGGCCTAGTGGTCTGAGAACATGCTTTGTAATATTTCGATGTTTTGGATTCTGCAAAGGTTTGTTTTATGACCTAATATGTGGTCTATTCTAGAGAATGTTCCATGTGCGCTAGAAAAAAAAAGTATACTTTGCAGCACATGGGTGGAGTGTTCTGTATAAGTCAATGAGGTCAAGTTGGTTGATTGTTGTAAGTAGGTCTTCCGTGTCTCTATTGAGCTTCTTACTGGATGTCCTGTCCTTCTTCGAAAGTGGTGTGTTGATGTCCCCTACTATAATTGTGGAGGTGTCTATCTCACTTTTCAGTTCTGTTAAAGTTTGTTTTATGTATCTTGCAGCCCTGTCATTGGGTGCATAAATATTTAATATGGTTATATCTTCCTGGTCAATTGTCCCTTTAATCATTATGTAGTGTCCTTCTTTATCCTTTGTGGTGGATTTAACTTTAAAGTCTATGTTGTCAGAAATTAATATTGCTACTCGAGCTCTTTTTGCTTATTGTTTGCTTGATATATTTTTTTCCATCCTTTAAGTTTTAGTTTGTATTTCTAAGTCTAAGGTGTGTCTCTTGTAGGCAGCATATAGACGGATCGTGTTTCTTTATCCAGTCTGAGAGTATCTGTCTCCTTATTGGTGCATTTAGTCCATTTACATTCAGTGTAATTATAGATAAGTATATGCTTTTAGTGCTGTCATTTTGATGCCTTTTCATGTGTGTTGTTGACAATTTCATTCTTCCACTTACTTTTTTGTGCTGACATGTTTTTCTTTGTAAATTGTGTGTTCCTCATTTTCATAGTAGTTGACTTTATGTTTGCTGAGTCATTATGTTTTGCTTGATTTTTATTTTGAGTTGTGGAGTTGTTATACCTCTTTGTGGTTACCTTAATATTTACCCCTATTTTTCTAAGTAAAAACCTAACTTGTATTGTTCTCTATCGCCTTGTATCACTCTCCATATGGCAGTTCTATGCCACCTGTTTTCAGTCCCTCTTTTTGATTATTGTGATCTTTTACATATTGACTTCAATGATTCCCTGTTTTGAGTGTTTTTTTTCTCTTTAAAATTAATCTTAATTTGTTTTTGTGATTTCCCTATTTGAGTTGGTATCAGGATGTTTTGTTCTGTGACCTTGTGTTGTGCTGGTATCTGATATTATGGTTTTCTGACCAAACAATTTCCTTTAGTATTTCTTGTAGCTTTATTTTGGTTTTTGCAAATTCTCTAAGCTTGTGTTTATCTGTAAATGTCTTAATTTCGCCTTCATATTTCAGAGAGAGTTTTGCTGTATATATGATCCTTGGCTGGCAGTTTTTCTCCTTCAGTGCTCTATATATGTCATCCCATTGCCTTCTTGACTGCATTGTTTCTGCTGAGTAGTCTGAACTTATTATCATTGATTCTCCTTTGTAGGAGACCTTTCTTTTATCCCTGGCTGCTTTTAAAATTTTCTCTTTTTCTTTGGTTTTCATGAGTTTGATCATAATATGTCTTGGTGATTTTCTTTTTGGATCAATCTTATATGAGGTCTGATGAGCATCTTGGATAGATATCCTTTCATCTTTCATGATGTCAGGGAAGTTTTCTGCCAACAGATCTTCAATTATTCTCTCTGTGTTTTCTGTTTTCCCTCCCTGTTCTGGGACTCCAATCTCATGGAAGTTATTCTTCTTAATAGGGTCCCACATGATTCTTAGGGTTTCTTCATTTTTCTTAATTCTTTTATCTGATTTTTTTTTCAGCTATATTGGTGTCAATTCCCTGGTCCTCCAGATCTCCCACCCTGAATTCCAATTGCTCAAGTCTGCTCCTCTGACTTCCTATTGCATTGTCTATTTCTGTAATTTTGTTGTTAATCTTTTGGATTTCTGAATGCTGTCTCTCTATGGATTCCTGCTACTTACTAATTTTTCCACTATGTTCTTGAATAATCTTTTTGAGTTCTTCAACTGCTTTATCAGTGTGTTCCTTGGCTTTTTCTGTAGATTGCCTTATTTCATTTCTGAGGTCATCCCTGATGTCTTGAAGCATTCTCTAAATTAGTTTTTTATATTCTGCATCTGGCAATTCCAGGACTGTATCTTCATTTGGGAAAGATTTTGATTCTTTAGTTTGGGGAGTTGTAGAAGCAATCATGGTCTGCTTCTTTATGTGGTTTGATATTGACTGCTGTCTCTGAGCCATCATTAAGATATTGTAGTGATTTATTCGGTATTTGCTCACTGAGTCTTATCTTGTTTTGTTTTCTTTCAATATTTGTAGATGGGCTACTAGATCATGCTGTCTTGATTGTTGTAGCCCTTGACTCACTTATGACCTATTACCAGCTGGTTTGGGCTGTTACCAGATATATAAGCCAAAGAGTCCATTCACTACTCTTGAGTAGAATCTGATTTTGGGTCATCAAGTGTGTGGTGCAGACTGTCACCTATCCACCTAGAGAAGTAGTGGTTATAGTTGTGTGCACCAGATTCTAGTAGCAGCAGAGCTTCACACTCCAGGGGGGGCAGGATGCTGACAGGCTTCTCCCTAGTGCCAGTGAGTTAGAAGTGTCTCTATTCCTAAAGCACTTTGGTGGGTGGGCTCTGCAGCTGTACCTTAGGCACCCAATGCAAGTACCTCTACAGATTGGTAGGTGTCACCCTCCTTAGACTCCTAAGGCAGGAGGCTAGGTGGTCTGGGGGGAGCTTCAGCCCTCAGTTCCCTGTTGTGGGTCAGTGAGGGCTCTGTTGAATATGCAGAGATATCAGACCTGGGAAACTTTTCTTTCCCGTAATCCGCTAAAACAATTATAGTCAGATCCCTATCAGAATTGCCTTTGCATGATAATAGCCACCTTGTTCCCTGTAGGGATGAAAGCCCAAGACCGTGGATCACATATGCTTGGCTGGAGCTGGTTCTGTGTTTTTAGTCCAATTAGGGAAGGATTTTTGGTCCCTGGGTTTTTTGTAGCTGCTCCTTTCAGGCTAGGAGAATGTGTTAGGAAAAGACCAAAAAAAAAAAAGGAAGGAAGAAAAACCTCAGCGCAGTTCACTCTCTGGCTCAGGAAATTCCAATGTTAATGAAGCTGCCTGGGAAGGGGAGGGGAGGGTTCAGATAAATAGGAGAGAGTAGCACCCTGGAATATAGACAAAGTTACTTATCTTGCTTGGGATGACTGTTTTATCTGAGACTCCCGAGGGGCGCATCGGCTCTGTGCACTGGCTGGGTAGAGATTGTCCCCAAGGGTCAGGCCCACATCCAGTGCTTGCGCTGTCTCAGAAGCCGTGGTTTGATCCTCCTCTCACAGTCCAAAGCCAGCTCCAAGGTTCCCTGACCGGGAAGCCACACTCCCAGCTCCAAAACCAGTCGCTGCCTCCCGGGGACTTCTCCTCCTGTCAGCTGCATCGCTGCACTGTCTGTGTGCGCTGGCTGGGCTCCCCCCGAGGTCACTTCTAGGGGTAGGGCCACGTCCCGTGTTTGCACCTTCTCAGGATGCCATGTTCAGCTCCCCTGCACCCCTTCCAAAACCCGGCGCCAAGGTTTCCTGACTGGGACGCTGCCTCCAGGCTCTGAAAACAGTCGCTGCCTCCCCGTGGTAGTTCATTCTCAGTCTCTGTCACTCAGGTCAACTCTTTAGATCTGTGTTTGATGGTCAGGGTTTTTAGATTGTCATGTATGTGATTGATTCACTTGTTTTTCCGAGTCTTTGTTGCAAGAGGGATCCGAGGTAGTGCCTACCTAGTCAGCCATCTTGGGCCTGCTCCCCTCTGCATCCCACTTTGAAAAGTGGCTTCTGGGGTCTTAAACGCTAGCAAGCAGCCACCTAAGATGCATCAATTGGTCTCAACCCACCTGGATCAAAGGAGAATGAAGAACAGTAAGGACACAAGGTAATTATGAGCCCTAGAGACAGAAAGGGCCACATGAACCAGAGACTACATCGTCCTGAGACCAGAAGAGCTAGGTGGTGCCTGGCTACAATCGATGACTGCCCTGACAGGGAACACAACAGAGAACCCCTGAGGGAGCAGGAGAGCAGTGGGATTCAGACCCCAAATTTTCATAAAATACCAGACAATGGTCTAACTGAGACTAGAAGGACCCCAGTGGTCATGGTCCCCAGACCTTCTGTTGACCCAGGACAGGAGCCATTCCTGAAGCCAACTCTTCAGACATGGATTGGACTGGACAATGGGTTGGAGAGGGATGCTGGTGAGGAGTGAGCTTCTTGGATCAGGTGGACACTTGAGACTATGTTGGCATCTCCTGCCTGGAGGGGAGATGAGAGGGTGGAGGGGGTTACAGGCTGGCAAAATGGACATGAAAAGAGAGAGTGGAGGGAGAGAGCAGGCTGTCTCTTTAGGGGGAGAGTATTTGGGAGTGTATAGCAAGGTGTATATGGGTTTTTGTGTGAGAGACTGACTTGATTTGTACACTTTCACTTAAAGCATAATAAAAATTATTTAAAAAATCACTTTTAACCTTTATGTAATTTATTTTTCTGACTTATTTGACAATGTTAGCTATTGCATGAAACTCTCTTTTCCCTACATAATAACTCTTACTAATTGTATCTATTAGAATAGTTTTCAAATTTTTATTTGCTATCTTCTTTGCCCATCTCATAAATGTTAATAATATTTCTCAATATTCCATCATTAGTCTTCTACCGCTATGAAAAATCTAGTACATATTTTGAGTACTCACTATAATGCAGAAAAACAAAAATGAGTGAGATACACAAGAAAGCAATGCAGTAAATACTATAATAAATGTACCAAGGTAATATAGAAACTTGAAGGAGTTCAGGAGACTGAACTTACCAAGGACAGTGAAGACCAGAGAAATAGTAAATGGAGCTGTGCCAATGGAGACAGCATAGCAAACTTAATAGGAAGGAAAGGTCAGATCAAAATTAACAGTGGAGTGGATAGTAGCACTCGATTTTTTTTTTATTAACTTTTATTGAGCTTCAAGTGAACGTTTACAAATCAAGTCAGTCTGTCACATATAAGTTTATATACATCTTACTCTGTACTCCCACTTGCTCTCCCCCTAATGAGTCAGCCCTTCCAGTCTCTCATTTCATGACAATTTTGCCAGCTTCCAACTCTCTCTATCCTCCCATTCCCCCTCCAGACAGGAGATGCCAACACAGTCTCAAGTGTCCAGCTGATATAATTAGCTCTCTCTTCATCAGCATCTCTCTCCTACCCACTGTCCAGTCCCTTTCATGTCTGATGAGTTGTCTTCGGGGATGGTTCCTGTCCTGGGCCAACAGAGGTTTGGGGACCATGACCTCCGGGATTCCTCTAGTCTCAGTCAGACCATTAAGTTTGGTCTTTTTATGAGAATTTGGGGTCTGCATCCTACTGATCTTCTGCTCCCTCAGGGGTTCTCTGTTGTGCTCCCTGTCAGGGCAGTCATCGGTTGTGGCCGGGCACCATCTAGTTCTTCTGGTCTCAGGATGATGTAGGTCTCTGGTTCATGTGGCCCTTTCTGTCTCTTGGGCTCTTAGTTGTCGTGTGACCTTGGTGTTCTTCATTCTCCTTTGACCCAGGTGGGTTGAGACCAATTGATGCATCTTAGATGGCCGCTTGTTAGCATTCAAGACCCCAGATGCCACATTTCAAAGTGGGATGCAGAATGTTTTCATAATAGAATTATTTTGCCAATTGACTTAGAAGTCTCCTTAAACCATGGTCCCCAAACCCCCACCCTTGCTCTGCTGACCTTTGAAGCATTCATTTTATCCCGGAAACTTCTTTGCTTTTGGTCCAGTCCAATTGAGCTGACCTTCCATGTATTGAGTGTTGTCCTTCCCTTCACCTAAAGCAGTTCTTATCTACTAATTAATCAGCAAAAAAAACCTCTCCCTTCCTCCTTCCCTCCCTCCCTCCCTCCCTCGTAACCACAAAAGTGTGTGTTCTTCTCAGTTTATACTATTTCTCAAGATCTTATAATAGTGGTCTTATACAATATTTGTCCTTTTCCTCTGACTAATTTCGCTCAGCATAATGCCTTCCAGGTTTCTCCATGTTATGAAATGTTTCACAGATTCGTCACTGTTCTTTATCGATGCGTAGTATTCCATCGTGTGAATATACCACAATTTATTTACCCATTCGTCCATTGATGGACACCTTGGTTGCTTCCAGCTTTTTGCTATTGTAAACAGAGCTGCAATAAACATGGGTGTGCATATATCTGTTTGTGTGAAGGCTCTTGTTTCTCTAGGGTATATTCCGAGGAGTGGGATTTCTGGGTTGTATGGTAGTTCTATTTCTGTTTCAGATAATGCCAGCTAAATTTCCGAAGTGGTTATACCGTTTTACATTCCCACCAGCAGTGTATAAGAGTTCCAATCTCTCCGCAGCCTCTCCAACATTATCATTTTGTGTTTTTTGGATTAATGCCAGCCTTGTTGGAGTGAGATGGAATCTCATCGTAGTTTTAATTTGCATTTCTCTAATGGCTAATGATTAAGAGCATTTTCTCATGTATTTGTTAGCTGCCTGAATATCTTCTTTAGTGAAGTGTGTGTTCATATCCTTTGCCCACTTCTTGATTGGGTTGTTTGTCTTTTTGTGGTTGAGTTTTGACAGAATCATATAGATTTTAGAGATCAGGCGCTGGTTGGAGATGTCATAGCTGAAAATTCTTTTCCAGTCTGTAGGTGGTCTTTTTACTCTTTTGGTGAAGTCTTTAGATGAGCCTAGGTGTTTGATTTTTAGGAGCTCCCAGTTATCTGCTTTCTCTTCATCATTTTTGGTAATGTTTTGTATTCTGTTTATGCCCTGTATTAGGGCTCCTAGGGTTGTCCCCATTTTTTGTTCCATGATCTTTATCGTTTTAGTCTTTATGTTTAGGTCTTTGATCCACTTGGAGTTAGTTTTTGTGCATGGTGTGAGGTATGGGTCCTGTTTCATTTTTTTGCAAATGGATATCCAGTTATGCCAGCACCATTTGTTGAAAAGACTATCTTTTCCCCAATTAACTGACACTGGGCCTTTGTCAAATATCAGCTGCTCATATATGGAATGATTTATATCTGGGTTCTCAATTCTGTTCCACTGGTCTATGTGCCTGTTGTTGTACCAATACCAGGCTGTTTTGACTACTGTGGCTGTATAATAGGTTCTGAAATCAGGTAGAGTGAGGCCTCCCACTTTCTTCTTCTTTTTCAGTAATGCTTTAATTATCCGAGGCTTCTTTCCCTTCCATATGAAGTTGGTGATTTGTTTCTCTATCACCTTAAAAAATGACATTGGAATTAGGATCGGAAGTGCATTGTATGTGTAGATGGCTTTTGGTAGAATCGACATTTTTACTATGTTAAGTCTTCCTATCCATGAGCAAGGTATGTTTTTCCACTTAAGTATGTCCTTTTGAATTTCTTGTAGTAGAGCTTTGTAGTTTTCTTTGTATAGGTCTTTTACATCCTTGCTAAGATTTATTCCTAAGTATTTTATCTTCTTGGGGGCTACTGTGAATGGTATTGATGTGGTTATTTCCTCTTCAATGTTCTTTTTGTTGATGTGGAGGAATCCAACTGATTTTTGTATGTTTTTCTTATAACCTGAGACTCTGCCAAACTTTTCTATTAGTTTCAGTAGTTTTCTGGAGGATTCCTTAGGGTTTTCTGTGTATAAGATCATGTCATCTGCAAATAGAGATAATTTTACTTCCTCCTTGCCAATCCAGATGCCCTTTATTTCTTTGTCTAGCCTATTTGCTCTGGCTAGGACCTCTAGCACAATGTTGAATAAGAGCGGTGATAAAGGGCATCCTTGTCTGGTTCCCGTTCTCAAGGGAAATGCTTTCAAGTTCTCTCCATTTAGAGTGATGTTGGTTGTTGGCTTTGTATAGATGCCCTTTATTATGTTGAGGAATTTTCCTTCAATTCCTATTTTGGTGAGAGTTTTTATCATAAATGGGTGTTGGGCTTTGTCAAATGCCTTTCCTGCATCAATTGATAAGATCATGTGGTTTTTGTCTTTTGTTTTATTTATATGGTGGATTACATTAATGGTTTTTCTAATATTAAACATGACCTGGTATAAATCCCACTTGCTCTTGGTGGATTATTTTTTTGATATGTTGTTGAATTCTATTGCCTAGAATTTTGTTGAGGATTTTTGCATCTATGTTCATGAGGGATATAGTCTGTAATTTTCTTTTTTTGTAAAGTCTTTACCTGGTTTCAGTATCAGGGAGATGGTGGCTTCATAGAATGAGTTGGGTAGTATTCCATCATTTTCTATGCTTTGAAATACCTTTAGTAGTAGTGGTGTTAACTCTTCTCTGAAAGTTTGGTAGAACTCTGCAGTGAAGCCGTCTGGGCCAGGGCTTTTTATTGTTGGGAGTTTTTTGATTACCGTTTCAATCTCTTTTTTTGTTATGGGTCTATTTAGTTGTTCTACTTCTGAATGTGTTAGTTTAGGTAGGTAGTGTTTTTCCAGGAATTCATCCATTTCTTCTAGTTTGCAAATTTGTTAGAGTACAATTTTTCATAACAATCTGATATGATTCTTTAAATTTCAGTTGGGTCTGTTGTGATGTGGTCCTTCTCGTTTCTTATTCGGGTTATTTGTTTCCTTTCCTGTATTTCTTTAGTCAGTCTAGCCAATGGTTTATCAATTTTGTTAATTTTTTCCAAGAACCAGCTTTTGGCTTTGTTAATTCTTTCAATTGTTTTTCTGTTCTCTAATTCATTTAGTTCAGCTCTAATTTTTACTATTTGTTTTCTTCTGGTGCCTGATGGATTCTTTTGTTGCTCACTTTCTATTTGTTCAAGTTGTAGGGACAGTTCTCTGCTTTTGGCTCTTTCTTCTTTTTGTATGTGTGCATTTATCCATATAAATTGGCCTCTGAGCACTGCTTTTGCTGTGTCCCAGAGGTTTTGATAGGAAGTATTTTCATTCCCGTGGCAGTCTATGAATTTCCTTATTACCTCCTTGATGTCTTCTATAACCCAGTCTTTTTTCAGGAGGGTATTGTTCATTTTCCAAGTATTTGATTTCTTTTCCCTAGTTTTTCTGTTATTGATTTCTAGTTTTATTGCCTTGTGGTCTGAGAAGATGCTTTGTAATATTTCGATGTTTTAGATTCTGCAAAGGTTTGTTTTATGACCTAATATGTGGTCTATTCTAGAGAATGTTCCATTTTAGCTAGAAAAAAAAGTATACTTTGCAGCAGTTGGGTGGAGTGTTCTGTATAAGTCTATGAGATCAGTTGGTTGATTGTAGCAATTAGGTCTTGCATACCTCTATTGAGCTTCTTACTGCATGTCCTGTCCTTCTCCGAAAGCGGTGTGTTGAAGTCTCCTAGTATAATTGTGGAGGTGTCTATCTCACTTTTCAGTTCGGTTAAAATTTGATTTATGTATCTTGCGGCCCTGTCATTGGGTGCACAAATATTTAATATGGTTATGTCTTCCTGATCAATTGTCCCTTTTATCATTATGTAGTGTCCTTCTTTATCCTTTGTGGTGGATTTAAGTCTAAAGTCTATTTTGTCAGAAATTAATATTGCTACTCCTCTTCTTTTTTGCTAATTGTTTGCTTGATATATTTTTTCCATCCTTTGAGTTTTAGTTTGTTTGTGTCTCTAAGTCTAAGGTTTGTCTCTTGTGGGCAGCATATGGACAGATCGTGTTTCTTTATCCAGTCCAAGACTCTCTGTCTCTTTATTGATGCATTTAGTCCATTTACATTCAGCGTAATTATAGATAAATAAGTGTTCAGTGTTGTCATTTTGATGCTTTTTTATGTGTGTTGTTGACAATTTCATTTTTCCACTTACTTTTCTGTGCTGAGACTTTTTTCTTTGTAAATTGTGAGATCCTCATTTTCGTAGTGTTTGACTTTATGTTTGTTTAGTCGTTACGTTTTTCTTGGCTTTTATCTTGAGTTATGGAGTTGTTATACCTCTTTGTGGTTACCTTAATATTTACCCCTATTTTTCTAAGTAGAAACCTAACTTGTATTGTTCTCTATCGCCTTGTATCACTCTCCATATGGCAGTTCTATGCCACCTGTTTTCAGTCCCTCGTTTTGAGTATTGTGATCTTTTACATATTGACTTCAATGATTCCCTGGTTTAAGCATTTTTTTTTTAATTAATCTTAATTTGTTTTTGTGATTTCCCTATTTGAGTTGATATCAGGATGTTCTTTTTTGTGGCCTTGTGTTGTGCTGGTATCTGATATTATTGGTCTTCTGACCAAACAATATCCTTTAGTATTTCTTGTAGCTTTGGTTTGGTTTTTGGAAATTCTCTAAACTTGTGTTTATCTGTAAATATCTTAATTTTGCCTTCATATTTCAGAGAGAGTTTTGCTGGATATATGATCCTTGGCTGGCAGTTTTTCTCCTTCAGTGCTCTGTATATATCATCCCATTGCCTTCTTGCCTGCATGGTTTCTGCTGAGTAGTCTGAACTTATTCTTATTGACTCTCCCTTGAAGGAAACCTTTCTTTTCTCCCTGGCTGCTTTTAAAATTTTCTTTTTATCTTTGGTTTTGGCAAGTTTGATGATAATATGTCTTGGTGTTTTTCTTTTTGGATCAATGTTAAATGGGGTTCGATGAGCATCTTGGATAGATATCCTTTCATCTTTCATGATGTCAGGGAAGTTTTCTGTCAGCAGATCTTCAACTATTTTCTCTGTGTTTTCTGTCCTCCCTCCCTGTTCTGGGACTCCAATCACACGCAAATTATCCTTCTTGATAGAGTCCCACATGATTCTTAGGGTTTCTTCATTTTTTTTTAATTCTTTTATCTGATTTTTTTTCAGCTATGTTGGTGTTAATTCTCTGGTCCTCCAGATTTCCCAGTCTGCATTCTAATTGCTCAAGTTTGCTCCTCTGACTTCCTATTGCATTGTCTAATTCTGTAATTTTATTGTTAATCTTTTGGATTTCTACATGCTGTCTCTCTATGGATTCTTGCAACTTATTAATTTTTCCACTATGTTCTTGAATAATCTTTTTGAGTTCTTCAACTGTTTTATCAGTGTGTTCCTTGGCTTTTTCTGCAGTTTGCCTTATTTCGTTTCTGATGTCTTGAAGCATTCTGTAAATTAGTTTTTTATATTCTGTATCTGATAATTCCAGGATTGTATCTTCTTTTGGGAAAGATTTTGATCCTTTTGTTTGGAGGGTTGTAGAAGCTGTCATGGTCTGCTTCTTTATGTGGTTTGATATCAACTGCTGTCTCCGAGCCATCACTAAGATATAAAAAAAAAAAAAAAATTTGTAGTTGTTTATCCTATAATTGCTCACTGAGTCTTATCTTGTTTTGTTTTCTTTCAATATACGTGGATGGGCTACTAGATTGTGCTGTCTTGTTTGTTGTAGCCCTTGACTTACTTATGACCTATTACCAGCTGGTTTGGGCTGTTGCCAGATATATATGCCTGAGTCTATTCACTATTCTTGAGTAGAATCTGATTTTGGGTCATCAAGTGTGTGCTGCACCCTAACACCTATCTACCTCGAGAAGTAGTGGTCATAGTTGCGGGCACCAGATTCTAGTAGCAGCTGGGGTTCACCCTCCGGGGGGGCAGGATGCTGACAGGCTTCCCCCAAGTGTCAGTGAGGTAGGTGTGTCTCTATTCCTATAGCACCTTGGTGGGGAGGGCACTGCAGCTGTACCTTAGGCCCCCGATGCAAGTACCTCTACTGATTGGTAGGTGTCACCCTCCTTAGACTCCTAAGGCAAGAGGCTAGGTGGTCTGGGGGGAGCTTCAGCCCTCGCTTCCCTGTTGTGGGTCAGTGAGGGCTCTGTTGAATAAGCAGAGATATCAGACCTGGGAAACTTGTTTTTCCAGAAAATCCGCTAAAAAAATGCAGTCAGATCCTTATCAGAACTGCCTTTGGATTATAACCGCCACCCTGTTTCCTGTAAGGATGAAAGTCCGAGATTTGGATCATATATGCTTGGCTGTAACTGGTTCTGTGTTTTTAGTCCAATTAGGGATGGATTTTTGGTCCCTGGGTTTTTTGTGGTTCCTTCTCTCAGGCCAGAAGAATGGGTTAGGAAAAGACCAAAAAAAAGGGGGGGGGAATCAAAGCTGCTGTGGAGCCGGAGGCGTTCTCCCTGTGGCTCTGGAAATTCCAATGTTAATGAAGCAGCCTGGGAAGGGTGGGGGAGGGTTCAGAGAAATAGGAGAGTAGCACCTCAGAATATAGCCAAAGTTGCTTTTCTTGCTTGGAATGACTATTTTATCTGAGATTCCCCAGGCGCGTGTAGCCTATGTGTGCTGGCTGTGTGGAGATTGCCCCCGGGGGTCTGGCCTGCTGAAGCCGTGCTCAGATCCTCCGCTGCCAGTCTAACGCCCAGTGTCAAGGTTCCCCTGCTGGGATGCTGCACTCCTGGCTCCAAAATCAGTCGCTGCCTACCGGGGACTTCTCATCCCGCCAGCCGCGTCACCGTGCCACCCCCGCGGACTGGCTGGGCCCCCTCCCGGGGTTAGTTCAGGGGAGTAGAGCTGCGCCCCGTGCTTGTGCCATGACAGTGCCCAGTCAAAAGCCCGGCGCCAAGGTTCCCCGGCTGGGACGCTGCACTCCTGGCTCCAAAACCAGTCACTGCCTCCCGGGGACTTCTCCCACCAGCTGTGTCACCACGCCGCCTGCGCGGACCGAGTAGCACTCTATTTTAACTGAACTTTCCAAAGTTTAATTTCCAAGCTGAACAGTGTTTCTTGGGAGTTTACTCTCTGTGGGGCAAATGAGTCTTCTGAATATAGAAATCACCCATTCCAGAATTTGTTGTTGTGAGTTACCATTGAGTTGATTTTGACTCATGACAACATAATGTATAGAGAATAGAACTACTAATTATATACCAACCAAAAATCAAACCTACTGCCAAAGAGTTGATTCCAATTCATAGCAACCCTACATAGATTCACACAATGTATTTAACAAAATTCTATACCCGTACATAATAAAAACTCAGAAAAATTGTAGAATGAAACCTGATTAAGGCTATCTACAAAAAAACAAACCAACAAACAATCCCTATGTTGTTGTTGTTGTTGTTAGGTGCTGTCTAGTCAGTTCTGACTCACAGCGACCCTATGCACAACAGAATGAAACACTGCCCAGTCCTGTGCCATCCTCACAATCGTGGTTATCCTTGAGCTCATTGTTGCAGCCACTGTGTCAGTCCACCTCGTTGAGGGTCTTCCTCTTTTCCGATGACCCTGTACTCTGCCAAGCATGATGTCCCCCTCTAGGGACTGATACCTCCTGACAACACATCCAAAATGTGTAAGATGCAGTCTTGCCATCCTTGCTTCTAAGGAGCATTCTGGTTGTACTTCTTCTAAGACAGATTTGTTTGTTCTTTGGGCAGTCCATGGTATATTCAATATTCTTTGCCAACACCACAATTTAAAGGCGTCAATTCTTTGGTCTTCCTTATTCATTGTCCAGCTTTCACATGCATATAATATGCTTGAAAATACCATGGCTTGGGTCAATCGCACCTTAGTCTGCAAGGTGACATCTTTACTTTTCAATACTTTAAAGAGGTCCTTTGCAGCAGATTTGCCCAGCGCAATGCATCATTTGATTTCTTGACTGCTGCTTCCATGGTTGTTGATTGTGGATCCAAGTAAAATGAAATCTTTGACAACTTCAATCTTTTCTCTGTTTATCGTGATGCTGCTCATTGGTCCAGTTGTGAGGATTTTTGCTTTCTTTATGTTGAGATGCAATCCATATTGAAGGCTGTGGTCTTTGATCTTCATTAGTCAGTGCTTCAAGTCCTTTTTTACTTTCAGCAAGCAAGGCTGTGTCATCTGCATAACGCAGGTTGTTAATGAGTCTTCCTCCAATCCTGATGCCCCGTTCTTCTTCATATAGTCCAGCTTCTCGTATTATTTGCTCAGCATACAGATTGAATAGGTATGGTGAAAGAATACAACCCTGGCACACACCTTTCCTGACTTTAAACCACTCAGTATCCCCTTGTTCTGTCCGAACAACTGCCTCTTGATCTATGTAAAGGTTCCTCATGAGCACAATTAAGTGTTCTGAAATTCCCATTCTTCGCAATGTTATCCATAATTTGTTATGATCCACAAAGTCAAATTCCTTTGCATAGTCAACAAAACACTGGTAAACATCCTTCTCTGCTTTCAGCCACGATCCATCTGACATCAGCAATGCTATCCCTGGTTCCACGTCGTCTTCTGAAACTGGCCTGAATTTCTGGCAGTTCCTTGTTGATATACTGCTGCAGCCATTTATGAATGATCTTCAGCAAAATTTTGCTTGCATGTGATATTAATGATATTGTTCAATAATTTCTGCATATGGTTGGATCAACTTTCTTGGGAATAGGCATAAATATCGATCTCTTCCAGTCAGTGGGCCAGGAAGTTGTCTTCCATATTTCTTGGCATAGACAAATGAGAACCTCCAGCTCTGCATCTGTTTGTTGGAACATTTCAATTGATATCCCGTCACTTCCTGGAGACTAGTTTTTTGCCAATGCCTTCAGTGCATCTTGGACGTCTTCCTACAGTGCCATCGGTTTCTGATTACACGCTGCCTCTTGGTTGATCATCAAATAATTCTTTTGGTATAATGACTCTGTGTATTCCTTCCATGTTCTCTTGAGGCTTCCTGCATCATTTAACATTTTCCCCATGGACTCCTTCACTATTGGAACTCAATTTTTTCTTCAGTTCTTTCAGCTTGAGAAACGCCCAGCATGTTCTACTCTTTTAGTTTTTTTTCTCCAGCTCTTTGCACATGTCATTATAATACTTTGTCTTCTCGAGCTGCCCTTTGAAATCTTCTGTTCAGTTCTTTTACTTCATCATTTCTTCCTTTTGCTTTAGCTGCTCCACGTTTGTAAGTTTAAAGTCTCCTCTGACATTTATTTTGGTCTTTTCTTTATTTCCTGTCTTTTCAATGACCTCTTGCTTTCTTCATGGATGATGTCCTTGATGTCATTCCACAGCTTTTCTGGTCTTCAGTCTCTAGTGTTCAATGCATCAAATCTATTCTTGTGATGGTCTCTAAATTCAGGGGGGATATACTTAAGGTCATATTTTGGCTCTTATGGACTTGCTCTGATTTTCTTTATTTTCAGCTTGAACTTGTATATGAGCAATTGATGGTCTGTTCCACAGTCAGCCCCTGGCCTTGTTCTGACTGATGATATCAAGCTTTTCCATTGTCTCTTTCCAAAGATATACTTATTTGATTCCTATGTGTTCCATCTGCCAAGGTCCATGCATATAATCACCATTTATGTCAGTGAAAGAAGTTATTTGCAATGAAGAAGTCGTTAGTCTTGCAAAATTCTATCATTTGATCTCTGGCATTGTTTCTATCACCAAGGCCATATTTTCCAACTTTTGATCCTTCTTCTTGGTTTCCAACTTTTACATTCCAATACCAGTAATTACCAATGCATCTTGATTGCATGCTCAATCAATTTCTTACTGCAGAAGCTGATAAAAATCTTCAATTTCTTCATCTTTGGCCTTAGTGGTTGGTAAATTTGCATAACAGTTATATTAACTGGTCTTCCTTGTATGTGTATGAATATTATCCTATCACTGACAGTGCTGTATTTCAGGATAGATCTTGAAATGTTCTTTTGGCAATGAATGCAAACCATTTCTTTTCAAGTTGTCATTCCCAGCATAGTAGACTATATGATTGTCTGATTCAAAATGGCCAATACCGGTCCATTTCAGCTCACTAATGCCTAGGATATCAATGTTTATTCATTCCATTTCATTTTTGATGATTTCCAATTTTCCTAGATTCATACTTCATACATTTCAGGTACCGATTGTTAATGGATGTTTGCAGCTCTTTCTTCTCATTTTGAGTCATGCTACATCAGCAAATGAAGGTCCCAAAAGCTTTACGCCATCCATGTCATTAAGGCCGACTCTACTTTGAGGAAGCAGCTTTTCCCCAGTCATCTTTTGAGTGCCTTCCAACCTGGGGGCTTATCTTCTGGCACTAACCAGACAACGTTCTGGTATTTATAAGGTTTTCACTGCCTAATTCTTTTCAGAAGTAGACTGCCGGGTCCTTCTTCCTAGTCTGTCTTAGTCTAGAAGCTCAGCTGAAACTTGTCCTCGTTGGGTGACCCTGCTGGTATCTGAATTCAGGTGGCATAGCTTCCAGTATCTCAGCAACACACAAACCCCCACAGTATGACAAAATGACAGACTCTTGGGGGAACAAGCCCTATGGCTGACATAATAGTGTGAAAGACTGAATGGTTTTCTTTAGTATAACGGTAAACAAGAGCATGTTTGCTCTCCCTGCATGTGGTAAATATTTTACTGCAGATATGAACCAGTACAGTAAGGGAAGAAAAAGAATAAAAATTTGAAATAAATGATTAAAATTCCTTTTCACAGATTATGACTGCCATTGTATAATATCCTAGTTAATCAACAAGTTAATCTACTAGAATGAGTAACTAAATTTAGCAATGATACAGATTTTGAGTCTTTATACAAAAAACTTTGTTGTATATTCAAAACAATTGGAAAATGTAATTTAAAAATAATTAAAATAGGATTAAGGAAGGAGGAGCCAAGATGGAGAAAAAGAAAGACGCTTCCAACAAGCCCTCTTTACAACAAACATCTGAAAAAACAAGTGAAACAAGTATATTTATGGCAAGCTAGGAGTCCTGAGCATCAAAAGCAAGCTTAGAAAATGAACTGAGAGGCAAGGGGAGGAAGAGACGGTTCAGAAGCAAAGAGGAATTATCAGACCTGAATCGCAGGAAGCCCTCAGGCACCATTCCCGGGAGCAGCAGTGGCGGGCTGCTAATAGCATTAGACTGCAGTTTCCTCAGGGAGAAGCAGCCAGCCACACAGCCGACTCACACCTCCGGAACCAGAGAAGAACAGCGCTCTCCTCAAAAGCCAAGAACTTGTGTATATTTTACTGCACCCTCCCAAAGCCGGCTTCGGCACCCGACCTCCCTGGGCCTTAGATAGGCGCAGGTGAGTGCTTAGAGCCATCCTCCCAGCCTTGTAAGAGGAATGCATTTGCAATTGGGGAAGAGAAAATTTGCCAGTTCCATTAACAGGGGGAGCTCAGGACAGAAATGGCTCCTGTCCAGGCATAAAAGGTTCATGAACTTTGAGTACCTTTCCCCTCTCCATGGATCTGTGTGTGTCTATTTCGGGAGAATAGGCCATTGTTGGCACACCCCAACCATTTCAAGTTGTGTGGCGGAGAGGTGGGTGTTTTATGTTTGACGTTGCTTTGCCTATTAAACAGGGTCCTCATGTACCCACATCAGGTGCCTAAGGACTGGTAGCTCCACTCAGGTCACCCAGCCACCAGCAACAGGGGTCCAAGGATAACTGGTACCTCCCAGTCCTTACAGCCAAAAACATTGGGTGCCCATGGTCTGTGTGAAGAACCCACCCACCTGTACACTCTAGGGGACAGGGACACGCTTTCCTCAGAGACACATGAGGGAAGATTCTTAGCCCCCTGCCTTGTTCAGCGTGTGACCCGCTACTGCAACCAGATACCGGAACCTACACCAATCACCCCTGCCCCTCTAAGACTGGAGGACAGGGTCTATACCACACACTTGATGATCAGCCACCTGGACACCTGAGCTGAATTCATACAAGAAAACTGAATGGACTCTTAGACTGATATACTTGATAACAGCTCTAATCATATGGGGACAGGACGTCAGAGCTCCAAAGGCAAAAATAATCAAGCTAGCTCACTCAAGCAACCCATGTGGGCATAACAAATCAAAACAAATCAAGAAGCTATGACACAGTAAGCAAACAAAAAATAAACTAAAACAATAACATATAGATGGCTCAGAGACAACAGTCAATATCAGGTTACATAAAGAAACAGACCATGATCACCTCAACAAGCACTAAAAATAAAGAATCCAGGATCTTATAGATGAAAGTGCCTTCCTGGAATTACCGGAGGCAGAATACAAAAGATTAATATACAGAACCCTTCAAGACAGCAGGAAGGAAATCAGGCAATACACAGAACAAGCCAAGGAACACAGAAAAAGCAGTTGAAAAAATTAAAAAGATTATTCAGGACAATAATGAAAAATTTAATTACCTGGAAAAATCCACAGACAGACAGCAATCAGATATTCAGAAGATTAACAATAAAATTACAGAAATACACAACTCAATAGAAAGTCAGAGAAGCAAATTTGACCAAGTAGAAGGCAGAATTCCTGGACCTGAAGATAAAGCACTTGGCACTAATACATATGAAGAAAAATCAAACCAAAAAAATTTTTTTAAATGAAGAAATGTTAAGAATCACGTGGGGCTCTATCAAGAGAAATAACCTATGAGTGCTTGGACTACCAGAACAGGGAGGGATAACAGAAAATACAGAGAGAATTATTGAAGACTTGTTGGCAGAAAACTTCCCTGATATTATGAAAGATGAGAAGATATCTAACCAAGATGCTCATCGAACTCCACGTAAGGTAGATGTTAAAAGAACATCACCAAGACATATCATAATCAAACTTGCCAAAATCAAAGATAAAGAGAGAATTTTAAGAGCTGCTAGGGATAAACAAAAAGTCACCTACAAAAGAGAGCCAGTAAGAACAGGCTCAGACTACTCGGCAGAAACCATGCAGGCAAGAAGGCAAAGGGATGAGTTATATAAAAAATCAAAGAAAAAATTGCCAGGCAAGAATCATACATCCAGCAAAACTGTCTCTCAAATATGAAGGTGAAATTAGGACATTCCCAGATAAACAGAAGTTCAAAGAATTTGTAAAAAGAAAACCCAAACTACAAGATATACTAAAAGGAGTTCTTTGGTTAGAAAATCAATAAAATCAGGTATCAACCCAAGACTAGAAAACTGGGCAGGGCAATCAGAAGTCAATCCAGACAGGGAAATCACAAAAATAAACAAGATTAAAAAAAAAGCTCAAAACAGGGCAACAGCAATATTCTTATGTAAAAGAAGACAACCTTAAAAGAATAAGGAGGGACTGAGAAATGTAGTCATAGATCTTCCACATGGAGAGGAAGATAAGGCGATACAAAAAAATAAAAGTTAGGTTTAAATTTAGAAAAATAGGGATAAATAATAAGGCAACCACAAAGGAGTCAAACTATGCTACACATCAAAATAAAATACAAGATAAAAAAAGAGACTCAGCAGAAACAAAATCCACAACAACAACTATGAGGAAAGGGCAATATATAAAGAAAATCTACTCAGCACATAAAATTAAGTGGGAAAGAGAAACTGTCAACAACACAAAAAAGACATCAAAATGATAGCTCTAAATGCATACCTATCCATAATTACGCTGAATGTAAATGGATAAATGCACCAATAAAGAGACAGAGAGTGACAGAATAGATTACAAGAAAAACAATCTGTCTATATGATGCCTAAAAGACTCACCTTATACCTAGAGACACAAACAAACTAAAACTCAAAGGATGGAAAAAAATACATCAAGCAAACAACAATCAAAAAAGAGCAAGAGTAGAAATATTAATTTCTGACAAAATAGGCTTTAAAGTTAAATCCATCAAAAAGGATAAGGAAGGACACTATCTAATGATTAAAGAGACAGTATACCAAGAAGATATAACCATATTAAATATGCACCCATTGACAAGGCTGCAAGACACATAAAACAAACTCTATCAGCACTGAAAATGAGATAGACAGCTCCACAATCATAGTAGGAGACTTCAACACATCAGTTTCGGTGAAGAGCAGGACATCCGGAAGAAGCTCAATAAAGACTCAGAAGACAAAAATGCCACAGTAAACCACAGACATATAAAGAAAACTGTACCCAACAGCAACCAAATATACTTTCTTTTCTAGTGCACATGGAACATTCTCTAGAATAGACCACATAGTAGGTCATAAACCAAGCCTTAGCAGAATCCAAAACATTGAAATATTACAAAGCATCCTCTCTGACCGTAAGGCCATAAAAGTGGAAATCAGTAACAGAAAAGGCTGGGAAAAGAAATCAAACACGTGGAAACTGAACAATACCCTGCTCAAAAACACTGGGTTATAGAAGACATCAAGGATGGAATAAAGAAATTCATAGAATCCAATGAGAATGAAAACATTTTCTATCAGAACCTTTGGGACACAGCAAAAGCAGCGCTCAGAGGTCAATTTATATCAATAAATGCACACATCAAAAAAGAAGAAAAGGCCAAAATGAAAGAATTATCCTTACAACTGGAACTAATAGAAATAGAAAAACAAAAGAAACACTCAGGCACCAGAAAACAAATAATAAAAATTAGTGCAGAACTGAAAGAAATAGAAAAACAATTGAAAGATTTAACGAGACCAAAAGCTGGTTCTTTGAAAAAAATCAACAAAATTGATAAACCATTGGCCAAACTGACAAAAGAAAAACAGGAGAGGAAACAAATAACCCAAATAAGAATAGAGATGGGCAATATTACAACAGACCAAACAAATTAAAAGAATCATATCAGATTACTATGAAACATTGTACTCTAACAAAACTGAAAACCTAGAAGAAAAAATGAATTCCTAGAAGCACATTACCTGCCTAAAATAATACAAACAGAGGTAGAACAACTAAATAGACTCATAACAGAAGAAGAGGTTAAAAAAGTTATTCGAAAAGCTCCAAACAAAAAAAGCCCTGGCCTGGACAACTTCACTGCAGAGTTCTAACAAACTTTCAGAGAAGAGTTAACACCACTACTATTAAAGGTATTTCAGGTCATAGAAAGGGATGGAATACTCCCAAACTCATTCTATGAAGCCAGCATATCCCTGATACCAAAACCAGGTAAAGACACACACACATACAAAAAATGAAATTACAGACCTATATCTTTCATGAACATAGATGCAAAAATCCTCAGCAAAATTCTAGATAATAGAATTCAACGACATATCAAAAAAATAATTCACCATGACCTAGTGGGATTTATGGATTTATGAACCATGCAGACATGGTTCAACATTAGAAAAACAATTAATGTAATCCACCATATAAATACAACAAAAGAGAAGAGCTACAGGATTTTATCAATTGATGCAGAAAAGGCATTTGACAACGTCCAAAACACATTCATGATGAAAACTCTCAGAAAAATAGGAATAGAAGGAAAATTCCTCAACACAATAAAGGGCATTTATACAAAGCCAACGGCCAAAATCATCCTAAATGGAGAGATTCTGAAAGCATACCCCTTGGGAATGGGATCCAGACAAAGATGCCCCTTATCACCACTCTTACTACGACATTGTGCTGGAGGTCCTAGCCAGAGCAATTAGGCTAGATAAGAAAATAAACGGCATCCAGATTGGCAAGGAAGAAGTAAAAGTATCTCTATTTCAGATGACATGATCTTATACACAGAAAATCCTAAAGAATCCTAAAAAAAAAAAAAAACTACTGAAATCAGGATCAGGATACAAGATAAACATACAAAAATCAGTTGGATTCCTCTACACCAACAAAAAGAACTTCAAAGAGGAAATCACCAAATCATTACCATTTACAGTAGCCCCCCAAAAGATAAAATACTTAGGAATAAATCTTTCTAGAGACGTAAAAGACCTATATGAAGAAAACTACAAGGCACTACTGCAAGAAACCAAAAAAGACTTAACATAAGTGGAAAAACATACCTTGCTCATGGATAGGAAGACTTAAGATTGTGAAAATGTCTTTTCTACCAAAAACGATCTACAGATACACTGCAATTTCGATCTAAATTCCGACGACTTTTTTTTATGAGGTGGAGAAACAAATCACCAACTTCTCATGGAA
This sequence comes from Elephas maximus indicus, assembly GCF_024166365.1. Classification (NCBI taxonomy): domain Eukaryota; kingdom Metazoa; phylum Chordata; class Mammalia; order Proboscidea; family Elephantidae; genus Elephas; species Elephas maximus. Next base: position 11,826,685 of record NC_064822.1, on the reverse strand, counting down.
GGGAAAGAGGCCCCGGATAAGTAAAGCATTAATGAAAAAGAAGAACAAAGTGGGAGGCCTTACTCCACCTGATTTTAGAACCTATTATACCACCGCAGTAGTCAAAACAGCCTGGTTCTGGTACAAAAGCAGACACATAAACCAATGGAACAGAATTGAGAATCCAGACATATATCCATCCACATATGAGCAGCTGGTATTTGCCAAAGGTACAAAGTCAGTTAACTGGGGAAAAGACAGTCTTTTTAACAAATGGTGCTGGTGTATCCACCTCTAAAAAAATGAAACAAGACCCATACCTCACACCATGCACAAAAACTAACTCAAAATGGATCAAAGACCTAAATATAAAGTCATAGAAGAAAAAATAGGGGCAACGTTAGGAGCCCTAATACATGGCAAAAACAATACAAAACATAACTAAAAATGCCAAAGAGAAACCAGATAACTGGAAGCTCCAAAAAATCAAACACCTATGCTCATCCACAGACTTGACCAAAAGAGTAAAAAGGCTACCTACAGACTGGGAAAAAGTTTTTAGCTATGACATTTCCAATCAGAACCTGATTTCTAAAATCTACATGATTCTGCTAAAACTGAACCACGAAAAGATAACCCAATTAAAAAATGGGCAAAGGATAGGAACAGGCACTTCACTAAAGAAGACATTCAGGCTGCTAACAGATACATGAGGAAATGCTCACAAACATTAGCCATTAGAGAAATGTAAATCTAAACTACAATGAGATTCCATCTCACTCCAGCAAGGCTGGCATTAATCCAAAAAACACAGAATAATAAATGTTGGAGAGGTTGTGGAGAGACTGGAATACTTATACACTGCTGGTGGGAATGTAAAATGGTACAAGCACTTTGGAAATCAATTTGGCACTTCCTTAAAAAACTAGAAATAGACCTACCATACAATCCAGCAATCCCACTCCTTGGAATATTTCCTAGAGAAATAGGAGCCTTTACATGAACAGATATATGCACACCCATGTTCACTCCAGCACTGTTTACAATAGCAAAAAGTTGGAAGCAACCAAGGTGCCCATCAAAGGATGACTGGATAAATAAACTACGGTATATTCACACAATACAGAACAATGTTGAATCCATGAAACATTTCATAACATGGAGAAATCTGGAAGGCATTATGCTGAGTGAAATTAGTCAACTGCAAAAGGATAAATATTGCATCAGACACTACTATAATAACTGGAGAAACAGTTTAAACAGAGAAGAAAATATTCTTTGATGATTATGAGAATGGGAAGGGAGGGAGGAAGGGAGAGGGGCATTCACTAGTTAAATAGTAGATAAGTTTTATTTTCAGTGAACGGAAAGACAATACACAATACAGGAGAGGTCAACACAAATGGACTAATCCAAAAGCAAAGAAGTTTCCTGAATAAACTGAAGGCTTCAAAGGCCAGCGTAGAAGGGGTGGGGGTTTGAGGACCATGGTCTCAGGGGACATCTAAGTAAATTGGCATAATAAAATCTATTAAGAAAACATTCTGTATCCCACTTTGGAGAATGGTGTCTGGTGTCTTAAACACTAGCAAGCTGCCATCTAAGATGCATGAATTGGTCTCGACCCATCTGGAGCAAGGAAGAATGAAAAACTCCAAAGACACAAGAGCTAAGAGACAGAAAGGACCACATAAACCAGATACTACATCATCCTGAGACCAGAAGTACTAGCCTGGCCACAACCGATGACTGCCCTGACAGGGAACTCAACAGAGAAACCCTGAGGGAGCAGGAGAGCAGTGGGATGCAGACCCCAAATTATCATAAGAAGACCAGACTTAATAGTCAGACTGGGACTGGAGGGGCCCCGGAGGTCATGGTTCCCAGACCTTCTGTTAGATCAGGACAGGAACCATTCCTAACGCCAACTCTACAGACAGGGATTGGACTAGAATAAGGGATGGAAAATGATACTGGTGAAGAACAAGCTTCTTGGATCAAGTGGACACATGAGACTATGCTGGCATATCCTGTCTGGAGGGGGGATGAGAGGGCAGAGGGGTCAGAAGCTACCCGAATGGATACGAGGAGAGAGAGTGAAGGGAAGAACTGTGCTGTCTCATTGGAGGGAGAGCAATTAGGAGTGTATGGCAAGGTGTATGTAAATTTTTGTATGACTGACCTGATTTGTAAACTTTCATTTAAAGCACGATAAAAATTAATTTAAGAAAAGTTCTCTCATGCAATCTCTGACATCATTTCTATCACCAAGGCCATGTTTTCCAACTACCGTTTCTTCTTCCAGCTTTTGCATTTCAATCACCAATAATTATCAATGCATCCTGATTGCATGTTCGATCAATTTCAGACTGCAGCAGCTGATAAAAATCTTCTATTTCTTCATCTTTGACATTAGTGTTTGGTGTACAAATTCAAAAAATAATAGTAAAATGTCTTCCTTGTAGGTGTATGGGCATTATCCTATCATGGGCAGCCTTGTATTTCAGCATAGATCTTGAAATGTCCTTTTTGATGATGAAGGCAACACCATTCCTCTTCGATTTGTCATTTCTTGCATAGCAGATCATATAACTGTCCAATTCAAAATGGCTAACACCAATCCATTTCAGCTCACTAATACCTAGGATATCAATTTTTGTGCATTCCATTTCATTTCTGATGACTTCCCATTTTCCTAGATTCATGCTTTTTATATTCCATGTTCTCATTATTAATGGACGTTTGCAGCTGTTATCATTTTGAATCATGCCACCTAAGCAAATGAAGTTCTCGAAAACTTGACTCCATCTACACCATTATGCTAACTCTACTTTGAGGAGGCAACTCTTCCCCAGTTGTATTTTGATTGCCTTCCAACCTGAGGGCTCAATTTCCAGCACTATATCAGGTAATGTTTTAATACTATTCATACAGTTTTTACTGGCTAATTTTTTACTGAAGTAGTCCACAAGGTCCTTCTTCGTAGTCTATCTTAGCCTAGAAGCTCAGCTGAAACTTATCTACCATGTGTGACCCTGCTGGTATTTGAAATACCAGTGGGATAGCTTCCAGCATCACAGCAAAACACAAACCACCAGAGTATGACAAACTGACAGATGTTTATCAAGTAGATAAATAAATTACAGCATATTTGCACAACTAAACACTACTCAGCAATTAAAAAAAAACACTATCAAGACACAATAACATGGATGAAACTCAAACACATGCTGAGAAAAGTAAGCTGGAAACAAAGGAATACATACTGCACAACTCCATTTATTTGAAGTTGTGGAACTGCAAAATTAAGCCACGGTGTTAAAAGAAAATAAGTGGTTGCCTGGGGGGACCAGGGCTTAGGAGAATACTAAGGTAACTTTTTGGGGCTATGTGAATACTCATGGAGCTGTACAATTACAATGTGTCCCTCTCATTTTACATAAAATATATCTCAATGTCCCCCACGTGTCTGTCAGTTTGTCATACTGTGGGGGCTTGCATGTTGCTGTGATGCTGGAAGCTATGCCACCGGTATTCAGGTACCAGCAGGGTCACCCATGGAGGACAGGTTTCAGCTGAGCTTCCAGGCTAAGACAGGCTAGGAAGAAGGACCCGGCAGTCTACTTCTGAAAAGCATTAGCCAGTGAAAACCTTATGAATAGCAGCAGAACATTGTCTGATATGGTGCTGGAAGATGAGCCTCCCAGGTTGGAAGGCACTCAAAAGATGACTGGGGAAGAGCTGCCTCCTCAAAGTAGAGTCGATCTTAATGATGTGGATGGAGTAAAGCTTTTGGGACCTTCATTTGCTGATGTGGCACAACTCAAAATGCTAAGAAACAGCTGCAAACATCCATTAATAATCAGAACCTGGAATGTACGAAGTATGAATCTAGGAAAAGTAGAAATCGTCAAAAATGAAATACAACACATAAACATTGATATCCTAGGTATTAGTGAACTGAAATGGACTGGTATTGGCCGTTTTGAATCAGACAAACATATAGTCTACTATGGTGGGAATGACAACTTGAAGAGGAATGGTGTTGCATTCATTGTTAAAAAGAATGTTTCAAGATCTATCCTGAAGTACAAAGCTGTCAGTGATAGGATAATATCCATATGCCTACAAGGAAGACCAGTTAATATGACTATTATTCAAATGTACCTACCAACCACTAAAGATGAAAAAATTGAAGATTTTTATCAGCTGCTGCCATCTGAAATTGATCAAACATGCAATCAAAATGCATTGATAACAACTGGTGATTTTAATGCAAAACTTGGAAACAAAGAAGAAGGATCAGTAGCTGGAAAATATGGCACTGGTGATAGAAACAATGCTGGAGGTAGAATGATAGAATTTTGCAAGACCGACTTCTTCACTGCAAATACCTTCTTTCACCAACATAAACAGTGACTATACACATGGACCTCGCCAGAAGGAACACACAGAAATCAAATTGACTACATCTGTGGAAAGATATGATGGAAAAGCTCCATATCATCAGTCAGAACAAGGCCAGGGGCCGACTGTGGAACAGACCACCAATTGCTCATATGCAAGTTCAAGCTGAAACTGAAGAAAATCAGAGCAAGTCCACAAGAGCCAAAATATGACCTTGAGTATATCCCACCTGAATTTAGAGACCATCTGAAGAACAGATTTGACGCATTGAACACTAGTGAACGAAGACCAGACAAATTGTGGAATGACATCAAGTACATCATCCGTGAAGAAATCAAGAGGTCATTGAAAAGACAGGAAAGAAAGAAAAGACCAAGGTGGTTGTCAGAGGAGACTCTGAAACTTGCTCTTGAGCGTCGAGCAGCTAAAGCAAAAGGAAGAATTGATGAAGTAAAAGAACTGAAGAGAAGATTTCAAAGGGTCTCTGGAGAAGACAAAGTAGACATGTGCAAAGAGCTGGAGATGGAAAACCAAAAGGGAAGAACCCGCTCGGCATTTCTCAAGCTGAAAGAACTGGAGAAAAAATTCAAGCCTTGAGTTGCAATAGTGAAGGATTCCATGGAGAAAATATTAAACAACATAGGAAGTATCAAAAGAAGATGGAAGGAATACACAGAGTTCTTATACCAAAAAGAATTAATCAATATTCAACCATTTCAAGAGGTGGCATATGATCAGGAACCGATGGTACAGAAGGAAGAAGCCCAAGCTGCTCTGAGGCATTGGTGAAAAACAAGGCTCCAGGAATTGATGGAATATCAATTGAGATGTTTCAAAAAATAGATGCAGCACTGGAGGTGTTCACTTATCTATGCCAAGAAAAATGGAAGACAGCTTCCTGGCCAACTAACTGGAAGCGATCCGTATTTATGCCTATTCCCAAGAAAGAGGATCCAACTAAATATGGAAATTAAGAACATATCATTAATATCACATGCAAGCAAAATTTTGCTGAAGATCATTCAAAAACGGCTGCAGCAGTATATCGACAAGGAACTGCCAGAAATTCAGGCCGGTTTCAGAAGAGGACGTGGAACCAGAGATATCATTGCTGGTGTCAGATGGATCCTGGCTGAAAGCAGAGAATACCAGAAGGACGTTTACCTGTGCTTTATTGACTATGCAAAGACCTTCAACTGTGTGGATCATAACAAATTATGGATAACATTGTGAAGAATGGGAATTCCAGAACACTTAATTGTGCTCATGAGGAATCTTTACATAGATAAAGAAGCAGTTGTTCGGACAGAACAAGGGGATACTGAGTGGTTTAAAGTCAGGAAAGTGTGTGTCAGGGTTGTATTCTTTCACCATACCTATTCAATCTGTATGCTGAGCAAATAATACAAGAAACTGGACTGTATGAAGAAGAACGGGGCATCAGGATTAGAGGAAGACTCATTAACAGCCTGCGTTATGCAGATGACACAACCTTGCTTGCTGAAAGTGAAGAGGACTTGAAGCACTTACTAATGATGATCGAAGACCACAGCCTTCAGTACGGATTGCAAAAGAAAACAAAAATCTTCACAACTGGACCGATGAGCGACATCATGATAAACAGAGAAAAGATTGAAGTTGTCAAGGATTTCATTTTACTTGGATCTACAATCAACAGCCATGGAAGCAGCAGTCAAGATATCAAAAGACACATTGCATTGGGTAAATCTGCTGCAAAGGACCTCTTTAAAGTGTTGAAGAGCAAAGATGTCACCTTGAAGACTGAGGTGTGCCTGACCCAAGCCATGGTATTTCAATCGCATCATATACATGTGAAAGCTGGACAATGAATAAGGAAGACCGAAGAAGAATTGATGCCTTTAATTGTGGTGTTGGCGAAGAATATTGAATATACCATGGACTGCCAAAAGAAGGAACAAATCCGTCTTAGAAGGAGTAAAGCCAGAATGCTCCTTAGAAGCAAGATGGCGAGACCGCATCTTACATACCTTGGACATGTTGTCAGGAGGGATCAGTCCCTGGAGAAGGACATCATGCTTGGCAGAGTACAGGGTCAGCAGAAAAGAGGAAGACCCTCAATGAGGTAGATTGACACGGTGGCTGCAACAATGAGCTCAAGCATAACAACCATTGTAAGGATGGCTCAGGACCAGACAGTGTTCCATTCTGCTGTGCGTAGGGTTGCTATGAGTCGGAACTGACTCAATGGCACCTAACGACAACATATCTCTATGTAGTTGACGAAGACTTAATAAACTGGAACATTCCACTCAAAACTAGAGGATCAAGCTTACTCAGTTTTGAGACACTGTCTGAAAAAATGTGAGTCTACACAGTGAGTTTCAAAAGATGTGCAGCTACAAGGAATAAATAAATAATATTCATAAAATTTGGACCATTTCGTGCCCCTGACAATTAAATGGAATTCATAGATGTGTTTAAATTCAAGCTTCCTGCCTCATAGCTACTTTTGAGAGCCTGGGAACTGTCGAAAATGGCTAAAAAGGGACATAACAGGTCTTCAGAAATGAAATATTCTTTACCAATCGCACTAAAAAAGTTAAGAGAACAAAGTAGTTTTTGGACAAGATTGACCATTTATGAGTATATCAAATTTAGACCACTAATACTATGAAAATATTATTTTTGGAAGCCAAAGAGGCTATATACAAGGCACACATAGCTTAACGTAGAAAAGATGTATCCAACAAGCATTTTTTAATTGGAAAGAAAATTACAATTCAATGAGGAGCACATATGTCAAAAAAATTCACATAAAACTAAAAAACAAAGACATCTGATACTTTTACTGAAAGCATCTTAAGAGTACCCACGACATAATTTTACAAACATATGTATACAATGAAAGAAAAAAATTGATGTAATTGAAACAAATGAGACTTGGCTATACTGGGAATGGAATGTTTAAATACTCAAATGATCTAGATATGTCCTGATGGAAAAGACAGCTGATGCTGTAATAAAATTTTAAAAACAGTAATCTTTTATTTCTGGCAAAGACACAGATAAGTGAATGTATATTTACAGGAATTTTGTTCAATCATGAATTCCAGCTTTCTAAAACTGAAAATGTCTCACAGTATGTTAAAGGAAAGCCACCTGTCACCCCTTCAGTGACAAAAATCAAAACTATCTTATTTTGAATGCTGTAGGCATATGGCCTTTAAATTTTTTAAAGGTCATTTGCATTGAAAATGATTTTCTAAATAGAAAAATCTCTACCCAAATTGTATCTGGAAATGCAATCCTTTACTGCAACAAAAATAAATGAGCTGATTTTGAAATTTATATGAATATTCATTTTTTTTATTATTCAAAAGATCTAGAATGGCAGACATGATTTTGAAAGGGGATAAAACTTTGGGCTCTTTCATAGAGCTGTTTCCTAGAGATGGTGTTCAAATCTTGTTACTGGATTTCCACCTGCTGCCATCTCTCTGCTGGTGGTGCTGGCTTCCTCTCCAGCATGACTCAATGCTCTGCACACTCTGCTCCAGCCACATGAACCAACATAAAATACTCCAAGCTGCCTGTTTTCTCTCCCGTCCAGTAACCTTTGCTTATGGTCTTCTCTCTGAATGAAATGGTGGCTCAGTGGTAGAATACTCCCCTTCCACTTGGGAGACTCTGGCTCGATTCCTGGCCAATTCACATCACCTGTCTGTTAATGGAGGCTTGCGTGTTGCTATGATGCTGAATGGGTTTCAGTGGAGCTTCCAGACTAAGATGGACTAAGAAGAAAGGCCTGGCAATCTACTTCCGAAAACCAGCCGAAGAAAACTCTTGGATCACAATGGCCTGATCTACAATGATCATGGAGATGGCTCGGGACTGGGCAGAGTTTCCATCTATTGTTCATGGGGTCCCCATGAGTCAAAGCCTTCCCTGACCCCCAAATCCTCCTCCTTGTACTTACCCGTTCATCTATGTTATAGCTGTCTCTTTGCTAGAATCTCCTTCCTACAGGATTCTGAAAGGATAGAGCCTGTGTTTTGTTCATCACGTTATCATCAGGGACTGGTGATTCCATTACCTGGAATAAAATAAACACATGACCAAAAATCCATCCCTGTCAAGTTGATTCCAACCCTTAATGACACTACAGGACCCAGTAAAACTGCCCCATAGGATTTCCAAGGCTGTAAGCTTTATGGAAGCAAACTGCCACATCTTTTTCTTGCAGATCAGCTGTTGGGTAGAACTACCGACCTTGTGGTTAGCAGTTGAGTGCTTAAACACTGAGCCACCCAGAGCTCCTCAAATAAGCACATAAACGAAACCAAACCCCTTGCTGCTGTTGAGTGGATTCTAACTCATAGCGATCCTATAGGGCAGAGTAGAACTGCCCTGCAGGGTTTCCAAGGAATGGCTGGTGGATTCAACCTGTTGACCTTTTGGTTAGCAGCCAAGCTCTTAATCACTGCACCACCAGGGTTCCAAATAAGCACAATTTAAAAAAAAGAAAATTCTGCTGCCATCGAGTGGATTCTGACTCACAGTGACCCTACAGGACAGAGTAGAACTGCCCAAAGTCTTTCTAAGCAACAGCTGGTGGATTTGAACTGCTGTCTTTTCGGTTAACAGTTGAGCTCTCAACCACTGCACCACCAGGGCTCCAAATAAGCACACAGTACATGTTAAATAAATAACAGCGATATGGCAGCAATTTTGCTTCTTCCCCTTTCTCTCCTTGTATTTTGTTTTTATTGTTGTTCCTTGAGATACGTGGGGCTCCTTTTAGGGTCTGGAATTTATTCTACTCCCTGCTCCTCTCTGTCTATTCCCTTACCTTTTGCTCCAGGTTGGAGAAAGGCCTCTCTAACTTGTTTGTCCTCACATCCACAAAACACTCGTAGTACTGGTGCTACCATACTTGTTAACTTGCACTGGAACTGCGGTTCATGGAAAACATAGTGAAAAATGTTTCGCACTAGGAGTGTTTTCTGTGCCAAAGAGAAATGATTTTTAATCCTAACACTGTCATTATCTAAGTCTATTAAATTGAACAAATTCAATCATTTTTGATAGCCTCATTTCCCACTTATAAAATGAGGGATCTAGCTATATGATCTTAGAAGTTCCTAACAGTATGCAGTTCTCAGAAAAAAAATTACCAAGGCTTTCACAGCATTTTGTTGAAAATACATGATGCTAATACATTATTTGAATACCTTATGAATTCTGTAAATTAAATCTCATGAATCAAATGCGTCGGCAAATGTGAGAGAGAGTATAACAAAAATATAACCTATAAGTCACAACTCGAATTGACTAAAACTATAAAGGAAATTTATTGATACGCATAACTGAAAAGTCAGAGGTATTTCATGCTTCAAAGGTAATTTCATCGGAGCTCCAGTTCTGCTTCTTTAATTGTCTTGGTTCAGTCACCCTTTTGTGTCTTGGTTTCAAACTCAGGCTGACTTCCCTCCTAAGAGCACACTGCCTGCCACAGTTCTAAGCCCTGCTGTCCAGTGTCTCTTTCATAATCATTAAAAAAAAATTCCTGGGCATTTTTTTTGTTGATTCAAGTAGAAGCCACTTAAAACCAACAATTTGACCAGGGTTAGGGTGAGAAATTGCACTAATAAGCTTAGGCTTGAGCCACAGACCTGTCAGGGGTTCAGTTGCTCCTGGAACAAGTTGATTTTGAGGGATGGGGAAATAGACAAAAACTGAGGGCCCTTTATTAAGACAGAGGGAAGTAGAGAATATGCAGGCACAAACAAGAAAACCCACAGTAGGTAATACCTCCAAAGCTACTGCTTTAAAAACAGAGGAATAATAATTGTACATTAATAACTCTTAAAACCACCCATCTTTCCGTTAGTCTCACTGCGGTGGCTTGTATGTTGCCCTGATGGGGGAAGCTATTCCACCAGTATTTCAAATACTGGGAGAGTCACAGGTAGTGAGCAAATTCACTGGAGCTTCCAGACCAAGACAGACTAGGAAAAAAGGCTTGACAATCTACTTCCAAAAATTAGCCAATGAAAACCTCATGGATCACAACAGAACATTGTCCAACTTGCTGGCTTTGTGCATGTCATCAGAAAAGATCAATCACTAGAGGAGGATATCATGTTTGGCAAAGTGGAGAGCAGTGAAGACATGGGAGACCCTTGGTGAGAGGGACTGGCACAATAGCCACCATGATGTACTCAAACATATTGGCCACTGCGAGCATGATGCAAGCCCAGCCACACTTCGTTCTGTTTTACATAAACTTACTATGATTCAGTCTAGTCGATGGCAGCTATCTATCTAAAACTATGTCTAAATTTCTACCTGAAACTGATTTTATATACTTTTTTTTTCACTGACTTGTCCCATTATCCCCTCAACTCAACATACCCGCATAAAAGCATATAAACCATTCTCTTATAAACACTTTCCTATCAGGGTACTCCATGTCTCTCAGCAACACCACTGTTCCATCAGGGACTCAGACATGGAAACATGAAATTGACTTGGAGTTCTCCAATTTGTTCTCACTCCATACACATATGATTATTAAGGTCTCTTGATTCAGCCTTCCCCCTGGGAAGATATAAAGAAGTCACAGGAAAGATACCAAAAGTCAATTTTTATTTCTCCATATTCCCCTATCTAAGTTCTGTCCATCTTGAAGGAGGAACCATACCTTAAATTAGGATCTATAGAACCATTTTTTGATGACGATAATATTATGACAGCAAATTACTCAGTTTCTGATTTTTTTTCATCTTGTATTCCTTAAGTCCTTCTTTCTAGGCTGTCATCTACATTTTGATGCTAACTACATCCCAAATTCTCAAAACAAATGTATAGACTTTACACTTTATTGACCAAGAGAATTAAGAAGGATATGTTTAAAGATATTTTATTAGTTCCTTTTTCTAAATTATAATTTTAATGATGCTAAGCTATAAACTCTAGCTGATGTACTTATTTTTCTTTATATATATATTCATATTTGTTGTTCCTTTGTGCTTTTAATGCAACTCAAATCATGGAAATGACCCTTTATTTGAGTATACGTGTAGTGTTGTAAATGTGTTTGTTATCATGATACAAACTTTTAGCTTAATGTACCTGAAGAAAGTAAATAAAATAATGCTTGGTAAAAAAAAAGAAAAAATATGTAAATTCTTCCCCTCTTTCTTGAACTTTTATCTTTTATCTCATATTTACTTACATTCACAACACTTATCCCAGGATACTAAATATGTGTGTCACTGACCCTTCATTCACTTTTTTTTAATTGTACTTTAAGTGAAAGTTTACAATTCCAGTCATTTTCTCGTACAAAAACTTGTGCAGACATTGTTATGTGACCCTAGTTGTTCTCCCTACAATGTGACAGCACACTTCTCCTCCCCACCCTGGATTTCCTAAGTCCGTTCAACCAGCTCCTGTACCCTTCTGGCTTCTCATCTTGCCTCCAGACAGAAGCTGCCCATTTAGTCTCATGTATCTCCTAGGGTCGCTATGAGTCGGAATCAACTCAGCGGCACTGGGTTATCTCCTTGAGAAAAAAAATTTTTTTTTCACTGGTATCCTTTTATGTTTTATAGTCCTGTCTAATCTTTGTCTGAAGAGTTGGCTTTGAAAATGGTTTCAATTCTCAGCGAACAGAGAGTCCGGGGGCCATGTCTTCTAAGTTCCTTCCAGTCTCAGTCAGACCATTGAGTCTGGTCTTTTTACCAGAATTTGAGTTCTGCACCCTGCTTTTCTACTGTTCTACCAGGGACTCTGTTGTTTTCTTTCTCAGGGCCATCATTGGTGGTAGCCAGGCACCATCTAGTTCTTCTGGTCTCGGGCTGTTGGAGTCTGTGGTTTATGTGGCCCTTTATTTCTCTTGGGCTCATATTTTCCTTAAGTCTTTGGTGTTCATTCTCCTTTGCTCCACGTGGGTTGGGACTAATTGATGCATCTTAGATGGCCACTTGCTAGCTTTTAAGACCCCAGATGCCACTCACCAAACTGGGATGCAGAACATTTTCTTAACAAACTTTATTATGCCAATTGACATAGATGTCCCCTGAAACCATGGTCCCCAGACCCCTGCCCCTTCTACTCTGTCCCTCTAAGTGTTTGGTTGTATTCTGGAAACTTCTTGGCTTTTGGTTTAGTCTAGTTGCGCTGACTTCCCCGTATTGTGTGTTGTCCTTCCCTTCATCTAAAATAATTCTTGTCTACTTTTTTACTATCTAGTTAGTGAATATCCCTCTCTCTCCCTCCCCACTCTCGTAACCATCAAAAAATGTTCTCGTCTATGTTTAAACCTATTATTGAATTCTTATAATAGTGGTCTCATACAATATTTGTCCTTTTGTGACTAATTTCACTTGGCATAATCCCTTACAGATTCATCCATGTTAAGAGATATTTCTTTATCATTGTGTAGTATTCCATTGTGTGAATATACCACAATATATTTATCCACTCATCCATCGATGGGCACCTTGATTGTTTCCATCTTTTTGCTTTTGTAAACAGTGCTGCAGTGATCATGGGTGTGCATATGTTTATTCTTGTGAGAGTTTATTCCTCTAGGATATATTCCAAGGAGTGGGATTGCTGGATCATATGTTAGTTCTATTTCTAGGTTTTTAAGGAAGCACCAGATCGATTTCCAAAGTGGTTGTACCATATTTCATACCTACCAGCAGTGTATAAGTGTTCCAGTCTCCTCACGGCCTCTCCAACTTTTATTACTTTCTGTTTTTTGGATTAATGCTAGCCTTGCTGGGGTGAGATGGTATCTCATTTTAGTTTTGATTTGCATTTCTCTAATGACTAATGACTAATAACCATGAGCATTTCCCGCATATATCTGTTAGCAGCCTGAATGGGTTTTTTTGTTTGTTTTTGGTGACGTGTCTGTTCATACTATTTGCCCATTTTTTAATTGGGTTGTCTTTTTGTTGCTGAAGTTTTGCAGTATCTTGTAGATTTTAGAGATTAGACACTGATCGGAACTATCATAGCCAAAAATGAAAAATCTAGTCTGCAGGTAATCTTTTTACTCTCTTGGTGAAGTCTTTGGATGAGCATAAACATTTGAATTTTAGAAGCTTCCAGTTATCCAGTTTCTTCTCTGGTGTTTGTGCATTGTTGGTGATGTTGTGTATTCTGTTTATGCCATTTATTAGGGCTCCCACTGTTGTCCCTATTTTTTCTTCCATGATCTTTATCATTTTAGATTTTATATTTAGGTCTTTGATCCATTTTGAGTTAGTTTTTGTGCGTGGTGTGAGGTATGGGTCTTGTTTCATTTTTTTCCAGATGGATATCCAGTTATGTCAGCACTGTTTGTTAAAGAAATTGTCTTTTCCCCATTTAACTGACTTTGGGATTTGTCAAATATCAATTGCTCATAGGTGGATTATTTCATGTTTGGATTCTCAATTCTGTTCCATTGTTCTATGTATCTGTTGTTGTACAAGTACCAGGCTGTTTTGACTACTTTGGCAGTATAATAGGTCCTAAAATCAGGTAGTGTGAGGCCTCCCACTTTGCTCTTCTTCTTCAGTAAGGCTTTACTTATCCAGGACCTCTTCTCTTTCCCTATGAATTTCGTGATTTGTTTCTCCATCTCATTAAAAATGCCATTGGAATTTGGATCAGGATTGCATTGTATCTATAGATCACTTTTGGAAAAAGAGACGTTTTCACAATGTTGACTCTTCCTGTCCATGAGCAAAGTATGTTTTTCCGCTTATGTAGGTCTCTTTATGTTTCTTGCAATAGTGTCCAGTAGTTCTCTTTGTATAGGTCTTTTATGTCCCTGGTTAGATTTATTCCTAAGTATTTTATCTTCTTGAGGGCTATTGTAAATGGTATTGATTTGGTAATTTCCTCTTCAACGTTCTCTTTGTTGCTATAGAGAAATCTAATGGATTTTTGTATATTTATCTTGTATTGTGATACTTTGCTAAAATCTTCTATTGGCTGCAGTCATTTTCATGTGGATTCTTCAAGGTTTTCTGTGCATAAGATCGTGTCATCTGCAGTTAGAGATACTTTCACTTCTTCCTTAGCAATTTGGATGCCTTTTATTTCTTTTTCTAGCCTAATTATCTTGGCTGCGACCTCCAGCGCAATGCTGAAAAAGAGTGGTGATAAAGGGCATCCTTGTCTGGTTCCCGTTCTCAAGGGGAATGCTTTCAGACTCTCTCCATTTAGGATAATGTTGGCTGTTGGCTTTGTATAAATGCCCTATTTAACTTTGAGGAATTTTCCTTCTATTCCTATTTTGCTGAGAGTTTTTGGCATGAATGGGTGATGAACTTGCCCAATGCATTTTCTGCAATTGATAATATCATGTGGTTCTTGTCTTTTGTTTTATTTATGTGATTGATTACATTGATTGTTTACCTAACATTGAACCAACCCTGCATACTTGGTATGAAATCCCACTTGGTCATGGTGAATTATTTTTTTATATGTTGTTGAATTCTACTGGCTAGAATTTTGTTGAGGATTTTTGCATCTAAGTTCATGAGGGATATAGGTCTGTAATTTTCTTTTTCTTTCTTTCTTTCTTTCTTTCTTTCTTTCTTTCTTTCTTTCTTTCTTTCTTTCTTTCTTTCTTTCTTTCTTTCTTTCTTTCTTTCTTTCTTTCTTTCTTTCTTTCTTTCTTTCTTTCTTTCTTTCTTTCTTTCTTTCTTTCTTTCTTTCTTTCTTTCTTTCTTTCTTTCTTTCTTTCTGTCTCTCTCTCTCTCTCTCTCTCTCTCTCTCTCTCTCTCTCTCTTTTCTTTCTTTCTTTCTTTCTTTGTGGTGTCTTTAACTGGTTTTGGTATCATGGATACTGTGGGCTCATAGAATGAGTTTGGGAGTGTTCCATCCTTTTCGATGCTCTGAAATACCTCTAGTAGTTGTGGTGTTAACGCTTCTCTGAAAGTTTGGAGAATTCTCCAGTAAAGCTGTCAGGGCCAGGGCTTTTTTTTTTTTTTTTGAGAATTTTTAAATTATCTTTTCGTTCTTTTGTTATAGGTTTATTTAGTTGTTCTTCCTCTGCTTGTGTTAGTTTAGGTAGATAGCGTGTTTCTGGAAATTTGTCCATTTCCTCTGGGTTTTCAAATTTGTTACAGTACAATTATTTTCATAGGATTCTGTTATGATTCTTTTAATTCCTGTTGTGTCTGTTGTGATATCGCCCATCTCATTTCTTATTTCGGTTCCTTGCTTCCTGTCCTGCTTTTCTTTTGTCAGTTTGGCCAGTGGTTTATCGATTTTGTTGATCTTTTCAAAGAACCAGCTTTTGGTCTTGTTAACTCTTTCAATTGTTTTTCTATTCTGTATTTCATTTAATTCTGCTCTAATTTTTAATATTTGCTTTCTTCTGGTGCCTGAGGGCTTCTTTGGCTGCTCTTTTGCTATTTGTTTGAGCTATAGGGTTAATGCTTTGATTTTGACCCCTCTTTTTTTATTATTTTCAGATGTGTGCGTTTATTGATATAAATTGACCTCTTTTGCTTTTGCTGTGTCCAAAAGGTTCTAGTAAGATGTGTTTTCAGTCCCGTTTGATTCTGTGAATTCCTTTATTCCAGCTTTAATTTCTTCTATAACCCAGTAATTTTTGCGCAAGGTGTTCAGTTTCCATGTGTTTGATTTTTTTTCCCTTGCTTTTTTTGTTATTGATTTCTACTTTTATGGCTTTATGGTCAGAAAAGATGCTGTGTAATATTTCGATGCTTTGTATTCTGTTAAGGTTTGCTCTATGGCCTAATATGTGGTCTATTTTGGAGAATATTTCATGTGTGTTGGAAAAAAAGGATACTTGGCTTTTGTTGGTGGAGAGTTCTTTATGTGTCTGTGAGGTCATATCAGTTGATTGTGGCATTTAGATCTTTCAGGTCTTTATTGAGCTTCTTTCTGGAGCCCTTCACCAAAGGTGGTGTGTTGAACTTTCTTACTATTATTGTGGAGCTGTTTATCTCTCTTTTCAATGCTGTTGGAGTTTGTTGTATGTATTTTGGAGCCCTGTCATTGAGTGTGTAATTATTTAACGCGATTATGTCCTAATGTTGTTGTTGTTGTTGTTGTTGTTGTTAGGTGCTGTCAAGTTGGTTCCAACTCATAGCGACCCTATGCACAACAGAACGAAACACTGCCCGATCCTGCGCCATCCTTAGAATCATTGTTATGCCTGAGCTTATTGTTGCAGCCACTGTGTCAATCCACCTAGTTGAGGGTCTTCCTCTTTTCAGCTGACCCTGTACTCTGCCAAGGATGATGTCCTTCTCCAGGGACTCATCCCTCCTGACGACATGTCCAAAGTGTGTAAGATGCAGTCTCGCCATCCTTGCTTCTAAGGAGCATTCTAGTTCTACTTCTTCCAAGACAGATTTGTTCGTCCTTTTGGCAGTCCATGGTATATTCAATATTCCTCACCAACACCACAGTTAAAGGCATCAACTCGTCTTCGGTCTTCCTTATTCATTGTCCAGCTTTCACATGCATATGATGCGATTGAAAATACCATGGCTTGGGTCAGGTGCAGCTTAGTCTTCAGGGTGACATCTTTGCTCTTCAACACTTTGAAGAGGTTCTTTGCAGCAGATTTGCCCAATGCAATGTGTCTTTTGATTTCTTGACTGCTGCTTCCATGGCTGTTGATTGTGGATCCAAGTAAAATGAAATCCTTGACAACTTCAATGTTTTTATAGAGTCCTTTATCCTTTGTGGTGGATTTTACTTTAAAGTCTATTTTGTGAGAAAATAATACTGCCACTCCTGCTCTTTTTTGATTGTTGTTTGCTTGATATGTTTTTTCCATCCTTTGAGTTTTAGTTTAATTTTGTCTTTTTTTTTTTTAATGAGTTTAGTGCTGTCATTTTGATGTCTTTTTTTTCTGTATGTGTTGTTCAGTTTCTTTGTTTCACTTAATTTTCAGCGGTAAGTCATTTTTCTTTATGTATTTTCTTTTCTATATATCATTGTTGATTTTGTATTTGCTGAGTCTTTCTGTTTTGTTTGTTTGTTTTTGTATTTTATTTTGATGCGTAGGATTGTTAACTTCCTTTGTGGTTAACTTAATATTTACCCCTGTTTTTCTAAGTTAAACCATCCTTTTATTTCTTTATATCACCTTGACTTCCTCTCCATTTGAAAGATCTAAGATTATATTTTTTAGTCCATCTTTTTGTTTTAATGCTGTCATCTTTTACAAAATGACAACTGTTTCCCCATTTTCCATGTTTTAGCTTTGATTTATTTTTGTGATTTCATTATCTGGGCTGATATCTGGTTGCTCTATCCTGTGTTCCAGTCTTATCTGATGTTACTGATTTTCCTAACTGGAGGACACCTTTTAGTATTTTTTGTAGTTTTGGTTTGGTTTTTGCAAATTCCCCAAAATTCTCATTATTTGGAAATGTCTTAATTTCCTCTTCATATTTGAGAGGCAATTTTGCTGGATATATAATTCTTGGCTGGCAATTTTTTTTCCTTCAAGGTTTTATATATGTCATCCCACTGCCTTCTTGCCTGAATGGTTTCTGCTGAGTAGTCTGAGCTTAGTCTTATTGACTCTGCTTTGTGTGAAACTTTTTGTTTTTCCCTAATGGCTCTTGAAATTCTCTTTTTATCTTTGGTTTTAGCAAGTTTGATCATAATATGTTTTGGTGACTTTCTTTTGGGATCTACCCTAAGGGGGGTTCGAGGAGCATCTTGGATGGATATCTTCTCATCTCTCATGGTATCAGGGAAGTTTTCTGCCAAAAAATCTTCAACAACTCTCTCTGTATTTTCGTTCCAGTATTCCAATCACTCGCAGGTTATTCCTCTTGACAGAGTCCCACATAATTCTCAGGGTTTCTTTATTTTTTTTTAATTCTTTTATCTGATTTTTCCTCAAACATGTTGGTGTCAAGTGCTTTATCTTCAATCTCACTAATTTTGAATTCCATTGCCTCGATTCTGCTATTATGACTTTCTATTGAGTTGACTAATTCTGAAATTTTATTGTTAATCTTCCAGATTTTCGTTTGCTGTGTCTCTATGGATTTTGCAGCCTGTTAAATTTGTCATTATGCTCTTCTCTAATCTTCTTAAGTTCCTCTATTGCTTTGTCTGTGTGCTCCTTGGATTGTTCCTCATTTTGCCTGATCTCCTTCCTGATCTCTTGAAGAGTTCTGTATATTAATCTTTTGTATTCTACCTCTGCTAATTCCAGGAAGTTATCTTCACCTGGAAAACTTCTTGATTCTTTATTTTGGTAGCTTGCTGAAGCCATCATGGTCTGCCTCTTTATATGATTTGACATTGACTGTTGCCTCCAAGCCATCAATAAGTTATTTTATTTATTTATTTTATGTTTGCTTAATGTGTGTCCTAGCTTCTTGTTTTGTTTTGGTATGCCCAAATAGACTGCTCATGTGAATTAGTTTGATTATTGCACCCTTGAAGCTGTAAAGTCCTATCACCAGGGGGTTAGAGCTGTTTCTAGGTATGTGAGCCCAGGAGTCTGTTTACCTTTCTAGTATGAATTCAGCTTAGGTGTCCAGGTAGTCAGTCACCAAGTGCATGGTGCAGACTCTCACCTACAGTCCTAGGTGGGCAGGGGTGATTGGTGTAGGAAAAGGTATCTGGCTGCAGTAGGGGGTCATGAGCTGAGAAAGGCAGGGGGCTGATGGCAACTCCTGAGTGTCTATGAGGAAAGCATGTCCCTGTTCCCTACAGTGCATAGGTGGGTGGGTTTTGCAGCCAGACTATGGGTACCCAATACTGTTGGTTGTAAGGACTGGGAGACACCACTTATTCCTGGACCCCTGTCATGGGTGGCTGGGTGGTGTGGGTGAGGCCACCAGTCCTCAGGCCCCTGATGTGGGTAGGTGAGGGCCCTTTTTAATAGGCAGAGCAGTGTCAAATGTCACAAACTGGCCTCTCTACCAAATAGCTGATACAGTTGAGGTTAGACTTTAGATATATATACCCTGTTGTACTGTGTTAATGAGGGTCCATGCTATTGTAATGGAGCCACACAGGTCTATGCAAGGGTGAAAGGCGTTCAAATTCCAAGGACTCTTTTTGCCTGTGCCTAGGCAAAGGAGCTGCTTCTGCCCTGAGTTCCCAGCTTAGAGGAGCTGGCAGATTGTATTTTCATGTTTGGCATTTAGTTCCTTCTCCAAGGCCAGGAGAATGGCTCAGTGTGCATGACAGGTCCTACTTCCGGCCCAGGAAAGGGGGCAGGTAAATGGGAGAGATTTTTCCCCAAGGGTTTTTTTTTTTTTTTTTAATCTGCGTGGTAGGTTAGACCCGTTTACTCATGTCTTGACGATTGAGTGCTGCTTTTCAGCGATTCTGGAGGCATGAATGGACTCTCCCCCATTCAGCCTCTCCTCGTGTAGAAGACGCATCCCAAATGCCATGGCTTGCCTCACTGTGCTCACATGAGTGGATCTGACCTGTGGGATGCCAGTTCCCACCAGGTCAGGTCTGGCAACTCCTCCCTGCTTCTGAAGCATCTCTCCCTCCCCCTGCTGCTCAGTCTGATTCCTCAACTACCCCTTGATGTTCAGGGCTCCTAGATTGTCATATATAATTGATTCACTTGTTTTTTCAGGTCTTTGTTGTAAGTGAGACCAAAGGAAGCAATTGACTGCTCTTTCATCTTGGCCCCGCCTCCACTGTAGTTATTTTTGAATAAAAATAGAATATGTAAAATTAAGAACATAAATTTTACAAACACAAAACCAAAACCAAAGAGCAGAAATTGGTATTTGTTAGTTTGTTTGTTTAAATGACTATATTATTCAGATGTGATTATGGAAAATCAATAAGAAATGATCTAAATAAACCATTTATTGAATTTTCTGATTCCCATATTCCATGTAAATAATGCATCTTTCTGAGTTTGCTTGCCAGCCGAGCCCTCACGCCAGCCCCCCAGGTATTTCATAAGTTCGCTGTGCTAATTTTCTTTCTTTTTTTACAGCACAATGTAAGAAAAAATTGGCATAAGGCACTTATGAAAATACCTCACAGGGGAGGGCACCATGGGCAAAAACAATATAGAATGTGTGCATTGTTTGGGCAAAAATACAATAGTCACTGTATTAGCTTCCTAGGACTGCCAGAGCATATGAGCAGAAAAGTGGTGAGTTAAAACAATAGAAATTTATTTTCTCACAGTTCTAGAGGCCAGAAGTCCAAAACTAAGGTGTCAGGAGGGCTGGTTCCTTCTGGAGCCTTTGAGGGAGAATCTGTTCTTTGCCTATCTCCTACCAATTGGTGACTGCCATCTATCCTTATCATTACTTGGCTTATTCCTACATTGCTCTGATATCTACTTCTGACTTGATATGGCCTACCACTCTGTGTCTCTAGATTTCAAATTTCCATCTTCCTTTTCTTACAAGGACATGAGTCATTGGATATAGGGCCCATCTAATCCATAATGATTTCCTCTCTAGATTCTTACCTTAGTTATATCTGTAAAGATCCTTATTCCATATAGGGTCACATTCTGAGGTTCTGGATGGATATATCTTTTGGAGGACCACCGTCCAACCCACTACAGCTATGATCCAAGAACATTCAAAAATACCTTTCTGAATAAAATAGCCTTGGTTTGCATTGTTGTTGTTAGCTGCCATTGAGTTGGTTCTGATTCACAGCAACCTTATGTACAACAGAATGAAACACTGCCCAGTCCTGCGCCATCTCACAATTGTTATGTTTGAGCCCATTGTTGTAGCTACTGTGCCAATCCAACTTGTTGAGGATATTCCCTTTTTCACTGACCCTCTACTTTAACAAGCATGATGTCCTTCTCCAGGGACTGGTCCCTTCTGATAACATGTCCAAGTGCATGAGATGAAGTTTGGTTTACATGAGTAGAGGAAAAAAAAATATTCCAAGGACAATCTCAAATAAATTGCACTTAATATATAATTTGAACACAAGAAAGAAGAGAAATAAAATACCTAATTTGTGGTAGGTTCTGTTTTATGTTTTCATATATAACTTCCCTTTAAATTTTTTTTTCTCTCTCTCTCTCTCTTTACCTAATGTCCTAATGTGCAGGAGGAAATTCCATCTGTGAGAGTAATTCATTCTCTCCACTAGTAGTCTTTCCTACTACCACTCATTTACTTTCTGATTGTATCCCTGTTTCTAAACTCTCTGCTTTCAAGTTGGAATCTTTTTTATTTAAACCAGGGAGAGAACCTGAAGTTTTCTTAATCAGGGTTCACCTAACTACTTAGTAACCTGAAGCTCAGAATGAATAAAAAAGAAGATAAAATGAGTGATGTTGACATAGAGAAGCAATATTTATGACAATAATATGCTTTCTGGGTGATAAATGCATTCATGTCATATCTGGCAAAAAACTGAAGTGAACCTAAGTGAATTTCTTTATACAATGTGACAAAATGATGGAACTGGAAGGAAAAACTCAAATGTATGGTTGACTAGAACACTGAAGAACAAACAAATAAATACATAGAAACATATTGAAGTTACAAACTCTGGAAGCATAAAATTGTCACCAAAGTTTACAGTGAGGGAAAGCCTGGTGCGTAAACTGTCCTGGAGCCTGAAGAGAGCCTCTCAATCACCTAAGTTACTAAATTTCATGTCATCTTGGAAAGATGACAATGTATCATGCCTATGTTAATGCTTAATTAATAAAATATCTACACCATTTGAAAATACACAGAAAATTTTCACACATTATGAATGTCATCCTCAAAACAACTACATAAGGTTATTATTATTACATCCATTTATCAATACTGAAACTGAGGTTCAAGAAAGATATGACTCGACCATAATAAGTAGGTGTAATCAAAATGTTAATTCAAACAGTTTTTTGACATAAATTTTGTGACTTTGCTACTACTAATCCATGGGATATACTGAAGCAGGCTTTAAAAAGGCACTCTTTCCTGGAGTAGTGAGTACATCTACGTGTCTAAGTGAATTTAGAAGCAGAACATGATTCATCCATGGTGCGGGTTTTATGCATGCTTTACTATGTATACAATATACATGTAAATAAATACATGTTTTAGCTACAGTATAACAAAACAGTTTCACATATTTCTTTATTTTGGCAAATACAAGCTTGTTTCAAAACATAAAATTATCTCCAATTAAACACGTGTTCAAGAACTTTCAGATTCCAAACTCAGTCTTACTCAGGAACTTGGGTTTTATAGTATTTTCCCTTTATGGAAGGAAACAAAGGCATTATGGAGAAATGCTTGTTCCTTACTCCTGATGTTTCCTTCCATACAGAGGTAACTTCTTTAGGGTAACTCTCCGGGCCTTTATCCATCCCTTTGTTCACTTCTTTCCAAGAAAGAAACAGTGATTTTGTCCACTAGAAAGTCTGTGAGAAGAAGCTAAAAATGCTTAGCTTGACCTCTCTCTTCTCTCTTCGGGATCTACGTAGACCATGTGTTTTTCTCTGCTGTCAGCCTGGCCTTGCAGTGATGGTACAGCTACTAGGATTAGGATGTAGTATTAATAAAAACATTGTTACCATACATCTAAACCATGTTTTCAAACAGGTTATGTGGTAACAAATATTTGGATCTCTCTCTGCCTTGTTTGTCTGCTTTGATTTTCTCGTTTGCTTCCTAAGGAGAAGAGCACAGGGAAAATGTGTCTGGTGTGCCGCTGAACAGAATGAGCACGTGGTTTGCTACTTGGATACAGGAATCTCAAGAAAAGAGCAAATACCTTATTTTCCATTCAGGAACTGAAGTGCCTGATACTAAATCTTTTAATTGCATGGACCTCACCAAAACCATCATTATGCAGCTAAGTTCCTAAAATTCTGAGGGACTGAAGCCTCATATTATAAAGAACTGCAAATAACCAGTGGTCTCCAACTGCTCAAGTTAAAATAGTATTATGATTCCCTGTAGAAAATCAGAGAAAGTAAAAAAATGGCGTAGGAAATATACTGGTTGAATAGTGCTCCCCCCCCCCCGAAAAAATTGTCTATCTTTGTCTTAGTTTTCTAGGCCTCCTGAAACAAAATACCACAAAGTGGGTAGCTTTAAAGAACAAAAAAGTATTGTTTCACAATTCTGGAGGCTAGAAATCCAAACCAGGGTATTGACTGTCTTGATTCCTTCTGAGACTTTGAGAGAGGAACTGTTCCATTCCTCTCTCCTGCCTTCCAGGGGCTTCCAGCAATCCTTGACATTCCTCTGCTGTAAAAGGATCCTCATATTCAGTTTCCTCCTTGTGTGAGACTAACAAAAGGTCATCAGTTTGAATCCACCAGCTACTCCTTGGAAACCCTTTGGGGCAGTTCTACTCTGTCCTATAAGTACTCAATGAGTCATAATAGACTCGATGCCTTTTTTTTTTTTTTTTAATCCAGGTAGATTGCCTTGATGGCACAAATAGTTAAGCACTTGGATACTAACAGAGAGGTTGGCGGTTCAAATCCAACCAGAGGCACTTTGGGAGAAAGTCCTGACAATCTACTCTTGAAATATTACAGCTACTGACATCCCCGTGGAGCACAGTTCTACCCTGAAATTCATGGGTCACCATGAGTCTTAATTGACTCAGCCAAAACTGGTTACTGGTTGGTTACTCAGTTATGACTTTGTTTAACTTAACTGATAACAAAAGAAAAAATTTATTTCCCAACAAGGTCACATTCACACTTTAGGGATTAAGACTTCAACATATATTTGAGGAAACACAATTAAATCTATAACAGCCTGGAACCTCAGAATATGACCTTATTTGGACATAGGGTTTTTGTAGGTGTAATTAGCTTAGGATTTTGAGACAAATTCATCCTGGCTTTAAGGTGGACCCAAAATCCTATAGCTAGTGTCCTCATTAGAAGAGCAAAAGACATAAACAGACACAGAGAGAAGGCCATGTGACGATGGAGGAAGAGATTGGAGTTACAGTGCCACAAGCCCAGCAACACCAGGAGCCACCAGAAGCTAGGAAGACTCAAGGAAGGATTCTCCCCTAGAGCCGTTGGAGGGAATATGGCCCTGTAGACATCTTGATTCTGAACTTCTGGTCTCCTGAACTGTGAAAGAATAAATTTCTGTGTATTAAGCCTCCCATTTTGTGGTAATAAGTTACGGCGGCACCAGGAAACTAATACAGCAAAAACCCAGAAAGCCATTTATGCCTAAATATTATGTGAATGTTGAATTCCAAGTTATTCAAATACCCTTTAGATTTATCTTGTTGAATCATGTAGATATTTATTTAATAATAGTATTTTATATACTTTATATTACATTGAGAGATATTTTTGATATTTTATTTTATAACAACTCTGTGATATTGGTAAGGCAGCTCTATTTTATAGTTGAGTAAATTGACTCTATGAAAGTGTATCTGTCAGGCAGTATTTCCCAGAGAAGCAGAAGAAAAAGTATATGATACATGTATGTGTATATGTATACATATGTAGAGAGAGAGAGAGAGATTTTAAGAAATTGACTAACCCAACTGTAGAGGGTGTGAAGTCTGAAATCTGTAAGGCAGGATGGTAGGCTGGAAACTCAGGCATGATTTCTGTGGAATTTCTTCCACTCATAGAAACCTCAGTTTTTGCTCTTAAGGCCTTCAACCAACTAGATGAGGCCTACCCATAATATGGAAGGTAATATGCTTTACGTAAAGTCAACTGCTAATCACATCAACAAAATACCTTCACAGCAACACCTAGAATAGTGTTTGACCAAACAACTGGGCACCACAGCCTAGCCAATTTGGCACATAAAAGTAACCATTCCAGAGGCCAGAGCCAAAATGGTGCTGGGACAGAAGTACCATGCTGTCCCTCTACAGCAAAGATCGGTAAAACTAAATAAAACAGATAAGAATGTCAATTCTGGAACTCTAAGCATCAAATAATGGGATAAAGAACTAGACCAACTACCAAATGGAAGAAGAAACTAACAGATAAAAGAAAATGAGGAGAGCTGTGGAGCAGAGAGACACTTCCAGCTAACATGGCACAGCTTCACCATCTTGGAGCACAGCCAGCAAGGAGCCCAGACAGGGAATACGGGAAGGCAAATTCACAGAGCTCCCAACAGAAGACAGCACACCTGGTAACCAGAGATACATGCTTTCCCACTCTTCATACTTTTACCCTGTATGCTGCCTTCACCACTCCCAACAGGCCATGGTTGCTCAGCCAGAGAGACACCAGCTTACTGCCACCCTGGTTTTGCCCCAAACCTACCACCTGGCTCCCTCTGGACCATTTTTTTCTCTTTTCCTTCTTCCTCCCACCTAGGCCCCTGCTCTGCCTCCTCCCCTTCCTGATGGGCTGTGCTGTACCACTTAGCTAGAGAGCCACAGGCACACAGCCACCTGGATCTGCCCCGGCCCAACCCATTGGTTCCTGCTGTGCCAATTTTTTTGTTGTTGTTTTTTGCTTTTGTTTCTCTTGGCTCTTTCTTTACTTTCTCCCTCTCACTTAGGCCCTCAGGTCTACCCTGCTCCCACCAGCCAGCTCATAATGATCCTTTTTTCTCTCTCTTTCTTTTCCTTCTTCCCTTTTCTTTCTCTCTCCCACCTAGCTCCACACATCTCATCCTCTCCCTTCCCTTGGATCCACCCCACCCCTACTTGCTGGCCCCATCATGCTGCCAGTTTATTTTTATTTTACTTTATTTTTTTCTTTTCTCTCTCTTCTTTTTCCTTCTTCCTCAGACCTAGCCACATATGCCACCTCCCTCCACTGCCACCAGACCCCACCATGCCATCGCAGCTGGAAAGCCACCAGACTGCCGCTGCTCCAGGTCCACCCCACCGCTACTGCAACTCTGCTGATTTTATTTTTTTATTCTTTTATTTTCTTTCTACCTCCCACCTAGCTTCATATGACACCTCCTCCACTTTCCTGCCCCAAGGTTCACCCTTCCCCATCTAGTGGCTACTTATATTTTTATATTTCTCTCTTTTCTTTCTCCCACCACCTAGCTGCATATGCCACCCCCTCTTCCCACTGACACCCAACATACCACTGTGGCTACAGCACCCCCAGTGCTCAGGTCAGCCACCACACTAGCCCACAAGCCCCCTACTCCCACCACTTGACCAGCTGCTAAATGGTGATAAATGAGCCCATAACACTCTACTTTTGACACCCTGCCTACCTGGAGAGGGACTAGGAATGCTCCCACACCATTGGACCAACATCAGGAGACACACAGCACCTACCCAGTCTGCCCTCAGCCACCTTACCAAACCAGTGTACAGCAGAGCAGATTTGCCTGCCTGTTGCTGCCCTGCCCACCCAGACAAAGTGATGAGAATTATTGTGCCCACAAAAAAGCAAAGAGCAAAGCATGCTGGTCTGCCCACCCTGATATATCAAAATAAAACAAAAAAGCAGGGTGGAATAAAAGAAAATACAATCAATAAAGAAAGAAAATAATATCTTAATGACTCACAGACAGTAAAAAAATAGACAATATCAAACATATAAAAAAAATTAGGGTAAGATGGCTCCAATAAGTGATCAAAATAAAGAATCAGATGGCCTTCCAGTAGAAGAAAAGGCAGTGAAACTACCTGGTATAAAATTTAAAAGACTAATATTTAGGACTCTCCAAGATATAAAATATAAGGGAATAGATCAAGGAAAACACAGACAAAACCAATGAAAACATAGCCAAAATCAAGGAAAAATAGACAAAGCAATTGAAGAATTCAGGAAAATAATACAAGAACAAAATGTCAACAAGAATAAAAAAATAGAAATTAAAAAGCAGCAACTAGAAATCCAAAAGATAAGCAACAAAATTTTAGAAATGAGCAATTCCATAGAAAGTTTTAGGAGCAAATTTGAAACAAGGGGAGACAGAGTCAGCAAGATTGAAGACAAATCTATGGATGCTACTTTGTTTGAGGAAAAATGAGGGAAAAGAATGAAGAAAAATAAAGAAAACCTAAGAATTACATGGGACACAATCAAGAGCAAATTGTACACATGATGGAGTTCAAGAACAGGAGGAGAAAATGGCAAACAAAGAGAAGATTGTTGGAGATTTGCTGGCAGAAAAATTCCCAAATATCATAAAAGACAAAAAGCTGATCATTCAAGAAGCTCAACAAAATCCATATAGCACAGACCTTAAAAGAAAGTCACCAAGGCACATCATAATCACACTTGCCAAGATCAAAGACATAGAAAGAATCCTGAGAGCAACTCTGGAAGATGAAAAGTCACTTACAAAGGGAAAACAATAAGACTAAGCCCTGATTACTTGACAGAAACTATGAAATCAAGAAAGCAATGAGATGACATATATAAAACCTTGAAAGAAAAAAAAAAACTGGCAAAACCAAGAATAATATATCCTGCAAAACTATCTCTTAAATATGGTGACAAAATTAGGACATTTTCAGATAAGCATAAATTAAAGGAATTCACACACACACACACACACACACAAACAAACTTGCAAGAAATATTGAAGGGAATCCTCTGGTTATGGAGTCAACAACATCAGACAACAACTAGAGTCTAAGACATAAGACATCATCAGCCAGATACCAACCTAGATAAAGAATTCTCAATAATAAAACAAAGCAAAAAGACTTAAAACAGGGAAACAATCTGTAAATGATGACAACGTCAAAACAATAAAAGGGGGAATAAATGGTGTAGGCATAGAATTTTCAAGTGGAGAGGAAGTCAAGGTGATATCAAGTAACAAAATACTGGTTCAAACTTAGGAGGTAAGGGTAAATTTCAAGGTAACCACAAAGAAAGTTAACAAACCCATTCATCAGATTAAAAAAGAAGAAAAACATAAAGATTTGGTAAACACAATATCTAAAATAATGAAAGAAAAGAAAATCTGCAAACAAAAGTAACTCAGCACAGGAAGGAGGAATAGAGGAAACGTCAGCACCACACAAAAAAGAACAACAATATGACAGCAGTAAACTCATAACTATTGACAATAACACTGAATGTAAATGGTTTAAATGCACCCATAAAGAGAGTGAAAGACAGTGTCAGAATGGTTTAAAAAGACTTATCAACATGCAGTCTGTAAGAGACACATCTTAAACATAAAGACAAAGTTATTAAAAACCAAAGGATAGAAGAATCACATGATCATCTAATATATGAAGAAAAGACATTTGATAAAAATATCCAACACTCATTCCTGATTTAAAAAAAAAAAAAAACTCTCACGAAATAGGAATAGAAGGGAAATTCTGCAACATAATAAATGGCACCTATACAAACCAACAGCTAACATTATTCTTAATGGAGAGAGGGTGAAAGTATATCCCCTGAGAACAGGAATAAGATAAGGATGTTATTTATCACCACTCTTACATTTTTTTTTTACTTAACAGTGTGTTGGAAGTCCTAGCAAAAAAGAAAGAAAGAAAGAAAGGGCATCCAAATTGGAAAGGAAGAAGTAAACCTATCCCTATTCACAGATGATATGATACTATACAGAGAAATTCACATTTTCCACAAGGAAATGACTGGAACTTAGAAAGATTCAGCAGAGTAGCAGGATACAAGACCAACATACAAAAATCAGCTGGATTACTATATGCCAACAAAGAGAACTTCAAAAAGGAAACCAAGAAAATACCATTTATAACCCCCCCCAAAAAATAAAATAGGAATAAATTTGATCAGGGTGAAAAAGACAAATACAAAGAAAAGTACAAAACAGTACTGCAAAAAAATCAAAAGAGAGCCACATAAATGGGAATACACACAAAGCTCATGGATAGGAAGAAAAAACATTGTGAAAATGTCAATTCTAAGCAAAGCAATCTACAGATTAATGTAATCCTGATTCAAATACCAACAACATTCCTTCAGGAGATGGAAAAACTAATCACTAACTTTATACCGAAATGAAAGAGGCCCTAGATAAATACAATATTATTGAAAAAGAAGAACAAAGTAGGAAGCTCCACACTACCTGATCTCAGAACCTACTCTACAGCCATAGTAGTCAAAACAGCCTGGTACTGGTATGACAGACACATAAACCAATGGAACAGAATTGAGAAACCAGGTGTAAATCTATCCACCTATGGTCAGCTGATCTTTGACAAAGGACCAAAGTCCATTAACTGGGAAAATGGCAATCTCTTTAACAAATGGTGCTGGAAAAACTGGATGTACATCTTTAAAAAAAATGAAACAGGACACAAATCTCACACCATACACAAAAACTAAATTCAAAATGGATCAAAGATCTAACTATAAAACTTAAAACTATAAAGATAATAGAAGAAAAAATAGGGACAATGCTAGGGGCCCTAACATATGGCTCAAATAAGTTACAAACTATAAATAACAATGCACAAGGACCAGAAAATAAATAAAATAGATAACTGGGAGCTGCTAAAAATTAAACAATTATGCTGATCAAAAGACTTCACTAAAATAGTAAAAAGAGAATCTACAAACTGGGGGGAAAAAATTGGCTATGACATATCCAACAAGGGCCTAATCTCTAAAGTCTACAAGATAGTGCAATGCATCAACAGCAATAAAACAAATAATCCGACTAAAAAATGGGCAAATGATAAGAACAGGCCCTTCATCAAAGAAGATATTCAGGTGGCTAACAGACACATGAGGAAATGCTCATGATTATTAGCCATTTGTTGTTGTTAGATGTCATAGAGTCAGTTCCAACTCATAGAGACCCTATGTACAACAGAATAAAACACTGCCTGGTCCTGTGCCATCCTTGCAATCATTGTTATGCTGGAGTCCATTGTTTCAGCCATTGTGTCACTGGCTTTCCTCTTTTTCTCTGACCTTGTAGTTTACCGAGCATGATGTCCTTCTCCAGGGACTGCTCCCTTCTGATAACATGTCCAAAGTATGTGAGACATAGTCTTGCCATCCTTGCTTCTAACAGGCATTCTGGACATACTTCTTCCAAGACAGCTTTGTTCATTCTTTTGGCAGTCTCTGGTATATTCAACATTCTTGGCCAACACCAAAATTCAAAGGCATCAATTCTTTGGTCTTCTTCATTCATCATCCAGCTTTCGCATGCATGTGAGGCTACTGAAAACACCATCGCTTGGATCAGACACACCTTAGTCTTCAAGGTGACATCTTTGCTTTTCAACACTTTAAAGAGGTCTCTTGCAGCGGATTTGGGCAATGCAATGTGTCTTTTGATTTCTCAGCTGCTGCTTCCACAGATGTTGAGTGTGGATCCAAATGAAATGAAATCCTTGACAACTTCAATCTTTTCTGTTTATCATGATGTTGCTTATTGGTTCAGCTGGGAGGACTTTTGCTTTCTTTCTGTTGAGGCATAATTCATATTGAAGGCTATAGTTTTTGATCTTCATCAGTTAGTGCTTCAAGTCCTCTTCACTTTCAGCAAGCATAATGCAGGTTGTTAATGAGCCTTCTTCCAATCCTGATGCTGCATTCTTCTTCATATAGTCCAGCTTCTTAGATTATTTGTTCAGCACACAGATTGAATAAGTACGGTGAAAGGATACAGCCCTGACACACATCTTTCCTGACTTTAAACATTGCAGTATCCCCTTGTTCTGTCCAAATGACTGCCTCTTAATCTATGTACAGGTTCCTCATGAGCACAATTAAGTGTTCTAGTCATTAGAGAAATGCAAATCAGAACTACAAGATACCATCTCACCGTGATATTACTGGCACTAATCAAAAAAAAGGGAAAATAACAAGTGTTGGAGAGGTTGTAGGGAGACTGGAACCCTTATACACTGCTGGCAAAAAAAAAAAAAAAAAAAAAACCATTGCCATCAAGTCGATTCCGACTCATAGCGATCCTATAGGACAGAGTAGAACTGCCCCTATAGAGTTTCCAAGGAGCGCCTGGCAGATTCAAACTGTTGACCCTTTAGTTCACAGCCATAGCACTTAACCACTACGCCACCAGGGTTTCCACACTGCTGGTAGGAAAGTAAGATGGTCCAATCACTATGGAAAACAATACGGCACTTCCTTAAAAAAGCTAGAAATAAAAATACCATAAGATTCTGCAATCCCACTCCTAGGATTATATACTAGAGAAATAAGAGTTGTCACACTAATAGACATACACACACCCATGTTTATTGCACCATTATTCACAATAGCAAAAAGATGGAAACAACCTAAGTGCCCATCAACAGATGAATGGATAAACAAACTATGGTACATACACACAATAGAATACTATGCAATGATAACAATGAATTCGTGAAACATCTCCCAACATGGATAAATCTGGAGAGTATCATGCTGAGTGAAATCAAGTCAATCACAAAAGGACAAATACTGTATGAGACTACTATTATAAAAACTCAAGAAATGGTTTATAAACAGAAAGAAACAATCTTTAACTGTTACAAGAGAGGGAAGGTTTGGAAAGGGGAAATCATTAAAAAAAAAAAAACTAGATAGTAAATAAGTGTTAACTTTGCCGAAGGGAAAGACAGTGCACAATATAGTGGAAGTCAGCACAACTTGACTGAAGCAACATTCAAACAGAAAGAGGAAGTAAGTTACTGGGACTGAGGGTTAGGGACCATGGTTGCAGGAGTCATCTAAGTCAATTGGCATAACAAAGTTCATAAAGAAAATGTTCTACATCCAACTTTGGTGAGTTGCACCTAGGATATTAAAAACTTGCAAGCAACAATCTAAAATACACCTACTGGTCCTATCCTATCCACAGAAGAGGAGATTGAAGAAAACCAAAGCCACAAGGGAAATAATAATCCAAAGGACTAATGTACCACAGATACCACAGCCCTCACCAGCCTGAGCCCAGGAGAACTAGATTGTGCCCAACTACCATCAACAGTCACTCTGACAGTGATCAAAATAGAAGGTCCTGGACAGAGAGGGAGAAAAATATAGAACAAAATTCAAATCACACTAAAAAGACCAGACTTACTGGTTTGACAGAGACTGGAAGAACCCCCATAACTGTGGCCCTGGACACCCTTTTAACTCACAACTGAACCCAGTCCCGACATTCACCCTTCAGCCAAAGATTAGGCAAGTCTATAAAAAAAAAAAATTTTTTTTTTTTACTTTGATCCACATTCAATGTCCGTGGAAGCAGCAGTCAAGAAATCAAAAGATGCATTGCATTGGGCTAATCTGCTTCAAAAGACCTCTTTAAAGTGTTAAAAAGCCAAGTGTCACCTTGAAGACTAAAATGCACCTGACCAAGCAATGCTGTTTTCAATTGCCTCATGCATGCGAAAGCTGGACCAAAGAAGATTTGACACCTTTGAACTGTAGTATAGGTGAAAAATATTAAATATACAAGGGACTGCCAAAAGAACAAACAAATCTGTCTTGGAAGAACACTCCTTAGAAACAAGGATGGTGAGAATATGCCTCCCATACTTTGGACATGTGATCAGAAGGGATCAGTTCCTGGAGAAGGACATCACGGTTGGTAAGGTAGAGGGTCAGGAAAGAAAAGGAAGCCCCTCAACAAGATGGACTGAAACAGTGGCTGCAACAATGGGCTTAAGCGTAACAATGATTGTGAGGATGGCGCAAGACTGTGCAGTGTTTCGTTCTGTTGCACACAGAGTCGCTATGAGTCAGGGCGCTTAACAACAACAACAACAATATATGCACTTCTTTAATAAAACATTAAATAACAAGATGTAGTACAGACTACAATGACCAACATCATTACGATGTACTGATAGACATAAACAATGTGCTTATTTTGAGATATGTGTGATAAATGTAAAGCGATAGGAAAGTATTGCAGTTTCTATTGGTGACAAAATCACAAGAAAATTTTTTTAAAGTTTACACCTATTTTCTGTTATGTGTTTCTTAAATTTTACATATTTAGGCATAGGAGTATATGCATAATCTATGCTCATACTGGCATTTGAGGGGAAACATCCCATGACATTAATCTTTTATTCTTATTTGTTTCTTCAATAGCTAAATTTCTGCACTAATTTTATTTTATATGAATTTGATCACATGTTTTAAATCATCCAAGATCTTAGTGCTAAAAAGACCTAAACTTTTACAGTTTACATTGCTGTTAAAAAAAAAAAGGTACGTTCACTAATCATATGGATGATTTCCAATGAGTTTATATTGCTGTTAAAAAAAAAAAAAAAATGAAAAAAAAAAAAAGGTACGTTCACTAATCATATGGATGATTTCCAATGTTCACTAAGGGACAAGTAAAAAGTCTAAGTTCGGAAGCTGTGACGGTTAAGATTTTGTGTCAACTTGGCGGGGCCATGATTCTCAGTGTTTTGGCAGTTGCATAATCTTGTGATCACTTCCCTGTTGAGATTTGATATGTGATCACTCCCGTGATGGGATCTGCTGTGGGTAGCCAGGCAGCTGAAAGGGAATTTCCTTGGGCATGTGGCCTGCATTTGCATACAGGCTGGCATTCTGGCTTTTGCCTGCTCTGGACCCTGAACCTGGCTCTTGATCCTTTGACCTCCAGTTTTGGGGACTTGAGCTAGCAGCTTACATGCATTCTTGCCTGCCAATCTTGGAATTCGTTGATCTTCACAACCTGTGAGCAAGAGCCCTGCTCTCTGACCTGTCGATCCTGGGTCCGCTAGCCCCTGCTGCTATTTGATTGAAGAGAAGCCTCTATCCTGTTCCAAAGACTTGGGACATTCTAGCCTCTACAACCGTGTGAGCCATTTCCTTGAGCTAAATCTCTATATATACATTTGGAAACCCTAGTGGCGAATGGTTAAGAGTTTGGCTGCTAACCAAAAGGTTGGCAGTTCAAATCCACCAGGCACTCCTTGGAAACCCTATGGGGCAGTTCTGCTCTGTCCTAAGGGGTCGCTATGAGTTGGAATCAAATCAATGGCAAGTGGTTTGGTGTGTGTGTGTATATATATATATATATATATATATAAAACACAAAATATATATGCATATGTATACATATTTATATGCTTTACTGGTTTTGTTTCTCTAGAAAACCTATTCTAAGACATTAGGTACCGAGAGTGGTTCTAGGGAAACAAAATTGTAAGGATGAGTTTTCTAAATTGGTTCTCAAGTCTGGTTAGTCTTAAAGATGGTTATGACTCTGCTCTCATTTTAGTAAAGAGGGCACTGCTAATCCATGGCATGAGGTGGCAATACAAATATGCAAAATATCACCACTAATCAATCAGGAATCGGTGAAAGGCAAGGCTCTGGGTGACTGTATGTGTGATACTTTTCTACAATTTTGTCAGAATGAGAAATATAAGGAAGTTGGTTGGTTTGTCCTACTTTCGCTAGACAAACTGGTGAAGGAAAGAGATGTATGTGCTCAGGGCTTCAGAGTCAAAGCTCAAGTGCTGCATAAATGACCTTGAAGTTTCCACTTGTGCTTTGAAAGAAAGTCTTATTTTTTGTAGTAACAGAGATGATAATGCCAACTCAACTGCCAACCTTGAGGGGCATCTGAAGTTAAAGTGAGGGCATTGATTGGGAAGAAATGGTTTCCTGAAACATGGGATGGGGACGTATGGGCAGACAATCAGGAAGCTGGAGACACTGAGCCCCTAAATTCTGCTGAATCACTCCCGCCAGCAGAATCAGCCACATCACTCTCATCTGAAGAGATTACTCTGTGTTTGTCTGCTAAACTATTCTGTCCAGTAAAATCATTAGCCCCTCCACTCTCATCTAATGAGATTAGCCCAGCTGCCTTTAAAGAGCCCTTGTGTGAGTCATTGCCTAAGGCAGATGCTTTCCAAGACAATGCTGAATGTTCTCAAAACACTTCCCCACTACAGATATGGGCTTCTAGACGTATAACTAGACTTAAGGGCCAGCAAGCCTCAAAAGGTAAAGTACAAAGTGTCACCCAGGAGAGGGTATGCTACACTCCAAAAGAATTGCTTCACTTTTTGAATATGTACAAACAAAAACCTGGGGAATATGTGTGGGAATGGCTATTAAGGGTGTAGGATAACGGTGCAAGGAACATAAAGATGGAACAATCTGAGTTTATTGATATGGGCTCACTAAGCACAGATTTTTTCCATTCAATATTCCAGCTCAAGAAATTAGGAAAGGATTTAATACGTTTATTTGGTTGCGTTGCTGAAGTATGGATTACAGGGATTACTAAATCAAAGAAATACCAGACCTGGCTTGGCATACTGTAGAAGAAGGTGTACAAAGACTTAGGGAAATTGGCATGCTAGAGTGAATTTATCAGGTTAGGCCCACAGACTCACACGTAGAGTACCCAGAGGACAAGCCTTTTACTACAATGGTGAGGAACAAATTTGCGAAGGGAGCCTCAGCATCCTTGAAGACTGCTGTGATTTCTATTTTATTTCAGATATGACAGCGGGAACTATCCTGAATGAACTAAGACACCTAACTACAATGGGGCTGATTGCACCCTATGGTGGTAGGGGCCAAGTGGCGGAAATTAATCAACAAAGATCAGGTGGGTGTGGTTACTGTAGTGGACAGCAGAGTAAAGGAGCAATCAGAATAATCTGATACGGACTTACGTTATGGTGTCCCTGCTAGTGAAATAGATAGGAAATCTACTAAATATTTACTTGATCTGTACAAGAGGATGAATTCTAGGTCAAGTAAACAGTAGCCTAACTGGAATCACCAGAATAGAAAGTCACAGCCCCTCAGTCAATTCCCAGGCTTGAGCAAGTTTAAAGACCCACAACACCTTGACTGAAGGGGAGGCCAGATCTGTCCACTTGAGGAACGACTTGAATACACTGCCAAAATTTATAATATTAATTTTTCTCCCAGCCTTCCCCAAAGGCATCTATGGCCTTTTAGGAGACTGACTCTTCATTGCAGAAAAAGGAAATAACCAGACTTTTCAGGGACTACTGGATACTGGCTCTGAGCTGACACTAATTCCAAGAGACCAAAATGTCATTGTGCCCCACCAGTCAGAGTAGGGGCATATGGAGGTCAGGTTATAAATGGAGTCTTAGCTCACGACCATCTCCCTGTAGGTCCAGTGGGCACCCAAACCCATCCTAAACTGATTTCCCTAGTTTCACAATGCATAACTGGAGTACATATACTCAGCAACTGTCAGAAACCCCACATTGGATCCCTGACAAATGGAGTGAGGGATATCATGCAGAAAAAGCCAAGTGGAAGCCATTAAAACTGCCCCTACCTAGGAAAATA
Source organism: Elephas maximus indicus (assembly GCF_024166365.1). Classification (NCBI taxonomy): domain Eukaryota; kingdom Metazoa; phylum Chordata; class Mammalia; order Proboscidea; family Elephantidae; genus Elephas; species Elephas maximus. Next base: position 11,790,138 of record NC_064822.1, on the reverse strand, counting down.
GTGAACCAAAAGCAATACTACATTCCTGGAGGGATGGCAGAGATTACTGGCACCATCAAGGACTTGAAGGATGCAGGGGTCTTGAGTCCCACCACATTCCCACTCAATTTACCTATTTGCCCTGTGCAAAAAACAGATGGATCTTGGAGAATGACAGCGGATTATGGAAAACTTAACCAGGTGGTGACTCTAGTTGTAGATGCTATCCCAGATGTAGTTTCATTGCTTGAGTAAATTAATATATCTCCTGGTACCTGGTATGCAGCTATTGATCTGGCTAATGCCTTAGTCTCCATACCTGTTTCAAAAGACCACCAGACACAGTTTGCCCTTAGCTGACAAGGCCAGCAATACACCTTCAGTTGCCTATGTCAGGGCTACATCAGCTCTCCAGCCCTATGTCATAATTTAGTCCGCAAGGACCTTGATCACCCTTCCCTTTCACAAGACGTCTTACTGGTCCATTACATTGATGACATTATGCTGATTGGACCTAGTAAAGAAGAAGTGTCAGTAACTTTGGACTTAATGGTAAAACATTTGCATGCTAGAGGGTGGGGAATTAGTCCCACAAAAATTTAGGCACCTTTTACCTCAGTGAAATTTCTAGACGTCCAGTGCTGTCGGACATGTTGAGATATTCCTTCTAAAGTAAAGGATAAATTATTGCATCTGGCTGCTCCCACAATTAAAAAGGAGGCACAATATCTAGTGGGCCTCTTTGATTTTAGAGATGACATCTTCCTCATTTGAGTGTGCTACTCTTGCCTATTTATCAAGTGACTTGAAAAGCTGCTAGGTTTGCGTGGGGCCCAGAGCAAGAGAAGGCTCTGCAACACATTCAGGCTGTCATGCAAGCTGCTCTGCAACTTGGGCCATATGATCCAGCTGATCCAATGGTGCTTGAAGTGTCCGTGGCAGATAGAGATTCTATTTGGAGCCTTTGGCAGGCCCCTATGGTTGAATCACAGCGCAGACCCTCAGGATTTTGGACCAAAGCCCTGCTATCCTCTGCAGATAACTACTCTCTTTTTGAGAAACAGCTTTTGACTTGTTACTGGGCCTTAGAAGAGACTAAGTGCTTAACCACGGGACACCAAGACCCCATGCAACCTGAGCTGCCCATCGTGAACTGGGTGTTGTCTGATCCACAGAGTCATAAAGTTGGACATGCACAGCAGCACTCCATCATTAAATGGAAGTGGTACATATGAGATTGGGCCTGAGGAGGACCTGAAGGCACAAGTAAGTTTATGAAGAAATGGTCTAAATGCCCATGGTCTCCACTTCTGTCACATTACCTTCCCACTCCACACCAACGATCAGTTGTCCGAGGAAGAGAAAACTCCTACCTGGTTTACAGATGGTTCTCTGCGATATGCAGGCACCGCTCTAAAGTGGACAGCGGAAGCACTACAGCCCTTTTCTGGGACTCCCTGAAGGACAGTAGTGAAGGGAGGTCCTCACAATGGGCAAAACTTCAAGCAGCGCACCTGGTTGTTCACTTTGTTTGGAAGGAGAAATGGCCAGATTTATGACTATATACTGATTCAGGAGCTGTGGCCAATGGTTTGGCTGGATGGTCAAGGATTTGGAAGGAACAGGATTGGAAAATTGGAGACAAGGATTTATGGGGAAGAGGTATGTACCGGACCTCTCAGAATGGACCAAAGAAGTGAAGGTATTTGTGTCTTATTTGAATGCTCACCAAGGGTGGCCTCAGCAGAGGAGGATTTGAACAATCAAGTGAATAGGATGACACATTCTGTGGAAACCACTCATTCTCTTTGCCCAGCTACTCCAGACATTGCAAAATGGCCTCATAATGAAAGTGGCCATGGTGGTAGGGATGGAAGTTATGCATAGGCCCAGAAACATGGACTTCCACTCACCAAGGCTGACTTGGCTACAGCCACTGCTGAGTGCCCAATCTGCCAGCAACAGACCAACACTGAGTCCCCAGTATGGCACCATCCCTTAAGGTGATCGGCCAGCACCTGGGGGGAATTTGCTTACATTGGACCACTTCCATCATGAAAAGGTCAGCCTTTTGTTCTTACTGGAATAGACACTTACTCTGGATATGGATTTGCCTTCCCTGTATGCAATGCTTCTGCCAAAACTACCATCTGTGGACTTACAGAGATGCCTTATTCACCATTGTGGTAGCCCACACAGCATTGCCTTGGATCAAGGGACTCACTTCACAGTAAATGAAGTGTGACAGTGGGCCCATAGTCAAGAAATTCACTTGTTTTATCATGTTCCCCATCATCCTGAAGCAGCTGACTTGATAGAATGATGGAATGGCCTTCTAAAGACACAATTATGGCGGTGTCAACTAGGTGGCAATACCTTGTAGGGTTGGGGCAATGTTCTCCAGGAGGTTGTATATGCTCTAACCCAGCATACAATACATGATGCTGTTTCTCCCATAGCCAGGATCTATGGGTCCAGGAATAAAGGGGTAGAAATGGGAGTGGCACCACTCACTATTATCCCTAGTGACCCACTCACAAGATTTTTGCTTCCTATCCCCATGACTTTATGCTCTTAGTTCCAAAGGGAGGAATGTTCCCACCTGTAGACACATTACTGATTCCATTGTACTGGAAGCTAAGAATGCCACCTGGTAGCTTTGGGCTCCTTATTCCTCTGCATCAACTGGCAAAGAAGGAAATTACCACAGTGGCTAGTGTGACTGATTCTGATCAGTCCCATAAAACCAAACCCATTCCCTCGAGTCAATTCCAACTCATAGTGACCCTATAGGACAGAGTCTAACTGCTCTATAGGGTTTCCAAGGAGCGTCTGGTGGATTTGAACTGCCAACCTTTTGGTTAGCAGCCATAGGTCTTAACCACTACACCACCAGGGTTTCCTGATCCTGATTACCAAGACAAAATTGGACTAATTATATGATGGAGTTAAAGAAGAGTATGTCTGGAAGGCAGGAGATCCCTTAGGGAGTCTCTTAGTACTACCATGCCTGTGATTAAAGTTGATGGAAAACTACAGTGAACTAATTCTGACATGACTACTAATGGCCCAGAACCTTCGGGAATGAAGGTTTGGGTCATCCCACCAGGCAAAGAACCACAACCAGAAGAGGTGCTTGCTGATGGCAAAGAGAATACGGAATGGGTGGTGGAAGAAGGTAGTTCTAAATACCAGTTATGGCCACATGACCAGTTGCAGAAACAAGGCATGTAATTGTTATGAGTACTTCTGCTTTGTTATGTGTGCATCAAACATTTTTGTTTTCTTCACTTATAAAATAAAAGATGTAAACAGGGCTAGTGCATCTTCAGTTGTATATTTGTTCTTTGTATCATATTAGGTGCAAGTATAACTTTATAATTGTCTTTATTCAGAGATTATGTATGATTTAAGTAGATGTGCACAGTTGCCAAGTTGACAAGCGTGGACTGTGATGGTTAAAATCATGTGCCAACTTGGCTGGGCCATAAGTCTCAGTGTTTTGGCAGTAGTATATTGTTGTGATCACTTCCCTGTTGAGATCTGTTATGTGATCACCCCCACAATGAGATCTGCTATAAGTAGCCAATCAGTTGAAAGGGAATTTCCTTGGGCATGTGGCCTGCATCCTAATATAAGTGTATGTTCTGGCTTTTGCCTGCTCTGGATCTTCAAGCCGGCTCCTGTTCATCTGACCTCTGGTTCTTGGGCTTACCGGCAGTCTTGCCTACCAATCTTTGGATTTGTCGATTTTCACAGCCTGTGAGCAAGAGCCCTGCTCTCCATCCTGCCAGTCCTGTGTGTTTACCAGCCTCTGTGGCTACATGAATCAGGAGAAACCTCTATCCTGATTCAGAGACTTGGGACATTTCAGCCTCTACAACCTCGTGAGCCATTTTCTTGATATAAACCTGTCTAATTTTATATATATATTCGGAATCGACTCGACGGCACAGGGTTTTTTTGTGTATATATTTATATGCTTTACTGGTTTTGCTTTTATAGAGAACATAGTCTAAGAGAGATGCTAAGGCCATGACAAACAATCCCAGCCCATCAAGGGAAAACGTGAGGAATACCTAATATTGAGTTGTCTTTGCTAGGCCAGGTAAAGTCAGATAGTTGACTGTATTGTTTCTATTGAATTGCTAGTTATTTGGGGATTCTGTAGAGAAAAGTCCATGTAGAGTTGACCTGTACCATTCTGAAATATTTTTTCTTGGTAAAGCACAAGGTGTGCACACACACGTGCAAGCACGCATACACAAATAATTGGATCTAAGACACAAACAAAAGAGAGTTGAAAGTAGCTTATTGCCTCATCTTTGAACTGTGGAGTGAAGCACTGTGAGCTGGAAACCTCCAAACAGAAGCTGACTTCAGTCTAACTGGAAAGAATGCTCTTGAGCTAGTCTCTCTTACTGTTTTTGTTGCTGTTGTTGTTTGTTTGTTTTTATCTTTATTGTACTTGCTCCAGACTAGTTTATTATTGTTGTTTGTTCTTGTTTTAAATCCTGAGTGATTACTTATTATAGACTACTTCATAGGGGGAAAAACTATACATAGTGTATGTTATTATATTAATATTGATTTGCAAGTTACAGACCCTGAGAATGACATTGATTTATACCTCCTTCTAAAACTATTTAACGTACTCAAGCTATACCCACCAGCTGGTTCAAGAAGAAAAGACCTGGCAGTCTGTTCCCATAAAGATTACAGCCCAGGAAACCCTATGGGTTAGTTCTACTCTGTCCAACAGGGTCGCTATGAGTCAGAATTGACTTGACAGCACACAACAACATAGGAGTAATGATATCCTTGAGTGCAGGCAGGTGACCTTGTTGTATTTTATATTTTTATAATTAAAACTCAATAATAGCAAATATGACAATCCAATAATATTGAGTGGATAAATATTTATAACAAGCTGCAATAGCTATACAAATTGTTTTATAACCCTTTAATTTAGTTAAATAAACGTAAGGCTGGGGTTACTTAAAATTATACTAATGCAATATTTGACCTTTCCTATGTTTAAAAAAAAAAAAAAACTCTATTAAAGTTTCGAGAGAGACAACCCAGACAAAAGTCCAAAACTTTCTCCTTCACACCATAGTAAAGACGGCACATGACTCAGTGAGTATCAGCCTCTTGGGTGTAGCTGCTATCATTAAATGCTCAAGCCTAAATCTGAACGGGTTACATTGCCTTCACACAAAACCAGTCTCTCCTCCTTATTGCCCATGTTTTGTGAATAATTCTGCAGTTTCCCAGGCTTCAACGTGATCTTTAATATTATCCCCTCTCTCTATAACCTGGGGACCCCTGGTGGCACAGTGGCTAAGAGCTCAGTTGCTAACCAAAAGGCCAGCAGTTCGAATCTACCAGTTGCTCCTTGGAAACCCTATAGGGCAGTTCTACTGTGTCCTATAGGGCTGCTATGAGTCAGCATCAACTTGATGGCAACCGAAAATGGTTTGTTTCTCTATAATCAAGCAATATTCAACACCTATACATATATGTCACCTCCTGTCTGCCAGGTTGTCCTACTGTGGTGGCTTGTGTGTTGCTATGATGCTGGAAGCTATACCACTGACATTTCAAATATCACCAGGGCCACCCATGGAGCAGAGGTTTCAGCAGAGCTTCCAGACTAAGGCAGACTCAATCAAAATCATCCAAAGAAAACGCTATGGGTCACGGCAATACATTGTCCTACTCACTTGCTTTGGACACATCATCAGGAGGGATCCATTGCTGGAGGAAGACATTATGTTTGGTAAAGTAGAGGGACAGGGAGGGCGAGGGAGGCCCTCGGGGAGATGGACTGGCACAATAGCTGCAGTGATGGACTTGAGCTTGCCGGCAACTGATTCAGGACCAAACAGCGTTTTTTTCTGTTGTACACAAGGTCGCTGCCATGGATTGAATTACGTCCCCCCAAAAATGTGTTTATCAACTTGGTTAGGCCATGATTCCCAGTATTTGTGATTGTCCTCCATTTTGTGATTGTAATTTTATGTTAAGAGGATTAGGGTGGGATTGTAACACCACCCTCACTCAGGTCACCTCTCTGTTACAGTGTAAAGGGAGTTTCCCTGGGGTGCGGACTGCACCACCTTTTCTTTCTCAAGAGATAAAAGGAAAGAGAACCAAGCAGAGAGTTGGGGATCTCATACCACCACGAAAGCAGCATTAAGAGCAGAGTGAGTCCTTTGGACACGGGGTCCCAGTGCCTGAGAAGCTCCTTGACCAGGGGAAGACTGAGGACAAGGACCTTCCTCCAGAGTCCACAGACAGAGAAAGCCTTCCCCTGGAACCGACACCCTGAATTTGTACTTGTAGCCTACTAGACTGTGAGAAAATAAATTTCTCTTTGTTAAAGCCATCCACTTGTGGTATTTCTGTTATAGCAGCACTAGACGACTAAGACTGTCACCATGAGTCAGAGTCAACTCAATGGTAGCTATCTATCCATCCATGCATGCACACACAAATAAACACACAAACACAACTCACACACAACAGTGTGTATATAACTCATAGACATGACTCTTTTTTTTACATTCCTTTCCTTTTCCTTCCCTTCTCACTCTCACTGCTTGAGTTCAGGGGTTGACTATGTTTACATCAGTCAATCTTTTGTATATAGTCTACCTTCCATGATGCTTTTGAAATAATTATGTTATTAGTAGGTTCCAAAGAATAAGTGTGCTCCTATTCCCTTCAGGGTAGACTCAATGATTTGGAATCCAAAGGCATCTACTACATGGCTTTAATATACATTTTCCATTCTTACATTCCACTTCTGCCACAAAGGAATATCAACTAAATTTTTATGGTGTCCAGGCTTCCTTTGCCTGCTTCCTAAAGCCTTTCTTTACTGACTACGTACAAAGTTACTTCTTCCTCCCTTTCATGCATTTATCAATTTTCTAGCCATAAATCATGCCTTCCATTGTGCCAGCTCTTTTAATATCATCGTTTCTATCCCTTGAAGTTTCAGTTTTATATAAAATTTTCATATTTATATATTGCTTTCCCAAATGTATTTTTTAACTCACTGCAATAACCCTGTTGTACACTGCTTTGCAGTCCAGTAGTACACAAGACTGTTTACTTTGCAACTAGATGACAATTGATGCAGCTTTTATTTGATTCCTTGTAGGCCAATACGATAAAATGACAAAATGAGATATAGAGACATTACGTTCTGTAAGATACCAGAATATGTGACTTCTGGTAAACACAATAATAAAAGAGAATCTAATAGAGGAGATGTAGAACTTTCATTAAAGTTCTAAAGAAAAGTAATAATGTAATTAGGCCAAGAGGGAATAGCAAATACAAGATAAAAGAATAACTTGAACCAAAGCTAGACTCCAAAATGCCCACAAAAATTTTGTGAGGCAGCGAGAAAAACAGCTTGGCTGGATTTGGAGTGGGGTGGTTAGCTTTTGGAGATGACCATACTGAAAGTTAAGACTGCATTTTTTTTTTTTCCAGAGAATAAGCAATAAAGAAATAATGGAAATTCTTATGTGCCTCTGGGGGTGAGTTAATAAGTGAAATAACATGTTGAATCAGTAAGGGAAATATTGTGGTATCTGCACATAGATTTTGGAGCCAGGCTGTCTGAGATCCAATCCTCTCTCCACACTTACAAGCTCTGTAATCTTGGGCAATTAGCCTAGTCTCTCTGTGCCTCATTATAATTATTTCTCAAAGGATGTTATAAAAGTAAATGTGTTATTATGTAAAGCACTCGGAAGTGTGCAGAGCACATAATAAGTACAATATGACCACAGGCTGTTAACATTATAGATTACCCTTAAACTTTTCTTCTCATAAATTCTGGGTATGTGTAAATGTGTGTGGGGAGATAGCAAGGGTGTGGTGGGAGGACTATAAATTTTAGAGGAAGGGGCACTAGAAAGCAAAGGGATGGAGAACTGTTGGAAGCAGCTATGGAGAGATAAACTACTACCTAATTCTGGTGGAGGAGTCCCTGGATAATGCAAACACTTCATGTCTACTAACCAAAAAGTTGAGCATTCAAGTCTACCCAAAAGCACCTCAAAAGACAGGCCCGGAGATCTTTTTCTAAAAAATCAGCCGTTGGAACCACTACACAGCACAGTTTTACTCTAACACATGTGGAGTTGCCATAAGTAAGAATAGACTTGATCACAACTGTTTCATTCTGGTGGGGCAGAGTTGAGGGGCTAACTTTTGCTCAGGAAGCGTCTCTTGTGTCCATCTACAAAATAACCAGTTGCCATTGAGTAGTTTCCAAGTATTGAACCTTGTTTTTTTCTGTCCCTAGGTAGGTACTGGTTAAGACCTTGTCTCTCTTTGCCTCTTAGAAACTGGAACCAACTTTGTTTCCTTGTTCTTTAGTTTGATATTCTCTTTTTCTAAATGAAAGGCAATTATCTTCCAACTTCTTGCAACATGAACAGTTTTAAGTAGCTTTGTTTTCTTTACAAACAAATATATCTCAGCTTCCTCGCAACTGCGTATTATAGAGCCACAGAGTAACGCAGTTTAGAACAGCTATTGTATCATAGCTTTGAGTTCTAACTCCTTCCGAGGAGTAGACAGATAATATCAGGACACGGAGTAGAGGACTAGAATATCGTATAACTACTTCCTCTCAGAAAGTTCAAGGGGCCTCCAAAGGGCTTCAATTATGGGCCACATGGCCTTATACAAGGGCAGGAGAAATGTGAAGAAATGTACTGACCAGGTGGATAAAAACATCATGTCCCAAAACTATAGATTTCATTGTCAATGTCAATTTTTTCATCTAATCATTTTTATTCTTGCTACATTACAGATTTTTTAAATGGGATATAGAGATAACTACAAACCTAATAGAATCAACTAACATTTGATCTCAAGAGAATATAGACAGAACTACAAATGGTAGGTATGTCTATAACGGGTGGTTTGAGGTGCCGCTCACTTCATGCCTTTGAGTAAACACTGAAGAAATGCAACACTTATTTTGCAAGCTGCTATTTTGTCTTTAGACAGTCCTTTAATATAGCATTTGTGTTTTCAGGGTTGCTTGGCTAAGCTTCTGACATTACCATGACTCGCCTGCCAACATTTCTATGCTATACAGACTCAAGAAAAAGAGTCTTTGGATAGAGATAAACCTGAAACACGCAACTGAAACTTTGATGACATTTTGCAGAGTCAGAAAGACTTTTTCTGCTTAGAAATTTTTTTCTCTGTAACACAGGTGTTTTTCAATGCCTTCGGATTTCCTCTTTTGAAAATATGTTGAGTCAACTGAATTTTTAAAGAAAATAATTACATCCTGAATTTAGCTCTGCTGGAAGAGCATGTAAGAGTTGCAATCAAGCTCTTTGCACAAGCTTTTGAAGTTTTCCTGGAGTTTACTGTGTGAGGATAAAATGTAGAAACTGAGGTTCCAGAGTTACTGGAGACTGTTTTTTTTTTTTAACTGATAAAGTACATTGAAGTTAAAAAAAAAAAAAAAAGTACCAACATGTACATTATCACTAATCCTCAGAATTAGAAAAACTCAAATTTTTTTTATCTTCAAAATTATTTATTGATTGCTGTTTGTAATTTGGTTATCACTTAAAAATTCCTAGTAAATATAAAAACTGAGAAGTAGCTGTGGGACAAATGTGTGAGAACAATAGAAATGTCCCTTGATGTGTTTCTAGTTTGGGGTGATTACAAATAAAGCCACTATATGCTTCCATTCATTTGCTGGTAAGGAATGCAAGTGGAACTGCCACTTTGCAAGTGCCTTTTGCGTTCCCGCCAGAAAATGAATGAAAGTTCCATTTGCTCAGTAGTTTTGCTAACACTTGTATGGCCAGTCTATTATTTTTTTTTTAAGTCATTCTAATAGATGTGTGAGGGCATTGGTGGTACAGTGGCAGAATTCTCATCTTCCATGCGGAAGACCCAGATTCTACTCATGGCCAATGCAACTTAAGAGCAGTCACCACCCATTTGTCAGTAGAAGCTTGTGTGTTGCTATGGTGCTGAACAGCTTTCAGAGGAGCTTCCAAACTAAGACCAATTAGGAAGAAAGGCCTGGTGATCTACTTCCAAAGAGGTAATTAAAACTCTATGGATAACAATGGTCCAATCCCACTGGGCATGCGGTTGCCACGACCCAGCAACTAACAATAGGTGTGTAGTGGTATCTCCTTGCAGTTTTATTGAATTTCTCTCATGATCAAAAATGTTCAGCATCTTTTCATGTGCTTATTTACAATTAGTATATCTTCTCTGGTGAAGTGTCTATTCAACTCTTTTGCCCATTTTTTTTTACTGTTTCTTCTTTTTTCCACTATTGAGTTTTTAGAGCTCTTTATACATTTTGAATACAAATGCTTTATTAAATAAATAATTTATATATTTAATAAATTTTGTATACATATTTATTTAATAAAGAGTCTGTAATTAAAACATATAAACAACTCCCAAAACCCAATAATGGAAAGAAGAAGCTTATATATACATATATATAGTTTACCTTTTTTTCTTCTTTTAAGGATGATGCTTTCGGTATTGTATATTAGAAATCTTTGTTCAAGATCATGAAGTGTTTCTCCTGTGTTTTCTTCTAGAAATTTTACATGTTTTTTCATTTAGGTATTCAGTTTATTTTGAATTGACTTTTGTATACATTGCAAGGTACAGGCAGAGTTCCAATGTTCTGTATGTCTCCAGCACCGTTTGTTGGAAAAGTCTTTTCTTCCTCTAATGAAATGTCTTTTCAACTTTATAGAAAATCAATTGACAATATATAGTGGGTCTATTTCTGGATACTCTTCAGTTCCATTGATTTATGTGTTGACCCTTTTGCTATTACCACACTGATGTGCCCTCCAGCCATGCTCTCCCTCTTCCAGAGTTTTTTTTTTTTGGCTATCCTATTCTTTTGAATTTTCATTAAAATTTTAGAAACATCATGTCAATTTTTATGAAACATCTTGCTGTGGTTTTTGTTCCAGTTGCATTAAATCTATAATTAACTGGTGAAGGTTTGACATTATCTTCTTACTGACTCTTTCAATTCGCGAATAAGGCACATCTCTATGTTAAGTCTTCTTTAATCAGTGTTTCCTTCATCAATGTTTTGTAGTTTTGGCATACATATCCTGTACATAATTTGTTAGATTTATACATAATCACTTCATTTTTTGTTGCTATTGTGAATTGTATTATTGTTAGATGCTGAAGAGTGGATTTTGACTCACAACAACCCCACATGACAGAGTAGACCTGCCCCATTGGGTTTTCTTGGTTGTAATTTTTACAGACGCAGATCGTCAATTCTTTCTCTCCTGGAGGAGCTGGGCGGGTTTGAACCGCCAACCTTTCAGTGAGCAACAGAAAATTTAACCATTTATGCCACCAGGTCTCTCTTGAAATGACACTGTCTTTAAATTTCAGTTTCCAATTGTTCAACGTTAGCTCACAGAAATGCAATTAATTTTTAAATATTGCCTTGCTAATCTTAATTATTTCTTCTCATAGCTCTTTTTTTGTAGAGTCTTTTGGCTTTTCTACTTAGACAATCTTGTTGTCAGTGAAGAGACAAATTTTGTTTCTTTCTTTGCAATCTGTATGTCTTTTTTCTTTTCTCCCTTCATTTAGGGTGGCTGTAAGTTGAAATTGACTCGATGGCAATGGGTTTGGTTTTTTTTTTTTTGGTTTTTTATTGTATTACCCAGATGACAAACTGATGTAGTAATAGGAGGTATCTTTGCCTCGTTCCTGATTTTAGGAAGGAAGCATTCAGTCTTTCACCAGCAAGTATAATGTTAGTCGCAGGTGTTTTGTAGATCTACTTTATCAGGGTGAGAAATTTTTTTTTTCAAATGAAAGTATGAATATTGCATTATGTCAAGTATTTTTTCTGCATCTATTGGGATAATCACGTACTTTTTCTTCTTTAATCTGTTGATATGGTCTATTACATTGATTAACTTTGGAATATGAAATTTCTGAAATAAAACCTATGTGGTCATGATGTAATACCATTTTACATACTGCTGGGTTGACTTTGCTAATATTTTCTTCAGGATATATGTGTTTCTGCCCATGAGTGATATTGATTGGCAGATTTATTATCCTGTAGTATCTTTTCCTAGTTTGGATTTCTAGGCAACACCAGCCTCATAAAGTGAATTGGGAAGTGTCCTCTGTAATTCTTTATTGTTTATTCTTTGAATGTTTGGTAGAATCCACCACTGAAAATGTGTATGGCTGGAGTTTTCTATGTCTGAAAGTTTTAACCACAAATTCAATTACTTTGATAGATACAGACAGAGCATTATTCCAGTTTTCTACTTCTTAAGTGAGCTTGCAGTTCGTTACTATTTCCTTTTCTTTGTGAGTTTTACTCAACTCCTATAACCTAAACGTTGGTGGTACCTCAGAAGAAAGGCCTGGCAACCTGCTTCCATAAAGGTTACAGCGTGAGGTTGCCATGAGTCTGAATCAATTCCACAGCAATGGTTTTTTTGTTTTGTTTTTTGCTGTATCTGTTCTCTGTCACCTACACCTCAGGCAGCGGCAACTGAAACATTTACCTGAAAATGTTTTAGACTAACACCATCAGGAGTGGCTTTTGCATTAGGCAAATTCCAAGTTAGGTGAAATAAAGACCAGCCTTTGAGTGGAGTGTTCCTCGAAACTCCCAGACAAGTTAAATAATATTTTTCTTTGAGAATGCAATTTTAAAAGACTTATTTTTTTCTTTATAGTCCTGTTCTTTCCCTCTAGTACAAACAACGTGAGCTGTTATTTTCCAGGACTGCTGCAGACCTGGCAGCTAAAATGCCATGAGGTTCACTGTTGCAGCTGAGATTCAACCATTTTTATTAAAAAGAGTCCCCTGGGTTGCTGCAAGCCTTTGGCTAATTTTGAGGTTCAAAAAAGTTGATACTAACAGTTATTGCCAGTCTTGTCATTGCTCTTATGGAATGGTGGAATTCTGGAGGCCTTTACGCCACCATTTTTGAGGATGTCACATACCTTATTACACAGTGTAAAGGCATCCTTTAATCATGTTTTACATCTCCACTCACCCGACCTCTCATTTAGGAATACGCGTCTGATTGTCCAGGCTAAGGTAACTGTCTCTTCTTTGTTCATATCAGATTATAATAGGTAATTCAGTTATTTATTATATATAGGTGCCTATTTTATACATGCACAGGACCCCTGGTGATACAGTGGTTAAAGCCCTCGGCCGCTAACCAAAAGGTCAGTAGTTTGACCCCACCAGCCTCTCCTCGGGAGAAAGACGTAGCAGTGTGCTTCCATCAAGATTACAGTCTTGGAAACCCTATGAGGCAATTCTACCCTGTCCTATAGGATTGCTAGTTATAGGAATTTACTCAGTCACAATGGTTTTTGTTATATACACACAAATGCATGAAAATGAACTTATGTAAATATAGGCCTGACTTCCTTACGTGACTAAGATTCCTGCTTGGGCTTAGGTCGAAGGCACTGAGGCCCCATGTCCACCTATAAAGGCTGCAGTCTCATAGGGTAAACGACTGCCAGCATGAGTTTAGACTAATTGGGATTTCCCTACTTTATGTGGAAAAGGAGTGGACAGGGCTCTCTGCCAGCAAGGAGGAAGAGGGTAGTGTCTATGGGCTGGGCAACCAGTAATGTCTGCTATACATTTCCCACTGGATTTTATTCTTCTGGGCACAGCTGTTTGGGCCCACTAAATGTTCATGTGATAGAGGTGTACAGAGCCCATTTTCAGTCCTTCTCTCTCACCTAACTCTTCTTGGACTCTGTCACTCTCACCCTTGTGTCCATCTACCATCTGTATGCTTTTGGCTTTGAAATTTGTTTTTCCAAGACACATTTAACTGGTGCTCAAACTGACACTCTCTTGGGGAGCACTTCAGGCTTGACAAGACAAAAATCTAACCCATGCATCCATCTGCTGGCATCTGCACACACATAAGGACACAGATGCACAGACGTTTAGACTCCTTCCAAACCTCCCTTTTGGTCTTGTGTTTTTATTACTGTAAACCAAATCACCATCTAGCCAATCACCCAGTCGAGAACTCGAGGAGTGATTCTTGACTTTTACACCTCTCTTACTTTCTCCCCGCCATCCCTTAGTCAACTAGTCCTGTTAGTAATTCCTCTTCCACATCTCAGAATCCTGCATTCTTCTCCATGCCCTCTGACCTTGTTTGATTCAGTCCTAACTGCAGAATTCACTGCCTGCTAGCCCTATAATCAAGCTTGTCTCTTTCCATTTCTCTCCACCCGACACTCAGAATGGAGAGGCTTTACAGCAGAATGAAGGCAAATTTTCTATTATTTTAGTCCTTTTAAATATATGAAAACTCATTGTATGCACCAAAATGTGCTTGGGGAATGTTCCAAGTGCTCTTGAAACAAACGTGCATATGGCTTTTGTTGGGTGGAAAGCTCCGGGCCTAGAGCCCAGGAAGCTGATGGTTGTCCAGGTTCCTGCTTTTCTGCGTACTTTGCTTTACTGACTGATTACTGAGAGAAGTGTTGAAATCTCCAACTGTGTTTGTGGATCTATTTTCCTTTCTCAGTTCTTTCAGCTTTTGATTTATGTATTTTGAAGCTCCATTATTAGGTAAGATTAATATATTAGTTACCCTGTTGTAATTAGTTTATTTGAATAGACCTCAGATGTCATCCAGAGAAGCTTGATTCTTTTGAGGGCAGGAATGTGTGTTTTATCTCCATACTGTTTCAGCTAGCATATGTTTTATTCAACATGTATAATAAATGGCTGACAAATAAATAAGGAAGTATTTCCTCTTCCTCCAGGTCCAATTCCTTTTTTCCCAGCTAGTGTTATGTTAAAAGAATATTGGCAAATCCCTGCTTTCTGAACACATCATTTCTCCAGTGAACACACACTTTCCCTGAAAACTTATACTGCAACAGGAATAATAATAGGTAGTGAATATACAGTGGAAAGACAGCATACATTTTCCCCATCCTCAGGAGCTTACAGCACAGGAGATAGATAGAACAGAATGTGTGCAAACCTGCCAGGCTGGGTGGGAATCCCACAACATCATTCATTACACTGAAACCCTGGGTGCCTTAGTCAGGGTTCTTTAGATATTCTGGTTATATTAATGAGGCCATACCAGGTGGGTCTGGAATCTAATCACTTCTTGGTGCTGTCTTATAAAAAGAGCAAAGTAGACACAGGCACGACATACAGAAGGGGAAGAGACCATGTGAGGAACTGGCATCTACAAGCCAAGGACTGGCAAGGAACACCCAGGGCTACCAACAAGGGAGGACCTTATCCTGGAGCCAATGCCCTGATTTGGACTTCTGGCCTCCAAAACTGTGAAATGTTACATTTCTGTTCTTTAAAGCTACACAGTTTGTGATATTTCATTAAGGCAGCCCTACCGGACTAAGACACTCTGTAAGCCACTCAACTTCTATGTGCCTCAGTTTATTCATCATGAAAACAAGAAGAGCCATCTTCTAGGGTTGTTGTGACAATCACTTGAATCAAAACATGTAATGAACTTAGAACAGTTGGGTTTTAATTTTGTACACAGCTATTATCATTAACTTAACATCGAGATAGATACCTAATTATGTTAATCCATTCCTTTTTTATTCATCCGACAGGATATAGCACAACTGTCCTGACCTGAGCTTTCCTGTTTGCAGCTGAGTATCTGACCTGTCTCCCTGAGACATCACGTAAGTCACTTGGTTCCTAAGAAGAGTTCCCAAATGCTTTCAGGCACATATTTCCAGACATATAATTAGTTGTTTTACAGGTAGTTAATCTTCTCCCTTATTTATGAGCTCTACAGTACTTGCTTAACTCTTATGTTGTTACTGGGTACTGTCAAGCCAATTCCTACTCATAGAGACTCCACGTAACAGAGTAGAACTGCCCCACAGGGTTTCCTAAGCTATAATTGTTACAGAAACAGAACTCCAGGTCTTCCTCCTGCAGAGTCTCTGGGTGGGTTGAACCACCAACCTTTCAGCTGGCAGCCAAGCCCTTAACGGCTGCACCACTAGAGCTCCTTTTAAGTTTAATAGGATGATTCTTTTTCCCTGGTTCTCAGGGATTGTTCCATTGTCCCTATTGTACTGGCTAAAGGAAGTCAGTGCCAGATGAGCAGCATAAACCAGATGTTGTAGGAATTCAGAGGAGGGAAAAGTCATTACTGGCTGGAACATCAGGGTAACTAGTTTGTAGATGACGAATAGCTTAATCAGAAATGAGCTGAACCGAAACAGTGGCTGTATGTGGAATGCCCAGGGGTTTCTTTAATAAAACTCTTTTAGACCAAGAACTCTAAGAAGGTTTAGTTTGGAGTTCTATAGTAATAAAGTTAATCATTTTTATCAGAAGTCATACTTTTAATTTTGTGTAATACAATGCTTTCCAGTGTGCACTTTTTTTTTGGCCCACAAACATCTATTTGGTGATGGCCATGAAAAGGGCAGTAAGCACTAGTTTGTGCTTCTAAATTCCTCACTAAAAAAAGAAAACGAAAAAGAAAAAAAAGAGCAGGCAAGATGGAGGTCTGAGTGAGCAAGGCCACAGATAATGTCGCTGGAACCCCTCTGTGGGGGCCCGGGTGACGTCCTGGCTCTTTTGGCCCCCGTCCTGACCTGGGCTGAGAAGGCACAGCACAGATAGAGCTGGAGTGTCAGGGCCAGAACCAAACCACTGATGGAAAAGACCTCCCGTGATGACACAGGCACGTTGGGTACGTTGTGGCCAGTGAGCAATGGCGTGGGTTGTGGCTGGCACAGGGGATGCAAGGGAAAATTAAGCTCATTTTCAAAGATCACCTGAAACCGGTAGATTTTCATTGTCTGACAGGTCCTGTATTCTTTATCTCACCAAAGCTGTTTTGGTGGCAGGAAATGGCTACAGAAAGAGGCTTGTTCGGGTTAGAAATTCCAATCATTTTCAAGCGATTGTACTAGCTGAAAAGACACAGGCGAGTGAGCAATACTTCCCAGCTCTATAGACATTAACCGTGCTGGACCTTGGGATGATGTTGTTTCCAGTGGCCAGCCAGATGGAAGTGTCCTGCCTCATTATCCAGAAAGTTCAGGTTGAAGAACAAAGCAAAGAGCCCAAATAAGAACCCTTCTGTCAGGAAGAAATGCCCTCTGCTCTCTGAGCCATCCCTCCTTCCAACTCTGCAGCAGATCCCAGGAGCTGGCACAGTTAAAGTTCCCCTCTGCTTCAGAAATCCCCAAGTAGCGAACAGCTAAGTAACACACCCACCCAAGAACTGGAGCGAGTCGTTGGACAAGAAGCAGCACAACAAATTCAAGGGCGTGTCACACAGTCCAGGTGACGG
The DNA here is from genome assembly GCF_024166365.1 of Elephas maximus indicus. NCBI lineage: Eukaryota > Metazoa > Chordata > Mammalia > Proboscidea > Elephantidae > Elephas > Elephas maximus. Next base: position 11,772,769 of record NC_064822.1, on the reverse strand, counting down.
CTCGTCTTATGGCATCTACCATGTTTTCTTCTTCAGATCATAAGTTACATAATTACATATTTAAAAACCAAGAAAAAGTATTTCCTCTCACAGCAACCAGTAAAAGATGAAACCCCCGCCACCAAAAAAAAGAGGTGTGGCTTAAATGTGGCCTCACTCTCTGGGTTCAGGCCTTTAAGTGAGTGAACACCAGGTGGCACTGCCCTCATTCTTTGGGTGAAAAGGGCCTTTGGGGATCTTCCTCAGAGCCAGTTTAATTTAGGAACATTTACACTCTGCAGAAAACCGGCATGGGCAGATTTCAGTGTGTGACCTTAACCTGCATCTACCAAGGAAAGGCCTTCAAAAGCTTCAGGTGGTGGATAGAAACATCTAAAGAACAAAAAAAAAAAGAAAGCAACCTACAATTAAGCACTGTGTATCATAAGCCCCTTGATCCTGGTGTCAGCACTGCTGTTGTTCAGATCTGGTTTAATATACCTGGGCTCTGAGGCTGCCAATGTAAATAAACAATTGTACTGCCTTTCTTTTTGGTAGCTGCATAGTGTGTTTATAATCACTAGGTAAGTCTTCTGAACACAGGGTGCTTTGAGAAAGCCTGGTGTCTGAAGTTCTCATTTAAAGACAAGAAACTAATGTGTGAGTGAGGAAAAGAACGTGTTTGTGAAGGTACAGCCCAACAAAGGCAGGGTACACAAAAAATCGCAGGAGCTGCTGCAGCCAGTGAGGGGAACCAGGGCCTGGGGACCAAAATGTAAAATTATTCATCCAAACAAATAAAATTAAAGATGCCATATGTTGTAAAAGGTACTGAGATAACTTGAAAGCTCTTTAAGTTCTGCTTTGTGAAATGTTGGTAATTTTTAAAAACTTAAACAATAGAAAAATTTTGCTTATTAGGATAGAAATTGTTTGAAAGAGAAAGGAATTAAAACAAAAGTAAAAAACATGAACTCAGCAAAAAGATGGGAACAACCTAACTGCCCATCCACAGATGAATGGATAAACAAAACGTGGTATATACATACGATGAAATACTATGCAGCCATAAAGAATTATGAATCTTTGAAACATCTTACAACTTGGATGAATCTGGAGGACATTATGCTGAGCATAATAAGTCAATCATAAAAGTACAGATAGTGTATAATCTCACTTTTATATGAATAGGTATACATACAGAGACCAACGTTCGTTGGTGGTTACCAAGGATGGGGGTGGGAAGATGGCCACTCTCTAAATAGTAAACACTTGTTATTCTTGGTGATGGGAAATGTAACACCAAATGTGGGTGAAGTGTGCAGAGAAAGACCAAGGTAAACGATGTCACTAAGACATACACAAGAAAAAAGGACTTCTTGGTTAATTGCTGTGGCATATATAATTCTGCAAAAACAACCAAAAATATGTATGTATGAGTGTATATGTATTATGCGTGCATATATGTGTATACATATGAATTCATGAGTATAATATGTGTGTATACAGAGGTGTATACATATATATATTCACATGTATAATAAACTACACAGGGGACATACTTACAGATACGTCCTAGATATAACCAAACACCTCACAGGCATAGTGTCTGGGGTCTTAAAAGTTTGCCAGCTTTTGAACAATGTCACTAAAAAGTACACAAGAAGAAAGGACCTGTTGGTCATTGCTATGGCATATATAATTTTGAAACAACCAAAGAACATATGTGTGGGTATATATGTAGGCATGTATGTGTATGTTGTTATTGTTAGGTGCCACTGAGTCAGTTCCAAACTCATAGCAACCCTATGTAAAACAGAACAAAAGTTGTAGATACTTCTTAGGCTTAACCAAACCCCTTGCAGTATTGGATTTCTGGGTTTGAAGGATTAGGACCATAGCCTCATGAGACATCTCTGTCAACTGGTGTAATATAGTTCATAAAGTTATGTTCTACATCCTAGTTTGGTGATTGTGTCTAGGTCTTAGGAGGTTGCAACCATCTAAGATAAAACTATTGGTCTCTACTCGTCCAGAGCAGAAGAGAAGGAAACCAAAGATTCGGAGAAGAAACTAGTCTACAGGACTAATATTCTACACGAACCACAGCCTCATCTGCCCTGAAACCAGAAGAACTAGATGGTGCCTGACTACCACTACCAACCATTCTGATCAGGGCCACAGTAGACAAACCCCGATAGAATGGGAAAAAATGTAGAACAGAACTGCAAATTCTTAAAAAATTCAGACTTATTGGACCAGTTGAGATTGCAGGATTCCCCAATACTCTTACCCTGAGACACTTTAAACCTTGAACCAAAACTGTCCCCTGAGGCCACCTTTTAGCTAAATAGCAGATTGGCTCATAAAATAAAGAATATCACTTATGAGTACTGTGGTCCTTTAAAAAATCATCTGTATGAGACCAAACAGTCAACAATTACTTTAAAATCAAAGATGAGAATGAAGCGTGCAGGGAAGCTAGATCACTGGAAGCAGAACAACCAGAAAGGAAATAATGAGAATGTTCATTCATTGTGAAGAATATAACCACTGTCACTGAACAACTGAATAGAAATTGTTGAATGGCAACCTAATCTGTTGGGTAAACTTTCACTGAAAACACAGTAAGATACTATTTTTAAAAAACTCTTTTTTTCAGATATTCTAAAAATTCACCTTATCTAAATTCATGGAGCCTAGTTCTTAAACTTTATAGAAGAACCCACGTCTTAGAAGCTGACATACATTAGCATCTGAAAAAAATATAATAAACAAATGTTGGTTTTAAAAAAGTACTACATTAGATAACATTTTACAAGCTAACCAGTAACCCATTGGTGTCAAGTTGATTCTGATTCATAGTGACCCTAATATTACAAGCTACATATTGCCAATTCATTCTGGTTAAATAACTTATAATCTATTCACAATCAATTGGCTATATGGATTTGAAAAGAAAAAGATAAAACACAAACTCATGAGTTAGATTGTTTTTCAAGCCCTGAGTTGGCTACTTAGTTATTTTAGGTTCTTTCAGCATCACTGTATTTCTTTATAAAATCTGAATCATACAGTATCAATTTCACATGTCCCATAAGGTGGTTATGGGGGATAAAAGACACAGTATATAAAGGGACTATCTAATAGTAGGAAACAGTACATTTAAAAGAGTATCATTCACTCAGTCATTTTTTTTTTGCAAAAAACACCTTAGATAGTAGTTATAACATACTTGTAAATGTCTTACTGAAGATTATCTTACCATGCTTGTAAATGTCTTACAGAAAATTATCATAGGCATGGATAATTTCATATGTAAGTGAAATGGCCAAGAGATGACAGTATCTAATTTTCTAAGTCAGTAATCTCCACTGACTTATATAACTGACTTATACAACTGGATGCTGCCATCTCATGACTATTTGACTTAGATATTTATAAGTAAGTCAAAAGGTCAGTAGTTCGAATTTACCAGCTGCTTCTTAGAATCCTAGGGGCAGTTCTACTCTGTCCTATAGTGTCGCTGTAAGTCGGAATAAACTTGACGTCAAAGGATTTGATTTTTGGTTTTTAATGTCAAGTGAGTCTATGTAAAGGATTGCACAATGAAAATAAGGAAATGAGGTTTGATTCACAAGCCCAAGCTTTAAGAATAATTTCAAACATTTCACCATAATACAACCTTGCCAGCATTTTGGGAAATGGCCACTAGAGGGCAGGAAGAACCAACCGTTAACGTCCACATGCGTTTTACCAAGGTTTGAAGTATATCAGAATGAATGTTTTCAATTAGCATTTAGGTAATTATTTTTATCATACAATAATTTTTTCCAAGATTGTATTTTCTGAACTAAAAAAATTATTTTTATGGAGTCACAAAATATTTCCAATGCTCAAATAAAACATTTAAAATAGTGATCAACTTCATTTACAATTTGTGAATTTTATTTATACCTATCTATAAAAAAAAAAAAATTTTTATAAATAATGAATTTATAAATTTATAAATAATGAAGGAAACTCTGGTGATGAAGTGGTTAAAAATTCAGCTGCTAGCCAAAAGGCCAGCAGTTCCAATCCACCAGGCACTCCTCAGAAACCCTATGGGGCAGTTATACTCTGTCCTATAGGGTCACTATGAGTCGTAATCCACTTGAGGACAATTTTTTTTTTTAAATAAATGATGAACAACAAAATAATAATTTCTATGCCTAGCCCCTAAGCTTTAAGCCAAAGCCCTGGCACCAATCACCAAACCCTAACACTTAATCCCTAATCCTAACCCCAAAACCCAGAACCCAGATCCCTAGACCTTCTGACCCTCTAACCCCTAAGCCTCTATATCCCTGACTGACAACCCTAACCCTTAACCCCTGACCCTAAACCCTAACTCCTACCCTGCCTCCTATGACCTATTCTCACCCTCACTCTAACCCTAACCCTAAACACTAAACTAAACCCCAACCCTAAACTCTAATCTCAAGCCCTAAACTCTAAAACTCTAACCCTAACCAAGTCCTAAACCTTTAGCCCTTAGTTACTAAGCCTTAAGCCCTAGCCTTATCTCTAACCCTAACACCAAACACAAACCGTAAAACCTAACCCTTAATTTTAAAATTCCAACACTTAAACTCAAAGCCCATACCAAACCCAACTGTAACACCTTAAGCCCTAACTCCTTGTGATGAAATGAGTTCCTGATAAAATGGCATGGCATCAGAGGTCCTTCAGCTTCTGGGGGAGAAATATCACCATCGTCAGCACCTACCCAAAGCTGATTCTTGAGGTGAATGTCAGACTCTGACACTAGCTGTCTCTTCCACGGCACTCTCTACCTCTCTGCTAGGCATGCTAATTCATTGCAATGGCCACATAGAACTCACAGACCATACTCATGATTATGGGGTTTATTAGGGAAGCAACAGGTTACAACTTAGGACCAGGATCAACTTGGAAGTAACAGAAAACTCAAAGTACAGTTCTTCAGTCAGGCAGCTTCTTCTCGGCTGCTGCCAACTGGCCCTCACTCTTGGCCTGGGACTTCACTCTTGGCCCCAGCCCTTGGCCTCAGCCCTGGCTCTTGGCCCTTGCTTGGGCTTAGCCTCTGCCCTGCTAGGTCAAGTGTTACAAAGCCCTTTATGTCCTCCAGTAAGTGCCCAGTGGAGCCCCACTCTGCCAGCAAATCCCCTGCAGGAAGGCTCTCTGCTCTTTCGCTCCATGGGCTGGGAAGTCTAGTGCCAGTCTCTTGGCACTCTGGGGTCTCACACAGCAGCTGCCTATAGTGTTATAGGTGTATCCTGGGTCTAGGAGGTTCTCAGCACAAGGAGACTGGGTCCAGAAGACACTCTCTCCACTTGGCTCTTCTTCATGGTGGTAGTGAGGTCCCTCCTCAGCCTCTGAGATTGGCTCATTTTAAACCTAGCAGAATGGCATAATTGACCAATCCCCTACGAGGGTTCCGTACAACTTATTTGCAAGGCCCCACCCCCTCAAGAGTTCCATGAACCTTATTTGTATTAGCAGATTGTCCAATCCCCTTGGTGGGTCACAGCACCTTATTTTGCATAGTCCAACCCAATCATTTGTCATTTTGTGGGAGTTACAAGACCATGGTTAGAAGGGCCATATAAAAGTAATTCATTGCACTGCAGCTCCTTTATGTGTCCTTTTTCATTGGTTCTTTGGAAGAGAGCTTGGGAGATTCTTATTTTCTCTAAGCCCTGTGGAGTTGTTAACTTTGCCCTAATTCTTTGGAGAAGCAACTTGGGGGAGGGGGCTCCCAGGTTGTTTTCTACCCCAGAGTGCTGGTTTCTTTTCCTGAGTGATTCCTCAGGTTGATTGACATTCCCAGTTTATATAAACTATAAACACTTGATGGTTTCATACTTTAGTCTGGTAATTAACAAGGCCTGAGTTGATTGACATCTCATGAGTAATAGAGAAGTGATTGAATTCTACTGGTGAGGAAGGCCCCCTCTTGAAACTGATGAGGATAGACAGCTGAAGCACAAAAGTTTTAGAGGTCTCCTGGTTGAGAGACAGATGCTGGCTAAGAGCTGGGCTGGCAGAGAACCACGTGGGAGCCAAGCAGTCCTGAAGCTGCTACACTGGCTTTTAGTTGGGCCAGTTAGAAACAGAGAGACCAACAACAGAGAGGCCTGATGGTAGAGAAGCTTGACAGCAGAGAGACCTGACAGCAGAGAGTGGTTAAGAGAGCTGAGCAAGCTCCTACAACGGCTATGGACTGGGCAGGTTAGCAGTGGAGAGGTCGACAGCGGAGAGCCAATCTCAGAGAAGCTTGGTGGCAAAGATGCTTGATGGCAGACAGCAGCTAAGAAAGCTATGTTGATAACACTGGCTGTGAGCTAGGCCAGTTAGTGGTGGGGAGGCTGAAGGCAAAGAGCAGCAGAAATACCTGAAGGCAGAGAGGCCCCAACAGCAGAGAAGTGTCCAAGGTCATTTCTGAGAACTGTACCAGCAGGGAGCATATTTGATCCAAAAGTTACCCTGTGAGAAAACTGTGCTGATTGATCAATTGCATCCTGAGTTATATTCTGTTACTTTGAAGTTGCATCCTATTCTGAGTTGTATCCCAACTAACCACTTAAATGTGAGTACAGTTCGAGAGTTTTGTGGACTTTGCAGTGGATTACTAAACACAATGTGGAAAAGAAGAGTGCTGAGTGGTGGGAAAGTGGCTGATCTTGGAGATGAAGGGCTAGCTCAGCAGCTTGGAGAAGTTGGAAATCTAGGGTATATTTAACCTCTGCCTCATAGGAACCAGCTTTGCACTAATTCTTATTCATAAATTATTCATCTAGTTGTTGTCAGAATAATGGGATTTACTACAATGTCCCTGACTCACTGGTATATGTGGTTTTGGATAAAAAGGCGACCGACAGTAGGAGGATGAGACACCTTTGGCTTTTGGATGGGATGAAAAACCCCCATGGTTAGAAGTAGCTGTTGTACTGCAAGCAGTTGCCCAGGGCAAAACCTATTCAGGGGATGTGGGAGTGGTGGATCCAACCCCGGAGGATTTGGCTAGTTGGGTGCATAAGACAATGCAGAGTGATAGGGAAAGGGTGAGATATACAATTCCTTGGTTACTGTTATCGGTAACAGCTGAAATGGCAGGGGAAGAGAATGTGAAGGCAGATGGTGATGCCAAATGAAACCCATATCTTGTCTGGTCAAAGGTGGGACCGCTAGTCTCAGGGCTGACCTGAAAAAGGAAAATTGTGTTAGGAAGATAGGAAGTACTTCTGTGACTGCTGGTTGCCAAGAAGGTACTCTGGGGGGTGGGGGGCAGGCAAAACCAACACACAACTGAAACCAGAGGGAATAGTGTCAATGAGTTGTTTCAATTTGTAGACCAATACCATCAGCTTCCTAAGGAGCTCTTACTAAAATGGATTGTGAGGGTGAGTAATTCAGGGGCAACATCTTCACTTTTGAATACTGCAGAATGGAAAAGTATGTTTAGGCTGATGACAGGCCAAGAATTCACTAGGGAACTGTCAGGAACGGTGATACAAGGGCCAGTTACACAGCAGATTGTCCCAAAGAGGACAGTTAGCCTGGTGGACTGGATAAAATCCATGGTGAAGTTCGTTTACCGTGAGAAGGGAGGCTGCCTCTCTCCCCCTATAAAAGCCATACGGAACACTTCAGAGGAAGCAGCCAGTGTGCTCCTTATGCAAACTCTGGTGAAATGGATTCCTTCATGCGGCCTTTTGCCCTGGTTCTGTGTGGAAAAAAAAAAAAAAAAACAGTTTGGGAGATTTTTCCACAAAGACCTGAGGAGTTGTTACATTTGCCCTACTTCTTTGGAGAAGCTTGTTACTTTTGCCCAGGGAAGAAGCCAGTCCCTGCCAGCACAAAATGTCAGTTATTGTGCAAATAGATGGAGCCACTTGCGGTCTAATGGTAGACTGGTCAGTTTAGTCCAACAATGAGACTGGTCAGTTATTATGCAAATAGTGGCTTGAAGATCCGCCCAATAGGATTGAGATACTTGCTTATATAAGGAGACAACCCCACAGAGACGGTCGGAAATAAGAAGAGGCAAGGACAGAAGAAGCAGAGACAGAGAGAGAGCTGAGCACCTTAGGGCAGAAGGATTGCCAGTGGAGCTAATATGGATCAAGGGCCGTAACACTGAAGACGGCTAGGGGCCCAAGAGAGAGCCCAGCTGTGTGCACGGCTTAGAGGGGGTGTACATGGCCAAGAGGAGGCCTGTATGGCTAAGAAGAGGGCATGCACAGTGCAGAGTGGGAGTGCACAGCCGAGAGGAGGCCTGTCCTTAGGGGTAGTATATGGTCGAGAGTAGGGGCGCACAGCCGAGAGAGCTGACCTACACTGAAGAAGGAAGGATATACTCTTCACTTTGGGGGAGTCTTTCAAAGTTTGCCTGTGTGCTTCCTGATGCTGATCCTCAGTTGTAGCCTGTTACTTCCAAGTTGATCTGATCCTAAGTTGTAGCCTGTTACTTCCCTAATAAACCATATAACTGTAAGTACAGTTTGTGAGCTCTGTGAGGTGTTACAGCAAATTACTGAACCCAACAGAAAGAGACAAAGAAGAGCCGAAGGGAGTGAGAGTGGTCGATTCAGAAACAATGGAGTGGTACAGCAGCTTGGAGAAGTTGGAAGTCTGGAACATGTTTAACCTCCTCCTCACAGAAACCAGCTTTGTGCTGATTCTTATTAAGGAAATAATACGTTTACAAGCCATGCTGGGTTGACTTTCTGGGTTGAGGGTATCCATCCACCGAGTATGCCCCTTACACAGGTTAAGGTAAACACGGTGATCAAGAGGGCCTTTTCTACATGGATATCCCATGGGCATCCCACCTACATTTACTACTGCAGAACTGAGTGACAATCCAAGAAACTCTGTCAGGTCTATTGAGGCAGCTTCCTCCTAATGGGCCTTACAAATGCAAAACCAGCAAGGGTTATTACCAGGAAAATGGGAAAGGACAGAAAGAGAGAAAAAGAGAATTACCCCTGCAGGCGGGAAGTCTTTAAGTGGTTGCTTAGAAACAGGATGAATAAAGTGGACATCGATGGAGTTAAAATGAAGATTCTAATGCAGCACTATAGGAGGTTGGGTGGACCAAAGTGAAACTCCTGCTGGTCCCTCAACATTAAATAGGCCTAAAAAAAAGTCTGTTGTATTCACCCCAGTCAGGTGGAATTTAGTAACGGGAATCTCCACCTGGGCCCGTTTGAGGCAGCAACACAGCCAGTTAATGAAGATAATAAATGTAAAGATTGACAGCAGGACCAGGGTCTTCGAGTCCAGCTCCCATCAGGGAACCTGAGGCCATACATACATGTGTGGGTGAAATGGCCTGGAGATGGGAAAAAAATCTTGGGCTCCTGGACACAGGAGCCTAATGCCCTGTAATCCCGAAACTTGTTGATAAAATCTTGAAGGAGCCTAATATTACCTGGGAGAATATGGGGATCCAACAGCTGATGGAATTAAGGTAAAATCTGGAGGAGAACTGGAAGATTTAAACAGTTCATATATGAAGCAGTTGTATCTCCCTTGCCTGAATGTATTATTGGAATGGATATGTCTGATTAGGGTATTAACAGATATATAATGGATATTATGTCTCCTCCTACCTGTTATTGTGAAACTGAAAACATGGAAGTCTGCCCTTAGACAAGTCTTAACTGGACATGATAAATGTGAACCACTAGAATTGTCTGAACCTACTCAGGTTGTATTTTTAAATAGTATGGGATACCTTGTGGGTAAAAGGAGATTACTGCTTTAATTAAAGACATGCTAGAGGCTGGAGTTTTGGTGCAAACAAATTATCTGTATAACAGCCCTGCATTGCCTGTGAAAAAGGCAGATGGCTCATGAAAGCTGACAGTAGAATATTAAGGCCTAAATAAAGTACTGCCATCTGTGGGCTCAGCTGTTCTAGACATGATATTGATGGTGCAGAAAATACAGCAGGCTAAAGGAGATTGATAGTCAGTGATTGACCTCGCAAATGTGTTTTCCTTGGTCCCAATCTTGGAAAAGACTCAGCTGCAGCTTGCTCTCATGTGGGAAGGATCCCAATTTACTTTCACTGTATTACCACAGACTTATCTAAATTCACCAACTGTACCTAGTAGCAAGTGTTGGACCTCGTCCACCTTAAAGAGAATAAGAATCAGCATCAGCTTATGAGGTAGAGGTCAGACATACCTCCACTCTCCAACTTTTTAACAATTCTGTTACTATCCATTCACCCCATAGCACTCTCTAACTCTTTGATAGGTTCAATATTTCATTGCAATGGTCACGCAAAACTCACATACCACATTCATACTTATATGTTTAATTAGGGAAGTGACATGGAATTAGGATTAACTTGGAAATAACAGGATCGATGTCAGGAAGCATGTATGCAAGGTCTGAAAGGGTCCACCAAAGTGAAGAGCACATCTCTCCCATCTTTAGCATAGGACAAACTCTCTCCCCTTTCTCTCATCCTCTTAGGACAGGCCTCCTATCAGCCCTGCCCTGCTCAGGCAAGAGTTACAGCACTTTTAGCATTGCCAACAAGTGCCCAGAGGCACCACACTCCACAGCAGACCTCCTGCCTGAAGCCTCTCACCTCTCTCATTTCATGGGTCAATGAGACCCTTTAGGTCTGCTGACAAGTGCCTGAGGCACCCCACTCTGCCACCAAGCATCCTGCCCCAAGGTGCTCAGCTCTCTAGCTCTGGGGGTTGGCAAGCCCACTATAGCCACCTCACTCCATGGGCCAGGAAGCCCACCATGCCATCTTATGTGATCTCACAGTTCTGCTGCCACTGCTCCAGTATTACATCTGTTTCCTGGGTCTAGGAGGCTCTCAGCACAAGGACCCAGGTGCGAAGCATCCTTCCACTCCAGGCTCTTCTTTCGGATGATAGTGAGGTTCCCCCCCTTAAACTCTGTGCTATGGCTGCTTGTATGGGTAAGCAGCTCAATCCTATTGGGCACATTTTACGTTCTCTATTTGCAAATTAACTGACCAATCATCTTGCTGAAAGAAACTGTCCAATCCTCTCACAAGTGGCACCTTTGATTTACATATTAACTGACATTTTGTATTGGCAGAGACTGGCTTCTTCCTTAGAGTCTTAGGCTGGATTCTCTAGAGAAGCAAAACCAGTACCAGTATATATATAAAAAAAAAATAGACAGGCTTATATCAAGGAAATGACTCATGTGATTATAGAGGCTGGAACGTTCCAAGGCCCTGGGTTAGGATAGGGGTTTCTCCTGATTCATGTAGCTGCAGGGGCTGGTGAACCCAGTATCAGCAAGTCAAATAGCAGGGCTCTTGCTCACAGGCTCTGAAGGTCAATGAATTCCAAGATTGGCAGGCAAGACGGCAGATAAGCTGCTAGCTCAAATCCCAAGAATAGATGTCAGATGAACAGGAGCAAGCTTCAGGATCCAGAGTAAGCAAAACTCTACGAGTCTTGCCCAAAACTCCACTTACATTTGATGCAGGCCACAGCCCCAAGGAAATTCCCTTTCAACTGACTGGTTACCACAGCAGGTGCTATAAAGAAGTTATCACATTATATCAAATCTCATCATGGGAGTGATCACATCACTATACAACTGTCAAACTACATTATAACTACCAAGCCACGAGAATCATGGCCCAGCCAAGCTGACACACAACCTTAACCATCACAATCCAGCCCTTGTCAACTTGGCACCCATACACATCTCCTTAAATCATACATAGTTTCTGAATAAAGACAATTATAAAGTCATACTTGGGTCTAACATGATAAAATGAACAACATATAACCAAATATACACTAGCCTTGCTTCCATCTCATATTATGTAAGTGAAGAAAACAAAAATATTTCATGCACACATACAAAGCAGAAATACTCATAAGTGTTACAGTCCGTGTTTCTGCATCAGGTCACATGGTTGTAACTGGTATTTATAACTACCTTCTTCCACCACCCATTTCATATTCCCTTTGCCCTCAGCAAGCACCTCAGCTGGTAGTGGTTCTTTGCCTGGTGGGGTGACCTAAACCTTCATTCCTGGAGGTCTGGGCCATTATTAATCATGTCAGAATTGGAATGCAGTAGTTTTCCATTGACTTTAATCACAGGTAATGGTAGTACTAAGAGATGCCCTAAAGGATCTCCTACATTCCAGACTTACTCTTCTTTATCTCCATTGTGTAATACCAATCTGATTTCCTCTTGGTAATCATGATCAATCACAGAAGCCAGAATGATAACTCCCATCTTTGCCTGTTGATCCAGAGGTGTCAGATGGCAATCTTAACTTCGAATTCAGTGGAATCAGTGATATGTCTCCAGGTAGGAGCATTCTTCTCTTTGAAACTAAGACCTCTAAACCCAAGAGCATACGGTCACAGGGACAGGAAGCAAAAATTTTGCAAGTGGGTCACTGTGGATACCAGTGAATGGTGCCACTCCCATTTCCACATTTTGACACCCAGATCTATGAATCCTGGCTATGGGAGAAAAAGCACCACATATTGGATGCAGCTTTAAAGCATATGCAGCCTCCTGGAAAACACTGACCCAACCCTGCAACGTATTGCTGCCTAGCTGGCACCATAATTGTGTCTTTAGAAGGCCATTCCATTGTTCTATCAAGCCAGTTACTTCCCTATGATGGGCAACATGGTAAGAGCAGTAAATTCCATGAGCATGGGCCCACTGCCTCACTTCATTTGCTGTGAGGTAAGTACCTTGATCTGAGGCAATACTGTGCAGGATACCATGACTGTGGTTAAAGCATTCTGTAAGTCCATGGATGATAGTTTTGGCAGAAGCATTGCATGCAAGGAAGGCAAATCCATGCCCAGAGTAACTGTTTATTCTAGTAAGAACAAAAGACTGCCTTTTCCATGATGGAAGTGGTCCAATGTAATCAACTTGCCACCAGGTTGCTGGTTGATCACCACAAGGGATGGTGCCTTATTGGGGACTCAGGGTTGGTCTCTGCTGATGCCAGATTGGGCACTCAGCCATGGTTGTGGCCAAGTCAGCCTTGGTGAGTGAAAATCCATGTTGCTGAGCCCATGGATAACTCCATCATTGCCACCATGGCCGCTTTGTTCATGAGCCAGCCAACTGAGCAATGATGGGAGTGTCTGGGGAAAGAAGATGACTGGTTTCCACAGAACGTGCCATCCTATCCACTTGGATTGCTAAAATCCACCTCTGCTGAGGTCACCCTTTAGTGAGCATTCACATGAGACACAAATATCTTCACTCCTCTGGCCCATACAGAGAAGTCTATCCATACGCCTCCTCCCCTTACATCCTTGTATCCAATTTCCTGATCATGCTCCTTCCAAGTCCCTGACCATCCAGCCAAACCATCAGCCACAGCCTATGAATCAGTATACAATCTCATGTCTGCCATGTCTCCTTCAAAGCAAAGTGAACAGCTATGTGCATTGCTCAACGTTCTGCCCATTGGTAGCATTTCCCTTCACCACCATCCTTCAGGCAGGTCCCGGAAAGAAGCTATATTGCTGCTGCTGTCCACTTTCGAGTGGTGCCTGCATATCACACAGAATCATCTGTAAACCAGGCATGAATTTCCTCTTCCTCAGTTAACTGATCATAAGGAACTCCCCATGCAACCATTGATGCAGATTGGCAGATAGAAGGTAATGTGACAGAAGTGGAGATGGTGAGCATTTGGGCCACTTCCTAAAGCAAATTACTTGTGCCTTCAGGTCCTGCTCTGGCCTGATACCATAAATACCACTTCCATTAACTGATGGAGTGCTGCTCTGCACATCCAACTTTATGGCTCTGTGACTCAGGCAACACCTAGTTCATGATGGGCAGCTCAGGCCCCATACTGACTTAGTTGCCCATGTTTAACTGTTTAAGACTCTACTAAGGCCCAGAAGCAAGCCAAAACCTATTCCTCAAAATGAGAGTAGTGAGAGGCAGGGCGAACAGTACAGAGTAGTCCGACTATTCCTATGGTCCTTCTTACAACAAAGACCTGAAGAAACAAGTGAATTGATTATATATGACAAGCTAGGAATGCTGAACATCAAAGGCAAAGTTGAAGAATCAGACTAAGTGGCAGGGGGAGGGAGAAATGGTTCAGAAGCAACAAGGAGTTGCCAGACCCGACCTAGTAGGAACTGGCACCTCGCAGGCCAATTCCACAGCTGTCTCTGGTGCAGTGAGGCAAGCAAAGGCATTTGGGACACATTTCCCACATTGGGAGAGGCGAAACTGCAGAGAGTCTGCTCAGCACTCCAGAACAAGCCAGAAAAGGCCCACAACCATCAAACGAAAAGTACCTGTGTTTAACCTACCATGATACAAAAATTCCCCTTTGGGAAAAACTCTCATCCACTTACCTGCTCCCTTCCTGCTTTGTACTGGGTCCCAGCTGGCTGTATCCCCTGGGCTGGAGGAAGGACCCTGCACTCACCCTGAGTCATTCTCCTGGCCTTGGAAAGGGAACAAATTAACAAACAGGAAAAAATAATCTGCCAACTCCCCTAAGCTGGGAACTCAGGGCAGAAACAGCTCCTTTGCCTAGGCACAGACGTAAAGTGTCCACGGACTCTGAATGCCTTTCACCCCTGCATGGACTTGTATGGGCCCATTTCAACAGCATATGCCCTCATTAGCACTGTACAACAGGGTATATACCTGAACTCTAACTTCAACTGTTTCAGCTACATGGTGGAGAGGCAGGTTCATGACATTTGACACCATTCTGCCTATTAAGCAGAGTTCTAACCACTTAACCTACCCACCTCAGGGGACTGAGGACTGGTGGCTCCACCCATGATGCCTAGCCACCTGCGAGAGGGGTCCAAGAATAAGTGGTGCCTCACAGTTTTTACAGCCAACAACATTGGGTGTCCCATAGTCCAGATGCAAAACCCACCAACCTATGCACTCTATGAAACAGGGGTACACTTTCCTCATAGACACTCTGGGGAGGCCATCAGCTCCTGCCTTACTCAGCATATGACCCCCTACTGCACCCAGATACCTGTGTCTACATCAATCACACCTGCTCATCTAGAACTGTAGGTGAGAGCCTGCACTGCACACTTAGTGACTGACTATCTGGACACCTTAGCTGAATGCATGTAAGAAAAGTGAACGAACTCCTGGGCTCACATACCTAGTAACAGCTCTAACCTTCTGGTGACAGGACATGAGAGCTTCAAAAGCACCAATAATCAAACTAGCTCACTCAAGGATCCTATCTGGGCATATCAAAACAAAATAAAACAAGAAGCTAGGGCACAGTAAGCAAACATAAAATAAATAAATACAGTAACTTATTGATGGTCCCGAGACAACAGTCAATATCAAATCAAATAAAGAGGCAGACCATGATGGCTTCAGCAAGTTCCCAAAACAAAGAATCAAGAAATCTTCCTAATGAAGAGAACTTCCTGGAATTACTGGAAGTAGAATATAAAACACTAATATACAGAAATCTTGAAGCCATTAGGAAGGAATCAGGCAAAATGCAGAACAAGCCAAGGAACACACAGACAAAGCATTAGAGGAACTTAAGCAATTAGACAAGGGCATAATGACAAATTTAATAGGCTTTAAAAATCCAGAAATTCAGAAGATTAACAATAAAATTTCAGAATTAGACAATTCAGTAGAAAGTCATAGAGCAGAATTGAGGCAATGGAAGTCAGAATTACTGAGATTGAAGATAAAGCACTTGGGACCGACATATTTGAGGAAAAATCAGATAAAATAATTTTTTTTTAAATGAAGAAACCCTAAGAGTTATGTGGGACTCTATCTAGAGAAATAACCTATGAGTGATTAGAGTACCAGAACAGAGGGGCATAAAAGAAAATACAAAGAGAATTTTTAAATATTTATTGGCAGGGAACACGTCCCCAATATTGTGCAAGATGAAAAGATATCCATCTAAGATGTTCATCAAACCTCACACAAGATAAATCCCAAAAGAAAGTCACCAAGACATATTATAATCAAACTCGCCAAAACCAAAGATAGAGAATTTTAAGAGTGGCTAGGGATAAACAAGAAGTCACCTACAAAGGAGATTCAATAAGACTAAGCTTGGACTACTCAGCAGAAACCATGCAAGCAAGAAGGCAATGGAATGACATATAAAAAGCCCTAACGGAAAAAAAAGTTGACAGCCAAGAATTATACACCCAGCAAAACTGTCTCTCAAATATGATGGTGAAATTAGGACATTTCCAGACAAACAGAAGTTTAGGAAACTTGCAAAAACCCGACCCAAAATTGCAAGAAATACTAGATGGAGTCCTCCAGTTAGAAAGTCAATAATATCCAGTAACAACCCAAATCTAGACCACAGGACAGAACAACCAGATATCAACCCAGATAGGGACATAACAATAAATCAAAGCTAAAACACTCAAAACAGGGAAACGGAGATGTCATTATGTAAAAGATGATAACACTAAAATAAAAAAGAAGGACTAAAAATGTAGTCATAGATCTTTTATATGGAGAGAAAGTCATGGCAATATAAAGAGATAAAACCTTGGTTTAAATGTAGAAAAATAGGAGTAAATATTAAGGTAAGCATAAAGGAAATGAATAGTGCTACACGTCAAAATAAAAACAAGAAAAACAGACTCAGCAAATACAAAAGCAACAACAAAAAGAGGAAAAGAAAATACATAAAGAAAAACAACTCAGCACAGAAAATTAAGTGGAACACAGAAATTGTCAACAACACAACACAAAACAAAAAGACATCAAAATGACAGCACTAAACTTATACTTATCAATAATTAGGCTGACTGAAAATGGACTAAATGAACACATAAAGAGATGGACAGTGGCAGAATGGATTAAAAAAAACATGATCCATCTATATGCTGCCTACAAGGGACACAACTTACACTTAAGGACACAAACAAACTAAAACTCAGAAAAAAATATATATCAAGCAAACAACAATCTAAAAAAAGTAGGAGTGACTATTAATTTCTGACAAAATATACTTTAAAGTAAAATCCAGCACAAACCATAAGGAAAAAAAAAAAGACACTATATAATGATTAGAGGGTCAATATAGCAGGATGATATAACCATAATATTTACACACCCAACAATATGGCTCCAAAATACATAAAACAAACTCTAACAGCACTGAAGTGAAATAGACAGCTCTACAATAACAGTAGGAGACTTCAACACACCACGTTCAGTGGAGAGAGCATCCAGAAAGAAGCTCAATAAAGACTAAAAAGATCTAAATGCCACAATCAACCAACTTGACCTCATAGACAAATACAAAACACTCCACTCAACAGCAGCCAAATATACTTTCTTTTCCAATGCACATGGAACATTCTCCAGAATAGACCACATATTAGGCTATAAAGCAAGCCTTAAGAGAATCCAAATATTATGAAGCATCTTCTCTGACCATAAAGCCATAAAAGTAGAAATCAATAACAGGAAAAGCAAGGAAATAAAATCAAACATATGGAAACTGAACAATACCTTGCTCAAAGACCATGGGATTATAGAGGAAATTAGGGACTGGATAAAGAAATTCATAGAATCCACTGAGAATGAAAACACATCCTACCAGAACCTTCAGGACAGAGCAAAAGCAGTACTCAGAAAAATTGTACTCTACAAAATTTGAAAACCTAGAGGAAATGGACAAATTTCTAGAAACAATACCTACTTAAACTAACACAAACGGAAGTAGAACAACTAAATAAACTCATAACAAATGAAGAGTTTGAAAAGGTAATTGAAAATTCCCAACAACAACAACAAAAAGCCCTGGCCCTGACAGCTTCACTGCAGAATTCTACAAAACTTTCAGAGAAGAGTTAACACCACTACTACTAAAGGTATTTCAAAGCATAGAAAAGGATGGAATACTCCCAAACTCATTCTATGAAGCCAGCAAACCGTGATACCAAAATCAGGTAAGACACCACAATAAAAGGAAATTACAGACCAATATCCTTCTAGCTAATAGAATTCAACAACATATCAAAAAAATAATTCACCACCACATAAGATTCATACCAGGTGTGCAGGGATGGCTCAACATTAGAAAAACAAACAGTATAATCATTCACATAAATAAAACAAAAGACAAGAACCACATGATCTTAACAACTGATGTAGAAAAGGCATTTGACAAAGTCCAACATGCATTCATAATAAAAACTCTAAGCAAAATAGGAATAGAAGGAAAATTCATCAACATAATAAAGGGCATGTATTCAAAGCCAACAGCCACCATCATCCTAACTGGAGAAAGTCTGAAAGCACTCCCCTTGAGACAGAGGTGACCGAGGTTCTAGCCCGACTAATTAGGCTAGATAAAGAAATAAAGGGCATCCAAATTGGTGAGGAAGAAGTAAAAGTATCTCTATTTGCAGATGCTACCATTTACAATAGCCTCCAAGAAGATAAAATACTTAGGAATAAATCTAACCAAAGATGTAAAAGAACTATACAAAGAAAGCTACAAGACACTACCGCAAGAAACCAAAAGAGATCTACATAAGTGAAAAATACCTTGCTCATGAATAGGAAGACTCAACATTGTGAAAATGTCTGTTCTATCCAAAAAGGTCTACAGATACAATGCAATCCCTATCCAAATTCCAACGGCTTTTTTTAATTAGATGGAAAAACAAATCACCAACTTCATTTGGAAAGGGAAGAGGTCCCAGATAAGTAAAGCACTACTGAAGAAGAACAAAGTAGGAGGTCTCACACTACCTGATTTTAGAACCTATTATACCACCAAAGTAGTCAAAACACCCTGGTACTGGTACAACAACAGATACATAGACCAATGGAACAGAGTTGAGAATCCAGACATAAATCCATCCATCTATGAGCAGCTGATACTTGGCAAAGGCCCAAAGTCAGCTAAATGGGGAAAAGACAGTCTCTTTAACAAATGGTGCTGGCATAAGTGGATATCCATCTGATAAAAAATGAAACAAAACCCATACCTCACACCATGCACAAAAACTAACTCAAAATGGATCAAAGACCTAAACATAAAATCTAAAATGATAAAGATCATGGAAGAAAAAATAGGGACAACACTAGGAGCCCTAATACATGGCATAAACTGTATACAAAACATTACTAACAATGCACAAACACCAGAAAATAAACTAGATAACTGGGAACTCGTAAAAATCAAACACTTATGCTCATCCAAAGACTTCACCAAAAGAGTAAAAAGGCTACCTACAGACTAGGAATACATTTTTGGCTATGACAAATCTGATCAGCCTCTGATCTCTAAAATCTGCAAGATACTGCAAAAACTCAACTACAAAAAGATAAATAACCCAATCAAAAAGTGGGCAAAGGATATGAACAGGCATTTCACCAAAGATGACATTCAGGTGTCTAACAGATACATGACAAAATGCTCACGATCATTAGCTATTAGAGAAATCTAAATCAAAACTACAATGAGATTCCCATCTCACCCCAACAACGCTGGCATTAATCCAAAAAACACAAAATTATAAATGATGGAGAGGTTGTGGAGAGACTGGAGTGCCTATACACAGCTGGTGAGAATGTAAAATGGTATGACCATTATTGGAAATTGATTTGGCACTTCCTTAGAAAGCTAGAAATAGAACTATCATAGCGATATCACAGCAATCCCACTCCCTGGAATATATCCTAGAGAAATAAGAGTTTTCATACTAATAGATATATACACACCCATGTTCACTGCAGCACTGTTTACAATAGCAAAACAATGGAAACAACCAAAGTGCCCATCGAAGGATGAATGGAGAAACAAATTATGGTCTATTTACACAATGGAACACTATGCAATGATAAAGGACAATGATGGCTCCATGAAACATCTCGTAACATGGAGGAATCTGGAAGGCATTATGCTGAGTGAAATCAGTCAGTTGCAAAGGACAAATATTGCATGAGACCGCTATTATAAGAATTCAAGAAAAGGTTTAAACACAGAAGAAAACATTCTTTGATGGTTACAAGGGTGGGGAGGAAGAGAAGGAGAGGGGTATTCACTAATTGGATAGTAGACAGGAATTACTTTAGGTGAAGGGAAAGACAACACACAACACACGGTAATTCAGCACAACTGGACTAAACCAAAAGTTATGACGTTTCCTGAATACAACCAAACACTCTGAGGGACAGAGTAGCAGGGTTGGGGGTCTGGAGACCATGGTTTTAGGCGATATCTAGGTTAACTGGCATAACAAAGTGTATTAAGAAAACATTCTGCATCCCACTTTGGTAAGTGGCATCTGGGGTCTTAAAAGCTAGCAAGTGGACATCTAAGATGCATCAATTACTCGGAGTAAAGGAGAACGAAGAACACCAAAGACACAAGGAAAATATGAGCCCACGGGAAAGAAAGGGCCACATAAACCAGAGACTCCATCACCCTGAGACAGAAAAAACAAGTTGATGCCTGGCTACCACCAATGACTGCCCTTACAGGGAATGCAACAGAGAATCCCTGACGGCGCAAGAGAAAAGTGGGATGTAGAACTCAAATTCTAGTAAAAAGACCAGATTTAATGGTCTGACTAAGACTGGAGAGATCCCAGAGGTCATGGCCCCTGGACTCTCTGTTAGCCCAAAACTAAAATTATTCTCATGGCCAATTCTTCAAAGATTAGACTGTACTGTAAGACATCAAATGATACTGGTGAGGAGTGTGCTTCTTAGCTCAAGTAGACACATGAGACTATGTGGACAGCTCCTGTCTGGAGGCGAGATGAGAAGGGGGAAAGGAGCTGGTTGAACGGACACAGGAAATACAAAGCGGAGAGAAGTAGTGTGCTGTTACATTGTAGAAAGAGCAACTAGGGTCACATAACAATGTGTGTATAAGTTTTCGTATGAGAAACTGAGTTGAATTGTAAACTTTCACATAAAGCACAATAAAAAAAATTAAACTCCTCAAAAAAAAAAAAAATGAGACTAGTTATTTGCAGAGGATGGCAGCAGTTTGCTCCAAAATACTAAATATTAAAGGTTTGCACTGTGACTCACAAAAAGGGCCCGCCAAAGACTCTAAACAACATCTCTATCTGCCACTGACACTTCGAGCACCATTGGATCACCCGGATCTTTTGGCCTAAGTGGCACAGAAGCTTGCACAACAGCCTGAACATGTTCCAGGGCCATCTCCTGTTCTGGGCCCCACTCAAAAGTAGCAGCTTTTCAAGTCACTTGTTCAATAGGCTGGAGCAGCACACCAAATTAAGGAATATGTTGCCTTTAAAACCCAAAGATGCCCACTAGGCACTGTGCCTCCTTTAGTTGTGGGAGTAGCCAGATCCAATAAGTTATCCTTCACATCAGAAGGAGTGTCTCGACATGCCTCACACACTCAACCCCTAGAAATTTCACCAAGGTAGAAGGCACTTGAAGTTTTGTGGGATTAATTATAGCATGCAAATCAGAGCCCTGGTTGCTTAGTGGTTAAGCATTCAGATGGCAACCAAAAGGTCTGAAGTTTGAATCCACCAGCCACTCCTTGGAAACCCTTTGGGGCGGTTCTACTGTGTCCTATAGGGTCGCTATGAGTTGGAATCGATTGGATAGCAAGAGTTTGGTTTTTTTCAACAACACACAAATGTTTTACCAATAAGTCCAGAGTCATTGATTCTTCTTCCTTACTAGGTCCAATCAGCATAACGTCATCAATGTAATGGACAAGTGTAACATCTTTTAGAAGAGGAAGGTGAACAAGGTCCCTGCAGACAAAAATATGACACAGGGATGGAGAGTTGATGTAGCTCTAGAGTAGGATCCTGAAGGTATATTGCTGATCTTGCCAGCTGAAGGCAAACTGCTTCTGGCAGTCCTTTGTAACAGGTATGGAGAAAAAGGCATTAGCCCAATCAATAGCTGCATACCAGGTACCTGGAGAGGTACTAATTTGCTCAAGCAATGATACCACATCTGGAACAGTAGCTGCAATTGGAGTCACTACCTGGTTAAGTTTTCAATAATCCACTGTCATTCTCCAAGATCCATCTGCTTTTGCACAGGCCAAACAGACAAGTTGAATGGGGATGTGGTGGGAATCAGCACCCCCGCATCCTTCAAGTCCTTGATGGTGGCAGTAATCTCTGCAGTTCCTCCAGGAATGCAGCATTGCTTTTGGTTTACTATTTTCCTAGGTAGGGGCAGTTCTAATGGTTTCCACTTGGCTTTTTCTACCATAATAGCCCTTACTCCTCTTGTAAGGGATCCATTGTGGGGGTTCTGCCAGGTGCTGAGTACATGTATTCCAATTATGCATTCTGGAACTGGGGAAATCACTACAGAATGGGTTTGGGTACCCACGGGGCCTACAGTGAGATGAACATGAGCTAAAACTCCATTGATAACCTAACCTCCAAACGCCCCGACTGTGACTGGTGGGCTACAATGATGTTTTGTTTTCCTGGAATTAGTGCTATTTCAAAGCCAGTATTCAGTAATCCCCCCAAAATCTGATTATTTTCTTTTCCCCAATGAAAAGTTACTCTGGTAAAAGTCCGCAGACCCCTTTGGATAAGCCTGGGAGAAAGACTAACAGCGTTAAGTTTTTGGCAGTGTTTTGAGGTCCTTCCTCAAGGAGAACCAGCCACCCCTTCATTCAAGCAGTTGTGGGTTTTTAAAGTCTAGGAATTGATTGAGAGGCTGTGACTCTCTGTTCTGACGACTGGAGTTTGACTGCTGTTCACTTGACCTAGAATTCTTCCTTTTGTACAGATCAATTAAATATTTAGTACGTTTTCTATCTATTCCACTCCTATGAACAACATGACTAAGTAGCCAAGGGCAGAAATCCATACCAGTCAGGTTATTTTGATTACTGCATTGGCTCCACTGTCCATTACGGTAACCACACCCACTTTGCCTTTGTTGATTGACTGCCACCACTTTGTCCCTACCACCAGGGGTTCCAATCAGCCCCATTGTAGTTAGGTGTCTTAATCCATTTAGTACAGTTCCCACTGTTAAATCTGACTTACATGAAATAGCAATCCCAACAGTGTTCAAGAATGTTGGGGCTCCCTTCACAAAATTTGTCCTCACAGTTGTGGTAAAATGTGTGTCATCTGAGCACTCCTTGAATGGGTCTGGGAGTCTAACTTGATAAATCCACTCTAATATGCCAATTTCCCTAAACTTTTGAATACCTTCTTCTACAGTATAACAAGGCTTGTCTGGTACCTCAGCTTGATTTAGTTTAGGCTACCGTTTAATTCATGATGCTTCAGCAACCCAAGGAAATAAACTGTTAGATCCTTTCCTAACCTCTCAAGCTGAAACACTGAATGAAGAATCTGTGCTTAGTGGGTCCATATCAATAAACTCAGACTGATCCATTTTTATGTTTTTGCACCATTATCCTATACCCTTATAGCCATTCTCACACATATCCCCCAGGTTTCTGTTTGTACATACTAGAAAAGTCAAGCAGTTGTTTTGGAGTGTAGTGTATCTCCTTCTGGGTCACACTTTGTACTTTACCTTTTGGGGCTTGCTGGGACTTAAGTCTAAATATAGGTCTAGAAACCAAAATGGGTGGTAGGTACATGTTTTGCAAACACTCAGCATTGTCTTTTAAGGCATCTGCCTCAAGCAATGCCTGAGGCAATGATTTAGACGAATGCTCTTTAGACACCCACCAAAACAACACAGCTGGGTTAATCTCATTAGATGGAGGTGGAGGGGCTCTTGGTTTTACTGGGGAGGGTGGCTTAGCAGAAAAAGATGGAGTAATCTCTTTAGATAGGAGTGAGAGGGCTAGTGCTGTCGGCAAGAGTGATTCAATGGAATTTAGGGGCTCAATGTCCCCAGCTTCCTTATTATCTGTCCCTATGTCCCCATCTCAAGTTTCAGGATCCCATTTCTTCCCAGTCAGTGCCTTCACTTTAACTTCAGACACCACTAGAGGTTGGAATTGAGATGGCATTGTAGTTTGTTGTAATTCAGTCACTCTTACGATAAGACTCTGGTATCAGCTCTGTTACTACAAGAAATAATGCTTTCTTTCAAGGTACAAATGGAAACTTTGAGGTCTTTTATGTGGTACTTAAGCTTTGACTCTGAAGTCCTGAGCTCACCTCTTTCTTTCACACTCTGTTTATCGAAGTAGGACCAACAACCAGTTTCCTTATACTTCTCATTAGGCAATACTGTAGAAAGATATCAAACATACTATTCCTCAGGGCCTTGCCTTTCACCAACATCTGATCTACTGGTGGCGATATTTTACATATTTGAATTGCCACCTCACACCATGGATTAGCGGTGCCCTTTTTACTGCTGGAAGCAGAGTCATCAACATCTTTTAAGACTAACCAGACTTGAGAACCAATTTAGAAAGTTCACCCTTACAATTTTTGTTTCTGTAGAACCCCTCTCAGTAACTGTTATGGATTGAATTGTGTCCCCACAAAATGTTTGCCACTTGGATAGGCCATTATTCCCAGTATTGTGTGATTATCCACTGTTTTCTCATCTGATGTGATTTTTTTCATGTGTTGTGAATCCTAACTCTATGATGTTAATGAGGTGGGATTAGAGGCAGTAATGTTAATGAAGGAGGACTCAATCTACAAGATTAGGTTGTATATTAAATCAATCTCTTTTGAGATATAAAAAAGAGAAATGAGCAGAGAGACAGAGGGACCTCATACCACCAAGAAAGCAATACTGGGAGCAGAGCATGTCCTTTGTATCCAACGTTCCTGCAATGAGAATCTCCTAGCCCAGGGGAAGCTTGATGACAAGGTCCTTCCTCCAGAGCTAACAGCAAGAGAAAGCCTTCCCTTTCCTGAATCTGGACTTCTAGTCTACGACGCTATGACAGAATGAACTTCTCTTTGTTAAAGGCATCCACTTGATTCACTTGCCGTGTTTCTGTAATAGCAGCATTAGATAAACAAGACAGTACCAAATGTTTTATGCTGGGTTCTCTAGAGAAGAAAAACCAGTAAAGTGTATAAATATATATTGTTGTTGTTGTTAGGTGCCATTGAGTCTGTTCCAACTCATAGCAACCCTATATACAACAGAAAGAAACACTGCCCAGTCCTGCGCCGTCCTCGCAATTATTGTTATGCTTAAGCCCTTTGTTGCTGCCGCTGCGTCGATCCATCTCATTTAGGGTCTTCCTCTTTTTTGCTGACCCTATACTTTAAAAAAAAAAAAAAATTTTTTTTTTTTTTTTTTTTTTTTTATACTTTACTAAACATGTTGTACTTCTCCAGGGATGGGTCCGTCCTGACAACATGTCCAAAGTATGTGAGATGCAGTCTTGCCATCCTTGCTACTGAAGAACAATCCGGTTGTACTTTTTCCATGTCCTTTTGGCAGTCCATGGTATATTCAATATTCTTCTCCAACACCACAATTCAAAGGCATCAATTCTTCTTCAGCCTTCCCTGTTCATCATCCAGCTTTAATATGCATATGAGAGGATTGAAAACATCACAGCTTGGTTCAGGCACACCTTAGTCTTCAAGGTGACATCTTTGCTTTTCAACACTTAAAGAGGTGTTTTGCAGCAGATTTGCCTACTGCAATGTGTCTTTTGATTTCCTGACTGCTGCTTCCATGAGTGTTGATTGTGGATCCAAGTAAAATGAAATCCTTGACAACTTCAATCTTTTCTCCGTTTATCGTGATGCTGCTTGTTGGTCCAGCTGTGAAGAGTTTTCTGTTTTTTTTTTTTTTATGTTGAGGTGTAATCCCTACAGAAGGCTGTGGTCTTTGATCTTCATCAGTAAGTGCTTCAAGTCCTCTTCACTTTCAGCAAGCAAGGTTTTGTTACCTGCATAATGCAAGTTGTTTATGATTCTTTCTCCAATCCTGATGCCCCATTCTTCTTCATATAGTCCAGCTTCTCAGATTATTTACTCAGCATACAGACTGAATAGGTATGGTGAAAGGATACAACCCTACCACACACCTTTCCTGGCTTTAAACCACACAGTATCCCCTTGTTCTGTCTAAAAAACTGCCTCTTGATCTATGTAAACGTTCCTCATGAGCACAATTAAATGTTCTGGAATTCCCTTTCTTGTTAATTGTTATCCATAATTTGTTATCATCCGCACAATTGAATGCCTTTGCATACTCAATAAAACACAGGTAAACATCTTTCTGGTATTCTCTGCTTTCAGCTAGGATCCATCTGACATTAGCAATGATATCCCTGGTTTCAAGTCCGCTTCTGAATCTGGCTTGAATTTCTGGCAGTTCCCTGTTGATATATTTCTGCAGCCATTTTTGAATGATCTTCAGCAAAATTTTGCTTGCATGTGATATTAATGATATTGTTCAATAATTTCTGCATTCGGTGGAATCACCTTTCTTGGGAAGAGGAATAAATATGGATCTCTTCCAGTCGGTTGGCCAGGTAGCTGTCTTCCAAATTTCTTGGCGTAAATGAGTGAATAGTTCCAGTGTTGCATCCTTTTGTTGAAACATCTCGATTGGTATTCCATCAATTCCTGAAGCCTTGTTTTTTGCCAATGCCTTCAGTGCCACTTGGACTTCTTCTTTCAGTACCATTGGTTCCTGATCATATGCTACCTCCTGAAATAGTTGAACATTGACCAATTCTTTTTGATACAGTGACTCTGTGTATTCCTTTCATCTTCTTTTGATGCTTCCTGAGTCATTTAATATTTTCACATAGAATACTTCACTATTGCAACTCGAGGCTTGAATTTTTTCTTCAGTTCTTTCAGCTTCAGAAATGCAGAACATGTTCTTCCGTTTTGGTTTTCCATTTCCAGGTCTTTGCACATGTCATTATAATACTTTACTTTGTCTTAAGTTGCCCTTTGAAATCTTCTTTTTAACTTTTTTACTTCATCGTATCTTCCTTTCGCTTTAGCTACTCAACATTCAAAAGCAAGGTTCAAACTCTCCTCTAACATCCATTTTGGGCTTTTCTTTCTTTTTAATGACCTCTTGCCTTCTGCAGGTATGATGTCCTTGATGTCATTCCACAACTAATCTGGTCTTCTGTCATTATTGTTCAACGTGTCAAATCTATTCTTGAGATGGTCTCTAAATTCAGGTGGAATATACTCAAGGTAGTATTTTGGCTTTCCTGGACTTGTTCAAATTTTCTTCAGTTTCAGCTTGAATTTGCATATAAGCAATTGATGGTCTGCTCTGCAGTTGGTCCAAGGCCTTGTTCTGACTGATGATATTGAGCTTTTCCAACATGTCTTCCCACAGATGCACTCGATTTGATTCCTGTGTATTCCATCTGGCAAGGTCCACGTGTATAGTTGCCGTCTATATTGGTGAAAAAAGGTACTTGTAATGAAGAAGCTGTTGGTCTTGCAAAATTCTACCATGTGATCTCCAACATTGTTTCTATCATTGAGACCATATTTTCCAACTACCCATCCTTCTTCTTTGTTTCCAACTTTCATATTCCAATCTCCAGTAATGATCAATGCAACCTGATGGCACGTTTGATCAATTTCAGACTGTAGGAGTTGGTAAAAATCTTCAATTCCTTCAGCTTTGGCCTTAGTGTTGGTAGGCAAATTTGAATAACAGTCATCTTAACTGGTCTTCCTTGTAGGTGTATGGATATTATCCTATCACTGACAGGCTTGTACTTCAGGATAGATCTTGAAATGTTCTTTTTGATGACAAATGGAATGCCATTCCTCTTCAAGTTGTTGTTCCCTGCATAGTAGACCATTTGGCTGTCCAATTCAAAATGGCCAACACCAGTCCATTTCAGCTCACTAATGCCTAGGATATCAATGTTCATGTGTTCCATTTCATTTTTGACCACTTCCAGTTTTTCCAGATTCATACTCAGTACATTCAAGATTCCATTTATTAATGGATGTTCGCATCTGCTTCTTCTCATTTTGAGTTGTGCCACATCAGCGAATGAAGGTCCTGAAAGCTTGACTCCATTTCATTAAGGTTGACTCTACTTTGAAAAGGCAGCTCTTCCCCAGTCATCTTTTGAGTGCCTTCTAACCTGAGGGCCTCATCTTCCAGCACTATACCAAACAATGTTCTGCTGCTATCCATAAGGTTTCGCCAGCTAAATTTTTTTCAGAAGTAGACTTCCGGGTCCTTCTTCCTAGTCTGTCTTAATCTAGAAGCTCAGCTGAAACCCATCCACCATGGGTGACCCTGCTGGTATTTGAATACTGGTGGCATATCTTCCAGCATCACAGCAACATTCAAGCCCCCACAGTATGACAAACTGACAGACCTGAAGGGGTAAATATTCATAGAGAGATTTATATCAAGGAAGTAGTTCACGTGTTTGTAGAGGCTGGAATGTCCCAAGGCCGTGGGTCAGGATAGAGGCTTCTCTTGTGTCACGTAGCTGCAGGGGCTGGTGAACTCTAGAGAGGTAGGTCAGAAAGCACGGTTTTCGCTCACAGGCTGCAGAGATAGACGAATCCCAAGGTTGACAGGCAAGATGGCAGGTAAGCTGCTAGCTCAAGTCCCATGATCAGGAGATGAGATGAACAGGAGCCAGCTGCAGGATCCAGAGTAAGCAAAACTCTTCAAGTCTTGAAAGTCCACTTATATTTGGTGCAGGACACACCCTCAAGGAAACTCCCTTTCAACTGATTGGCTACTCACAGCAGATCCTAACATGGAAGTGCTCACATTATTTCAAATTTCTTCATGGAAATGACAAATCATCATACAACTGCCAAACTACATCATAACTGCCAAACCACTGAGTTAACACAAAACCTTAACAATCACACCTGGGCAACTGTAACAAGGGCAGCTGTAACAACTCTTCAGTGTCCAAGGAAAAAATCTCCCAAAATGATTTTCTTTTTCACAGAAGCAAGGCAAGGTGTCACATAAAGAAACTCATTTCACCACACCCGCTTATTCCTAGTTTGGTTAGAAGACAGTCGGGCTTGGTGCAGATGGAGAGTGTAATGATACATTATATTGACAATATTATATTAAAGTCAAATGCTGAAGAACACGCTAGAACTGATTTGAATACAGTGCTGCCCTCCTTGACCAACAGAGGCTGGTTAATAAATCTAGCAAAAATCCAGAGCCCTACTCAAAACGTGAAATTCTTGGGGATAACTTGGGTGGGGACCACCCGTGACATTCTGCAGGCAACCAAGAATAAGCTACTGTAGCTCCCTACCTCCAAGACTAAGCAGGAGACTCAAAACTTTGCTGGTTTATTCAGATTTTGGAGAACACATATTCCACATCTGGGAATATTGCTAGCTCCCATCCATAAAACCACTCAGAAGAAAACTGTATTCAAATGGGTGCCAGGGCAAGATCAGGTTATGTCTGAATTAGAGAAAGTGGTTTCACTATCTCTGCCTTTAGGCCCTTATGATCCACATTCAGGCATGATTTTGGAGGCGTTTGCCACACGTACTTACACAGAGTGGAGCTTATGGCAAAACCAGAGAACACCGCCCTATGGCAACCACAGTGATTCTGAACTAGAAAGTTTCAAGAAGCTGCAGCATGATACACATCATTTAAAGCTAAATTTTTGCCTGCTATTGGGTATTGATGAAGGCTGCCTCAACGAAAGGACACAAAATCATCGTGAAACCTGAAATACCAATAATGTCTTGGGTGATGTCAGGAAAACACTCCATTAAGGCAGTGTCCAAATGCTTCTTTAATAAAATGGAAATATGCCCACTCACTTGTCAACATGGTTGGTTTCAAAGACCAGGTCATTATGTGAAAATCAGCATTATACAAAAATGGAGTTTTTTGTTTGTTTTCAGACCATCCATTTTTCTGATTTTTTTTTTAGAAAATATCATAGAAATAATAACTGCTGAGATTTACGGATGTGCTCATCACTGTGATGAGCCCAGTTATGGATTATTCCTTTGCAGAGAAGGAGGCTTAGAGGAAACAAAGCTGGATAAAGCCAGGCTATGGGACTGGAGGGCCCATGGCTTAACCACTTCACTTTCCTCCTGTGCTGGGTCAGAACTTACCTTGCAGAGCCTCTTCCAGGGCTCCACTCAAATCCCTGCAAAACCTGCATTCACAATCCCAGTGCTTACTCTGCCTTCTGTCCCTGGCAAGTCACGCAGAGTTAGGACTTCCTGCAAGGGCACTGGGAGCCTGGCCATGTACCCAGCCCCATCGAGGCAGAGGCTTCAAATCAGTTCAGCTCACTTTGGGATGTTATCAAACTTGCAAAAATTTCCTCCAAACACCCTCTCTGATGCTTCTTTCTTTCCTCCCTTCCCACCCAACAGCAATTTTGATCTGTAGGGCCTCAGGTCACATAGAAGCAGGGTCATACAGAAGCAGGGAAACCAGAACAGTCACCCGCTGCCTCCATGCAGTCTGTGTGTCTGTCCAGAGGCCATGGCCACACAGAAGCCTACCCCCTGAGGCAACTAGATGCGGTGCCCCCGCCTGCAAGAAGGAACCGGGGGGCATGAAAGAGTGCAGCCCAGCTTCCTGGAAACTGCCCAGAGACCTTCCTCAAGGGAAAAGACACCCCACAGCCATTGCTGCCATGCCCACCACCTCATTAATGAGCAAAATAGTTGGATAGTAGATTTTTCAATATTGCTGTAAATGTGAAATGTCGAATAACAAGACAGTTCATAAGTGAGTAGTAAGAAAAAGCTACTGGTGTATGATGTAGTGAATTACTTTAATATAGCACTTCTAGCTATGGTCTTTGAGGCTGTCACAAAATGACTGGATGGGACTACGTACATAAAGTGTTTGTGGCCCACCAAGAGAATTGAACAGCTTGCTAATAATGCAAATAAGGTGCATGAAATCCTTGTGGGGGGTGATACCATGCAGATTAAGTGTACAGAAGGGGGTTGGTCAGTCTTACCATCCTGCTAGCCTTAAAGGGAGCCAATCCCAGAGGCAAGAGGCAACCTCACTATCACCAAGAAGAAGAGCCAGGAGTGGAGCACATCCTTGGGACCCAGAGTCCCTGAGCTGAGAACCTCCTAGACCCAGGAGACAAAGAACTGTAACACTAGAGACAGGAGAAGCGGCAGCAAGCATGGCAGAATCCAGAGGCAGGGAAATGGTGGCAGCAGAACCAGGAGACCAGCACGAGACAGCACAGTTGGCTTCCCAGCCCACAGAGTGAGGCAGCTACAGTGGGTGTGCAGACCCACGGAATGAAAGAGCTGAGTGCCTTCAAGCAGGTGACTTGCTGGTAGAGTGGGGTGTCTCTGGGCACTTACTGGCAGAGCTAAAGAGTTTTGTAACATTTGCCAGAGCACAGGAGAGAGCAGGCCAGGGGCCTGAGGGCCAAGAGGCTTGCCTGCAGGCATGGCTGAAAAGAAGCTGTCTTGACTGAAGAACTGTATCCTGAGTTGTTCCTGATCCTGAATTGTAAACTGTTACATCCCTAATAAATTCCATAACTGAGTATGGTCTGTGAGTTCTGCGTGACCACTGCAATGAATTATCAAACCAAGCAGAGAAGGAGAGAGTGCCATAGGAGGGACAGCTGTTGTCGTAATTGGTAAAAAAAAACATTGGGGGGTAGAGGTATGTTTGACCTCCAGCTTATAGGGATCAACCTTGGGCTGATGATCTTCTCTCTCCTCCCCTTTGTGAAGGTTAGGTGAAGTCTGACACCACCATGCCATTTTTATACAGAGCAATGCAGGGGACACCCACCATATTCACAAGCGAGTAGCCTCTTTTCTCATAGGTCCTACCTGGAACCACCTGAGAAGTTGCCAGAATCTATCGCTGCATAGACTGTGTCCAGTGAACAGCAGGAAGCTGCGTGGTTCATGAATGACAGTTACAGGGAACGTGGATGGCATTT
This sequence comes from Elephas maximus indicus, assembly GCF_024166365.1. Taxonomy (NCBI): domain Eukaryota; kingdom Metazoa; phylum Chordata; class Mammalia; order Proboscidea; family Elephantidae; genus Elephas; species Elephas maximus. Next base: position 11,740,914 of record NC_064822.1, on the reverse strand, counting down.
GATGTGAAAAGCTGCTGCATTAAGACGAGCAGGTAGAAAGACCCTCATTGAATAAGGTAGAAACAGGTCATTTCAATGGGCTGAACTGCATGTTGTTTTCCTCGCTGTGATGGAAGAACTGAACAATGGTGAGACCTCATACATTTGGATTTTTATCGATTCATGGGCAGTGGCCAATGACCTGGCTATACGGTCAGACAAATGCTCGATGGAAAATTGTATTATTAAAGGAACACCTCTGTAGGGCATGGTCCAATGGAAAGCACTCTGGGAATTTAGAGGGTGCATTAAAGTAGGCCATGCTAATGCCCATCAGAAGAACCTCTTTCTCAGATTGGAAGGCAACTGGAATCAGCAAGTGGGCCTGTTGTTATACTCAATTCAGGTGGCCACCTGAAGTGAGTGGGCATGGGGGTGCCACAGCAATGCATAAGTGGGCTGAATCCAGACATATCCCTCTTGCATAGTGGTACAAAATGCTAAAAAGGATTGCTCTGTCTTCCAGCAAGAAAGATAGAGGTTGCAGATGGATATAGGGCAGATTACCCAGGGGGAACACCCTGCACATAGCTGGCAAGTCAGTTACATTGGACCACTGATGCCAGTGGCTCCAGAGGGCTACAAATAGGTCCTGACAGGAATACACACTTACTCTGGACTTGGCTTTGCATACCCAGTGGTTGATGCAGATACCAAAAACACCATTAAGGTATTGGAACAAAAGATAATGTACCAATTTGGGCCACCGAGATATATTTCACCAGACCAAAGAACACACTTTACAGTCTACAGTGTGCAGCAATGGGCAGAGAAACATAATATTAAATGGATACACCAACTTGCATATCGCCCTGAGAGTAATGGGTTAATAGAAAATTAGAACGGGCAATTGAAGCACTTATCTAGGATGGGGAGATAAAGGCATGAAGGGCTGGCTTACACACCTTCATGAGTCTGCGCTCACTCTCAACAAGAGAGGGGCAAAGGGAAGATAGCCATTGGACAGATTCCTACGTATCTCTGAGGGATGTGGGGAACAGGGGCTGAGGGAGGATGTTGGTGCAACTCTACAATTCTTCCACATATAACCCAAAATTGCTTTTTTCCTTCCAGATGCCGTGGCCCCAGGATCAGGGATGCAGGTGTTGGTGCCAAATGCAGGGGTGATTCCTAAGCAAAAGACTGTAACTATACCCCTAAACCTGTACACTAGAATTCTCAAGGACCTGATAGGATGCATTATACCTTCCCCCATCTGAAAAAACTAGGGTTGACAGTGAATACTGTCGTGTTGCCTAGTGGTCGAGATAGCCCATTGTACCTATGTAACCCTACCCCATATAGATAGGAGTGGACCAAGGGAGAAGCTCTTGCTAGACTGGTATTGCTACCAGTGACCTGGACTGGCACAGCAGCTGAACCTGATGTCCCTTCCCAAGGTGGAAAATTTGGGTAAAAATAAATGACAAATAGAAGGAAGAAGAAATAACAGCTGAATATAAAGGAATGAATAAATGGGTCATGCAGCATGGGAAATCTACCTCAAGAGAGACTGAGAGCAAGGGAACAATATTCTCTCAGTTAAATTTTATCACATGTCAGAAAGGGTGAAGTTGGGATGGCCTTTTGGAGAACCTATCCAGATCAGACAGACATCTGCAGCAGACCTGCATGGCTAGTACCTGAGTTACCTCACTCTGAGGGTTTTGTCCTATGGATGGACTACTTGTTAGTGACTGATTTGGAATAAGATTATAATAACCAAAAACCTGCTGCCATCGAGTGAATTCTGAGTCATAGTGACCCTATAGGACACATAGAGCTGCCCCATAGGGTTTCCAAGAAGCAGCTGGTGGACTCAAACTGACAACCTTTCATTAGCAGCCGAGCTCTTAACCACTGTGCCACCAGGGTTCCAAGATTGTAATACTGCTGGTCAGGTGTATGGGGAGGGAGAAGTAACCCTCTGAATTTTAAGTATGTGAAAGAACCATGGCCAAAAGTCTAGAAGGTAGTCTGTGGTACAGTGAGTTCCTTTATGTGGCCTTTTGTCTAGGTTCTTTGGAAAAGTACTTTGGAAGGTTATCAGCAGAGAGGCCTGGCAGAAAAGAGGCCTGATGGCAGAAAGCAGCTAATAGCTGAGCAAGCTGCTACATAGGCTGTGAGCTGGGACAGTTAGTTGCAGAGAGGCTAACATCTGAGGGGACAGCAGAGAAATGGCCAAGGTCCTGATTGAGAACTACACCATCAGGGAGGATTTTTAATCCAAGGGCTAGCCTGCAAGGAAGCCATTCTGGTTAACCAATTGCATCTTAAGTTGAATCCTGTTATTTCCAAGTTGATTCCTAACCCGAGTTGTCTACTGAGCTGTAACTCAATATATCGGTTAACTGGAAGTATAGTTCATGAGTTCTGTGAGACACTGCAGCAAATTAATGAACCCAACATGGGAAAGAAAGGTGCTGAGGGGAGGAGTGGCTGGTGTCAGAGATGATGAACTGGCACACCAATAAACATATAATCCTGGATCCTGACCCTTAACCCCTAACTTTGGCCTTTGACCCTGGTCCTTGAACCCTGATCCTAGACCTGGACTCTGACACTAGGCTCTGACTCTAACCCTAACCCTAAAACCCTACAGCCCTAACACACCAATCAAACTCCAACCCTAACCCATATAGAAACTCATGGTGCTAAGTGTGTGTATTAAGCTGTTTCCTCTCCCAGAACTTACCTTGATACCACAGACCTGGCCCAAAGGAGACAACGTAACACACGCACAGTTTTGAATAAAATTTTTAGTTATTTACATCTGGTCCATGGCACCTGACACACAGTAAGCACTGTTTAAGTGTTTAAGAAAATAACACAAATATCACTATACCACACCTGCTATAGAAAATATTCTCATATTTAAACTACTGTTTTAATATATCATGAAAAGTTCACTACTATGCTAGTATGAAAACTTCAATTTCTTCACTATTTATCATGATGTTGTTTATGGGCTAAGTTCTGAAGATCGTTTTCCTCGCATAAGTATATGTGTACATTATGAATGGATGCTAATTATGCTAATTCTAATCTAACACTCCGGCAACTGTCCTCTCCTCTCCCTTTCAGTACCTACATTTCCTTTCTCCAGTAGGAGAAACCCTAGATCTTGATAATATCAATTGAATCATGTGCTCAGCTATATAATAACCAAAAAACCAAAAACCAAACCAAATGCAAAATGTAGAATAACAACATAGCCAATATGTGAAGAGTAGATGTAATTTATACAAGAAAAAGCTACTGGGGTGCAGTGTAGTGACTTACTTCAAAGTGGCCTTTCTAGGCTATTCTCACAAAATAACTGGGTGGGACTACGCAAAGAAGGTGCTTGTGGCCTACCAAGGGGACCGGACAGCTTGCTAATAATGTAAATAAGGTGCATGGAATACTTGTGGGGGTGGGACCATGCAAATAAGGTGTATGGAATCCTAACAAGGGGATTGGTGAATTTTTCCATACCAAAAGGTTTAAAGGGAGCCATTTCCAGAGGTGAGGCAGGAGAAGAGACCTCCTTACCATCAAGAAGAAGAAAAGCCAGGAATGGGGTATGTCCTTTGGACATGGGGTCCCTCCACCAAGAACCTCCTAGACCCAGGAGACAGAGTTGTAACACTGGCAAGGGCACAAGACAGCGAGAAGCATGGCAGAGATAGGGCAGCAGTAGATTCAGAAGACTGGCTCCAGATGGCAAGGTGGGCTTCCTGACCCATGGAGTGAGGTGGATACAGTGGGTGTGCCGACCCACAGAGTGAGAGAGCTCAGTTCCTTCAGGGAGGAGGCTTGCCGGTGGATTGGGGTGCCTCCAGGCACTTGATGGAGCTGAAAACCTGCAACACTTACCCGTGCAGGGCAGAGGTAACACCTGAGTAGGGGCAGAGGCCAGGCTGAGGTGCCAAGGGACAGGGTTGCCTGAGGGTACAGCTGAAAGAAACTATCCTGATCAATGAACTGAGTCATTCCTGATCCTGAGCCGTAACTTGTTACTTCCTTAATAACCCCCATAACTATGAGTTCGGTGCAGCCATCGCAATGAATTATCGAACCCAGCAAAGAAGTAGAGAGTGCTGTGAGAGGGATGGCTGGTGTCAGAATCAGCAAAAAGTTTGGAGGGTGGAGGTATGTCTGACCTCCATCTCATAGGAATCAGCTTTGGGCTGATGTTGACGTTCATTCTCCTCCCCCTTGTGAAGTGAGAGGAAGACTGACACCACCGTACCATTTTTGCAGCAGGGTTTCATGCACCCTATTTTTGCCACTGTGAAACAGCACATGCTTTGGGAACATCTAATAAATATAGGATAACTACTTGATATTTACTTGGTTTGATAATATTTTATTCAAATTAGTTTTGACATACTGGTTTGGCATCTCACAAAGTCTCACAACCCAGGCAGCTGCCTGTACAGCCCGCCCTTTAATCTGACACTGTCGACAACTAGTTTGCCTCTCAGTCCTCAAGGGAGAAGCCCCCACAAACACAGGAATGTCAGAACACTGCCAACACACACTCACAAAGAGAACTGGGTGGAGAAGTTTTATCTTGTGCCTTCGCCCTGACTTTACAACCCTAACCCTAATCTTAACTCTAAAACCCTAACCCTGGCACCGACCCTAATCAAGATTGTAAAATTGTTGTGGCAGAGACATCTGATCTCCTTTAACTTCACAAGGGGGCAGGAGAATCAAGATCAACAGCCCAAGGCTGATTCCTATGACACGGAGGTCAGACACGCCTCCTCTCACCAGCCCTTTTTACCAATTCTGACATCATCTGTCCCTTCCAAGGCACACTTTACTTCTCTGCTGAGTTTGATAATTCATTGCAATGGCCACACAGAACTCACAGACAATATTCACAGTTAAGGAGTTTGTTAGGGAAGTAACAGGTTACAGTTCAGGATCAGGAATTCTCAGGATACAGTTCTTCAGTCAGGACACCTCTTCTCAGCTGTGCCCACAGGCAGGTCTCTCCCTGGCCCTTGGCCCCTTGCCCTGGCCTCTGCCCTGCTCAGAGAAGTGTTACAAAGCTTTTTAGCTCTGCCAATAAGTGCTGGAGTCACCGCACTCTGCCAGTAAGTCTTGGCCCAGAGGCGCTTAGCTCTAGCTCCATGGGTCAGAAAACCCAGCTCTACCAAGTGCCTGGAGGCACCCTACTCTTCCAGCAAGCCTCCTGCCCAAAGGTGTTCAGCAAAGCTTTCTTGCTCCATGGGCCAGGAAGCCCACCACTCCATCAACTGCCAATCGCCTTGGGTTCTGCTGCCACCATTTCTCCACCACTACTTCTCACCCTCTCAGGTGCTACAGCTCTCCCTCTGTCTTCTGTATTACAGCTCCTAGTCTCTCTCTCTCTGTGTCTCCCTTTAAGCCTAGAAAAAAAAAGGGATGACAAAATTGACCAATTCCCTGATTAGCGTTGGGCTCTATATACCTCATTTGCATAGTCTCACCCAGTCATTTGATGGGAGTTACAAAGACTATGGCCAGAAGGGCCATATCAAGTAATTATTCACTGTACCATAGGCCACCTCCTAACTCTAACCCTGACCTTAACCCTCTGGGGTTCGTCCACCCTCTTGTTCTCAGAGGATCTATGCTTTGCTGTATCAAGTTTCAAACACCACACATTCCATTTCCGGACCCTGCCTCTTTTCTGACTTCACTCGAGGGAAACTGGTCGTGTAAAGTAAGGTCTGAAATGTGAGTTAATTCCAGCCCTGAGACTCATTTTGCTAGGCACACAACTGACAGTATCCTACCCATTATTAGGCTTCAAGGAGATGCTGTGTTCTGAACCCATTGGACATTCTCATCCTTGCTAATGGCTTTCCCTTACCATGTGTCTGTCAGTTTGTCATATGGTGGTGGTTTGTGTGTTGCTGTAAGCTATGTCCCTGGTATTTCAAATACCAGCAGGGTCACCCATGGTGGACAGGTTTCAGCAGAGCTTCCAGACTGAAACAGACTAGGAAGAAGGAAAAAAACATGCCTAGTGGAAACCTTATGAACAGCAGATGTCTCAGTTATTTAGTGCTGCTATAACAGAAATGCCAAAGTGGATAGCTTTAACAAAGAAAAATTTTTTCTCTCACAGTCTTATAGGCTGGAAGTCTGAACTCAGGATGCCAGCTCTGGGGGAAGGTTTTCTCTCTCTGTTAACTCTGGTGGAAGGTCCTTGTCATCAATCTTCTCCTGGTCTAGGAGGTTCTCCGTGCAGGAACCCCAGGTCCAAAGGAGGCACTCTGCTCCTGGTACTGCTTTTCTTGGTGGTATGAGTTCCCCACATCTCTCTGCTCTCTTCTCTCTTTTAGATCTCAAAAGAGATTGGCTCAAGACACAACCCAATCTTGTAGATTAAGTCCTACCTCATTAACATAACTGCCGCTAATCACATCTCATTAACATCATAGAGATAGGGTTTACGACACATAGGAAAATCACATGACCAAATGGTAGACAACCAGACAATACTGGGATTCATGACATAGCCAACTTGACAGATACATTGGGGGGACACAATTCAATCCATGACATTCCACCCTTTGACCCCAAAAATCCATGTCCTTGCCACATGTAAAACACATTTATCCCATCATATCATAGCAAAAATCTTAAATCAACTCCAAGTCCAAAATCCAAAAATTCCTCTACATTCCTAAAACCTAGAATACAAGTTAACTGCTTCCAAGGTACAATGGTGGGTCAGGCATGAAGCAAGTCAGCAGAACACATTACATCAGGGGTTATATTAATAAGGCAGGAATCAATCTACAAGGTTAGATTGTGCCTGAAGACAATCTCTTTTGAGATAAAAAAAAAGAGAGAGAGAGAAGTAAGCAGAGAGACGGGGGACATCATACTACCAAGAAACAGCCAGGAAACTAGCATGTCCTTTGGACCTGGGGTTCCTGCACTGAGAGCTCCTAGTCTAGGGGAAGATTGACGACAAGGACCTTCCTCCAGAGCCGAAAGAAAGCCTTCCCCTGGAGCTAAAGCCCTGAATTTGGACTTCCAGCCTTCTAGAGTGTGACGGAATAAATTTCTCTTTGTTAAAGCCATCCCCTTGTGGTATTTCTGTTATAGCAGCACTAGATAACTAAGATGCCTGCAGAACTTTGTCTGATATATTGAAGGAAATTAAGCCCCTCAAGTTGGAAGGCACCCAAAATACAACTTGGGAGGAGCAACCTCCTCAAAGTAGAGTTGACCTTAATGAAGTAGGCGGAGTAAAGCTGATGTGACATGATAATATCCATTAATAATCAGAACATGGAATGTATGAAGTATGGATCTAGGAAAACTGGAAGTCAAAAATGAAATGGAACATCTAAAGATCGATATCCTGAGCATTACTGAGCTGAAATGGACAGGTACTGGAAATTTTGAATCAGACAATCGTACGGTCCATATTCCTAGAATGATAAATTGAAGAGAAATGTGTCTCATTATTCATCAAAAAGAACATTTCAAAATCTTTCCTGTTTCCCAAACATAAACAATGATTATACATGTGAACCTCACCAGATGGAAAACACAGGAATCAAATGGGCCATATATGTGGAAAGAGTTGATGGAAAAGCTCGATATTATCATTCAGAACAAGGCCAGAGGCTGACTGAAGGACAGACCATCAATTGCTTGCATGCAGGTTCAACTTGAAGAAAATTTTAAAAAGGCCGCGAGAGCCAAAGTATAATCTTGAGTATATTCCACCTGAATTTGGAGACCATCTCAAGAATAGATTTGACATGTTGAACACTAATGACCAAAGACAAGTTGTGGGATGACAGCAAAGACATTATATACGAAGAAAGTAAAAGGTCATCAAAAAGAGAGGAAATAAAAGACAAAAAGGGATGTTAGAAGAGACTCTGAAATTTGCTCTTGAACATAAACTAGCCAAAGCAAATGGAAGAAATGAAGTAAAAGAGCTGCACAGAAGATTTCAAAAGATGGCTTAAGAAGGCGAAGTAAAGTATAATGAAATGTGCAAAGACCTGGAGTTACAAAACCAAAAGGGAAGAACACGCTAAACATTTCTCCAGCTAAGAGAACAAAAAAAAAAAAAAAAATTCAACCCTCGAGTTGCAATTTTGAAGGACTGTATGAACAAACTATTGAACCATGCAGGATGCATCAAAAGATGAAGGAAGGAATATATAGTGTCACTGTACCAGAAAAAATTGGTTGATGTTCCACCATTTCAGGAGGTAGCCTGATCAAGAACTGATGATGTTGAAGGAGGAAGTCCAAACTGCACTGAAAACACCAGCAAAAAACAAGGCTCCAGGAACCGATGGAATACAAATTCAGATGCTTCAACAAATGGATGCAGCTCTGGAGGTGCGCACTCATCTACGCCAAGAAATTTGGAAGACATCTTCCTGGCCAACTGACTGGAAGAAATCCATATCTGTGCCCATTCCAAAGAAAGGTAATGAAATAGAACACAGAAATTATAGAAAAATATCATTAATATCACATGCAAGTAAAATTTTGCTCAAGATAATCTAAAAATTGTTGTAGCAGTGCTCCAACAGGGAATCTCCAGAAAGTCAAGCCAGATTCGAAAGAGGACGTGTAACAAGGGATATCTTTTCTGAGGTCAGATGGATCTTGGCTGAAAGCAGAGAATACCAGAAAGAAGTTTACTCATGTTTTATTGACTATGTAAAGGAATTTGACTGTGTGGATCATAACAAATTATGGGTAACATCGCAAAAAATGGGAATTCAACAACACTTATTTGTGCTCATGTGGAACCTGTACACAGACCATGAGGCAGTCATTCACACAGAACAAAGGGATACTGAGTGATTTAAAATCAGGAAAGGTGTGCCTCAGGGTTGTATCCTTTCACCATACTTATTCTATCTGTATGCTGAGCAAATAATCTGAGAAGCAGGACTATATAAAGAACAGGGCATCAGGATTGGAGGAAGACTCATTAACAACCCGCATTATGCAGGTGACACAACCTTGCTTGCTGAAAGTGAAGAAGACTTGAAGCACTTACAGATAAAGATCAAAGACCACAGCCTTCTGTATGGATTACACCTCAACATAAAGAAAACAAAAATTCTCACAACTTACCAGTAAGCAACATCATGATAAATGAAGACTGAAGTTGTCAAGGATTTCAGTTCAGTTGGATCTACAATTAACACCCAAGGAAACAGCAGTTATGAAATTAAACAATATATTGCATTGTGCAAATCTGCTGCAAGAGACCTCTTCGAAGTGCTGAAAAGATGTCACTTTGAGGACTTCTAGCCTACTGACACAAGCCATGATATTTCTAACTGCCTCATATGCCTGCAAAACCTGGGCAATAAATGATGAAGACCACAGAAATGATGCCTCTGAGTTATGGTGTTGGCAAAGAATAATGAATATTCCATAAACTGCAAGAACAAACAGGTCTGCCTTGGAAGAAGTACAGCCAGAGTGCTTCTTGGAAGTGAAAATGGTAAGACTTTGTCTCACGTACTCTGTACATGTCATCAGGAGGGACTATTCCATGGAGAACATCATGCTTGGTAAGGCAGAAGGTCAGTGAAAAAGAGGTAGACTCTCAACAAGACGGACTGTCACAGTGGCTACAACAATGAGCTTAAACATAGCAAAGATTGTGAGAATGGTGCAGGACCAGACAGTGTTTGCTCTATTATATTTTTTATGATGGTCAAGGCTGTGTGTCAACTCGGCTGGGCCATGATCTTCAGTGGTTTGGCAGTTATGATGTAGCTTGGCAGTTGTCTTAGTTATCTAGTGCTGCTATAACAGAAATACCACAAGTGCATGGCTTTAACAGAGAAATTTATTCTCTCACAGTCAAGTAGACCACAAGTCCAAATTCAGGGCATCAGCTCTAGGAGAAGGCTTTCGCTCTCTGTTGGCTGTGGAGGAAGGTCCTTGTCATCAGTCTTCCCTTGGTCTTGGAGCATCTCAGCACAGGAACCTCAGGTCCAAAGGATGCACTCTGCTCCTGGTGCTGCTTTCTTGGTGGTATGAGGTTCCCAATTCTCTGCTTGCTTCACTTTCGTCTTATCTCTTCAGAGATAAAAGGTGGTACAGGCCATACCCCAGGGAAACTCCCTTTACCTTGGATCAGGGAGGTGACCTGAGTAAGGGTGGTGTCACAATCCCACTCTAATCCTCTCAACATAAAATTACAATCACAAAATGGAGGACAACCACACAATACTGGGAATCATGGCCTAACCAAGTTGATACACACATTTTTGGGGGGACATAATTCAATCCATGACAGCAGTCTTATAATGATGCAATCACATCCATGATGAGATCTGATACAATATGATCACCTCTGTGATGGGGTCTGCTGTGAGTAGCCAATCAGCTGAAAGGGAATTTCCATGGAGGTGTGGCCTGCATCCAATATAAGTGGACTTTCTAGCAAGTCTCACTGGCTTTTCAGCTCTGAATCCTACAGCTGGCTTCTTTTCTTCTGATCTCTGGTTCTTGGGGCTTGAGCTAGCAACTTACCTGTGGGTCCTGGGATTAATCAGTCTCTGCAGATTGGATCTTGGGTTTATCAGTCTCTGAAGCTACTTGAGTTGGGAGAACCCTCCAGCCTGACCCACAGATTCGGGACATGCCAGCCTCTACAACCACATGAGCCATTTCCTTGATATATACCCACCTTAAGACATTTGGTAGCAGAAGTGATTCTAAAAAAAACAAAATTGTGAAGATCTGTTTTCTAAATTGGTTCTCAAGTCTGGTTAATCTTAAAGATGTTGATGACTGTTTTCAGTAATAAAGATGGCAATGCTTTCCACAATTTTGTCATAATGAGAAGTATAAGAATAGCTGGTTCATTGGTCCTATTTTCACTAGACGAAGGGGTGAGATAAAGAAATAGGCTCAGGGCTTCAGAGTCAAAGCTCCAGTGCTGCATAAATGACCTCCAAGTTTCCATTTGTGCCTTGAAAGAAATCCTTATTCCTTGTAGTAACAGAGCTGATATTTCCAAAAACCAAACCCAGAGTCTTATCTCAAGAGTGGCTGAATTATGATGTCAACGGAATTCCCAAATCTGAGTGGTTACTGAAAGTGAGGGCACTGATTGGGAAGAAATGGGATCCTGAAACTTGAGATGGGGATGTATGGGCAAATAATCAAGAAGCTGCGGACCAAACCAAACCAAACCCAGTGCTGTCGAGTCAATTCTGACTCATAGCGACCCTATAGGACAGAGCAAAACTGCCCTATAGAGTATCCAAGGAGCGCCTGGTGGAGTCGAACTGCCGACCCTTTGTTTAGCAGCCGTAGCACTTAACCACTATGCCACTAGGGTTTCCAAGCTGTGGACAGTGCCCCTAAATTCCATTGAATCACTCCTCCCAACAGAACTGGCCCTCTCATTCTCATCTGAAGAGATTACTCAAACCACCCTCCCCAGTAAAACTGTTAGCCCCTCCACCCCCATCTAATGAGATTAACTCAGCTGTGTCTGAAGAACTTTTGTCTGAGTCCTTGCCTGGGGCATCACCTGAAGCAGATGTTTTACCAGACAATGCTGAATGTTGTCAAAACATATCCCCATCACCCATTTTGGCTTTCAGACCTATAACTAGACTTAAGTCCCAAAAAGCCCCAAAAGATGAAGTACAAAGTGTGATACATGAGGAGGTACACTACACCCCAACAGACCAGCTTGGTTTTCCTGATATGTACAAACAGAAACCTGTGGAATATGTGTGAGAATGGTTATTAAGGGTGTGGGATAATGGTGCAAAAAACATAAAGATGGATCATTCTGAGTTTATTGATATGGGCCTGCTAAGCCCAGATTCTTCATTCAATGTTTCAGCTCAAGAGGTTAGAAAAGGATCTAATGGTTTATTTGATTAGGTCACTGAAGCATGGATTACATGGTGGCCTACACTAAATGAAGCCGAAGTACTAGGCCTACCTTGGTATGCGGTAGTAGAAGATAATCAAAGGCTTATGGAAATTGACATATTAGAGTGAATTTATCAGGTTAGACCCACACACAGAGTTCTCAAAGAACATAGTTTTTACCACAATGGTGAGGAAAAAAATTGTGAAGGGAGCCCAGCATTCTTAAAGACTGGTGTGGTTGCTATTTTATTTAAGTCAGATTTGATAGTGGCAACTGCACTGTTTTAGTCATCTAGTGCTGCTATAACAGAAAATACCACAAGTGGATGGCTTTAACAAAACGAAATGTATTTCCTCACAGCGAAACAGACTAAAAGTCCAAATTCAGGGTGTCAGCTCCAGGGAAGGATTTCTCCCTCTGTCGGCTCTGGAGGAAGGTCCTTGTCCTCCATCTTCCCCTGCTAGAGGAGCTTCTCAGGTGCAGGGACCCTGGGTCCAAAGGATGCACTCTGCTCCAGGTGCTGCTTCCTTGGTGGTATGAGGTCCCCAACTCTCTGCTTGCTTCCCTTTCCTTTTATCTCTTCAGAGATAAAAGGTGGTGCGGGCCACACCCCAGGGAAACTCCCTTTACACTGGATCTGGGTGGTGACCTGAGTAAGGGTGGTGTTACAATCCCACTCTAATCCTCTTAACATAAAATTATAATCACGAAATGGAGGACAACCACACAATACTGGGAAGCATGGCCTAACCAAGTTGACACATATTTTTTGGGGGGACACAATTCAATCTATGACATGCACTAACTGAATTAAAACACCTAACTACACTGGGGCTGAATGGATCCCATGGTGGTAGGGGCCAAGTCGTGGCACTCAGTTGACAAAGACAAGGTGAAGCATCGATACCATAATGGACAGTGGAGTCAAAGTAGTAATCAGAATAGTCTGACTGGTATGGACTTATGGTGTTGGTTACTTGGTCATGGTGTTCCTGGAGGCAAATAGATGGGAAATCTACTAAATATTTACTTCACCTGTACAAGCAGAATGCTAGGTCAAGTGAATAGCAGTCTAACTCAAATTGCCAGAATAGAGAGTCACAGCCCCTTAATCAATTCTGAGACTTGAGCAAGTTTAAAGATCCACAACCCCTTGATTGAAGTGGAGGCTGGGTTCCACTGGGGAAAGACCTCACTACACTGCCAAAAATTTATACTGTTAATCTTTCTCCCAGCCTTCCCCAAAGGAATCTATGCCCTTTTATAAGAGTGACTGTTCATTGGAGAAAAGGCAGTAATCAGACTTTTCAGGATTACTGCACTGACACTAATCCTAGGAGACCAAAATATCACTGTGGCCCACCAGTCAGAGTGGGGGCATATGGAGGTCAGGTTATTGATGGAGTCTTGGCCCATGTCTGTCACAGTAGGTCCAGTGAGTCCCCAAATCCATCCTGTAGTGATTTCCTCAGTTCCCCAATGCATAATTGGAATAGATATACACAGTAACTGGAAGAGGCCTCACAGTGGATCCCTAACAAAGGGACTAAGGGCTATTATGGTAGGAAGACAAGTGGAAGCCATTAGAACTGCTCCCACCTAGGAAAATAGTAAAACAAAACCAATACCACATTCATGGAGGGATTACAGAGATTACTGCCACCATCAAGGACTTGAAGGGTGCAGTGTGGTGATTTCCACCACATCCTCATTCAACTCACCTATTTGGCCTGTGCAAAAAACAGCAGGATCTTGGAGAATGACAGTGGGTTATTGAAAACTTAACCAGGTGGTGACTCCAGTTGTAGCTTGTTTTCCAGATTGCTTGAGCAAAGTAATACATTTCCTGGTACCTGATATGCACCTGTTGATCTGGCCAATGTCTTTTTGTCCATACCTGTTTCGAGGGACCACCAGAAGCAGTCTGCTTCAGCTGCAAGGCCAACAATACACCTTGAGTATCCTACTTCAGGGTTTATCAACATTCTGGCCTTATGTCATAATTCAGTCCAAAGGGAGCTTGATCGCCTTTCCCTTCCACAAGACATCACACTGGTCCATCACACTGATGACATTATGGTGATTGGACCTAGTAAAGAAGAAGTGTCTGTGACTCTGGACTAATGGTAGAATGTTTGTGTGCTAGAGGGTGAGAAATCTGTCAGTGAAATTTCTAGGGGTTCAGTGGTGTGGGGCATGTCAAGACACACCTACTAAAGAGAAGGGTAAATTATTGCATCTGGTCCCTCCCACAACAAAAAGGGAGCCCCAATGCCTAGTGGGACTCTTTGGATTTTGGAGGCAACATGCCTCTCATCTTGGTGTGCTACTCCAGCCTATTTGTCAAGCGTCTTGAAAAGCTGCTAATTTTGTAGGGTTCCAGGGCAAAAGATGGCTGTGCAACAGATTCAAGCTGCCATGCAAGGGGCTCTGCCACTTGGGCCATATAATCTGGCCGATCCAATGGTGTCTGAAGTGTCAGCAGCAGATAGAGATGCTGTTTGGAGTTTTGGGCAGGCCCCTATTCATTAATCATAGTGCAGATCCCTACTAACTTGGAGTAGAGCCTTGTCATCCTCTGCAGATAACTACTCTCCTTTTGAGAAACAGCTTTTGGCTTGTTACTGGGCCTTAACAGAGACTGAATGTTTAACCATGGGCCATCAAGTCACCAGGCAGCCTCAGCCACCCATCATGAACGGGGTGTTGACTGACCCACAGAATCATAAAATAAGATGTGCACAGCAGCACTCCAATATTAAATGGAAGTGTTATATATGATATCAGGCCCCAGAAGGACCTGAAGGCACAAGTAAGTTGCATGAGGAAATGGCCCGAATACCCATGGTCTCCACTTCTGTCACATTACCTTTCACCTCCTGGTGTGCACCTATGGCCTCATGGGTAATTCCTCATGATCAGTTGACTGAGGAAGAGAAAACTTGTGCCTAGTTTACGGATGGTTCCGCATGATATGTAGGCATCAGCAGATGGTGGACAGCAGCAACACTACAGTCCCTTTCTGGGATACCCCTCGAGGGTGGTGGTGAAGGGAAATCCTCTCCAATGGGCAGGACTTCGAGCAGTGCACCTAATTGTTCACTTCACTTGGAAGGAAGGAGAAATGGGTCAGATGTGTGATCGTATACTGATTTATGGGCTGTGGCCAATGGTTTGGCTGGTTGGTCAGGGACTTGGAAGGAACATGACTGGAAAATTGGAAACAAGGAGGTATGGTGAAGAGGTATGTGGATAGATCTCTCTGGATGGACTAAAGAAGTGAAGGTACTTGTGTCTCATGTGACTGCTCACTAAAGGGTGACCACAGCAGCGGAGGATTTTAACATTCCAGTGGATAGGATGACGTGTGCTGTAGAAACCAGTCATCCTCTTTCTCCAGCCACTCCTGTTCCTGCCCAATAGGCTCATCAAAAAAGCATCAATGGTGACAGGGATGGAGGTTATGCATGGGCTCGGTAACATGAACTTTCACTCACCAAGGCTGTCTTGGCTACAGCCACTGCTAAGTAAGGTGATCAGCCAGCAACCTGGTAGCAGGTTGATTACATTGGACCACTTTCACCATGGAAAGGGGAGTGTTTTGTTCTTACTGGAATAGACACTTACTCTGGATATGAATTTGCCTTCCCTGCATGCAATGCTTCTACCAAAACTACCATCTGTGGACTTACAGAATGCCTTATTCACCATCATGGTATCCCACACAGCATAGCCTTGGATCAAGGGACTCACTTCACAGCAAATGACGTGCAGCAATGGGCCCATGCACATGGAATTCACTGGTCTTGCCATGTTCCCCAACATCCTGAAGCAGCTGGCTTGATAGAACTATGGCATGGCCTTCTAAAGACACAATTATGGTACCAGCTAGGTGGTAATGCCTTACAGGGCTGGGGAAATGTTCTCAGGAAGGCTGCATATGCTCGAAACCAGGGTCCAATACATGGTGCTGCTTCTCCCATAGCCAGGATTCATGCGTCCAGGAATCAAAGGGTGGAAATGGAAGTAACACCAATCACTATTACCTCTAGTAACCCACTTGCAAAATTTTTGCCTCTTGTCCCCACTTCCCTATGCTCTGCGGGTCTAGGGGTCTTAGTTCCAAAGGAGAAATGTTCCCACCTGGAGACAAATCACCGAATCCATCGAACTGGAATCTAAGACTGCTACCTGGCCACTTTGGAATCCTTATGCCTCTGGATCAATAGGCAAAGAAGAGAGTTACCACATTGGCTGGTGTGATTGACCCTGATTACCAAGAGGAAATCAGATTGATGTTACATAATGGAGGTAAGATGAGTATGTCTGGAGATCCCTTAGAGCATCTCTTAGTACTACCATGTCCTGTGATTAAAGTCAATGGGAAACTATAGCAACCCAACTCCAACATAACTACTAAAGGAATGAAGGGTTGGGTCACCCCACCAGGCAAAGATCCACAACCAGCTGTGGTGCTCGCTGAGGGCAAAGAGAGTACAGAATGGGTGGTGGAAGAAGGTAGTTCTAAATACCAGTTACAACCACGTGACCAGCTGCAGAAATGTGGGCTTTGTTATGAGTATTTCTTCCCTGTATGTGTGCATCAAATATTTTTGTTTTCTTCAACTATAAAATATAAGATATAAACATGGCTAGTGCGTTTTCAGTTGTAAACATGGTAGTTGTATCATTTTAGGCTCAAGTATGATTTTATAGATTACGTATGGCTTAGAGAGGTGTGTACAGGTGTCAAGTTGACAGGGAGTGGACTGTGACGGTAAGGTTGTGTGTCAACTTGGCTGGGCCATGATACTCAGTGGTTTGGCAGTTATGATGTAGTCTGGCAGTCTTATAATGATGCAATCACCTCCATGATGAGGTCTGATAGAATGTGATCACCTCCATTATGGGATCTGCTGTGAGTAGCCAATTAGTGGAAGGGGAGTTTCCTTGGGGATGCGACCTGCATCCAATATAGATTGACTTTCTGGAAGGCATCAGTAAATTATGCTTGCTCTAGATCCTGCAGCTGGCTCCTGTTCGTCTGACCTCAGGACCTGGGAAGTTGACCTAGCAGCTTAACTGTCAGTCTTGGGACCGGTCAGCCTCTGAGGTCTGGATCTTGAGTTCGCCAGCCCTTGAAGCTACATGAGTAGGGATAATCTTCCAGCCTGGTACATGGATTTCGGACTTTCCAGCCTCTACAACCGCATGAGCCGTTTCCTTCATAAATATTTTTCTCTTTCTCTCTCTCACTACATATATAGATGTTTCACTGTTTTGCTTCTCTAGAGAACCCAACCTAAGACAGTGGCTGTGAGTGGGAACTAACTTGGTGGCATCTAACAACAACAATGACTTTCCCACACTTGTACTGGGACTACTGGTCTTGAGGTAAATATCCCCCCCAATGAGTTTGCTTTCCTCTAAACCTTTTGCCATGGTGTCTGCTCCAAATCATGGTGACCCCATGTGTGTCAGAGCAGAACTGCGCTCCATAGGGACATGGAGATAGCGGTGTCGGCACCCGGTGGCTGATTTTTCCCAAGTAGATCACCAGGTATCTCTTCCCAGACACCTCTGGGTAGATTTGGACCACCAACCTTTTGATTAACAGCTTAGTTCTTCACCATCTGTGCCACCCAGGAACTCCCAACCCCTACACAAAGCTCTGCAGACCATGCCTATTTCTGTTCCTCCTTTTGAAACTGAATGTGCTAATCTTCCCTGTTGGCTTTACCAGTCCAGGCAGAAATCACAAGAATAAATCAGTGCAGGAGGGGGGCCACATTAATATTAACATTCATACCTTAAACTGTAGGATGTCTTCCTTCCCAGCCCCATCTCCTCCTAACTTGGCCCATGAGTCCCACCACCTGTACATGACACCCACCTGGAGTCGCAGTACCCAACAGGAAGGGCAGTGGCCCAAGGAGTTGTCACATGAGTCTCCTGGACCTGGCTCAGCACTGAGGGTTGGTGATGCTGGGCGGCACCCTGTCACCTGGACCTAATGGTGGGGATGAGCTGGTTTTGCAGCTGTCCTGGCTCTCCGTTGTCGCCCAGGTTCTCACAGATCACACACCAGAGGGGCCACCCTGCACTTGGGGTCCCCTGTGGTACATTGAGGTGACATAGTAGGAAATCTGACATAGGAGGAAAAGGAAAAAGAAAGCCTAAAAGTTTTTGGTGCCTGTTAGTGCCTGGATACCAACTTGCTCTCGAATATCACTGGTGGCAGAACTGTCGGCATAAGTTCACATGCTGGGCATAAAGGCAGGACCCGAGGGTGTGCAGGCTGAGCTAGGTGTAGGGTTTCAGGGAAGCTCCATGCAAAGGGGCTGTCGTGGTGCAGTGGTTAAGTGTTCCACTGCTAACTGAAAGGTCGGTGGTTAGAACCCACCAACTGCTCAACTGAGATGTAGCTGTCGGATTTCCACTCAGAGCGACCCCATAGTGTTTCCAAGGCCATAAATCATTACAGAAGCAGGCTGCCACATCTTTCTCCTGCCGAGCTGCTGATGGTTTCAAGCCACCAACTTTTCAGTTAGCAGGCCATCACTGTGCCACCAGCGCTCCCTTCCATAAAGATTACAGCCTTGGAAAGCTTTGGGGACAGTTCTACTCTTTCCTACAGAGTCGCTATGAGTCCGAACTGACTCCAAGGCAGTGGGTTTGGTTTTTCTCTGATTTTGTTCATGCAAAATCTGAGCAGAGGGGCAAAGAAGACAGAGCAGGAGCAGGAGCAGCAAGAAACAGAGCCAGGGTGCTAACCTAGGGGCTGAGGGTGGAGGTGAAGCTGCAGCTGTGAGCGACGTTTGGGGGACGCAGGCGGGGGCGGATGTGGCCAGTGAGCTGAGGCTGCCACTCAAAGACACCAAATTGACGGGGCGGGTCAGGTGCAAAGGCCTCTGTCTCCAAATCCGAGCCCCTCCAGCTAAGAGTGCTGACGCCCCAGGGCCCACCTGCTCACCTGGGTGGGCGGCGGCCTCTTACCCGCCAGCCCCGCCTTCCCCCGACTGGGCCCGTTCTTCCCACCGCCTGCGCGTGACACCCACCTGGGAGGGCAGTGGCCCGAGGGGCGTCCGCTCAGGGTCTCCCGGGCTGGGCGCGCCCCCTCGCCTGGGCTCGATGGTGGTTCTGGCTCTGCATTGTCGCCCAGTTCTGACGGTGGGGCCGCGAGAGGTGCCACCCTGCGCTCGGGGTCCCTTGCAGCGCATTGCGGCATCACGCACGGCCGCAAGGAATGGCCCCCAGCAGCCCTTTCCGGGAGTAAGGCGGCCAAACGTCCGCGCTCCCGGCCTGCGCCTGGGGGAGTCAGCTCTGCCCGCGGGTCACCTGGAGGAGTCTGCAGCTCCGCGCGCGTCTGCACTGGGAGCAGGTGCCACGAGGGGTGCGTGGTCGGCTCCAAGGCCCCTTGGCGCGGGGTCCGCATGGTCGGAGGTAGTGAGCCGGGGCGCGGTCTACTGGAGTCATAGGTCGTGAGTAGGCGAGGGTCCGCGGGGTCAGAGGTCGTAGTCGGCGGGGGGGGATGGGAGACGGGAGGGTATGTCTTGGTGCGGAGGCCCGGGGTGGGTGGGGTCTGAGGTCGTGCGTAGGCGCAGGATCCCCAGGGCATCATTCGCAACAACCAGAACTGGAAGTGAGAATAAACTCCCACCTGGTGAGCGGATGAACGAAGGAGGTGCTTGTATTCAACGGACGCTGCTCAGCCACGACCCATGATTCCATTTATAAAAATAAGTCCAGAAAAGCACAATGTACAGATAGAAAGCAGGCCAAGAGTTGCCTCAGGCTGCGGTGGGCGCAGGTACTAACAGCAAAGGGGCATGGGAGACCTTTTTTGTGGGGCTGGAAATGTTTCAGAGCAAGATTGTCGTAACACTTGTACAAGTCTATAAATGTACTAAAAGTCATTGATTTGTACACGTCCAATGGGTGAATCTTAAATTATATATCAATAAAAGTGTCAGAAGTATTAAAGGACGAGTTGCAGAGTCAGAGCTCAACCGAGTCACAAACGCCTCTGCGTACAGGCGCCAGCAGCCCAGACTGCACGTCCCATGCCAAGTCCGGGTCATTTTAAAACTCCATTCCATAATTGGAGCGCAACAACGTGGCACTGAAACATACAGGACCTATTCTGCCCGGAACGAGTCTCCCGAGTTCACTAGCTCCTCTTAGCCTGGCGAGGAGGGAGGTCAGATTCCAAGCCAGAAGAGGCCCAGCCTCCTCCATCTCTTCTCTGCACAGCATCACAGGCTGGGCTGAGAGAGGGTGAGGGCAGGGCTGGGCGGGGGCGTCGGGAAGGGACGCAGGCTGAGCCAGGTGTTGGATTTTAGGAAAACTTGTTCATGCAAATACTGAGCTGAGGGTGAACTACGGGACAGAGCAGGGGCAGGAGCTGCAAGAAACAGAAACCAAAACAAACCTTTGCGGTGAAGGCCATTCTGAGTAGAACAGCTTTACTCAGAGTAGAACTGCCCCACAGGGTTTCCAAGGAGCAACTGGTGCACTGAAACTACCAAAACAGAACTAGGGGCCAGGATGAAGGTGCAGCGGGGAGTCGACGTTCTGGGGACGTTTGGGGGGGGGCGGGGCTGGGTGTGGAGAGCGAGCTCAGGCTGCCACTCAAAGACACCAGTGGACAGGGCGGGCCAGAGGAGAGCTGAACAGGAGGCGCTGGCCATACCCTCCATCCTGACGCCTTAGCCTACATGTTCTGAGCCCCCTCCAGCCACGGATGCTGACTCCCCTGGGACCACCCGCTCACCTCGACTGGTGGCCGCCCCACCACTTGTCACGCACCCCCCTCCACCCGGCTTGCCCACCCCCGTGTACGTCCACCTAGCTAGGGGTGGATTAACCAATAAGCAAGGTACGTCCGGGTTTACTTGTTTTTACTAATCTGTACTGCACAATTTCACATGTGTTCCGTGTGCACTAGACTTGTAAAACGCACAAGTAGACTGTGCGTGTACCTTGCTTATGGGGTAATCTGTCCGTGCAAACAGCCCACCCAGCAGTCTGTCCCAGACATCTCTAAAATGTTGATAGTTTGTTCCTCATAGATTACTTCTTAAATTACATTACATTAAAGTGCCAATTAATCCTGACCACCGAGTTTCTTAAATATTTCCTCATTCACCCTAATCTGGCCCTGGTGGGGAGGCAGGTGTGTGGAGCCTGCAGGTCAGAGTCCAGGCCAAAGGAGGCCCAGCCTTCTCATCTCTTGGCCCTTCCACTCTCTCCCTGTTTCCTCCTTCCAGATCATTCCAACACTCAGTGCACTTCTGAATATTGAGCTCCTGCCTTGCTTCTAGTTGTCTCCACGGTTCCCATCAAGGCACAGGATCTAGCTCCCCGCTTTAGTTTCAACTTCCAAATTCATCCTTTATTATAATTTTACTTCCCTGGCTTTGTGGTTGTCGTTGTTTGTTGTTGTTGACTCGATTTCTACGCCTAGCAGCCCCACGTATGCAGAGTAGAACTGCAAGGCTTTCAAGGCTGTGCCCGTTCAGAAGCAGCTCTCCAGGCCTGTCTTCTGAGGAGCCAGCCTCTGGGCGGGTTTGAACCACCTACACTACACAGGGTCTCCTAGGAAGCTAATTCATGAATAATATTTTATAAATATACTTCTTAGATGATCTCATTTTCAAATGATAGTATTGCCACGTTTGACATTTTTTAATGACACAGTAACAATCTTAAATAATTTTTGAATAACTTCAGCTTACTGAAATGTCTGAATTACAGAACACCAGTGTGACTGATGGTGTTAAAATAAATAAGCAAGCAAATAAATACACAAATGATACTTCCAAACAGTTTATGAGATTATACTGAGAAGAATTTCTCAAGTATCTTGATGGTGATTTTTTTCCCATAACATCAATTGCACACTGCTTAAACCATTAAAGATGAAATACCTACAGGATTTAAATTGTCAGAAAATTTAAAAGCCAAGAGCCAAGACAGTGGCCGCTTTTGTAGATCAGATGTATTAATTGAAAATAATTTTTCTCCTGTTAAAAATTCAAATTCCAAAAGTACCTAATTTAGAGTTTTGTATATCTCCATTTCAAAGGTGAGTTTAGGATGTCTCTAGTATCCTTTTTTTTTTTTTTTTTTTGGACATGTTATATGCCTCCTTCCAGTAACTGATACTTTCATCCACAATTCAAGGGTTTTACATTACTTTCCTGTTTCTTTTCAAATTAAGAAAGCATATGCATATGTCATGTTAAAGTCCTGTATTTACCTAACATACTTTCAAAATACTTTGTCATTCATTGTAAGAAAGGGGATAGGCCTTCTGATAAGTGTGCAACTTTTTTTTATTTTCAGGATTTTTCCTTAGAGAGCTTCATTAATTACTTTTACTGAGTTAAAATATCATTTCACAATGATAAATTATATAAAAACTGGTAACCAATTTGCAACAAATGTTAATTTGCAGAGAAGTGCATTTAATACAATCCACATTGCATTTAATCCTCTTCACAGAAGTGAACAAAAGAGAAAATCCCTACATATTATAACCTTCAACCACTTCTCTACCTGCCCTGGTAATTTCCTGACCCAGGCACTGGTCCTGGTCACGTTTCTGACCCTGAACCTGACCCTGGCCATGGTCCAGACCCTGATTCTCACCCTACACCTGGTCCTGGTGGTGCTCTCCCGGAGCTCTATGAGGGTTGGTAACGTTCTGCGTCCTGTGGATACTGGCTACCAAGTGCGTTCCCTTTGGATAATTCATAGAGCTCTACACTTACCACCTCTACACTTTTGGGTATGTATGCTATGATTCAGTACCCAAATCCAATCAGTTGATTATGAACTTTTTTATGGTTAGTTCCAAGGCCAGGTAACAATGGTTGGTACAAGACTGAAATTACAAGGTCTAGATTCAAATCCTGTCTCTAATCACCTCCTATCTTGGAGACCTTGGCCAAGTTAGCAAGTTTCTGAGCTTCAGTTTCTTCATCTGTAGAATAGGGTTAATTATGTTCCCTCTCAGTTGTTGAGATGAAGTCCTTTCTGGCATACAGCAAGAATTCAATATTCATAGCTCTCGTGGCTGTTTTTGTTGTTTTCATTCTTTGTGGTAGGGAGATGAGAGACAGAGGGAGGAGAAGGATAAAGATTCAGTCAAGAGACATTTTCAAGGTGAGGGGTGAGGAGGAAAGATCAGAGATGATGATGGGGTGCAGGAGAATGAGTCCAAAGTCCTGGCTTTCCTGCCTCCATTCCCTCCTGCTCATCTGTGAATGTGGGAGGTAGACTAACCAGATGATCTCTAGCTGGTTAGTCCTGCCAGCTATGACACTGTAGTGTCAGAGAGCAATGGAAATGCCCTCCAAAAGCCAAACATACATTTCCCAGTTTGATCCAAACTTAACACTAAGGCCTGGAAATGTGGGAGTGAGGGGAAGAAATTCTCAGTGGTGAGATTATGAATCATTTCAATACTTTTCAATGCATTTTTTCTGTTTTCTAATTTTCTGCAATAATGTGGCATCAATCAGAATGAAATATCATAATGCCGTACCCAGACATGGAAACCCTGGTGGCATAGTGGTTAAGAAGGACCAAACCAGCAGAGTGCCCTGGGAAGATCTGAGGGTGTCTCTCTCACAAGGGATATCAGTGGCCACAAATAATTGCTGGACATTTGCTATTTTTTATTGTATTTCTAGCCTTTCCCCTCAGTTCCCTATGCTTTTGCTTTTCTAGTTGAAACAGGCCTAAACTAATTCAACCATAAAAAGAATTAGATACTGACACAAGGTGCACCTTGGATGAGCTTCGGAAACATTGAAAACAAAGAGCCACATATTGCGTGATTCCATTTAGATGAAAAATCTATAGCAGGTAAATCCATAGACACAGAAAGCAAATTTGTGAATGCCAGGGGTTATGGGGAGAGGGTACTGGAGAGTGACTGCCTCACGGTTACAGGGTTTCTGTTTGTCGTGATGAAAACGCTCTGGAAACAGACAGTGGTGAGAGCTGAACAGCATTGTAGAAGCACATAAAGCCACTGAATTATACACTTTAAATGATCAGAATATGAAACTTTGTTTTTGATCAAACCTGAAACGGGACACGTGAGGTGGATCTGGAGCAGGTTCTGGAATCTTCATGTGGATCTGAAGGGGACTCCAGAGGCAATGCTTGGTGTGGATCCAGAGCGGGTACTGGAGATAACACTCTATGTGGGTCTGGATCAGGTTCCAGAGGGGACATGTGAGGTGGATCTGGAGCAGGTTCTGGAGGTGTATCTTCATGTGGATCTGGAGTGGGTTCCAGAGGCGATGCTCGTACCAGAGACAATGCTCAAGGTAGATCTGGATAAGGGTCCAGAGCCAATACACTCGATGTGAACGTGGAACAGGTTCTGAAGGTAAATCTTCATGTGCATCTGGAGTGGGGTCTAGAGGTGAATCTTCATGTGGATCTGAAATGTGTTCTGGCAGCAACCCTCAACATGGATCTGAACCATTGTCTGTAGGCCATGTTTGATGTGGAGCAGGTTCTGGAGTGATGTTTGACATGGATCTGGAGCTGGCTCCAAAGGGGATGCTCGAGGGAGATCTGGAGTGGGTTCTGGAGGTGAACCTCCATGTAGATCTGGAGCAGGTTCTGAAAGCAAATCTCTATGTGGATCTGGAGTGGGTTCCAGAAGTGACTCTCAACATCTCAACATAGACTGCAGAGGATTCCAGAAATGAATCTTCATGTGGCTCTGGAGTGGGTTCCTGATGCAATGCTCAGCGTGGGTCTGGAGTAGAATCCTGAGGTGACACTCAGTGTGGTCCAGTAGTGAATTCAGGAGGTGAATCTTCATGTGGGTATGTAGCATGTTCCTCTGGTGTGATGAGTCACTTTCACGAGACCTTTTTTGCCATGGTCTTGTAACTCCCATCCAAGTGATTGGGTGGAACTGTGCAAATAAAGTAATTGTGGCCCACCAAGGGGATTGGTCAGTTTTGCCATCTTGCTAGGCTTAAAATGAGCCATCTCAGAGGCAGGAACAGAGGATCTCACCACCACCGAGAAAGAAAAGCCAGGAGCGGAGCATGTCTTTTGGACCCTGGATCTCTGCACTGAGAAGCTCCTGGAACCAGGAGACTAAGAGAGAGAGAGAGCTGTAACACGAAAGACAGCAAGAAGTGATGGCAGAGAAATGGTGGCAAGGCAGGATACTGGCAGGAGAGGGCATCTATACATGAAGATCCTGGGGTGGAATAACTCTCCCCACACACAGTTCAAGGATCTGAACAGATGATTCAGGGAGAGCAAATCCAAAGGGGCATAAACAAATGAAAGGAGGTGCAGCTTCTCAAAGGGCAGTTGTAAATCAAAGTAAAACTGCGATTCCTTTGACCACCCTGGCATCAGATTGAAAAGAATTAGAGAGAACGATTACATCCTAGGCCAGGCTCTATGCAGGGCCATAGGCACCGTTGTAGACTGCTGTAGCTTCTGACCTGCAGGGGTCATGGTGTTGGGCTCCATGAGATTGCAAGTTGCAAAAAAAAGTATATCATAGTTTAAACCCTGCCCTTTTTGGGTAAAAAGAAGCCTAGTAAGTGTGAGGATGTGTAAAACTGAGAGATGTGGAAGGACAGTCAAGCCAACCTCTCCGCGGGACACCTGGAGTCTGGAGTGAAAACCCTAAAAACCGAAGCGAAATGCAAAAGTAGTCACACTCTAACATGAAGAGAAGGCAGTGTAAAAGGCTTATTTCTGATATTCCTATGTGTCATGGGTTGAATTATGTCCCCCCAAAAATATATGTATCAACTTGGTTAGACCCTGATTCCCAGTATTGTGGGGTTGTCCACCATTTTGTGATTATAATTTTATGTTGAGAGGATTAGGGTAGGATTGTAACACCACCCTTACTCTGGCCACCTCCCTGATCCAAGGTAAAGGGATTTTTCCTGGGGTGTGACCCTCCCCACAGAACCCGGGAAAGGCCTAGGTGTACCCAAGGCCCCATGTTTGAGAAGACAGAGCTGGATTCACACCTGGATCCTCCCTTTTAGCCAGTTTGTGACCCTGGGCCCTCCCCAGTTCCCCCAACTGAACAATAAGGGCCATTCTAGGATCTACTTCATTAGATGTATATAAGACGTTGTTGTTAGGCACCATCGTGGCAGTTCCGACTCATAGCTACCCTAAGCACAACAGAACGAAACACTGCCCAGTCCTGCACCATGCTTACAATCGTTGTCATGCTTGAGCTCATCGTTGCAGCCACTGTGTCAATCCACCTTGTTGAAGGTCTTCCTCTTTTCCGCTGACCCTGTACCTTGCCAAGCATGATGTCCTTCTCCCTCCTGATAACATGTCCAAAGTGTGTAAGATGCAGTCTCGCCATCCTTGCCTCTAAGGAGCATCCTGGCTGCATTTCTTCCAAGACAGATTTGTTTATTCTTTAGGCAGTGCATGGTACATTCAATATTCTTCACCAACACCACAATTCAAAGGCGTCAACTCTTCTTCGGTCTTCCTTATTCATTGTCCAGCTTTCACATGCATATGATGCGATTGAAAATACCATGGCTTGGGTCAGGCGCACCTTAGTCTTCAGAGTGACATCTTTGCATTTCTTCCAAGACAGATTTGTTCGTTCTTTAGGCAGTGCATGGTACATTCAATATTCTTCACCAACACCACAATTCGAAGGCGACAACTCTTCTTTGGTCTTCCTTATTCATTGTCCAGCTTTCACACGCATATGATGCGATTGAAAATACCATGGCTTGGGTCAGGCGCACCTTAGTCTTCAGAGTGACATCTTTGCTCTTCAACACTTTGGAGAGGTCCTTTGCAGCAGATTTACCCAATGCAATGCGTCTTTTGATTTCTTGACTGCTGATTCCATGGCTGTTGATTGCGGATCCAAGTAAAATGAAATCCTTGACATCTTCAACCTTTTCTCCATTTATCATGATGTTGCTCATTGGTCCAGTTGTGAAGATTTTTGTTTTCTTTATGTTGAGGTGCAATCCATACTGAAAGCTGTGGTCTTTGATCTTCATTAGTAAGTGCTTCAAGTCCCGTTCACTTTCAGCAACCAAGGCTGTGTCATCTGCATAACGCAGGTTGTTCATGAGCCTTCCTCCAATCCTAATGCCCCGTTCTTCTTCATATAGTCCAGCTTCTTGTATTTTTTGTTCAGCATACAGATTAAATAGGTATGGTGAAAGAATACAACCCTGACACACACCTTTCCTGACTTTAAACCGATCAGTATCCCCTTGTTCTATCTAAACAACTGCCTCTTGATCTATGTAAAGGTCCCTCATGAGCACAATTAAGTGTTCTGGAATTCCCATTCTTCGCAGTGTTATCCTTAGTTTTTTATGATCCACACAGTCAAATGCCTTTGCATAGTCAATAAAACACAGGTAAACATCCTTCTGGTATTCTCTGCTTTTAGCCAGGATGCATCTGACATCAGCAATGATATCCCTAGTTCTATGTCCTCTTCTGAAACCGGCCTGAATTTCTGGCAGTTCCCTGTTGATATACTGCTGCAGCCATTTTTGAATGATCTTCAGCAAAATTTTGCTTGTGTGTGATATTAATGATATTGTTCTATAATTTCCACATTTGGTTGGATCACCTTTCGTGGGAATAGGCATAAATATGGATCTCTTCCAAACAGTTGGCCAGGAAGCTGTCTTCCACATTTCTTGGCATAGATAAGTGAGCACCTCCAGTGCTACATCTGTTTGTTGAAACATCTCAATTGATATTCCATTAATTTCTGGAGCCTTGTTTTTCACCAGTGCCTTCAGAGCAGCTTGGACTTCTTCCTTCAGTGCTATCGATTCCTGATCATATGTCACCTCTTGAAATGGGTGAATATCGACTAATTCTTTTTGGTATAATGACTCTGTGTATTCATTCCATCTTCTTTTGATGCTTCTTGTGTTGTTTAATATTTCCCCTATGGAATCCTTCACTATTGCAGCTCGCGGCTTGAATTTTTTCTTCAGTTCTTTCAACTTGAGAAATGCCAAGCGTGTTCTTGCCTTTTGGTTTTCCATCTCCAGCTCTTCGCGCATGTCATTATAATACTTTACTTTGTCTTCTCCAGAGGCCCATTGAAATCTCTTCAGTTTTTTTACTTCATCAATTCTTTCTTTTGCTTTAGCTGCTTGACTCTCAAGAGCAAGTTTCAGAGTCTCCTCTGACATCCATCTTGGTCTTTTCTTTCTTTCCTGTCTTTTCAATGACCTCTTGCCTTCTTCATGGATGATGTCCTTGATGTCATTCCACAACTCGTCCCGTCTTCAGTCACTAGTGTTCAATGCGTCAAATCTATTCTTGAGATGGTCTCTAAATTCAGGTGGAATATACTCAAGGTCATATTTTGGTTCTCGTGGACTTGCTCTGATTTTCTTCAGTTTCAGCTTGAACTTACATATGAGCAATTGATGGTCTGTTCCACAGTCGGCCCCTGGCCTTGTTCTGACTGATGATATGGAGCTTTTCCATTATCTCTTTCCACAGATGTAGTCAATTTGATTTCTGTGTGCTCTCCCTGGCGAGGTCCATGTGTATAGTCGCCATTGATGTTGGTGAAAGAAGGTATTTGCAATGAAGAATTCATTGGTCTTGCAAAATTCTATCATTTGATCTCCAGCATTGTTTTATCACCAAGGCCATGTTTTCCAATTACTGACCCTTCCTCTTTGTTTCCAACTTTCGTATTCCAATCACCAGTAATTATCGATGCAATTTCAGACAGCAGCAGCTGATAAAAATCTTCTATTTCTTCATCTTTGGCCCTAGTGGTTGGTGCATAAATTTGAATAATAGTCATATTAAGTGGTCTTCCTTGTAGGCGTATAGATACCTATCCTATCACTGACAGTGATGTATTTCAGGATATATCTTGGAACGTTCTTTTTGATGATGAATGCAACAGCATTCCTCTTTGAGTTGTCATTCCCAGCATAGTAGACTATATAATTATCTGATTCAAAATGGCCAATACCAGTCCATTTCAGCTCACTGATGCCTAGGATATCAATGTTTATGCGTTCCATTTCATTTTTGATGATTTACAGTTTTCCTAGATTCATACTTCATACAATCCAAGTTCCAATTATTAATGGATGTTTGCAGCTGTTTCTTCTCATTTTGAGTCATGCCACATCAGCAAATGAAGGCCCCGAAAGCTTTACTCCATTAATGTCATTAAGGTCGACTCTACTTTGAGGAGGCAGCTCTTCCCCAGTCATCTTTTGAGTGCCTTCCAACCTGGGGGACTCATCTTCCAGCACTATATCAGACAATGTTCCCCTGACGTGTCTGTCGGTTTGTCCTACTGTGGGGGCTTGGGTGTTGCTGTAATGCTGGAAGATATGCCACTGGTATTCAGATACCAGCAGGGTCACCCATGGGGGACAGGTTTCAGCTGAGCTTCCAGACTAAGACAGACTAGGAAGAAGGACCCAGCAGTCTACTTCTGAAAAGCATTAGCCAGTGAAAGCCTTATGAATAGCAGCAGAACATTGTCTGATATAGTATATAAGATAATACCTATAAAACCCATGGGATGGTAACACATGTAGCTCATTGTCTTAGTCATCTAGTGCTGCTGTAAGAAATACTACAAGTGGATGCCTTTAATAAACAGAAGTTTACCCTCTCAGTCTAGTAGGCTAGAAGTTGAAATTGAGGGCTGCAGTTCCAAGGGAAGGCTTTCTTTGTTGGCTCTGGAGGAAGGTCATTGTCATCAGTCTTCCCCTGGACTAGGAGATTCTCCATGCAGGAACCCCAGGTTTAAATGACACGCTGTGCTCCTGGTGCTGCTTTCTTATTGGTATGAGGTCCCCATGTCTCTCTGCTTGCTTCACTCTTTTATCTCTCAAAAGAGATTGGCTCAAGACATAATCCAACCTTGTAGATTGAGTCCTGTCTCATTACTATAACTTCTGCCTAGCCAATCTTTCCCTCTTTGGACTTGATTCCCAGTCTGCACCATGAAAAGAATGGAATTAAGTACAAATCAAATAACATCTCCCTCTGGTATAAACCCTCCAATAACTTCCCCTTATGTTTGGAATCTGACCCAAGTGCCTTGTCTTAGACTAGGGGGTGGGAAGTCTGCACAATGGCTCCCAATTATCCCTCCTCCTGGTTTACACATCCTGTGTCATCTTCTCCCCTTAGTGTGGACTGGACTCAGAGATTCACTTATAAGGAATAAGATAGGGCAAAATCATCTTGGCTTTCTTACATTCTCTATCTCTACCTCACGGAAGCAGCTGGGATGTATGTCCTGCCCTATGGAGAGGGCCACGTGATAAAGAACCAAAGGAGGGTCCTGATCAATAGACAGAGAGGGACTGAGGGCCTGAGTCCAATAGCTTACAAGTAACCGAGACCTGCCAATAACATGGGAGTGAACTTGGAAGCAGATCCTCCCCACTGTCAAGCCTTAGTTGAGACCACAACCCAGTCTCCTGAGACATGTTGAGGCAGAGGCACCAGCTAATCCATGCCCATAGTCTCTGTTCACACAGGCTGTGAGACCCTCCATGTGTATTGTTGTGAGTCACCAAGTTTTGGGGTCATGTTGTCACAGAGCAGCAGATAAATCTTCCTGTCCATATATCCTGGGATCTGTGCCTGCCTTCATGAACGCCCCCCTTCCCAAGTTTGCCTCAGTCATGCTGGCCACTATCTAACCTCCTCTGGACAATTTTACTTCTATCTCTGAGTCTCTGGACCAGCTGTGCCTTTCTCCCTGGCACTCTATCCCCAGACCTGTGCAGGGTCCCTTTTACCGTTCTGGTTGTAGCATCAATGTCACCTCAGTGAGGCTTTTGGACCCCCTATGTAGAATCCCCCCAGCCCTCCCTCATAGCACCCTGTTTTATTTTCACTTAGCACTTGCTCTTTTCTTTTGCATGTATTTGTTTTTGTGATTTTGTCCACTTCCCCTGCAGACTGTGAGCTCCTAAAGGCAGGGAACACGTAGATTGTTTTTGGCACCAACCTAGGACCTAACACAGCCGTGGCACAGGACAAGTGCTCAGGGCACAGTAGCTGAATGAAGAAATGATAGCATCTCGAATTTCTTTCCCATCCCAGAGCAGCTTGGATTGTGGAGGTGTAACCTGATAATAGGCAGGGGGTTGGCCTGAATGGCCTCTGAGTGACAATCCCCTGGCCCCAGTTGGCACAGCAAAGCCCAGGAGGCACCACTGGCAGAAGAGGCTGCCACCCTCTGGTGACCAGCACTAACACTGCAGCCCCAGGCAAGAAACGGACAAAACCCTGAAGACAGCAGGCTCCGTGGGTCTGGTTTGGGGCCCTCAGGAGCTTTCTTTGACCATTCTTTGCCTTCACTGGCCCAGGGGTGTCCACCTCATTCTCGAGACATCCTTCTCACTTTCAAGGCAAATACCCTGATCCCACTTTCACAGGAGGACCCCAAGGCTCCACCAGGGCCTGGTCCTGACCCTGGACCTGGACTCGTGGTCCAGTGCTCTGCTCTGCTCTGCCTGACTACAAGTCCCCAGACCCACAGACCCCAGTTCTCTTGCTGGGGGAATATTCTATTCCACGGAGTAGAAAGCATTTCTAAGGGCCTTGGGGAGCCCTGGCAGTACAATGGTTAAGCACTTGGCTGCTAATCGAAATGTTGGTGGTTCGAACCTACCAGTGGTCCTGTGGAAGAAAAGAGCTGGCAATCTGGTCCCATAAAGATGGCAGCCTAGGAAACCCTACTCCTACAGGGACAGGGTCGCTATGAGCCAGAATAAACTCAAACACAACAACAGCAAGGGTCTTGGAGCGCAGTGGGTCTGACATAGAGAACCAAGGCCAGCACACATTTTCTGAGCCCGTGGAACACTTGGGGTCACCCACTCCAAGTACTCCCAATTTATACAGGAAGCAGCTGGGGCTTTCTGTCCTGTAGCCCCCTTCACTCGGGAGGGGTTCCTTCTAGCTCCAAGGGCCCAGAGTGCTGACTGAAGGATGAGGCACCATCCTCTCTAGGTTGCCCTGGGGATGGTGGCACCCAGCCAGTCTTCTGGGTACCTTGAGGATCTCCTGCTCTTCATTCTGGCATCTCCCACTTCCCATGCTGTGGGCATATGGCTAGGAAACTGGATGCCCCATCCGGAGCTGCCTCTATCCTCTTCTTTTCCCATTGTCACCTCCTTGTAGCCCTCTCCCCCTTTGGCCCCACCCCAGGGTCCCCACTTGTGAAAGTCCAAGTGTGCAAGCATGCACATGTGGGGATACTGAGAAGAAAATAGCCCGAAGTGTGGAGGGGGAACACAAGGGTCTCTCCTTCTTAGGGGCACTCATTCTCAAAGCAAACCCCACGGGAAGGGGGCCTAAGAGCCAGAACCCTTCCTTTTCCTCTGGACTCTGAACCATGTTTGTTTTGTGCGGTCCCTGCCCACCTCTAGGCCTCAGTTTCCCAATTGTACAGTGAGAGGTTGGACACTGAACTGTGCAACCCTGTATTCAGCGGGAAAGGCGCCGGGAGCCCCACACAGCACAGGCGTGGGGGTGATCGTGGAGCTCTGCTCGGGGCTGGGTACATGAGGGCCTGGCTTCCTTAGAGCACCGGCCATGGAACCAGTTCATACGCCAGATCCCACTTTTCCCGCCCCGCTGCTGCATGTTCTGTGCCCCTCCCCCCAATACTCTCCTGGTAGGCTATTTATATTTTCTCTGATTTTTTTTCTTTAATGCCTTTTGCGCATTTTTCTATCATGTGGCTGCTCTTATTGGTTCCTGGGAGCTCCTTATGTACTGGAGATGTTAACCCATCTGTGATGGAGTTGGAAATATTTGTTCTCATTATCATTCTTTGTTTTTTATTTAAAAAAATTATGATTTCATTTGGCATGCATTGTTAAGATGTCAGCTGTCCCCCAATTGATCTATAGATTCAACATAACCACAATAAAAGAATATCAGCAGATATCTTCTTGTGGAAACCGACAGCTGATTCAAAATATGCATAGAAATACAAGGGCCAAGAACACTCAGACACTCTAGTAAAGAAAGCTGGAGGAATTACACTACCGTCTCCATCTCTGGGCTCCTCCGCTCTCCGCCGTCTCCTTCTACAGATCAGTCTAACACCCAGTGAACATTTGAATATTGCGCTCCTTCGCTACTTCAAGGTGTCTCCCAGATTCCCATCAAGGCATGGGATAGTGCCTCTCCCCCCGCCCCCCCCCCCGCCCCTGCTGCTGTTTCAGCTTCCAAATCCTTGGCTTAGAATCCTGACACAGAGTTTGCTGGTTCTGACCCCCTGCGCAGGGTGGGAACCGCCTGGTGCCCCTGCGGGCCAGGATGGACCTGGGCGCCCTTCCAGGGCAAGAGCGGGAGCCTTGCTTCCCCCGGGACCCACCGCCCCGAGGAGGGAGCCGTGGGCTCTTCTGGACCAAACCGGGCGCCCAGTCGGCAGTGAGGACAAAGCCGCCTCTGCATGGCCCAGGCTGCGGAAGAGGGAGCTCGGGCTGCTGCTTCTCCCAGACGCGTTTCTTCAACAGCGAGCACGGACCCTGCATTCTTCAGACTGTCTCCGTGTCAACTT
Source organism: Elephas maximus indicus (assembly GCF_024166365.1). NCBI lineage: Eukaryota > Metazoa > Chordata > Mammalia > Proboscidea > Elephantidae > Elephas > Elephas maximus. The sequence continues at coordinate 11,707,390 of NC_064822.1, read as the reverse complement.
TAGAAGGAGGCCTCCTCAAAGGCATTGCTGGACATTAACTTTTGTATTCCCAAACTAGAATTTATTATCATTTTACTCTCCCGGCTTTAAAGGAAGCGAATCCATCCATAATATTTTATAAATATGCTTATTAGCTGATCTCATTGTCAGATGAGAGTATTGCCGTGTTTGACATTTTCTCATGACCCAATGACCGTCTCAATTTTCAATTAACTTCAGCTTATAGAAATATCTTTTGCAAGACCCCATTGTGACTGGTATACACACATACAAGACAATAGGACAAAACAAACCTAAACCAAAGTAAATATTCAATCCAATTTAATATAAAATAAAGCATAAAATTAGGTTGAATATTAAATAAAATTAAATAAAGTACAAGGTGGGGAGAGAACCATTAGCAGCATCAGCAACCCAAGGCTGATTCCTGTGAAGTGGCCGCCAGACAGTCCTCCCTCCAGCCTTTTCAGCAATTCTGGTACCAGTCGTCCTCCCCACAGCACTACTTCTCTGCTAAGTTTGATAATTTGTTGCAGTGGTCACACAGAACTCACAGACAATACAATTATGAGGTTTATTAGGGATGTAGCAGGTTACAATTCAGGATCAGAAACAACGCAGCCTACAGTTCTTCAATCAGGACAGCTTCTTCTCTCTCAGCCTTGCCCACAGGCAGGCCTGTCTATCAAGCCCTCCACACTTCAGCCCGACCTCTGCCCTACTCCGGCAAGTGTTACAAATATTTTTAGCTCTGCCAATAAGTGCCTGGGGACATCCTATTCTGCCAGTAAGCCTCAGCCCAAGGCTCTCAGCTTTCTCCATTCATGGGTTGGCAAGCACAGCTCTGGCAACAACGGCTCAAATGCACCCCGTTCCTCCAGGAAGCCTCCTGCCTGAAGACGCTGAGTTCCCTTGCTCCGTGGCTTGGCACAAACACTGTAGCTGCCTTGCTTTGTGGGGCGGGAAGGCCATAGTGTCATCTTGAACCAGTCTCCTGTTCCTGCTGCTACCAGATGCCAGTCATGCTTGCCGCCACTTCTCTCTGTCTAAAGCTGTCTCAGATGTTACAACTATCTGCCTCCTGGGTCTAGGAGGTTCTCAACGTAGGGATCCTGGGTTCAAAGGTCACAATCCACTGCTAGCTCATCTTCTTTGTGACAGTAGGTTCTCTGAAACCTAAGCGAAACCTTAACCCTAACCCAAACCCGAACCCAAGCCAAAACCAAAACAAGAATTCAAACCAGAACCATGATCAGAACCAGAACCCTCATATCTCACCCTCACCCTCAACTGCACTCTAACCCTTATCATTAACCCTAACACTAGATCTATTCCTAAGCATAACACTAATCTTAACCCTAGATTAAGCATATCACTAACCCAAACAAGATCTTTAGTCTTAAATATACCCCAAAACAGAATTGGTACCCGAACCTTAATCTTAACACTAAAACTAAATGTAACCATACTCTATCCATATTCTTAGTCCTACCCTAACCCTAATCCTAGACCTACACCCAAACTTAAACCTCACCCTAACACGAACACCAAACTTAACACTAGCCCTAACCCTAACACTAACCTAGCCCTATTCTAGTCCATACTATATGCCTAAACCTAAACCTAACTCCAACCCTAAACTTTATTCTAACCCTAACCATAGCACTACTTTTAACTGTAACCTTAACTCTAAACCTATTCCTATCCCTATGACTAGCAATCACCCCATCTCTAGGAATAACTCTGACCCTAAGCCTAAACATACTTCTAGCCCTAGCCCTAAAACTAACTGTAACTCTAAGCCTAATCCTAGATCAAAACCTAATTTAGACACCAACCTTAACAAAAACTTAAAACAGATCTAACTATAACCCAAACCCTAAACCTAAACTTATCCCTAGATCTAAACTTAACATTAACAGTAACCTTAGCCACACCCTAGATTTAACCCTGAATTTAATCCTAATCATAGGCCTGACCCTAACTCTAATTCAAACCCTAAGCCTAGCACTAAACCTAACATTAGATCTGTAGGTAAATCAAACCCTAACGATGATCTAACCCTAACTTTAACACCTAAAACTAAATCTAACCTTAACCCAGTCCCTAATCCTAGCCCTATCCCTAGATCTAACAATAAAACTAACCCTAATCCTAAACCTAAACCAAGAATTAAACCTAAGCTTAACCTTGACCCAAGTTCTAACCCTAACTTTAACCTTAAGTTTAACCCTTACTCTAGATCTAACACTAACACTACACCTAATCCTAATCCTGGATTGAACCCTACTACTAACCCTCAACCGAACTCTAACCCTACATCTAACCCTAACCCTGTCACTAACCATAACCCTAAATTTAACATTAACCCTAACCCCAAACCTAATCCTAACCCTAGATGTTATACAAAGCTTAACCATACATCCAAACAACCCTAACTCTAATTCCAACCCTAAATCTAGATATAACCCAAACCCTAACTTTCACCCTAATTCTAAAAGTAAGCATAACCCTAGATTTAAGATTAAATCAAACCCAAACCCTAACTCTAACCCCTAACACCAACCCTAACTTTATGTCTAACACTAATCCTATAACACTGTAACACAAGGACAGGAATGTTCCCAGTACATTCTGTGAATGAGAAAACAAGGTACAGTTCTTCCCATGCAAGTACATGAAGTCAAAAATGTTTTACAAGTTTTCAAAGTACACTTTGTATTACAAGGATGGGAAAGATTCCCATACATAGAGTGGAATTGAGAAACTAATACACACTTTCTCCCATTCAAGTACATGAAGTCAAAAGAGTTTTACATGTTTTCAAAGTACACTTTGTGTTACAAGGATGGGAAAGTCCCCAATACATTCTCTTAATTAGAAAACAATGTACAACTTCTTCCATTTAATTACATGAAATTAAAAGAGTTTTACATGTTTTCAAAGTACACTTTGAGTTACAACATGGGAATGTTTCCATATATTCTGAAAGTGATAAAATAGTGTACAGTTTCTCCCATTTAAGTACATGAAGTCAAAGGGGCTTTAAGTGTTTTCAAAGAACTTTCAAAGAGCTTCGAAAAGAAAGTTACCAATACATTCTGTAATGAGAAAAAAATGTAGAGTTTCTCCCACTCAGCATATGAATTCAAGTTTTCAAAGAACACTTCGTGTTACAAGAAAAGTTCCAATGTATTGTCTGAATGAGAAACCAATATACATTTTCTCAAATTCAAATAGAAGGAAAAAGAGTTTTATCTGTTCTCAAAAAAACATGTTGTGTTACAAGAATGGGAATGTTCCCAATACATTCTGTGAATGAGAAAATAATGTACACTTTCTCCCACTCAAGTACAAGAAGTTAACAGAATTTTATATATTTTCAAAATATACTTTGTGTGACAAGTACAGGAAAGTTCCCAATACATTGTATGAATGAGAAACCAATACACAGTTTCTCCAATACAAGTACGTAAAGTTAAAACTGTTTTGAATTATTTTCTCTTTCACACAATGTATTGGGAAATTCCCATCCTTGGAACACAAAGTGTACTTTGAAAACATGTAAAACTTCTTTGACTTCAAGTATTTGAATGAGAGAAACTGTACATTGTTTTCTCATTCACGAAACATATTGGGAACTTCCCTGTTTTCATGACACAAATTGTCTTTGGTAATAGGTAAAACTCTTTTGACTTAATCTATTTGAATGAGAGAAACTGTGTATTGGTTTCTCAGTCACAGAATACGTTGGGAAATTTCCTGTTCTTTTAACAAAAAGTGTACTTTGAAAACACATAAAACCCTTTTGATTACATGTACTTGAATGGGAAAAACTGTATTGTTCTCTCCTTCACAGAATGCATTGGGAACATTTCCATGCTTTGAACACAAAGTGTTTCTTGATAAAGGGTAAAATTATTTTGAATTCATCTACTTGAATGACAGAAACTGTATATTGGTTTTGAATTAACACTTTCTCATCCTTGTAACACAAAGTGTACTTTGAAAACTTGTAAAACTCTGTTGACTTCGTGTACTTGAGCGAGACATGTCTTGGGAACTTGCCCATCCTAGTAACATAAAGTGTAATTAGAAAACATGTAAAACTCTTTTGACTTCATGTCCTTCAAAGGGAGAAACTAATTTTTTATCATTCACACAATGTATTAGAATCCTTCTCATCCTTGTTATACAAAGTGTCTTTAGAAAACACGTAAAAGTCTTTTGACTTCATGTACTTGAATGGGAGAAACTGTACATTATTTGTTCATTTACAGAATGTGTTGGGAACATTCCCGTGCTTGTAACACAAAATGTTTCTTGATAACATGTAAATTCTTTTGACTTAATCTACTTGGTTTTTAATTCTCACAACGTATTGGGACCTTCCTGTTCCTGTAACTCAAGGTAAACTTTGAAAACAAGTAAAATCTGTTGTCTTCATGTACTTAAGTAGGAAAAACTGTACATTGTTTTCTCATTAACAGAATGTATTGCGAACATTTCTGTGCTTATAACACTAAGTGTACTTTGAAATTATGTAAAACTGTTGACTTCATGTACTTGAGTGAGAAAAATTGCATACTGGTTTCTCATTCACAGACCGTATTGAAAACTTTCCTGTTCTTTCAACAGAAAGTGTACTCTGAAAACATGTAAAATTCTTTTTATTTATGTACTTGAATGCAAGAAACTACATTGTTTTCTCATTCAAAGGATGTACTGGGAACATTCCCATCCTTGTAACATAAGATTTTTTTTTTTTTTTTGAATTGTGCTTTAGGTAAAAGTTTACAGAACAAATTAGTTTCTCATTAAACTATTAATACATATTTTTTTGTGACATTTATTGCCAACCCCACAACATTGTCAACATGCTCCCCATCGCAACCTTGGGTTCTCCATTTCCATTCATCCAGCTTTCCTGTTTCCTCCCACCTTCTTGTCCTTGCCCCTGGGCTGGTATACTCATTTAGTCCTATATATGTGGTTTAATTTTGTCTGTTATTGTTTGTTTTATAGGTCTGTATAATCTCTGGCTGAAGGGTGAACCTCAGGAGTGACTTCAGTACTGAATTAAAAGGTCGTCAGGGAAGCATACTCCTGGGATCTCTCCAGTCTTTGCCAGAATAGTAAGTTTGGTCTTTGTGTGTGTGTGTGTGTGAGAGAGAGAGTTTGAATTTTGTTCTACATTTTTCTCCAGCTCTGTCTGGGACCCTTTTTGTGATCCCTGTCAGAACTGTCAGTGTCGGTAGCTGGGCACCATCTAGTTGTGCTGGACTCAGTCTGGTGAAGGCTGTGGTTGTTGTGGTCCATAAGTCATTTAGACTAATTTTTCCCTAGTGTCATTGGTTTTCTTCATTCTCCCTTGCTCCAGACAGGATGGCACCAGTAGATATAATTTAGATGATGCTCACAAGCTTTTTTTAAATTTTTTTTTATTGAATTTTAGACGCAGGTTTACAGAACAAACTAGTTTCTTGTCAAACAGTATACACATTGTTGTATGACATTTTTTAACAACACCACGACATGTCAGCACTCTCCATTCTGTTCTCAACCCTGGGTTCCCTATTACCAACTTTCTTGTTCCCTCCTGCCTTCCAGTCCCTGCCCCAGGGCTAGTGTGCCCGTTTATTCTTGTTTTGTTCCATGGGCCTGTTCAATCTTTGGCTGAAGCATAAACCTCAGGAGTGACTTCATTACTGAGCTGATAGAGTGCCCAGGGGCCATACTCTCAAGGTTTCTCCAGTCTCTGTCAGGCCACCAAGCCTGGTATTTCTTTTTGAGTAGGAATTTTGCTCTACATTTTTCTCCAGCTCTGTCCAGGACCTTCTATTGTGATCCCTGTCAAAGTAGTCAGTGGTGGTAGCTGCACCATCTAGTTGTACTGGACTCAGTCTGGTGGAGGCCATGGTAGAGGTGGTCCATTAGTCCTTTGGACTAATCTTTCCCTTGTATCTTTAGTTTTCTTCATTCTTCCTTGCTTCCAAAGGCTTGAGACCAATGGAGTGTCCTAGATGGCTGCTCATAGGCTTATAAGACCCCAGACACTACTCACCACAGCAGAATGTGGAACTTTTTCTTTATAAACTATGTTATGCCAATTGAGCTAGATGTTCCCTGAGACCACAGTCCCCACAACGCTCAACCCAGCAATTCAGGCCCTCAGGGAGTTTGGATGTGTCTATGGAGCTATGACCTTGCCTTGTGCAGGTTGTGCTGGTGTGCCCAATATTGTGTAATGTCTTACCCTTCACCAAAGTTACCACTTATCTATTATCTATCAGGAAACCCTGGTGGCTTAGTGGTTAAGTGCTACTGCTGCTTACTAAGAGGTCAGCAGTTCAAATCTACAGGGCCCTGCTTGGAAACTCTGTGGGGCAGTTCTACTCTGTACTATAGGGTTGCTATGAGTAGGAATTGACTCGATGGCAAAGGGTTTTTTTTGTTTGTTTGTTTGTTTATTAAGTGTTTTCCATCCCCTTCCCTTCCTTCCCTCATAACCACCAAAGATTGTTTCTTTTTCTATGTAAACCTTTTCATGAGTTTTTACAGCAGTGGTCTCCTACAACATTTGTCCTTTTGTGATTGACCTATTTCACTCAGCATAATGCCCCCCAGATTCATTATGAGATGCTTCACAGATTCATCATTGTTCTTTATCGTTGTGTAATACTCCATTGTGTGTATGTACCACAGTTTGTTTATCTATCCATCTGTTGATGGGCATCTAGGTTGTTTCCATCTTTTTGCTATTGTGAATGATACTGCAGTGAACACGGGTGCGTATGTTTATTTGTGTGAATACTCTTATTTCTCTAGGATATATTCCTGTATTGCTGGATCATAGGGTATTTCTATTTCTAGCTTTCTAAGGATGCACCATATCGTATTTCAAAACAGTTATATCATTTCACATTCCCACCAACAGTGCATAAGATTTCTGATCTCCCCAGAGCCTCTCCAACATTTGTTATTTTCTGTTTTATTGATTCGTGCCAGTAATGCTGGGATGAGATGGTATCTCATTGTGGTTTTGGTTTGCATTTCTTTGATGACTAGAGATCCTGAGCATTTCCTCATGTGTCTGTTGGCCTCTTGAATGTCTTCTTTGGTGAAGTGTCTTTAATTAGATTGTCTTTTTGTTGTAGAGGTGTTGAATTTTCTTGTAGATTTTAGAGATCAGGCCTTTGTCTGATTTGTAACTGCCAATTTGTTTTTCTGGGTCTGTAGGTTCTCTTTTTGCTCACGAGTTTTAAGACCCCAGACTCTACTCACCAAAGTGGAATGTAGAATATTTCTCTACAAACTATGTTATGCCAATGGAGCTGGATGTCACCCAAGACCATGGTTCCCTGCCCTCAGCCCAGTAACTTGGTCCCTTAGGGAGATTGGATGTCATCTTCTATGGTTTTGCCTTGGTCAAGTTGTGCTGAGTTCCTGGTATTGTGTACTGTTTTACCCTTCACCAAAGTTACCACTTATGTATTTTCTAGTTAGTGTTTTTCCCTCCCTACTCTTCCCCTCCCTTGTAACCATCCAAGGTTGTTTCTGTGTGTAAAACTTTTCATGAGTTTGTATAACAGTGGTCTCATACAGTATTTATCCTTTTGTGTTAGACTTATTTCACTCAGTGTAATGCCCTCCAGGTTCATCGATGTTGTGAGATGTACACCATGTTTTTTGATAACAGGTAAAACTCTTTTTATTTCATCTATTTGAATAGAGAAATTGCATATTGGTTTCTCATTCACACAATGTATTGGCATGGTTTCTGTTCCTGTAACAGAAAGTGTTCTTTGAAAGCGTGTAAAATACTTTTAATTTCATGTAACTGAATGGCAGTAAATGTGCATTGTTTGCTAATTCAAAGAATGTTTTGGGAACTTCCCCTTCCTTATAACACAAAGAGTTTTTTGATAATGAGGTAACTCATTTGACATTCTTTACTTGAATGAGAAAAACTAAATAATTCTTTGTTGTTCACACAATGTATTGGGATCTTTCACATACTTTTTATTCAAAGTATACTTTGATAAAACGTAAAACTGTTTTGAATTCATGTACTTGAATTGCTGAAACTCTACATTATTTTCTCCTTCACAGAATGTATTGGGAACATTCCTGGGCAGCAAAACAAAGTGTTTTTTAACGGGTAAAACTCTTTTGACTTCAGCTACTTTTATGAGAGGCAGTGTATATTTATTTCTCACTCACACAATGTATTGGGAGCTTTCTCTTCCTTGTAACTCAAAGTATACTTTGAATTCATGTACTTGAATGGAATAAGCTATACATTGTTTTCTCAAACACAGAATATGTTGGAAACGTTCCTGTACTTGTAACAGAAAATGTACTTTGAGAACATGTAAAACTCTTTTGACTTCATGCATTTGAGTGAAAGAAACTGTACATTGTTCTCTCATTGAACAAAATTTATTGGGAACGCTCCTGTGCTTGTAACACAATGTGTCTTTTGATTACAGGTAAAAATATTTTGAGTTCATCTACTTGAATGAGGGAAACTGTATATTGGTTTCAGATTCACACGAAGTATTGGGAACTTTCCTGTTTTTATAACAAAAAGTGTACTTTGAAAAAATGTAAAACTCTTGATTTCATGTACTTGAATGGAAAAAATTTTACATTGTTTTTATCATTCAAAGAATGTATTGAGAACTTTTTAATCCTTGTAGCAAAGAGTTTACTTTGAAAATATGTAAAACTCTTTAACTTTGTGTAATCAAATGACAGAAACTGTACAATGTATTCTTATTCACAGAGCGTATTGGAAACATTCAAGTGTTTGTAATACCAAGTGTATTTTGAGACCATGTAAAACTTTTTTGACTTCACGTACTTGAATGGGAGAAACGGTATATTGCTTTCTCATTTGAAGAATTTACCGGGAACATTTTCATGCTTGTGACTCAATGGGTACTTTGAAAACATGTAAAACATTTTTTTTTTTTACTTCAAGCACTTGAATGGAAAACTGTATATTGCTTTCTCTTTAAAAGAATGTACTGGCAACATTCCCATGCTTGTAACACAATGTGTTTTTTGATAACAGCCAAAAATATTTTGAATGAGAGAAACTGCATATTGACTTTTCATTCACACAATGTACTGTGAATTTTCGAGTTTGTGTAGCCAAAAGTATACTTTGAAAACACATAAAATTGTTTTGATTTCATATAGTTAAAGGGAAGAAACCATACATTGTATTCTCATTCAATGAAAGTATTGGGAACTTACCAATCCTTGTAATACAAAGCTTTTTTTTTTTTAACTTTTATTAAGCTTCAAGTGAACGTTTACAAATACAGTCAGTCTGTCACATATAAGTTTACATACATCTCACTCCCTACTCCCACTTGCTCTCCCCTTCTTGAGTCAGCCCTTTCAGTCTCTCCTTTTGTGACAATTTTGCCAGCTTCCCTCTCTCTCTATTCCCCCATCCCCCCTCCAGACAAGAGCTGCCAACACAATCTCAAGTGTCCCCCTGATATAATTAGCTCACTCTTCGTCAGTGTCTCTCTCCCACCCGCTGACCAGTCCCTTTCATGGCTGATGAGTTGTCTTCGGGGACGGTTCCTGTCCTGTGCCAACAGAAGGTCTGGGGACCATGACCGCTGGGATTCCTCTAGTCTCAGTCAGACCATTAAGTTTGGTCTTTTTATGAGAATTTGGGGTCTGTATCCCACTGATCTCCTGCTCCCTCAGGGGTCCTCTGCTGTGCTCCCTGTCAGGGCAGTCATCGATTGTGGCCGGGCACCAACTAGTTCTTCTGGTCTCAGGATGATGTAGGTCTCTGGTTCATGTGGCTCTTTCTGTCTCTTGGGCTTTTAGTTGTCGTGTGGCCTTGGTGTTCTTCATTTTCCTTTGCTCCAGGTGAGTTGAGACCAATTGATGCATCTTAGATGGCTGCTTGTTAGCATTTAAGACCCCAGACGCCACATTTCAAAGTGGGATGCAGAATGATTTCATAATAGAATTATATTGCCAATTGACTTAGAAGTCCCCTTAAACCATGGTCCCCGCCCTTGCTCCGCTGACCTTTGAAGCATTCATTTTCTCCCGGAAACTTCTTTGCTTTTGGTCCAGTCCAATTGAGCTGACCTTCCATGTATTGAGTGTTGGCTTTCCCTTCACCTAAAGCAGTTCTTATCTACTGATTAATCAATAAAAAACCCTCTCCCACCCTCTCTCCCTCCCCCCCTCGTAACCACAAAAGTATGTGTTCTTCTCAGGTTTACTATTTCTCAAGATCTTATAATAGTGGTCTTATACAATATTTGTCCTTTTGCCTCTGACTAATTTCGCTCAGCATAATGCCTTCCAGGTTCCTCCGTGTTATGAAATGTTTCAGAGATTCGTCACTGTTCTTTATCGATGCGTAGTATTCCATTGTGTGAATATACCACAATTTATTTACCCATTCATTCGTAGATGGACACCTTGGTTGCTTCCAACTTTTTGCTATTGTAAACAGAGCTGCAATAAACATGGGTGTGCATGTATCTGTTTGTGTGAAGGCTCTTGTATCTTTAGGGTATATTCCCAGGAGTGGGATTTCTGGGTTGTATCGTAGTTCTATTTCTAACTGTTTAAGATAACGCCAGATAGATTTCCAAAGTGGCTGTACCATTTTACATTCCCACCAGCAGTGTATAAGAGTTCCAATCTCTCCACAGCCTCTCCAACATTTATTATTTTGTGTTTTTTGGATTAATGCCAGCCTTGCTGGTGTGAGATGGAATCTCATCGTAGTTTTAATTTGCGTTTCTCTAATGGCTAATGATCGAGACCATTTTCTCATGTATCTGTTGGCTGCCTGAATATCTTCTTTAGTGAAATGTGTGTTCATATCCTTTGCCCACTTTTTGATTGGGTTGTTTGTCTTTTTGTGGTTGAGTTTTGACAGAATCATGTAGATTTTAGAGATCAGGCGCTGGTAGGAGATGTCATAGCTGAAAATTCTTTCCCAGTCTGTAGGTGGTCTTTTTACTCTTTTGGTGAAGTCTTTAGATGAGCATAAGTGTTTGATTTTTAGAAGCTCCCAGTTATCGGGTTTCTCTTCATCATTTTTGGTAATGTTTTGTATTCTGTTTATGCCTTGTATTAGGGCTCCTAGGGTTGTCCCTATTTTTTCTTCCATGATCTTTATCGTTTTAGTCTTTATGTTTAGGTCTTTGATCCACTTGGAGTTAGTTTTTGTGCATGGTGTAAGGTATGGGTCCTGTTTCATTTTTTTGCAAATGGATATCCAGTTATGCTAGCACCATTTGTTAAAAAGGCTATCTTTTCCCCAGTTAATTGACACTGGTCCTTTGTCAAATATCAGCTGCTCATACGTGGATGGATCTATGCCTGGGTTGTCAATTCTGTTCCATTGGTCTATGTGCCTGTTATTGTACCAGTACCAGGCTGTTTTGACTACTGTGGCTGTATAATAGGTTCTGAAATCAGGTAAAGTGAGGCCTCCCACTTTCTTCTTCTTTTTCAGTAGTGCTTTGCTTATCCGGGGCTTCTTTCCCTTCCATATGAAATTGGTGATTTGTTTCTCTATCCCCTTAAAATATGACATTGGAATTTGGATCGGAAGTGCGTTAAATGTATAGATGGCTTTTGGTAAAATAGACATTTTTACTATGTTAAGTCTTCTTATCCATGAGCAAGGTATATTTTTCCACTTAAGTAGGTCCTTTTGAATTTCTTGTAGTAGAGCTTTGTAGTTTTCTTTGTATAGGTCTTTTACATCCTTGGTAAGATTTATTCCTAAGTATCTTATCTTCTTGGGGGCTACTGTGAATGGTATTGATTTGGTTATTTCCTCTTCGGTGTTCTTTTTGTTGATGTAGAGGAATCCAAGTGATTTTTGTATGTTTATTTTATAACCTGAGACTCTGCCAAACTCTTCTATTAGTTTCAGTAGTTTTCTGGAGGATTCCTTAGGGTTTTCTGTGTATATAATCATGTCATCTGCAAATAGTGATAACTTTACTTCTTCCTTGCCAATCTGGATACCTTTTATTTCTTTGTCTAGCCTAATTGCCCTGGCTCGGACTTCCAGCACGATGTTGAATAAGAGCGGTGATAAAGGGCATCCTTGTCTGGTTCCCGTTCTCAAGGGAAATGCTTTCAGGTTCTCTCCATTTAGAGTGATATTGGCTGTTGGCTTTGCATAGATGCCCTTTATTATGTTGAGGAATTTTCCTTCAATTCCTATTTTGGTAAGAGTTTTTATCATAAAAGGGTGTTAAACTTTGTCAAATGCCTTTTCTGCATCAATTGATAAGATCATGTGGTTTTTGTCTTTTGTTTTATTTATGTGATGGATTACATTAATGTTTTTTTCTGATATTAAACCAGCCTTGCATACCTGGTATAAATCCCACTTGATCAGGGTGAATTATTTTTTTGATGTGTTGTTGGATTCTATTGGCAAGAATTTTGTTGAGGATTTTTGCATCTATGTTCATGAGGGATATAGGTCTATAATTTTCTTTTTTTGTATTGTCTTTACCTGGTTTTGGTATCAGGGAGATGGTGGCTTCATAGGATGAGTTGGGTAGTATTCCGTCATTTTCTATGCTTTGGAATACCTTCAGAAGTAGTGGTGTTAACTCTTCTCTGAAAGTTTGATAGAACTCTGCAGTGAAGCCGTCCAGGCCAGGGCTTTTTTTTGTTGGGAGTTTTTTGATTACCGTTTCAATCTCTTTTTTTGTTATGGGTCTATTTAGTTGTTCTACTTCTGAATGTGTTAGTTTAGGTAGGTAGTGTTTTTCCAGGAATTCATCCATTTCTTCGAGGTTTTCAAATTTGTTAGAGTACAATTTTTCATAATAATCTGAAATGATTCTTTTAATTTCATTTGGTTCTGTTGTGATGTGGTCCTTCTCGTTTCTTATTTGGGTTATTTGTTTCCTTTCCTGTATTTCTTTAGTCAGTCTAGCCAATGGTTTATCAATTTTGTTAATTTTTTCCAAGAACCAGCTTTTGGCTTTGTTAATTCTTTCAATTGTTTTTCTGTTCTCTAATTCATTTAGTTCAGCTCTAATTTTTATTATTTGTTTTCTTCTGGTGCCTGATGGATACTTTTGTTGCTCACTTTCTATTTGTTCAAGTTGTAGGGACAGTTCTCTGCTTTTGGCTCTTTCTTCTTTTTGTATGTGTGCATTTATCGATATAAATTGACCTCTGAGCACTGCTTTTGCTGTGTCCCAGAGGTTTTGAAAGGAAGTATTTTCATTCTCGTTGCATTCTATGAATTTCCTTATTCCCTCCTTGATGTCTTCTATAACCCAGTCTTTTTTCAGCAGGGTATTGTTCATTTTCCAAGTATTTGATTTCTTTTCCCTAGTTTTTCTGTTATTGATTTCTAGTCTTATTGCCTTGTGGTCTGAGAAGATGCTTTGTAATATTTCGATGTTTTGGACTCTGCAAAGGTTTGTTTTATGATCTAATATGTGGTCTATTCTAGAGAATGTTCCATGTGCACTAGAAAAAAAAGTATATTTTGCAGCAGTTGGGTGGAGAGGTCTGTATAAGTCAATGAGGTCAAGTTGGTTGATTGTTGTAATTAGATCTTCCGTGTCTCTATCGAGCTTCTTACTGGACGTCCTGTCCTTCTCCGAAAGTGGTGTGTTGAAGTCACCTACTATAATTGTGGAGGTATCTATCTCACTTTTCAATTCTGTTAAGATTTGATTTATGTATCTTGCAGCCCTGTCATTGGGTGCATAAATATTTAATATGGTTATGTCTTCCTGATCAATTGTCCCTTTTATCATTATATAGTGTCCTTCTTTATCCTTTGTGGTGGATTTAAGTCTAAAGTCTATTTTGTCAGAAATTAATATTGCTACTCCTCTTCTTTTTTGCTTATTGTTTGCATGATATGTTTTTTTCCATCCTTTGAGTTTTAGTTTGTTTGTGTCTCTAAGTCTAAGGTGTGTCTCTTGTAGGCAGCATATGGATGGATCGTGTTTCTTTATCCAGTCTGTGACTCTCTGTCTCTTTATTGGTGCATTTAGCCCATTTACATTCAGGGTAATTACAGATAAATAAGTTTTTAGTACTGTCATTTTGATGCCTTTTTATGTGTGTTGTTGACAATTTCATTTTTCCACATACTTTTTTGTGCTGAGGCGTTTTTCCTAGTAAAGTGTGAGATCCTCATTTTCCTAATGTTTGACTTTATGTTAGTTGAGTCGTTACATTTTTCTTGGCTTTTATCTTGAGTTATGGAGTTGATATTCCTTTTTGTGGTTACCTTATTATTTACCCCTATTTTTCTAAGTAAAAACCTAACTTGTATTGTTCTATATCGCCTTGTATCACTCTCCATATGGCAGTTCAATGCCTCCTGTATTTAGTCCCTCTTTTTGATTATTGTGATCTTTTACCTATTGACTTCCATGATTCCCTGTTATGTGTATTTTTTTTTTAATTAATCTTAATTTGTTTGTTTTTGTGGTTTCCCTATTTGAGTTGATATCAGGACGTTCTGTTTTGTGACCTTGTGTTTTGCTGATATCTGATATTATTGGTTCTCTGACCAAACAATATCCTTTAGTAGTTCTTGTAGCTTTGGTTTGGTTTTTGCAAATTCTCTAAACTTGTGTTTATCTGTAAATACATTAATTTCACCTTCGTATTTCAGAGAGAGTTTTGCTGGATATATGATCCTTGGCTGGCAGTTTTTCTCCTTCAGTGTTCTGTATATGTCGTCCCATTCCCTTCTTGCCTGCATGGTTTCTGCTGAGTAGTTTGAACTTATTCTTATTGATTCTCCCTTGAAGGAAACCTTTCTTTTCTCCCTGGCTGCTTTTAAAATTTTCTGTTTATCTTTGGTTTTGGTGAGTTTGATGATAATATGTCTTGGTGTTTTTCTTTTTGGATCAATCTTAAATGGGGTTCGATGAGCATCTTGGATAGATATCCTTTCGTCTTTCATGATGTCAGGGAAGTTTTCTGTCAGGAGTTCTTCAACTATTTTCTCTGTGTTTTCTGTCCCCCCTCTCTGTTCTGTGACTCCAATCACCCACAGGTTATCCTTCTTGATAGAGTCCCACATGATTCTTAGGGTTTCTTCATTTTTTTTAATTCTTTTATCTGATTTTTTTCCAGCTATGTTGGTGTTGATTCCCTGGTCCACCAGATGTCCCAGTCTGCATTCTAATTGCTCGAGTCTGCTCCTCTGACTTCCTAGTGTGTTGTCTAATTCTGTAATTTTATTGTTAATCTTTTGGATTTCTACATGCTGTCTCTCTATGGATTCTTGCAACTTATTAATTTTTCCACTATGTTCTTGAATAATCTTTTTGAGTTCTTCAACAGTTTTATCAGTGTGTTCCTTGGCTTTTTCTGCATTTATCCTAATTTCATTTGTGATGTCTTTAAGCATTCTGTAAATTAGTTTTTTATATTCTGTATCTGATAATTCCGGGATTGTATCTTCATTTGGGAAAGACTTTGATTCTTTTGTTTGGGGGTTGGAGAAGCTGTCATGGTCTGCTTCTTTAAGTGGTTTGATATGGATTGTTGTCTCCGAGCCATCACTGGGAAACTAGTTTTTCCAGAAAATCCGCTGCTTCCAGTCCAAATCCCGGCAGGACGGTTCCCCAGCTGGGACGCTGCTCCCCCCGTTCCAAGACCAGTCAGTGCCTCCCGGGGACTTCTCCTACCGGCTGCGTCCCACGCCGCCCGCGGAACCGGCTGGTCCCCCTCCCGGGGTTAGTTCAGGGGGGTGGAGCAGCTCTCTGTGCTTGTGGTGTACCTGACTGGTACGCTGGCTCCAGGCTCTGAAAACAATCGCTGTTTCCCCGTATTAGTTCATTCTCCTTCTCTAAATCTGTGTTTGTTGTTCAGGGTTCATAGATTGTTATGTATGTGATCGATTCACTTGTTTTTCCATGTCTTTGTTGTAAGAGGGATCCGAGGTAGCGTCTGCCTAGTCCGCCATCTTGGCTCCGCCCACAAAGCTTTTTTTTTATAATGGTTTCTCAGTCACACATTGTGCTGGGAACTTTCACTTCTTTGTAATGCACAGTGCACTTTCAAACATCTACTCGAATGAGAAAACCTGTATATTGTTTCCTCATTCACACAATGTATTGGGAACTTTCACATCTGTGTAATACGAAGTGAACTTTGAAAACACTAAAAAATCTTTCACTTCACATACTAGAGTGGGAGAAATTGTACCTTGTTTCTCATTCACGGAATGTATAGGAAATATTTCCATGCTTGTAACACAATGTGTTTTTTGATAACAAGTAAAACTATTTTGACTTCATTTTATTTGAATGAGAGAAAATGTACAATGGTTTCTTATTCACACAATGAATTGGATAGTTGCATGTCAATGTAATACAAAGCATACTTTGAAAATATTCAAAACTCTTTTGAGTTCATGTACTTGAATGGGAGAAACTGCACATTGTTTTTCATTCATGGAAAGTATAGGAAACATTTCTGTGCTTGTAACACAGTGTTTTTCCATAACAGATAAACTTCTTTTGTCCTTATCTACTTGAATGACAGAGAGTGTATATTGTTTTTTCAGTCATACTATATATTGGGAACTGTTGCATCAGTGTAATACAAAGTGTACTTTGAAAACATTCAAACTGTTTTAACTTCAGGAACTTCAGTGGAAGAAACAGTACATTGTTTTTCATTTCCACAATGTATTGTGAAAATTCCCAGGCTTGTGACAGACGTTGTTTTTTGATAACAGGTAAAACTCTTTTTGATCTCACCTACTTGAATGAGAGAGACTATATTTGTTTCTTATTCACATAATTCATTATGAACTTCTTGTAACACAAAGTGTACTTTGAAAACGTGTAAAACTCTTTTGACCTCATGTACTTGAATGGAAGAACTGGACATTGTTTTCTCATTCACTGAATGTATAGGAAATATTCCTGTGCTTGCAACACAAAGTGTTTTTTGATAACAGGTAAACCTCTTTTGACTTCATCTACTTGAATGAAACTGTATATGGTATTCTCATTCACAGCATATTTTCAGAACTTTCTCATCCTTGTAACAAAGAACGTACCTTGAAAATATTTAAAACTCTTTAACTTCATGTAATTGAATGAGAGAAACTGTGCAGCTTTCTCAGTCACACAGTATAATGGAAACATTCAAGTGTTTGTAACACCAAGTGCATTTTGAGAACATGTAATTTTTTTTGACTTTATGTACTTAAATGGGAGAAGCTGTACCTTGTTTTCTCATTTGAAGAATTCATTGGGAACATTCCCATGTTTGTAACTCAATGTGTATTTTGAAAACATGTAAAATTGTTTTGATTTAATGTAGTTAAATGGAAGAAACTATATATTGTATTCTCATTCAAAGAATGTACTGGGAAACTTCTCTTCTTTGTAATACATACTGTACTTTCAAACTCTTTTTACTTCCTTTGATTGGATTGGAGAAACTGTACATTGGTTTCTTATTCACAGAATGTATTGTGAACATTCCCATGCTTGTAACTCAAAGTGTTTTTTGATAACAGGTAAACCTCCTTTGACTTCATCTACTTGAATGAGAGAAACGGTATATTGTTTCCTCAGTCACATGTATTGGCAGCTTTCACATCCATGCAATTCAAAGTATACTTTGAAAACATTCAAAGCTTTTTCTGACTTCAGGTACCTGAAGAAATAGTACATTTTTTCTCAGTCACAGAATGTATTGGAAACATTCAAACTCATTTTATTTCATGTACATGATTGGGAGAAGTTATACATTGTTTTGTCATTCAGAAAAAGTATTGGGAATATTCCCATGCTTGTAACACAAAGGAAACCCTGGTAGTATAGTGGTTAAGTACTACAGCTGCTAACCAAGAGGTCGGCAGTTCAAATCCACCAGGCACTCCTTGGAAACTCTATGGGGCAATTCTACTTTGTCCTGTAGGGTCGCTATGAGCTGGAATTGACTCATTGGCAGTGGGTTTGGTTTGTCTTTTTTGTAACACAAAGTGTTTTTTAATTTTTGTGTTTTTTTTAACACTCTTGACTTCATTTATTTGAATGAGATAAACTGTATATTGGTTTATCAATGACATAATGTATTGGCGACTTTCAATACTGTGTAATAAAAAGTGTATTTTGAAAGGACATTCCAAAAATATTTTGACTTTGTATAGGGTAGCTATGAGTCGGAATCAACTCAACAGCACTGGGTTTGTTTTTCTTTTTAAACTTGAATGGGAGAAACTACAGTTTCTTTGCTTTACACTCTTCGAATATATTGGCAACATTCCCGTGCTTTTAACACAGTGTTTTTGATAACAGTTAAAACTCTTTTGATTTCGTCTACTTGAATGAGACTGTATATTGCTTTCTCATTCACATGATACATTAAGAACTTCTTGTAACACAAATTGTGCTTTGAAAACATTCAAACTCTTTTGATTTTATGAACTTCAGTGGGAGAGACTGTACATTGTTTTTCATTCCCAGGACGTATTGTGAAATTCTCGCCCTTGTAACAGGAAATGTTTTTTGAAAACAGGTAAAACTTTTGACTTTATCTGCTTGAATGCAAACAAATGTAAATTGGTTTCTCATCCACATATTGTGTTAGGGCTTTCTTTTCACTGTAATGCAAAGTGTACTTTGAAAACTGTAAAACACTTTTGACTTTATGTACTTGAGTGGGAGAAACTACATGATTTTCTCCTTCAGAATGTATTTTCCATCATCTCTTTCCACAGATGTAGTCAATTTGATTCCTGTGTACTCCATCTGCTGAGGTCAATGTGTATGGTCGCTGTTTTTGTTGTTGAAAAAAGTATTTGCAATGAAGAAGTCATTGGTTTTGCAAAATTCTATCATGCGATTTCCTTCTTTGTTTCTATCACCAAGGCCATATTTTCCAATTATCAATCCTTCTTCTTTGTTTCAACTTTCACATTCCAATCACCAGTAATTATCAATGCATTCTGATTGCATGTTTGATCAATTTCAGACTGCAGAAGTTGGTAAAAATCTTTGGTTTCTTCATCTTTGGCCTTAGAGGTTGGTGTGTAAATTCAAATAATAGTTGTATTAACTGGTCTTCCTTGTAGGCATGTGGATATTATCCTCTCACTGACAACGCTATACTTCAGGATAGGTCTTAAAATGTTCTTTTTGACTATGATGCAATGCCATTCCTCTTCATTTTGTCATTCCTGGCATAGAAGACCATATGATTTTCTGATTCAAAAATGGCCAATACTAGTCTGTTTCAGCTCACTAAAGCCCAGGATGGAGTCGCAGTGGTGCAGTGGTTAAGTAATACTGCTGCTAGCCAAAAGGTCGGCAGTTCAAATTCACTAGCAACTCATTGAAAACCCTATGGGGCAGTTCTACTCTGTTCTCTACGGCTGCTATAGGTTGAAAGCAACTTAGTGGTAAATGGATTGGTTTCAGGTTTTAAACCTAGGATGTCAATGTTTATGAGTTCTATTTCATTTTTTTTTAATAGTTTTTATTGAGCTTTAAGTGAATGTTTACAAATCAAGTCAGTCTGTCACATAGAAGCTTATATACACCTTATTCAACACTCCCACTCACTCTCGCCCTAATGAGTCAGCACTTCCAGTCTATCGTTTCGTAACAATTTTGCCAGCCTCCAACCCTCTCCACCCTCCTATCTCCCCTCCAGACAGGAGATGCCAACACAGTCTCAAGTGTCCACCTGATACAAGTAGCTCACTCTTCATCAGCATCTCTCTCCAACCCATTGTCCAGTCCCTTCCATGTCTGATGAGTTGTCTTCGGGAATGGATCCTGTGCTGGGCCAACAGAAGGTTTGGGGACCATGACCGCCGGGATTCCTCTAGTCTCAGTCAGACCATTAAGTCTGGTCTTTTTATGAGAGTTTGGGGTCTGCATCCCACTGTTCTCCTGCTCCTTCAGGGGTTCTCTATTGTGCTCCCTGTCAGGTAAGACTCTGGTTCATGTGGCCCTTTCTGTCTCTTCGGCTCATAGTTGTCGTCTGACCTTGGTGTTCTTGTTCTTCATTCTCCTTTGATCCAGGTGGGTTGAGACCCATTAATGCATCTAGATGGCCGCTTGTTAGCCTTTAAGACCCCAGACGCCACATTTCAAAGTGGGATGCAGAATGTTTTCATAATAGTATTATTTTGCTAATTGACTTAGAAGTTCCCTTAAGCCATACTCCCCAAACCCCCACCCTTGCTCTGCTGACCTTTGAAGCATTCAGTTTATCCAGGAAACTTCTTTGCTTTTGGTCCAGTCCAGTTGAGCTGACCTTCTGTGTATTGAGTATTGTCCTTCCCTTCACATAAAATAGTTCTTATCTACTAACTAATCAGTAAATAACCCTTTCCCACCCTTCCTCCCTCCCCCCCTCGTAACCACAAAAGTATGTGTTCTTCTCAGTTTATACTATTTCTCAAGATCTTATAACTGGTCTTATACAATATTTGTCCTTTTGCCCCTGACCAATTTCACTCAGCATAATGCCTTCCAGGCTCCTCCATGTTATGAAATGTTTCACAGATTCGTCACTGTTCTATATCGATGCGTACTATTCCATTGTGTGAATATACCAAAATTTATTCAGCCATTCATCCATTGATGGACACCTTGGTTGCTTCCAGCTTTTTGCTATTGTAAACAGAGCTGCAATAAACCTGGGTGTGCATATATCTGTTTGTGTGAAGGCTCTTGTATCTCTAGGGTATATTCCCAGGAGTGGGATTTCTGGGTTGTATGGTAGTTCTATTTCTAACTGTTTAAGATAACTCCAGATAGATTTCCAAAGTGGTTGTACCATTTTACATTCCCACCAGCAGTGTATAAGAGTTCCAATCTTTCCTCAGCCTCTCCAACATCTATTATTTTCTGTTTTTTGGATTAATGCCAGCCTTTTTGGAGTGAGATGGAATCTCATCGTAGTTTTAATTTGCATTTCTCTAATGGCTAATGATCGAGACCATTTTCTCATGTATCTGTTAGCTGCCTGAATATCTTCTTTAGTGAAATGTGTGTTCATATCCTTTGCCCACTTCTTGATTGGGTTGTATGTCTTCTTGTGGTTGAGTTTTAACGGAATCATATAGATTTTAGAGATCAGACGCTGGTCGGAGATGTCATAGCTGAAAATTCTTTCCCAGTCTGTAGGTGGTCTTTTTACTCTTTTGGTGAAGTCTTTAGATGAGCATAGGTGTTGGATTTTTAGGAGCTCCCAGTTATCTGCTTTCTCTTCATCATTTTTGGTAATGTTTTGTATTCTGTTTATGCCTTGTATTAGGGCTCCTAAGGTTGTCCCTATTTTTTCTTCCATGATGTTTATCGTTTTAGTCTTTATGTTTAGGTCTTTGATCCACTTGGAGTTAGTTTTTGTGCATGGTGTGAGGTATGGGTCCTGTTTCATTCTTTTGCAAATGGATATCCAGTTATGCCAGCACCATTTGTTAAAAAGACTATTTTTTCCCCAATTAACTGACACGGGGCCTTTGTCAAATATCAGCTGCTCATATGTAGATGGATTTATATCTGGGTTCTCAATTCTGTTACACTGGTCTATGTGTCTGTTGTACCAGTACCAGGCTGTTTTGACTACTGTGGCTGTATAATAGGTTCTAAATTCAGGTAGAGTGAGACCTCTCACTTTCTTCTTCTTTTTCAGTAATGCTTTGCTTATCTGAGGCTTCTTTCCCTTCCATATGAAGTTGGTGATTTATTTCTCCATCACATTAAAATATGTCATTGGAATTTGAATCGGAAGTGCATTGTATGCATAGATGGCTTTTGGTAGAATAGACATTTTTACTATGTTAAGTCTTCCTATCCATGAGCAAGGTATGGTTTTCCACTTAAGTATGTCCTTTTTAATTTCTTGTAGTAGTACTTTGTAGTTTTCTTTATATAGGTCTTTTACATCTTTGGTAAGATGTATTCCTGAGTATTTTATCTTCTTGGGGGCTACTGTGAATGGTATTGATTTGGTGATTTCCTCTTCGATGTTCTCTTTGTTCATGTAGAGGAATCCAAGTGATTTTTGTATGTTTATCTTATAACCTGAGACTCTGCCAAACTCTTCTATTAGTTTCAGTAGTTTTCTGGAGGATTCCTTAAGGTTTCCTCTGTATAAGATCATGTCATCTGCAAACAGAGATAATTTTACTTCCTCCTTGCCAATCTGGATGCCCTTTATTTCTTTGTCTATCCTAATTGTTCTGGCTAGGACCTCTACCACAATGTTGAATAAGAGTGGTGATAAAGGGCATCCTTTTCTGGTTCCCGTTCTCAAGGGAAATGCTTTCAGACTCTCTCCATTTAGAGTGATGTTGGCTGTTGGCTGTTGGCTTTGTATAGATGCCCTTTATTATGCTGAGGAATTTTCCTTCAATTCCTATTTTGGTGAGAGTTTTTATCATAAATGGGTTTTGGACTTTGTCAAATGCCTTTTCTGCATCGGTTGATAAGATCATGTGGTTTTTGTCTTTTGTTTTATTTATATGGTGGATTACATTAATGGTTTTTCTAATATTAAACCAGCGTTGCATACCTGGTATGAGTCCCACTTGGTCATGGTGGATTATTTTTTTGATATGTTGTTGAATTCTATTGGCTAGGATTTTGTTGAGGATTTTTGCATCTATGTTCATGCGGGATATAGGTCTGTAATTTTCTTTTTTTGTGATGTCTTTACCTGGTTTTGGTATCAGGGATATGGTGGCTTCATAGAATGAGTTAGGTAGTATTCCGTCATTTTCTATGCTTTGAAATACCTTTAGTAGTAGTGGTGTTAACCCTTCTTTGAAAGTTTGGTATAACTCTGCAGTAAAGCCATCTGGGCCAGGGCTTTTTTTTTTTTGTTGGGAGTTTTTTGATTACCTTTTCAGTCTCTTTTTTTGTTATGGGTCTATTTAGTTGTTCTACTTCTGATTGTGTTAGTTTAGGTAAGTAGTGTTTTTCCAGGAATTCATCCATTTCTTCAAGGTTGTCAAATTTGTTAGAGTACAATTTTTCGTAATAATCTGATATGATTCTGTTCGTTTCAGTTGGGTCTGTTGTGATGTGGCCCATCTTGTTTCTTATTCGGGTTATTTGTTTCCTTTCCTGTATTTCTTTAGTCAGTCTAGCCAATGGTTTATCAATTTTGTTCATTTTTTCAAAGAACCAGCTTTTGGCTTTGTTAATTCTTTCAATTGTTTTCCTATTGTCTAATTCATTTAGTTCAGCTCTAACTTTTATTATTTGTTTTCTTCTGGTGCCTGATGGATTCTTTTGTTGCTCACTTTCTATTTGTTCAATTTGTGGGGCAGTTCTCTGATTTTGGCTGTTTCTTCTTTTTGTATATGTGCATTTATCGATATAAATTGGCCTCTGAGCACTGCTTTTGCTGTGTCCCAGAGGTTTTGATAGAAAGTGTTTTCTTTCTCATTGCATTCTATGAATTTCTTTATTCCCTCCTTCATGTCTTCTATAACCCAGTCTTTTTTCAGCAGGGTATTGCTCATTTTCCAAGTATTTGATTTCTTTTCCCTAATTTTTCTGTTATTGATTTCCACTTTTATGGCCTTGTGGTCTGAGAAGATGCTTTGTAATATTTCAATGTTTTGGATTCTGCAAAGGTTTGTTTTATGACCTAATATGTGGTCTATTGTAGAGAATGTTCCATGTGTGCTAGAAAAAAAAGTATACTTTGCAGCAGTTGGGTGGAGTGTTCTGTATAAGTCAATGAGGTCAAGTTGGTTGAATGTAGCAATTAGATCTTCCGTGTCTCTATTGAGTTTCTTACTGGATGTCCTGTCCTCCGAAAGTGGTGTGTTGATGTCTCCTACTATAATTGTGGAGGTGTCTATCTCACTTTTCAATTCTGTTAAAGTTTGTTTTATGTATCTTGCAGCCCTGTCATTGGGTGCATAAATATTTAATATGATTATATCTTCCTGGTCAATTGTCCCTTTAATCATTAAGTAGTGTCCTTCTTTACCTTTTGTGGCGGATTTAATTTTAAAGTCTATTTTGTCAGAAATTAATATTGTTACTCCTCTTCTTTTTTGCTTATTGTTTGCTTGATATATCTTTTTCCATCCTTTGAGTTTTAGTTTGCTTATGTCTCTAAGTCTAAGGTGTGTCTCTTGTAGGCAGCATATAGACGGATCATGTTTCTTTATCCAGTCTGAGACTCTCTGTCTCTTTATTCGTGCATTTCGTCCATTTACATTCAGCATAATTATAGATATGTATGTGTTTAGTGCTGTCATTTTGATGCCTTTTTATGTGTGTTGTTGACAATTCCATTTTTCCACTTACTTTTTTGTGCTGAGATGTTTTTCTTTGTAAATTTGTGTTCCTCACTTTCATAGTATTTGACTTTATGTTTGCTGAGTTGTTATGTTTTTCTTGGTTTTTATTTTGAGTTATATAGTTATACCTCTTTGTGGTTACCTTAATATTTACCCCTATTTTTCTAAGTAAAAACCTAACTTGTATTGTCCTATATCGCCTTGTGTCTCTCTCCATATGGCAGTTCTATGCCACCTGTATTTAGTCCCTCTTTTTGATTATTGTGATCTTTTACATATTGACTTCAATGATTCCCTGTTTTGAGCTTTTTTTTCTTTTTAAAATTAATCTTAATTTGTTTTTGTGATTTCCCTATTTGAGTTGGTATCAGGATATTCTGTTCAGTGAACTTGTATTGTGCTGGTATCTGATGTTATTGGTTTTCTGACCAAAGAATTTCCTTTAGTATTTCTTGTAGCTTTGGTTTGGTTTTTGCAAATCCTCTAAGCTTGTGCTTATCTGTAAATGTTTTAATTTCGCCTTCATATTTCAGAGAGAGTTTTGCTGGATATATAATCCTTGGCTGGCAGTTTTTCTCCTTCAGTGATGTATAAATGTCATCCCATTGCCTTATTGTCTGCATGGTTTCTGCTCAGTAGTCTGAACTTATTCTTATTGATTTTCCCTTGTAGGAGTCCTCTATTATATCCCTGGTTGCTTTTAAAATTTTCTCTCTATCTTTGGTTTTGGCAAGTTTGATGATACTATGTCTTGGTGATTTTCTTTTTGGATCAATGTTAAATGGGGTTCGATGAGCATCTTGGATACATATCTTTTTGTCTTTCATGATGTCAGGGAAGTTTTCTGCCGACAGATCTCCAACTATTCTGTCTGTATTTTCTGCTATTCCTCCCTGTTCTGGGACTCCCATCACACGCAAGTTATTCTTCTTGATAGAGTCCCACATGATTCTTAGGGTTTCTTCATTTTTTTAAATTCTTTTATCTGATTTTTTTTCAGCTATATTCGTGTCAATTCCCTGATCCTCCAGATTTCCCACTCTGCATTCCAATTGGTCGAGTCTACTCCTCCGACTTCCTATTGCGTTGTCTAATTCTGTAATTTTATTGTTAATCTTTTGGATTTCTGAATGCTGTCTCTCTATGGATTCTTGCAACTTATTAATTTTTCCACTATGTTCTGGAATAATCTTTTCGAGTTCTTCAACTGCTTTATCAGTGTGTTCCTTGGCTTTTTCTGTAGGTTGCCTTATTTCATTTCTGAGGTCATCCCTGATGTCTTGAAGCATTCTGTAAATTAGTTTTTTATATTCTGTATCTGATAATTCCAGGATTGTATCTTCATTTGGGAAAGATTTTGATTCTTTAGTTTGGGGATTTGCAGAAGCAATCATGGTCTGCTTCTTTATGTGGTTTGATATCGACTGCTGTCTCCGAGCCATTTATAAGATATTGTAGTGATTTATTCTATATTTTCTCCCTGGGTCTTGTCTTGTTTTGTTTTCTTTCAATATATGTAGATGGGTTACTAGATTGCACTGTCTTGATTGTTGTAGCCCTTGACTCACTTATGTCCTATTACCAGCTGGTTTGGGCTGTTACCAGATATATAAGCCTAAGAGTCCATTCACTATTCTTGAGTAGAATCTGATTTTGGGTCATCAAGTGTGTGGTGCAGACTGTCACCTATCCACCTAGAGAAGTAATGGTGATAGTTGTGTGCACCAGATTCTAGTGGCAGCAGGGGTTTACACTCTGGGGGGGCAGGATGCTGAGAGGCTTCCCCCACGTGCCAGTGAGGTAGGTGTGTCTCTATTCCTAAAGCACCTTGGTGGGTGGGCTCTGCAGCTGTACCTTAGGCCCCCAGTGCAAGTACCTCTACAGATTGGTAAGTGTCACCCTCCTTAGACCCCTAAGGCGGGAGGCTAGGTGGTCTGGGGGGAGCTTCAGCCCTCAGTTCCCTGTTGTGGGTCATTGAGGGTTCTGTTGAATACGCAGAGGTATCAGACCTGGGAAACTTCTCTTTCTAGTAATCCGCTAAATCAATTACAATCAGATCCCTCTCAGAAATACCTTTGCATTATAATAGCCACCTTGTTCCCTGTAGGGATGAAAGCCCAAGACGGTGGATCACATATGTTTGGCTGGAGCTGGTTCTGTGTTTTTAGTCCAATTAGGGAAGGATTTTTGGTCCCTGGGTTTTTTGTTGCTGCTTCTCTCAGGCCAGGAGAATGGGTTAGGAAAGGCAAAAAAAAAAAAAAAAGAAAGAAAGACCACAGTGCAGTTTACTCTCTGGCTCAGGAAATTCCAGTGTTAATGAAGCTGCCTTGGAAGGGTAGGGGAGGGTTCAGATAAATAGGAGAGAGTAGCACCCTGGAATATAAACAGAGTTACTTATCTTGCTTGGGATGACTGTTTTATCTGAGATTCCCGAGGGGGCTTCGACCGTGTGCACTGGCTGGGTAGAGATTGCCCCTGTGGGTCAGGCCTGCGAGTCCGGTACTTGTGCTGTCTCAGAACCCGTGGTTAGCTCCTCCACTCCCAGTCCAAAGCCCAGTGCCAAGGTTCTCCGGCTGGGACGCTGTACTCCCAGCTCCAAAACCAGTCACTGCATCCCGGTGACTTCTTCTCCTGTCAGCCGCGTCAGCTGTGCTGCCTGCATGCACTGGCTGGGCTTCCCCTGAGGTCAGTTCAGGGGGCTAGGGCTGTGCCCCGTGTTTGCACTGTCACAGGATGCCATGCTCAGCTCCCCTGCACCCAGTCCAAAGCCCGGCCCCAAGGTTTCCTGACTGGGACGCTGGCTCCAGGCTCCGAAAACAGTCACTGCTTCCCTGTGGTTGTTCATTCTCAGTCTCTGTCACTCAGGTCAACTCTTTAGATCTGTGTTCGTTGGTCAGGGTTCATAGATTGTCACGTATGTGATCGATTCACTTGTTTTTCCTAGTCTTTGTCGCAAGAGGGATCCGAGGTAGCTTCTACCTAGTCAGCCATCTTGGCCCTACCTCCTCTATTTCATTTTTGATGATTTCTAATTTTCCTAGATTCATACTTCATTCATTCCATGTTCTGATTATTAATGGATGCTTGCAGCTGCTTTTTCTCATTTTCAGCCATGCCACATCAGCAAATTAAGGTCGTGAAAGCTTGACTCCATCCACTTCGTTAAGGTCCACTCTACTTTGAGGAGGAAGCTCTTCTCTAGTCATCTTTTAGTGCCTTCCAATGTGAGAGGCTCATCTTCTGGCACTATATGAGACAATGTTTCACTGCTAGTCATAAGATTTTCACTGGCTAATTTTTTTCAGAAGTTGACTGCTGGGTCCTTCTTCCTAGTCTGTCTGTCTAGAAGCTCAGCTGAAACATGTCCACCATGGGTGATCCTGCTGGTATTTGAATATCAGTGATATATCTTCCAGCATCACAGCAACACACGAGCTCCCACAGTACAACAAACTGACAGATGCTCTGAAACTTTTCTTCAGTGTCGAGTAGCCAAAGTAAATGGAAGAAATGATGAAGTAAAAGAGCTGAACAGAAGATTTCAAAGGGCAGCTCAAGAAGACAAGCTAAAGTATTATAATGACATGTGCAAAGACCTGGAGTTAGAAAACCAAAAGGGAAGAGCATGCTTGGCATTTCTTAAGCTGAAAGAACTGAAGAAAAAATTCAAACCTCGAGTTACAATAGTGAAGGATTCTACAGGCGAAATACTGAGCGATGCAGGAAGCATCAAAAGAAGATGGAAGGAATACACAGTCACCATACCAAAAAGAACTGATCAATGTTCAATCATTTCAAGAGGCAGCATATGATCAAGAACCCATGGTATTGAAGAAAGAAGTCCAAGCTTCACTGAAGACACTGGCGAAAAACAAGGCTCCAGGAATTGATGAAATACCAATCGAGATGTTTCAACAAACGGATGCAGAGCTAGAAGTGCTCACTCTTCTCTGCCAAGAAATTTGGAAGAAAACTACCTGGGTGACCAACTGGAAGAGATCCGTATTTATGCCTGCTCCAAAGAATGGTGACCAGAGAGTGAGGAAATTATGAAAGATATCACTAATACCCTTTGCAAGCGAAATTTTGCTGAAGATCATTCAAAAGCAGTTGCAGCAGTACATCAACTGGGAACTGCCAGAAATTCAAGCCAGATTCAGAAGAGGACTTGGAGCCAGGGATATCATTGCTGATATCCAATGGATCTTGGCTGAAAGCAAAGAATACCAGAGAGATGTTTACTTGTGTTTTATTGTCTATACAAAGGCATTCGATTGTGTGGATCATAACAAATATAGGTAATATTGAGAAGAATGAGAATTCCAGAACACTTAATTGTGCTCATGAGGAACCTGTCCATGGATCAAGAGGCAGTTGTTTAAACAGAACAAATGATTACTGCATGGTTTAAAGTCAGGAAAGGAGTGTGTCAGGGTTGTATCCTTTCACCATACTTATTCAATATATATGCTGAACAAATAATCTGAGAAGCTGGACTATCTGAAGAAGAACATGGCATCAGGACTTGAGGAAGACTCGTTAACAACCTGCAATATGCAGATGACACAATCTTGCTTGCTGAAAGTGAAGAGGACTCGAAGCACTTACTGATGAAGATCAAAGACTACAGCCTTCGGTATGGATTATATCTCAACATAAAGAAAATAAAAATCCTCACAACTGGACCAATAAGGAACACCAGGAGAAACAGAAAACTTTGAGTCATCAGGGATTTCATTTTACTTGGATTTAAAACCAACACCCATGGGAGCAAAAGCAATCAAAAGACGCATTGCATTAGGCAAATCTGCTGTGAAACCCCCTTTAAAATGTTAAAAAGCAAAGATGTCACCTTGAAAACTCAGGCACACCTGACCCAAGCCATGGTGTTTTCAATCACTTCTATGCATGCAAAAGTAGGGCAATGAATAAGGAAGATGGAAGAAGAATTGACAGCTTTGAATTACACTGTTGGCAAAGAATATTGAATATACTGTGGACTGCCAAAAGAATGAACAAATGTGTCTTGGAAGAAGTACTGCCATAATGCTTCTTGGAAGCAAGGATGGTGATATTTCATCTCACATAATTTGGACATGTTATCACGAGGGATCAGTCCCTGGAGAAGCACATCATACTTGGTAAAGGATCAGTGAAAAATAGGAAGACCCTCAATGAGATGGATTGACACAGTGTCTGCAATAATGGGATCAAGCACAACAAAGATCTTGAAGATGGTGCAGGACCGGGCAATGTTTCACTGTGTTGTACACAAGGTTGCTATGACTTGAAACTGACTCAATGGCACCTAATAACAGCAAGGATGTATTGGGAACATTCCCATTCTTGTACCACAAAGTGCTTTTTGAAAACAAGTGAAACTCTTTTCACTTAGTCTACTTGTATGAGAGAAATTGTATATTAGTTTCTCAGTCCCAAAATGTATTGAGAACTTTTGTTTCAGTGTAATACAGTGTGTACTTTGAAAACATACAAAACTCTTTTAACTTCATGAACTTGAATTGAAAAAACTGTGTACTGTATTATAATTTATATAATGTATTGTGAACATTACCATGCTGTGACATGATGTGTTTTTTGATAACAGATAAAACCCTTTTGATTTCATCTACTTGAATGAGAGAAACTGAATATTGGTTTCTCTGTCACTCAATATATTGGGAAGTTTCACACCCATTTAATACAAAATATATATACTTTGAAAACATTTTGTCATCATGGACTCAAATGGTGAATCTGTATATTGTTTAGTCACTCCCAGAATGTATTGGGAATACTTCCGTGCTTGTAACATAAAGTGTCTTTTTGGTAAAACTCTCTTGACTTCATCTGCTTGAATGAGAAAAACAGTATATTGGTTTCTCATTCTCACAGTGTATTGGGAACTTTCGCATCCTTGTAACACAAAGTGTATTTTGAACACGCGTAAAACCTTTGTGATTTCATGTACTTGAATGGGAGAAATTGTACACTGTTTTGTAATTTATAATATGTATTGGAAACATTCCTGTGTTTGTAACATAAAGAGTTTATTATAATAGGTAAAACTCTTTAGACTTCATCTACTTGAATGAGCGAAACTGTGCAGTTTTTTCCCATTCACACAATGTATTGGTAACTTTCACGTTCTTGTAACACACAGCATAGTTTAAATCCTAGATTTTATCTACTTGAATGAGAGAAGCTCTACATTGTTTTCTCATCCACAGGATGCATAGGAAACATTCCCAAGCTTATAACAAAACCTTTTTTTTTTTTTTGTAACAGGCAAAACTCTTTTGACCTCATCTATATGAATGAGAGAAATTGTATATTGGTTTCTCTATCATACGATGTATTGGGAATTTTACATCCTTGTAACATGAAGTGTATTCTGAAAACATGTAAAACTCTTTTGACTTCATGTGCTCATATGGGAGAAACTCTGCATCCTTTTCTCATTCACAGTGCTTATAGCAAAAAGTGTTTTTAACAACAGGTACACTTTTGACTTCATGTACTTGAATGGGAGAAACTCTATATTGTATTCTCATTCACAGAATATATTTGGAACTTTCCTGTTTTGTAACCCAAATTGTACTCTGAAACCAAGTCAAATTCTTTTGACTTCATTTACTTGAATGCAAGAAATTCTAAATTGTTTTCTGATTGACATAATGTATAAGGATCATTCCCATGCTTGCAGCACAGTGCTTTTTGATAACAATCGAAACTCTTTTAACTTCATCTGCTTGAATGAGAGAAACAGTATATTTTGTTTCTCATTCACACAATGTATTGGGCTTTTTTCTTTCATTGTAACACAAAATGTACTTTGAAAACCTGTAAAACACTTTTGACTTTATATACCTGAATGGGAGAAACTGTATTCTCATTCACAGAATGTACAGGAAACATTCCCATGCTGGAAACACAGTGTTTTTTGATAAGAAGTCAAACTCTTTTGACTTCATCTACTTGAATGAGAGAAACTGTATATTGTTTTCTCATTCACACAATTTACTGGGGACATTCATGTCCTTGTAACACAAAATGTGCTTTGAAAACCTGTAAAACTCTTTTGAATTCAAGTACTTGAATTAGAGAAAATCTACTTCTTTTTCTAATTCTCAGGTTGTATAGGGCACATTCTCATGCTTGTACCACAGTGTTTTTTGATAGCAGGTAAAACTACCTTGCCTTCACTTTCTTGAATGAGAGAAACTGTATGTTGATTTCTCATTCACACAACATATTGGTAACTTTCCCTCCATTGTAACACAAAGTGTACCCTGAAAACCTATAAAACTCTGTTGACTTTATGTTCTTAAATGGGAGAAACTATACATTGTGTTCTCATTCACAGAATGTATAAGATACATTCCCTTGCTTGTAACAGAAAGAGTTTTATATAACAGGTAACACTCTTTAACTTCACCTGTTTGATTGAGAGAAACTGTATATTTTTTTCTCATTCACAGAATGTGTTGGGAAGTTTCATGTCCTTATAACACAAAGTCAGCTTTGAAAACCTGTAAATCTTTTTGACCTTGTGTACTTGAATAGAGAAATTCTACATTGTTTTTACATTCACAGAATGTATTGGAAACTTTCCTGTCCTTGGAACACAAAGTGTACTTTGAAAACATGTCAAACTCTTTTGACTTTTTGTACTTGTATGGGAGAAATTGTCCATTGTTTTCTCATACACTCAATGTGTAGAAACATTGTTGTGCTTGTGAAACAATTTTTTTTTTAATAACAGTGAAAACTCTTGGTTGCATCTTCCTGAATGAGGGAAACTGTATATTGGTTTGTCATTCACATGATGTATTGAGAACTCTCCCATCACAACACAAAGTGTAGTTCAAAAACGTGTAAAACCCTTTTGATTTTATGTACCTGAACTGGAGAAACCGTACATCATTTTCTCATTCACAGAATGTATAGGAAACATTTCTGTGCTTTTAACACAAAGTGGCTGGACCTATGTATCTTGGGTAATTCTTGTAGAAATCTCCAGTCTGCTGCCACATGACATACGGATTTTGGACTTACCAGCGTCCAGAATGGTGTGAGCCAAATCTGTCTCTCTCTTTATATATATATATATACATATATATATATATACATATATAAAAAAATATATACATATATATATATACATATAAGTGAGTGTGTGTGTTTATATGTATATCTAATTGGTTCTGTTTCTCTAAAGAAGCCAAACTAAGAGAGATCCTGAATTGTATTCCCTTCACAGCTCAGTAGCCTCCTTCCTTTCCAAACCAGTCTAGTTTTACCCTCTGCTTTCAGGACACTTAGCATCCTCCTGTGAATAGAATCAAAGGACATGTAGAGCCTTTTATTTCAGCTTTCTCCTCTGCTCAAATTCCTCATGTGAGAAACTGCAAAGCCTAACTCCCAGCAGAAAATGAAGGAAGAAGGAAGAGAAGAAGAAATGCATAAATGACAACCTTAAAAAACAGCCCTAATCCTGAAGCCAGAAGAACTAGATGGTGCCCGGCCACAACCGATGACTGCCCTGACAGGGAGCACAACAGAGAACCCCTGAGAGAGCAGGAGAACAGTGGGATGCAGACCCCAAATTCTCATAAGAAGACCAGACTTAATGGTCTGACTGAGACTAGAGGAATCCCTGCGGTCATGATCCCCAAACCTTGTGTTGGCCCAGGACAGGAACCATTCCTGAAGACAACTCATCAGACATGGAAGGGACTGGACCATGGGTTGGAGACAGATGTTGATGAGGAGGGAGCTACTTGCATTAGGTGGACACTTGACACTATGTAGGCATCTCCTGTCTGGAGGGGAGATGGGAGGGTAGGGGGGTTAGAAACTGGCAAAATTGTTAAGAAAGGAGAGACTGGAAGGAGGGAATGGGCTGACTCATTAGGGGGAGAGTAAGTGGGAGTATGTAGTAAGGTGTATATGTGAGAGACTGACTTAATTTGTAAACTTTCACTTAAAGCACAATAAAAATTATTAAAAAAAAAAAAACTCTAGTCCAAACTTTTTATTTATTCCAATTTTTTTTCTACTTCATGCAGTGCTATAAGGACCAGGAATTTTTGCATCCAAGTCATACAGTTTCCTAATGGTCACGCTACCACCCAAGAGGTTGCTTCAATGTATGTGTATTCTCATCAATACTGTACAGGGCCCTTTCCCTCCGTGTTCCAACCGTCTCTATTCATGGTCAAGTTTTAAATTTTATTAATACATGAATTATTTCATTCTAGTTGAAAGCTACAATCACTGTACTATAAATGATATTGGTAGATTTTTCTAGTGTTTATATACTTTCTCCTCTCTTATTGACTTTATTTTGACATTTTGCATTTATGACAACAGTAAAAAAAAAAAAACCTACTATCTGACTATTTTGTATATTAGTGATGTATGTCTGGCAGTAATGAACCTTGAGGTGTGAGGCAAGAGTAACACTAGCTGTGATGGTTAAGGATATGTTTCAATTTGGCTAGGCCATGATTCTCAGTGGTTTTGCAGCTATGTAATGTTGTAATTGGCCACCTGTGTAATGATGTCATCAATCTCCATTCTGTGACCTGATGTGATCATCCTCCATTTTTACATAACACTGATATCGCATAATGACTTGATTTTTGGAAACTAACCATGTTTATTAGTGAGGAGAGGGTGTACTTTTGCCATTTACATTCTTCTATTTCTTTGTCTTGTCTAAGATACTCAAGTTAATCTGTATAAGAAGGGAGACATATCTGTGTAGTTCAAATTAAAAAAAAAAAAAAAACCCATTGCAGTTGAGTAGCTCCTGACTCATAGCAACATTATAGGACAGAGCAGAACTGCCCCATAGAGTTTCCAAGGAGTGCCTGGTGGATTTAACTGCTGGCCTTTTGGTTAGCAGCTATAGCTCCTAACCACTATGCCACCAGAGTTTCCAGTTTAAATTAAGATGTTACAAAAGGATGCCAATCAGATAGAACAAGAAAAATATATTTTAGAAATCTGAAAATACATTCAGTTGTCAGCCAAAAGCTTGAGGAAATATTAAATATTAAAATCATAAAACTAAAAGAATAAATGTGTCTAAATGGATAATTCAGATTTAGAAAATAAAAGAAGTAGAGGGCAGGGCCAAGATGACAGAGCAGCCAGATGCTTCGTGTGGTCCCTCTTACAACAAAGACTGTTAAATGGGGAAAAGACAGTCTTTTTAACAAATGATGCTGGCATAACCAGATATTGATCTGCAAAAAAATGAAACAAAACCCAGATCTCACACTATGCACAAAAACTAACTCAAAATGGATCAAAGACCTAAATACAAAGTGTAAAACCAAAAAGATCATGGAAGTAAAAATAGAATCAATGCTAGCACCGGTAACACATAGCATAAATAGTATACAAAATGTTACTAACAATGTATAAACACCAGGAGAGAAACTAGATAATTGGGAGCTCCTAAAAATCAAATACTTATGCTCATCCAAAGACTTCACCAGAAGAGTAATAAGACTGCCTATAGACTGGGAAAAATTTTTGGCTAGAAGAAATCTGATTAGTGCCTGATCTCTCAAATCTACATGATACTGCAAAAACTCAACAACAAAAAGACAAATAATCCAATTAAAAAACAGGCAAAGGATATGAACAGGCACTTCACCAAAGAAGATGGTCAGGTGGCTAACACATACATGAGGAAATGCTCACGATCATTAGCCATTAGAGAAATGCAATCGAAACTACAATGAGATACCATCTCACCCCAACAAGGCTGGCATTGATCAAAACACACACAAAAAAAAAAATTTGGAGAGGTTGTGAAGAGACTGGAACACTTACAGACTGCTGGTGGGAATTTAATGGTACAACCACCTTGTAGATTGATTTGGCACTTCCTTAAAAAGCTAAAAATAGAAGTACTGTAGGATCCAGCGATCCTACTCCTTGGAACATAGTCTAGAGAAATAAGAGCCCTCACACAAATAGATACATTCACACCCATGTTCACTGCAGCATGGTTTACAATAGCAAAATGATGGAAGCAACCAAGGTGATTATCAACGGATAAATGGATAAATAAATAATGGTATATTCACATAATGGAATACTACACAACAATTAAGAGCAATGAGTCTTTGAATCATCTCATAAAACGGAGGAATCTGGAAGGCATTATGCTAAGTGAAATTATTCAGTTGAAAAAGGACAAATATTGTATGAGACCACTAATATAAGAACTCAAGAAAAAGTTTAAACACAGGAGAAAATATTTGATGGTTACAAGGATGGGGAGGGAGGAAGAGGATAGTCACCAATTAGATAGTAGACAAGAACTATTTTAGGTTAAGGGAAAGGCACCACACAATACAGAGGAAGTCAGCACAACTGGACTAAACTGAAAGCTAAGTTTCCTGAATACAACCAAATGCTTCCAAGGCCAGGGTAGCAGGGACGAGGGCCTGGGACCATGGTTTCAGGGGACTTCTAGGTCAATTGGCATAACAAAGTTTATTAAAAAAATGTTCTGCATTCCACTTTGATGACTGGCGTCTGCGGTCTTAAAAGCTAACAAGCAGCCATCTAAGATGCATCAATTAGTCCCAACCCACCTGGAGCGAAGGAGAATGGAGAACACCAAAGACACAGGAAAATATGAGCCCAAGAGACTGAAAGGGCTACATAAACCAGACACTCCTTCAGCCTGAGATCAGAACTAGATGGTGTCTGGCTACCACCAATGACGGCTCTAACAGGAAACACACCAGAAAATCCCTGATGAAGCAGGAGAAAAGTGGAATGCAGAACTCAAAATCTAGTAAAAAGACCAGACTTAATGGTCTGACTGAAACTGGAGGGACCCCAGAAGACATGGCCTCCAGAATCTCTATTAGCCCAAAACTAAAACCGTTCCTGAATCCAACTCTTCGGACAAAGAGTAAACTGTACTATAAGACATTAAATGATACTTGAGAAGAGTGCACTTCTTAGCTCAAGTAGACAGATGAGACCAAATGAGTGGCTCCTGCCCAGAGGTGAGATAAGAAGGCAGAAAGGGACAGGAGCTGGTTGAATGAACACAGAAAATACAGGATGGAAAGGAGGAGCATGCTGTCACTTATAGGGAGAGCAACTAGGGTCACATAACTATGCGTGTACAATTTTTTTTTTATGAGAAACTAAATTGAAGTGTAAACTTTCACTTAAAACACAATTAAAAAAATTTTTTTTTAAAAATATAGTATGTAAAAGAATTGGTCCATCTGATCTGTAGCGTTGCCCACTGTCTGGATTTTATTAGTAGCAACTCATGGTGCAATTCACCATGTCCCTCTGTCTTTTGTATTTTCCTGAAACTTGGCAGCTGAGTTCAGAGACTTGATCAGATCCAGGTTTAATTTTGGTGAAGTGGTAGTGTGTTCTTTCATTGTGTACCTATGATGACTACTTTTTTCACTTCTTGTAGTTATACTTTGCAAGTATTCTTTAAAGCGCTAAAAAAAAAAAAAACTTATTTGCTTATCACCATCATAATCACAAATTTACTTTCCATCTCTAAATGACATTCTGATTTGTAAAACATTCCATGTAAATGATTATATAGGAATTTGTGTATATATATATATACATGTCACATGTATTTTACATACTGTGCAGTTTAGGAAAAAACAACAACAACAACTAGATGGTTTATAATTGTTTTCTTTCAAAAACTTCTGGATTAACATGAAAAGATCAACACCCATGGGTAAAATCTTGGATGTTGGGGTATTGAAAGTGAATTTGCCATTTAAGATACACGTATAGGTTTCTATTTGTTAGGTGCAAAAGAGAAAGAAGGAGCCAAAATCTCAGAGAAGAAACTGGTTTACAGAGCTAATAGCCTACGTCTATCCTGAGACCAGAATAACTACTGACCAGCTACCACTACCAATCGTTCTGATCAGGGCTATAATAGATGGACCCAGAGAGACCAGGGGAAAAATGTGGAACATAACCCAAATTCTTAAACCGTCCAGGCTGACTGGACCAGTTGAGACTAGAGGACTCCCTGAGTCTATTGCCTCATGATACTTTTAAAAAAATTTTTTTATGTGTTTTAAGTAAAAGTTTACAAATCAAGTCAGTCTCTTACACAAAAACTTATATACATCTTGTTACATACTCCCAATTGCTCTCCCCCTAATGAGACAGCCCGCTCCCTCCCATCACTCTCTCTTTTTGTGTCCATTTACCAGCTCCTAACCCCTTCTGCCCTCTCTTCTCCCCTCCAGGCAGGAGATGCCAACATAGTCTCAAGTGTCCACCTGATCCAAGAAGCTCACTCCTCACCAGCATCCCTCTCCATCCCATTGTCCATTCCAATCCCTGTCTGAAGAATCGGCTTTTGGAATGGTTCCAGTCCTGGGCTAACAGAAGGTCTGGAGGCCATGACCACCGTGGACCTTCTAGTCTCAGTCAGGCCATTAAGTGTGTTCTTTATACGAGAATTTGGGATCTGCATCCCACTGCTCTCCTGGTCTCTCAGGAGTTCTCTGTTGTATTCCCTGTAGGGCAGTCATCCGTTGTAGCCAGGCACCGTCTAGTTCTTCTAGTCTCAGGCTGATGTAGTCTCTGGTTTATGTGGCCCTTTCTGTCTCTTGGGCTCGTAATTACCTTGTGTCCTTGGTGATCTTCATTCTCCTGTGGTCCAGGTGGGTTGATGCATCTTAGATGGCTGCTTGCTAGCGTTTAAGGCACCAGACACCACTCTCCAAAGTCAGATGCAGAATGTTTTCTTAATGGATTTTATTATGCCAATTGACTTAGCTACCCCCTGAAACCATGGTCCCCGGACCCTTGCCCCTGCTATGCTGGCCTTCGAAGCATTCAGTTTATTCAGGAAACTTCTTTGCTTTTGGTTTAGTCCAGTTGTGCTGATCTCGCCTCTGTTGTGTGTTGTCTTTCGCATAACCTAAAGTAGTTCTTATCTACTGTCTAATTAGTGAATACTTTTCTCCCTCCCTCCCTCCCTCCTCCCCTCATAACCATCAGAGAATATTTTCTTCTCTTTTTAAACTATTTCTCAAGTTCTTATAATACTGGTCTTATACAATATTTGTCCTTTTGCAATTAATTTCACACAGCATAATGCCTTCCAGATTCCGCCATGTTATGAAATGTTTCACGGATTCATCACTGTTCTTTATCGATGCGTAGTATTCCATTGTGTGACTATGCCATGATTTATTTATCCATTCATCCACTGATGGGCAACTTAGTTGCTTTTATATTTTTGCTATTGTAAACTGCGCTGCAATGAACATGGGTGTGCATATATCTGTTTGTGTAAAGGCTCTTATTTCTCTAGGACATATTCCAAGGAGCGGGATTGCTGGATCGGATCGTATGGTAGTTCTATTTCTAACTTTTTCAGGAAGTGTCAAATCGATTTCCAAAGTGGTTGTACCGTTTTACATTCCCACCAGCAGTGTATAAGTGTTCCAGTCTCTCCACAGCCTCTTCAACAATTATTATTTTGTGTTTTTTTGATTCATGCCAGCTTTGTTGGAGTGAGATGGAATCTCATTGCAGTTTTGATTTGCATTTCTCTAATGGCTAATGATCGTGAGCATTTCCTCATGCATCTGTTAGCTGCCTGAATGTCTTCTTTAGTTAAGTGTCTGTTCATATCTTTTGCCCATTTTTTTAATTGGGTTATTTGTCTTTTGTAGTTGAGTTTTTGCAGTATCATGTCGATTTTAGAGATCAGTTGCTGATTGGAAATGTCATAGCTGAAAACTTTTTCCCAGTCTGTAGGTAATCTTTTACTCTTTTGGTGAAGTCTTTGGATGAGTATAGATGTTTGATTTTTAGGACTCCCAGTTATCTAGTTTTTCTTCTGCATTGTTAATAATGTTTTGTATATAAAAAAAAAAAAACTGTTTATGCCATGTATTAGGGCTCCTAGGGTTTTACCTATTCTTTCTTCCATAATCTTTATCGTTTTAGATTTTATATTTAGGTCTTCGATCCATTTTGAGCTCATTTTTGTGCATGGTGTGAGGTATGGGTCTTGTTTCATTTTTTGCAGATGGATATCCAGTTATGACAGCACCGTTTGTTAAAAACGCTGTCTTTTCCCCCATTTAACTGCTTTGGAGACTTAGTCAAATATCAACTGCTCATATGTGGATGGATTTATGTCTGGATTCTCAATTCTGTTCCATTGGTCTCTGTGTCTGTTGTTGTACCAGTACCAGGCTGTTTTGACTACTGTAGCAGTATAATAGTTTCAAAAATCGGGTAGAGTAAGGCCTCCCACTTTGTTCTTGTTTTTCAGTAATGCTTTACTTATCTGGGGCCTCTTTCCCTTCCATGTGAGTTGATGATTTCTTTCTCCATCTTGCTAAAAAATATCATTGGCTTTTGAGTCAGAATTGCATTAAATGTGTAGTTGCTTTTAGCAGGATAGACATTTTTAGAATGTTAAGATTTCCTGTCCATGAGCAAGGTATTTTTTCCTACTTACGTAAGTCTCTTTTGGTTTGCTGCAGAAGTTTTTTGTAGTTTTCTTTGTATAAGCCTTTTACATCTTTAACATCCACCTGATTTTAGAAACTATTATAGCACCACAGTAGTCAAAACAACCTGGTACTAGTATAACAACAGACACAGAGACCAATGGAACAGAAATGAGAATCCAGACATAAATCCATCCACATATGAGCAGTTGATATTTGACTAAGGCTCCAAAGCAGTGAAATGGGGAAAAGACAACGTTTTTAATAAAACAGATGGCTTTGTATAAATGCCCTTTATTATTTTGAGGAATATTCCTTCTATTCCTATTTTGCTGAGAGTGTTTATCATGAATGGGTATTGAATTATGTCAAATACCTTTTCTGAATCAATTGATAGAATCCTGTGATTCTTGCCTTTTGTTTTATTTATATGATGGATTGCATTCATTGTTTTT
Source organism: Elephas maximus indicus (assembly GCF_024166365.1). Classification (NCBI taxonomy): domain Eukaryota; kingdom Metazoa; phylum Chordata; class Mammalia; order Proboscidea; family Elephantidae; genus Elephas; species Elephas maximus. The sequence goes on along the minus strand of NC_064822.1, from coordinate 11,667,116 downwards.
CTAATGTTGAACCATCCCTGCATACCTGGTATGAATCTCATTTGGTTATGGTGAATTATTTTTTTGATATGTTGTTGAATTCCATTGGCTAGAATTTTGATGAGCATTTTTGCATCTACATTCATGAGGGATACAGGTCTCTAATTTTCTTTTTTCTGTTGTGTCCTTACCTGGTTTTGGTATCAGTTATATAAGCTTGGGGGTATTACGTCCTTTTCTATGCTCTGAAATACCTTTAGTAGTAGTGGTGTTAACTCTTTGAAAGTTTGGTAGAAAACTGCAGTGAAGCCTTCAGGACCAGGGTTTTTTTGTTGTTGTTGTTGAGAGTTTTTCGATTACCTTTTCAATCTCTTTTGTTATGGGTCTATTGAGTTGTTCTACCTCTGTGTTAGTTCAGGGAGGTAGTGTGTTCCTAGGAATTCAAACATTTCTTCTAGGTTTTCGAATTTGTTAGAGTATAATTTTTCACAGTAATCTGATATGATTCTTTTAATTTCGGCTGGGTCTGCTGTAATATCACCCATCTAGTTTCTTATTCGGTTTATTTGCTTCCTCTCCTGTTTTTCCTTTGTCAGTGTGGCCAATGGTTTATCAATTTTGTTGAGTTTTTCAAAGAACCAGTTTTTGGTCTTGGTAATTCTTTCAATTGTTTTTCTGTTTTCTATTTCATTTGGTCCTGCTCTAATTTTTTTTGTTCTTGTTGTTGTTTCTTTTCTTCTGGTGCCTGAGGGTTTCTTTTGTTGCTCTCTTTCTATTTGTTCAAGTTGTAGGGATAATTCTTTGCTTTTGGCCCTTTCTTCTTTTTGGACGTGTGTATTTATTGATATAAATTGACCTCTGAGCACTGCTTTTGCTGTGTCACAAAGGTTCTGATAGGAAGTGTTTTCATTCACATTGGATTCTCTGAATTTCTTTATTTAATCCTTAACATCTTCTATATCCAGTCTTTTTTGAGCAGAGTATTTTTCAGTTTCCAAGTGTTTGATTTCTTTTCCCTGTTTTTCCTGTTATTGATTTCCACTTTTATGTCCTTATGGTCAGAGAAGATGCTTTGTAATATTTCAATGTTTTGGATTCTGCTAAGGCTTACTTTATGACCCAATATGTGGTCTATTCTAGAGAATGTTCCATTTGCACTAGAAAAGAAAGTATACTTGGCTGCTGTTGGGTGGAGTGTTCTGTATATGTCTATGAGGTCAAGTTGGTTGATCTTGGCATTTAGATATTCCGTGTCTTTATTGAGCTTTTTTCTGGATGTCCTGTCTTTCACCAAAAGTGGCGTGTTGCCAGTCTTCATGCTACTATTATTGTGGAGCTGTCTATCTCACTTTTCAATGCTGATAGAGTTTGTTTTGTGTCTTGCAGCCCTGTCATGGGGTGCATAAAAATTTGATATGGTTATATCTTCTTTGTATACTGTCCCTTTAATCATTATATATTGTCCTTCCTTATTCTTTATGGTGGATTTAACTTTAAAGTCTGTTTTGTCAGAAATTAATATTGCCACTCCTGCTCTTTTTTGATTGTCATTTACTTGATATGTTTTTTTCCACCCTTTGAGTTTTATTTTGTGTCTCTAAGTCTGAGGTGTGTCTCTTGTAGGCAGCATATAGATGGATCTTGTTTTTTAATCTATTCTGCCACTCTGTCTCTTTATTGGTGCATTTAGTCCATTTACATTCAGCATAATAATGGATAAGTATGAATTTAGTGTTATTATTTTGGTGTCTTTTTTTTTGTGTGTTGTTGACAGTTTCTATTTCCCACTTAATTTCATATGCTGAGTAGATTATATATTGTCCTTTCCTCATATTCTTGGTTGTTGATTTTGTTTCTGCTGAGTCTGTCTTTTTCTTGTATTTTATTTTGATGAGTATGATAGTTTTTCTCCTTTGTGGTTACCTTATTATTTACCAATATTTTTCTAAATTTAAATCTAATTTTTATTTCTTTGTATCGCCTTGTCTTCCTCTCCATTTGGAAGATCTATGACTACATTTCTTTTTCCCTCTTTATTGTTTTACTGTTGTCTTCTTTTACATAATAACATCACTGTTTCCCTGTTTTGAACATTTGTTTATCTTAATTTATTTTTGTGATTTCCCTGTCTGGGTTGACCTCTGGTTGCTCTGCCCAGTGTTCTAGTCTTGAGTTGAATCCTTATATTATTGATCTTTCTAACCAATGAACTCCCTTTAGTATTTCTTATAGTTTTGGGTTGTTTTTAACAAATTCCTTAAACTTCTGTTTATCTGGAAATATCCTAATTTCACCTTAATATTTGAGAGACAGTTTTGCTGGATATAAGATTCTTGGCTGGTAATTTTTTTCCTTCAATTTTTTATATAAGTAATGCCATTGCCTTCTTGCCTGCATGGTTACTGCAGAGTAGTCTGAGCTTATTCTTATTGACTCTCCTTTGTAGGTGACTTTTCGTTTGTCACTAGCAGCTCTTCAAATTCTCTATCTTTGGTTTCAGTAAATTTGATTATAATATGTCTTGGTGACTTTCTTTTAACATCTACCTTATGTGGAGTTCAATGAGCATCTTGGATAGATATCTTCTCATCTTTCATGATATCAGGGAAGTTTTCCACCAGCAAATCTTCAACAATTCTCTCTGCATTTTCTGTTATCCCTTCCTGTCCTGGTACTCCAATCACTCGTAGGTTGTTTCTCTTGATAGAGTCTCATGTGATTCTTAAGTTTTCTTCATTTTTTAAAATTCTTTTATCTGATTTTTTTCAAATATATTGGTGCCAAGTGCTTTATCTTTAGTCTTCCCAATTCTGCCTTCTGCTTGCTCAATTCTGCTCCTATGACTTTCTCTCGAGTTGTCCAATTCTGTAATTTTGTTGTTAATCTTCTGAATTTCTGATTGCTCTCTGTCTATGGGTTTTTCCAGCTCATTAAATTTCTCATTATGTTCCTGGATAATCTTTTCATTTTCTTCAATTGCTTTATCTGTGTGTTCCTTGCCTTGTTCTGCATATTGCCTGATTTCCTTCCTGATGTCTTGAAGGGTTCTGTATATTAATCTTTTGTATTCTGCCTCTGGTAATTCCAGAAATGCACTTTCATCTAGATGATCCCTTGATTCTTTGTTTTGAGAGCTTGATGACGTGATCATGGTCTGTTTCTTTATGTGACTTGGTATTGACTGTTGTCTCCTAGCCATCTATAAGTTATTGTATTAGTTTATTTTATTTTTGCTTACTGTGTTGTAGCTTCTTGGTTTGTTTTGTTTTGATATGCCCAAATGGGTTGCTTGATTGAGCTAGCTTGATTTTTTTTATTTTTTTTGCCTTCAGAGCTCTGATGTCCTGTCCCCAGATGGCTACAGCTGTTATCAGGTATATCAGTCTAGGAGTCCATTCACTTTTCTTATATGAATTCAGCTCAGGTGTCCAGGTAGCTGATCATCAAGTGTGTGGTACAGGCTCTGTCCTACAGTCTTAGAGTGGCATGGGTGATTGGTGTAGGTACCAGTATCTGGTTGTAGCAGGGGTCACATTCTGAAAAAACAGGGGCTGAAAATACCCCCACATGTCCCTGAGGAAAGCATATCCCTGTTACCTAGAGTGTACAGGTGGGTGGGTTCTGCAGATGGACCATGGGCATCCAAAGTTTTTGGTCGTAAGGACTGGGAGGTACCACTTATCCTTGGACCCCTGCCATGGGTGGCTGGGCGACCTGAGTGGAGCCACCAGTCCTTAGACCCTGATGTGGGTAAGTGAGGACCCTGTTTAATAGGCAAAGCAATGTCAAACATCGAACACCCACCTCTCCACCACACAGATGAAATGGTTGGAGTCTGCCAACAAGGACCTATTTTCCTGAAATAGGCCCACACAGGTCCATGCAGAGGGGAAAGGTACTCAAAGTCTATGGACCATTTATGCCTGGATAGGAGCTGATTCTGCCCTGAGCTCCCCCAATTAGTGGAGCTGGCAAATTGTCTTTTCCCCCAACTGCAATTTTTTTTTTCTCCAAGGTCAGGGGGATGGCTTTGGGTGCTCAACGAGGCTTATCTCAGGCCCAAGAAAATCAGCTGCTGAAGCCAGCTTGTGGGCAGAGGGGCACGGTAAAAGATATGCAATTACTTAGCTTTTGCCTCGAGCGCCATTCTTCTCTGGTTCCGGAGGTGTGAGTAGGCTGTGTGGCTGGCTGCTTCTCCCTGAAGAAACTGCAGGCAAATGCTAGTAGCGGCCTGCTGCTGCCACTCCTGGGAATGGTGCCTAGGGCTCCCCTTGATTCAGGTCTGGTAACTCCTCTCCGCTTCTGAACCGCCTGTTCCTCACCTGACCCTTAGTTCATTTTCTAAGTTTGCCTTTAATGTTCAGGTCTCCTAGCTTGCCATAAATATACTCGTTTCACTTGTTTTTATGGGTCTTTGTTGTAAGAGGGCTCGCTGGAAGCATCTGTCTATTCTGCCATCTTGGCCCCACCTTCTTCAAGACACTTTTTAAAACTTGAACCAAAACTGTGCTCTGAGGTCACCTTTTAGTCAAAAAAAGGATTGTCAGACAAAATTAAGGATATTACATGTGAGTATGGGGTCCCATTGAAAAACCATCTATATGAGGCCCAAAAGGTCAACAATCACTTTAAAGTAATGATTAGAAGACAAGGGAGGCAGGGAAACTAGAGTACTGGAAACAGGACTACCAGAATGCAATTAATGAGAATGTTGACACATTGTGAAAAATTTAACTAATGTACCTGAACAACTTGTAGAAATTGCCAGACTGGAACCTAATTTGCTAGATAAACTTTCACTGAAAATATTTAAAAAATAATTAATAAAAAAAGAAATGAAAAGAAGCAAATTACTGGCTTGTTGACATGACAATTTAAAAGTTAAGCTGTTAGATTACAAAACATAATTCTTGTTTAAAAGGTGAGAAAATGCTTATAAAAGTCTTAATGCAATGCCTGACATATAGTAAATTATCAATATATTTTAATATTTTTATTGTCATTGTTTTCTTTTTTTTTTAATCTTTGATTTTTATTTCTACTTCATGCCCTATCTGGCTGACCCAGCTAAAAAAAGAATCTATTTCAAGATAAATGTATAGTGTTGTTGTTGTTAGCACCGTCGAGTCACTTCCAACTTGCAGCCACCCTATGCATAACAGAATGAAATACCGCCTGGTCTTGCACTGTCCTCACAATTTTTGCTATGCTTCAGCCCTTTGTTGCAGCCATAGTATCAATCCATCTCATTGAGGGTCTTCCTCTTTTTTCATTGATGCTCTATTTTACAAACATGGTGTCCTTTTCCAGGGCCTGACCCCTCCTGATAATACTTCCAAAGTATGTGAAACATAGTCTCACCATCCTTGCTTCTAAGGAGCATTCTGGTTGCACTTCCTCCAGGACAGCTTGTTCTTTCTTTTGGCAGTGCATGGTATATTCAATATTCTTTGCCAACACTACAATTCAAAAGCATCAATTCTTCTTTTGTCTTCCTTATTCTTTGTCCAGCTTTCACATGCATATGAGGCAATTGAAAACACCATTGCCTGGGTCAGGGGCACTTTGGTCCTCAAGGTGACATCTTTGCTTTTCAACACTTTAAAGAGGTTTTTTGCAGCTGATTTGCCCAATGCAATGCATCTGATGATTTCTTGACTTCTGCTTACATGGATGTTGATTGTGGATCCAAGCAAAATGAAATTCTTGACAACCTCAATCTTTTCTGCATTTATCACGATGTTGCTTGTTGATCCAGTTGTGGGGATTTTTGTTTTCTTTATGTTGAGGTGTAATCTGTACTGAAGACTATGGTGTTTGATCTTCATCAGTTAGTGCTTCAAGTCCTCTTCACTTTCAGCAAGCAAAGTTGTGTCATCTGCAAAAGGTAGGTTAGGGAGCCTTCCTCCAATCCAGATGCCCTGTTTTTCTTCATATAGTCCAGCTTCTCAGATTATTTGCTTAACATTCAGATTAAAAGATATGGTAAATGATACAACACTGATGCACACTTTTCCTGACATTAAAGCATGCAGTATCCACTTGTTCTCTTCGAATGGCTGCCTCTTGATCCATGTACAGATTCCTCATAAGCACAATTAAGTGTCTTGCAATTCCCATTCTTCACAACTTTATCCATAAATTGTTATGATCCACACAGTCAAATGTCTTTGCATAGTCAAAAAAACACAGGTAAACATCTTTCTTGTGTTTCCGTTTTCAGTCGAGATATATCCGACATCAGCAACGATATCCCTGGCTGCATGCCCTTTTCTAGATCTGGCCTGAATTTCTGGCACTTCCTGTCAATATACTGCTGCAGCCACTTTTGAATGATCTTTGACGATATTTTCCTTGCATGTGGTGTTAATGATATTGTTTGTTAATTTCCGCATATTGCTTTTCTTGGGAATAGACATAAATATGGATCTCTCCCAGCTGGGTGGCCAGGTAGCTGTCTTCCAGGTTTCTTGGCATGGACAAGTAAACACTTCCAGTGCTGCATTTGTTTGTTGAAACATCTCAATTGGTATTCTGTCAATTCCTGGAGACTTGTTTTCGCCAACGCCTTCAGTGCAGCTTGGTCTTCTTCCTTCAGTACCATTGGTTCCTGATCATATGTTACCTCTTGAAGTGGTTGAATGTTGACCAATTCTTTTTGGTATTGTGACTCTGTGTGTTCTTTCCATCTTCTTTTGATGCTTCCTACTTTAGTTAATATTTTCTCCTTTAGATTCCTTCAGTATTGCCATAGAGGCTTGAATTTTTTTCTTCAGTTCTTTCAGGTTGAGAAATGCTGACAGTGTTCTTCCCTTTTGGTTTTCTATCTCCAGCTTTTTGCACATGTCAATATAATACTTTACTTTGTCTTCTGGAGCCTCCCTTTGAAATCTTCTGTTCAGCTCTCTTACTTCATCATTTTTTTTTCCTTTTGCTTTAGCTACTTGACTTTCAAAAGCAAGTTTCAGAGTTTCTTCTGACATCCAGTTAGGTCTTTTTTTCTTTCCTGTCTTTTTAATGACCTCTTGCTTTCTTCATGTATGATGTCCTTGGTACCATTTCACAACTCGTCTGGTCTTTGGTCATTAGTGTTCAATGTTTCAAGTCTATTCTCATGATGTTCTCTAAATTCAGGTAGGATACACTGAAGGTCATATTTAGCTCTCCTCCACTTCTAGTTTTCTTCAATTTGAACTTGAACTTGCCTATAAGTAATTGATGGTCTTGCTTATGAATAATCTGCAGTCGGCCCCTGCCCTTGTTCTGACTGATGATATTGAGCTTTTCCATTGTCTCTTTCCACAGATGTAGTCGATTTGATTCCTGTGTATTCCATCTGCTGAGGTCCATGTGTATAGTCATCATTTATGTTGGTGAATAAAGGTATTTGCAATGAAGAAGTCATTGCTCTTACAAAATTCAATCATGTGATCCCCGGCATCATTTCTATCACCAAGGCCATAATCTCCAACTAATGATCCTTCTCCTTTGTTTCCAACTTTCGCATTTCAATCTCCAGTAATCATCAGTGCATTCTGATGGCGTGTTTAATCACTTTCAGACTGTTGAAGTTGGTAATACATCTTCGATTTCTTCATCCTTGGCCTTAGTGGTTGGTATGTGAATTTGAATAATAGTCGTATTAACTGGTCTTCCCTGTAGGCATGTGGATCTTATCCTATCACTGACAGCAATATACTTCGGGGTACATCTGGAAATGTTGTTTTGGATGATGAATGCAATACCATTCTTCAAGTTGTTGTTTTGGCATAGTAAACCATATGATTGTCCGATTCAAAATTACCAATACCAGTCTACTTTAGCTCACTAATGCCTAGGATATTGATCTTTATGTGCTCCATTTCCTAGATTCATACTTCATACATTTTAGGTTCAGATTATTAATGGATGTTTGCAGCTGTTTCTTCTCATTTTGAGACCTGCCACATCAGCAACTGAAGTTCCTGAAAGCTTAACCCCATCCACGTCATTAAGGCAGACTCTCCTTTGAGGAGGCAGCTCTTCCTCAGTTGTTTTTTGAGTGTCTTCCAACCTTGGGTGCTCATCTTCTGATATTATATCAGACAATGTTCCACTGCTATTCACGAAGTCTCACTGGCTAATTCTGTTCACAAGTAGACTGCCAGGTCCTTCCTCCTAACCTGTCTTAGTCTGAAAGCTCAGCTGAAATCTGTCCACTGTGGGTGACCCTGCTGGTATTTGAGTACAGGTGGCATAGCTTCCAGCATCACAGCAACACACAAACCCCCACGGTAGGAAAAACTGACAGATGCATGGGGATAATATATAATAGACAATGGAATCCCTTTGTAATGATAACTGGAAGACCAGGGAATACTCCCCTTAGGGATTACATTGGACTAAAAATGTTATTGGAAATTGTTATATTGTGAAGATCATAATTCAATCATGGATTGACCTATCCTATCTGTCAGTTTGTTATCCTGTGGTGGCCTGTGTGTTGCTGAGATACTGGAAGCTACGTGTCATGGATTGAGTTGTGTCCCCCCAAAAATATGTGTCAACTTGGATAGGCCATGATTCCCAGTTGTCCTCCATTTTGTGATTGTAATGTTATGTTAAAAGGATTAGGGTGGGATTATAACACCACCCTTACTCAGGTCACCTCCCTAATCCAGTGTAAAGGGAGTTTCCCTGGGGCATGGTCTGTATCACCTTTTATCTCTCATGAGATAAAAGGAAAGGGAAGTAAGCAAAGATTTGGGGACATCATACCACCAAGAAAGCAGTAACAGGAGTTGAGCACGTCCTTTGGACCCAGGGTCCCTGTGCCTGAGAATCTCTTCTACTATGGGGAGATTGAGGACAAGGACCTTCTTCCAGAGCCTACAGAGAGAGAAAGGCTTCTGCTGGAGCTGATGCCTTGATTTTGGACTTTTAGCCTACTTTACTGTGAGGAAATAAATTTCTCTTTGTTAAAGCCATCCACTTGTGATATCTCTGTTATGCAGCACTAGATAACCAAGACAGAATACCACAAGTATTTCAAATACCAGCACAGTCACCTATGGTGGACAGGCTTCAGCAGAGCTTCCACATAATGATAGACTAGGAAGAGAGGACTAACAGTCTGCTTCTGAAAATTAGCGATGAAAACCGTATGGATCACCACAGAATATTATTTGATACAGTGCTGGAAGATGAGCCCCAGAGGTTGGAAAACATTTAAAATACACAATGGCCACAGCAATGGTCTTGAGCATACTAATGATGGTGAAGATGGAGCAGGAAGGGCAACATTTCATTCTGTTGTGTGTGCAGTCACCCTGACCCAGAGCTTATTCAAAAGCAGCTAACAATAACATCTCATTCAAGGTTGCTAGTTTACATAATATGCCAAAGTTGCGGTAAGATTATGAACAAAACTAAATTAAATCAAACAAATTGGTAAACCCAGTACCTGGATCTTCTGCACTTCTCACAATCTCTTCCTCTTTAGAAGATACAGACAGAAACTCACAAATTACTAAAGCCATTCAAGAGAAGGCAAGCTACAGTTCTCGCTCTTGTGATTGCTTGGGTTTCTGTATTTTTTCATCACGAGGCAAAGGTAAGAAAGACATTTCAAGTGAAAGTCCAACAACAGCTTAATTTGTTAAAAAGATAGAATAGTTTGAGGCAGCTTCAGTGAAAAAGGGCCAGTATGATTCTATAATCGTGTCCCCATAAATTCGGACAATATTTCCTTATATGTCACAGTTGACGGATCTTTCTGGAGTTGTCTGTTATGTGAGATTCGAAGAAGGAATTTTCTTACATGTGGGAATGCCTAATCAGTACTGACAAGCAAAATTTTCTTTTCTTTTTTTTTTCTCTGCACTCTGGAGAAGATTTTTAGGGCCTTTTTATAATACGGAAACCGTGGTGGCGTAGTGGTTAAGTGCTGTGGCTGCTAACCAAAGGGTTGGCAGTTCAAACCCACCAGGTGCTCCTTGGAAACTCTGTGGGACAGTTCTACTCTGTCCTATAGGGTCATTATGAGTCAGAATCGACTTGACAGCACTGGGTTTGGTTTTTTTTTTTTTTTTTATAATACAGTGCTTTTTTCCCGCCCCCCCCCCCACAATGCACTTCTAACCTAAAACCATGATACTTTTTCTTGGTTGCTCACATAGTGTGCTATTATTTGTATGTCATTTTAAACAGAATACTTAAAAATTTCATGCATTTTTTTGACCCTTCCTTTCCTTATGCTAAGTCTTGTCCAGATTTTGTAAACTAATGTTGCACGAACAGTTGCTGCATTTCCTTTGAATTGAACTTGGCCTTTTTAACTTCTTATCTAAAAAAAAAAAAAAAAAAAAAAAAAAAACTATAATTAGACCACTGGTGAATGACCAAGCAAACTGAATTTCCTATTCACAAAAGTCCAATACACTGATTTTATGCAAAGTTACATACTTCCCTTCTTAATCTTGTCTTTAACGACTCAGCTAAATGCTATTTTCCAAAGGTCATAAATTTTGAATTCTCTATTCTGATTTATTATAGATTGAATTGTATCCCCCCTAAATACGTTTTGTAAATCCTAACCTCTATGCCTATGGTTAAAATCCCATTTGGACATGGGATATCTTTTTTTTATGTTAATGAGACAGGATTAGCATAGGGTATGTCTTAAGCAACCTCTTTTGAGATATAAAAAGAGATTAAACAAGCAAGGGAAAGAAGTGGAGACAGGGGAAGAGAGATGTCAAATTACATGAATTTTGCCCAGGAGCAGAAGCTCAGAAGAGACAATTACCTTCTTTCAGAACCTACAGAGAGAGAAAACCTTCCCCTACAGCTGGCACTCTGAATTTGGATTTTCGCCTCCTAAACTGTGAGGAAAAAAAGCCATCCACTTGCGGTATTTCTGTTATAGCAGCACTAGATGACTAAGAAAAAAATTGGTGCCGTAAGAATGGTGTTCTGCTTTAACAGATTAAAATGTGGAAGCAGCTTTGGAATTGGGTAACGGGTAGAGGCTGGAAGAGTTTTAAGGTGCCTTTAATAGTAAAAGCCTAGATTGCCTTGAAGACACAGTTGTAGAATTATGGACGTCAAAGGCAATTCTGGGGAGGGCTCAGTAGGAAGTGTGGAGAGCTTTAGAGAAAGTCTCTGTCATTTTAAAGAACGTATATGGTGCCAGCAACAAAATGTTGCTGTAAATGTGGATGTTAAATGTGCTTCTGGGGAGACTTCATTATAAAATGATGAAGATGGGATTGGACAATGCAGGAAGGACAACACTTTCTATGCAGTGGCCAAGAACTTGTCTGAATTATGTTCGAAGTTTTGGTGAAAGATAGAACTTGTAAGTAATGAGCTTGTATATTTGGCTGACGAGATTTATAAGCAGACTCTTAAAGGTGCTGTGTGTTTTTTCCTTGCTGCTTAGAGTAAAATGCAAGAGGAAAGAGATGGGATTAAAAATGAGCTGTGCAAAATGAAAACAGAATTTAAAGATTTGGAAAATCCTATTGTACACACTAAGGTCCTAGAATGTTCACCAAGGACAGAGCTACACAATCTTTTGTTAAAGATATTAAGCCCGTGACTGATGTATTTAACCAAGCACCACAGCAAAAAAACCCCATCAGATTAGACTGAAGAGGATGGAGAAAGAACTAAAGGAAAGAGAGCGTTGTCTCCCTCTTGGAATTCTACAGGCAGGAAACAGGCCAAAAGAGCTATATCTGTTGTCCTCCAAGAAAATAAAAGGACCATCTTTGCAGAAACTTCAAGGTCACAGGATTGTTGAATGGAGCATGGTAAGCAGGGCCCTCTCAATTTTCAAAGAGTGAGATCCAGGTCTCCTGCATCTCAAAGATCTCCTAGGTGTCAAAGAGTCGGATCTTTACCAACTCGGTTCTGAACTGAGGGGCTGCCACTCACGAGTGCCAGTGGGACGGGGCCAGAACCGCTGCTCAGAGCTGAGGGGGCAGGAATGCTATGTTCGAGGGGCAGAAGAATGGGGCCTGCCAGGGCAATGGGGTGAGGTCACTACTCAGATGGTCTAGGAGAATGGGGCCACCTAAACCTGAAAGAGCAGAGCTCCCATCTGAGAGGGCATGGAAGGCGTGTCCAACATCCAGAGTCTGGATGGCGGGGCCGTTGCCCAGATGGTCTCAGAGAAGAGAAGATTATTTTCAAGATGTGAGAGCTAATATAATTTGTTCTGTTGAGTTATGGACTTGCTTGTTATCCACTATCCCTTTTTTCCCTCCAATTTCTCCCATTTGTAATGGAAATATACCTACTCTACCACTGTACTTTGGAAAGAGATAACTTGTAGTCTAGATTTCACAGGTTTACAGTTGAAAAAGAATTTTGCCCCAGGATGGAATACACCTAAAGTCCCATCCACATTTGATTTAGATGCTGCAGAAGATGAGAGCTTGAACTTGAAGTTGATTTAATGCTTTTGCGAAGATGTGATGGGGTTAATATGTTTTGCATGTGGCAAGTGCATGGATTTGGGGGAAAACGAAGTGTCAAATGTTATGGATTGAATTGTGTCCCCCCTAAATATGTATTGGAAATCCTAACCTTTACGCCTGTGGTTATAATCATATCTGGGAATGGATTGTCTTTTTTGTGTTAATGAGACAGGATTAGTGTAGACTGTGTCTTATGTCAGTCTCATTTGAGATATAAAAGAGATTAAACGAGCAAGCAAAAGCAGCAGAGACAGGGGAAGAGAGATGCCAAAACACATGAAGATTGCCCAGGAGTAGAAGCTCAGAAGAGATAATGACCTTCCCTCAGAACTGACAGAGAGAGAAAGCCTTCCCCTTGAGCTGGTGCTCTGAATTTGGACTTCTAGCCTCCTAAATTGTGAGAAAACACGTTTCTGTTGTTAAAGCCACCTACTTGTGGTATTTCTGTTACAGCAGCACTAGGTAACTAAGACAGGGCTCTTTTCCTTTTTCATACATTTTAAAATCCCTGGCTTCTAAACAGCCCTTCATAGATGGATTTTCACTTAATAAGACCATAGCTGAACCGTTCACACAAGTAAATCTGCTCCTCGGAGTTTAAAAAAAAAAAAAAAAACGTTTATTTTGGCCTAGATGATACTGATTGGCAGTTTCCAGTAAAACTTTTCCAGAAGATATGCCTTTTGGTTGTGGGGGTGAAATATCAAGCAAAACTTTAGTGGCAATGTCCTACCCTAATACTGGTTTTCAGAACAAAGTAGTTCTTCTTGCCTTCTACCTAAACAGAATCACATATTACTGTTTGCCATGTTATTGAGGTTACGAGGGTGACTCAAAACAAGTGTTGAAAGGCTGAGGGCTTTGTTGTGCTGTGTGTGAAAGTTTGAATCTATCCAAATGGTCTTTGGGTCAGTGTCACCAGAGAACAGGATTTATTTTTTGTTTGTTTGTTTCCTTGCTTGTTAGTTTATTTTCAGCCTGACAGGCTGCTAGCCTTTCTGTTATCTCGCTTCCATTCTCATAGCCCCCATCTGATCTCAATTTTGTTCTTTTCCTCACAGTGTGTTGGTCAGCCAGCTGCAAGGGAGCAAAGGCTCCGCTATTGTTTCTGCACTTCCCCTTCCCATCCGCATCCCTAAACTTCAGTGGTGTGCAGTGGAATCTCACCCTTTGTTCTGTTGTCTGGGAAGGAAGTCAAATTCTCAAGCTTGGGGTTTCCTGAGGTGATTGTGCAGAGGTTGTATGAAGCAGTGAGGAGCAGCTAGGGAGAGGCAGAGGCACCTGGGCCAGAGGCAGATGTTTGTGATTAGGCAAATCCATGCAAAGATGATGGGAATTTAGAATGAACTGACTCTGCAGATAGTGTCCCAGAGAGGCATCTTTCTAAATATTAATATTTGGTGAACAATACCTAATAAAGCAACTAGACAAGGGGATGTCTATATCTAATCTAAAAACTCACTCACTCTTTGTTTTAACTTCTATCATCCTTGAGAATAAGCCAGAGTAGATTAAAGAGGGCATGCATATCCATGGGGCATTTTGGCTTCGTGCTTCTTTTGCTGTGGACATTGTGCTCTAGGTTGAGACTCTTTAAATAAAACTGTTTGTTGTGGGTTGGATTGTTGAAATCCTAATCCCTGTACCTGTAAATATGACCTCATTTTGAAATAGAAGGGTTCTTTTGTTATATTAATAAGGTCATCCCGGAGTAGTGTGGATCCTAAACCTAATCACTTCCAAGTTATAAAAGAACAGAACAGACACAGACACATGGGGAAGAAAGACACGAAAGAACACCAAGGAATGCCCAGGGCTACTGATAAGGAAAGACCCTGCCCTGGAATCTACACCCTTATTTGGACTTCCAGCCTCCTGAACTGTCAGACAATAAATTTATGTTATTTGAAGTCATACACTGTGGTATTTTTTGTAATAGCAGCATTAGGTAACTGAGACACTATTTAAATTACATGGGAATGATTTCTCTCCATTTCCATTCATCAGTTCTACCTATCTTGGAGGCATTTCTTGAATATCATTTATCATCTCACAACCTGATATAATTAATTCTTTTTTGAATCCCATTGTATTTTAGTTATATTTATCATGTGCTTTTTTATTTTATTTTATTTTATTTTTATTCTCAGTCATAATTACTTATGAACTTTCCTAATATCTCCAAACACACAAGCTTTTTGGGTACTGAATGTGAGACTTTCTTACTCTTATATTACTCCCAGGACAGCCATCTGATAAAAGTAAACACTTACTTATATAAATTGTATTACACTGAAAGCCAGTTACTAGGACAAAAAATACAAAAAGTAAATTCTAGTTTTCACTGAAGGTGGTGACCAAAGGAGAAAGATAATACTGAGAATAAAGTAACAAGAATTTATCAAACATCATTTCTAAATTCTCAGCACCTTAGTGGGCAAACCATAATGTCTAAAAACAAGACAAAAGTATTTTGAGTATGAAGGTATGGCATGATATGCAAATGTAGTTGTCAAGAAGGCCTTTAGAAATGTGTAACTGGAAATCTTTCAGGCTGGAATTCCTGAATACTCACCCTGACTCTGAGGGCAGCCCTCGGGAACCTACTGTTAAACACTGTCGGGAAAATCTGATGCACAGCGAGGTGTGGGGAATACTGATCCAATTTTGTTGTGTTAGGTGTCGTGGAGTCTGTTTCCACTCATAGCAACCCAATGTACAACAGAATGCAATGTTGCCTGATCCTGCGCCATCCTGCAGAGATTGTGTCAATCTATCTTGTTGAGGGTCTTTCTCTCTTTTGCTGACTCTGTGCTTTACCAAACATGAAGTCCCTCCAGGGACTGGTCCCTCCTAATAACATGTCCAAACTACGTGAGTTGCAGTCTCGCAATCCTTGCTTCTAAGGAGCATTCTGGTTGTACTTCCAAGAAACAGAGGATTTCAAAAGAAACAGTCTGTAACTTCTATTCACACCCTAAACCTATTGTTATCCACAATCATTTCTAGCAAGCTGAGGACATATTTTTAAATACTGATTATCATCTAACAAACTATCATCCCAAGTTCATGATTTCACCCTTACTTCAAACTGACATTTAAGAGAACAAAAATAAACAAAATTTAATTTTCGTACAGGTGCTGACCAAACATTGATTTCGTTGTTGTTGCTGTTGGGTACCATGGAGTCAACAACACATAGTATCTGTCATGGATTGAATTGTGCACCCCCCCCCCCCAAAGTATATGTCAACTTGGCTATGCCATGATTCCCAGTATTGTGTGGTTGGTCACCATTTTGTGATCCAATGTGATTTTCCTATGTGTTGTAAATTTTAACCTTCATGATGTTAATGAGGCTGGATTAGAGGCAGTTATGTTAGCTTGTATCTCGAGTCAATCTTTTGAGATATAAAAGAGAGAATCCAGCAGAGAGGAGGGGGACCTCTTAGAACTAAGGATGAAGAACCAGGAGGTGAATGTGTCCTTTGGACCCAGGGTTCCTGTGCTGAGAAGCTCCTAGGCCAGGGGAAGATTGATGACAAGGACCTTCCCCCAGAGCTGACAAAGACAGAAAGCCATCCCCTGGAGCTGACATCCTGAATTTGGACTTCTAGCCTCCTAGACTCTGACAGAATAAATTTTTTTTTGTTAAAGCCATTTGCCTGTTGTATTTGTGTTATAGCAGCACTAGATAACTAAGACAGCAACCCCACGTGACAGATTAGAGCTGCTCCATTGGATTTTCTTTGCTGTAATATTTTCAGAAGTGGATTGCTGGGTCTTTCTCTTGCAGAGCTGCTGGATGGGTTTGAATCACCAACCTTTTGGTAAGCAGCCAAGCACTTAACTGGCACACCACCAGGGCTCCTTCAAGCCAAAATGAAGGAGGTTCAAATCCAGAGGTACCTTCAAATACAGGCCTGGCAATTTACTTCTGAAAAATCAGCCATCAAGAACCCAATAGAACATATTTCTACTCTGACATATGAGGGTAAGTCAAAAAGTATTTTGAAGAAGTTTTAAGAAAATTGAAAACTGCACTGGTGAGGAAAAGGCCAGGAAAGTTGCACTGAGCAATTTTTTTGTTGTTATAACAATTCACCTGCCCATTCCTTAAGGGTAGCAAGGGCAGTCCTACAAGAATTTTGTTAGGAAACCTTACCCCATTCACCCTATAACTCTGATCTTGCTCTTTCAGGCTTCTTTTTGTTTGCAAAACTCAAAGAACATTTAAAAGGAACATGAGTTGAGTCCCACAAGGATGCCAAAACTGCTCTTTTGACATGGTGTAAATCGAAGAGTGCAGAATTCTTCGGGGAAAGGTTAGAGAGATGGAAACACCACATTCAGAAATGTATAGACCTAGATGGAGGATATGTCAAGAAAAAATAGCTTCACATTTTGAAACTTTTGTTTAATAAAAGTTTCTACGATTTTGTAGCAATGCTTTTATACAGTTTAGATGAAGGCGTACAGAGTGAATGAGTTTCTCAGTAGAAATGCTTTTTGACTTATCTTCATACGTAGGGTTGACATGAGTTGAAATAAAATAAAAATACAGGATTCTCAGTTGAATATAAATTTCAGATAAACAACAAATATACTTTTGTGCAAGTATACGTTAAAGCACTTGGCTAATAACCAAAGGGTCGGCTGTTCAAACCCACTAGCTGATCCATGGGAGAAAAATGTAGCAGTCTGGCTTTTGTAAACATTACAGCCTTGGAAACCCTATGAGGCAGTTCTACTCTGTGCTATAGTTTCACTATGAGTTGGAATCAACTCGACAGCAATGAGTTTTTTTTTTTAATTTTTATTTTGCTTTAAGTGAAAGTTTACAAATCAAGTCAGTCTCTCACATAAAAACTTATATACACCTTGCTAAATACTGCCAATTTCTCTCCCCCTAAATTGAAAAAAAAAAAAAATTTCTTTTTTTTTCTAATGAGACAGCCCGCTCTCTCCTTACACTCTCTCTTTTCGTGTCCATTTCACCAGCTTCTAACCCCCTCTACACTCTCATCTCCCCTCCAGGGAGGAGATGCCAACAGAGTCTCAGGTGTCCACCTGATCCAAGAAGCTCACTCCTCACCAGCATCCCTCTCCAACTAATCCCTGTCTGAAGAGTTGGCTTTGTGAATGGTTCCTGTCCTGGGCCAACAGAAGGTCTGGGGGCCATGACAACTGGGGTCCTTCTAGTCTCAGTCAGACCTTTAAGTCTGGTCTTTTTAAGAGAATTTGGGATCTGCACCCTACTGCTCTCCTACTCCCTCAGGAATTCTCTGTTGTGTTCCCTGTCAGGGCAGCCATCGGTTGTAGCCAGGCACCTTATACCTCTTCTGGTCTCAGGATGATGCAGTCTCTGGTTTATGTGACCCTTTCTGTCTCTTGGGCTCACAATTACCTTGTGTCCTCGGTGTTCTTCATACTTTTTTGATCCAGGTGGTTGAGACTCACTGGTGCATCTTAGATGGTTGCTTGCTAGCGTTTAAGACCCCAGACGCCTCTCCAAAGGTGGGAAGCAGAATGCTTTCTTAATAGATTTTATTATGCCAATTTACTTATATGTCCCCTGAAACCATGACCTCAACCCCCCGCCCTTGCTACGCTGGCCTTCGAAGCATTCAGTTTATTCAGGGAACTTCTTTGCTTTTGTTTGAGTCCAGTTGTGCTGACCTCCCCTGTATTGTGTGTTATCTTTCCCATCACCTAGAGTAGTTCTTATCTACTATCTAATTAGTGAACACTCCTCTCCCACCCTCCCTCCTCTCATAACCACAAAGGAATGTTTTCTTCTCATTTTAAACTATTTCTCAAGTTCTTATAATAGTGGTCTTAGACAATATTTGTCCTTTTGCAACTGACTAATTACACTCAGCATAATACCTTCCAGGTTCCTCCATGTTATGAAATGTTTCACAGATTCCTCACTTTCCCTTATTGATGAGTAGTATTCCATTGTGTGAATATACCATAATTTATTAATCCATTCATCTGTTGATGGGCACCTTGGCCCATCTTTTTGCTATTGTAAACAGTGCTGCAATAAACATGGGTGTGCATATATCTGTTCATGTGAAGGCTCTTATTTCTCTAGGATATATTCCAAGGATTGGGATTGCTGGGTCGTATGGTAGTTCTATTTCTAGCTTTTTAAGGAAGTGCCAAATCGATTTCCAAAGTGGCTGTACCATTCGACGTTCCTATCAGCAGTTTATAAGTGTTTCAATCTCTCCAAAGCCTCTCCAACATTTATTCTTTGGTGTTTTTTGGATTCATGCCAGCCTTGTTGGAGTGAGATGAAATCTCATTGTAGTTTTGATCTGCATTTCTCTAATGGCTAATGATCATGAACATTTCCTCATGTATCTGTTAGCTACCTGAATGTCTTCTTTAGTGAAGTGTCTATTCATATCTTTTGCCCATTTTTTAATAGGGTTATCTGTCTTTTTGTAGTTGAGTTTTTGCAGTATCATGTACATTTAGAGATCAGACACTGACCAGAAATGTCATAGCTAAAAACTTTTTCCAAGTCTGTAGGTAGTCTTTTTACTCTTTTGGTAAAGCCTTGGATGAGCATAGGTGTTTTTTAGGAGCTCCCAGTTATCTAGTTTTTCTTCTACATTCTTAATAATGTTTTGTATACTCTTTAGGCCATGTATTAAAAAAAATAAAATTGTCCCTATTTTTTCTTCCATGATCTTTACCATTTTAGATTTTATATTTAGGTCTTTGACCCATTTTGAGCTCGTTTTTGTGCATGGTGTGAAGTACGGGTCTTGTTTCATTTTTTTGCAGAGGGATATCCAGTTATACCAGCACCATTTGTTAGAAAGACTGTCTTTCCCCCATTTAACTGTTTTGGGACCTTTGTCAAATATCAACTGCTCATACGTGGATGGATTTATGTCTGGATTCTCAATTCTGTTCCATTGCTCTATCTGTCTGTTTCTGTACCAGTACCAGGATGTTTTGACTACTGTGGCAGTATAATAGGTTCTAAAATCAGGTAATGCCTTATTTATCCGGGGCTTCTTTCCCTTCCATTTGAAGCTGATGTGTTTCTCCATCTCATTAAAGAATGTTGTTGGGATTTGGATCGGAATTGCATTAAATGTATAGATCTCTTTTGGTAGAATAGACATTTTTATAATGTTAAGTCTTCCCATCCATGAGCAAGGTACATTTTTCCACTTATGTAAGTCTCTTGGTTTCTTGCAGAAGTGTACTGTAGTTTTCTTTGTATAGGTCTTTTACATCTTTGGTAAGATTTATTCCTAAGTATTTTATCCTGTTTGGGACTACTGTAAATGGCATTGATTTGGAGATTTCTTCTTTGATGTTCTTTTTGTTGGTGTAGAGGAACCCAAATGATTTTTGTATGTTTATCTTGTATCCCGATACTCTGCTGAACTCTTCTATTAGTTTCAGTAATTTTATGGAGGATTCCTTAGGGTTTTCTGTGTATTAGATCATGTCATCTGCAAAGAGAGATACTTTGACTTCTTCCTTGCCAATCTGGATGCCCTTTATTTCTTTATCCAGCCTAATTGCTCTGGCCAGGACCTCCAGCACAATGTTGAATAAGAGTGGTGATAAAGGGCATTCGTGTGTGGTTCCTCATCTCAAGGGGAATGCTTTCACACTCTGTCCATTTAGGGTGATGTTGGCTGTTGGCTTTGTATAAATGCACTTTATTATGTTGAGGGATTTTCCTTCAATTCCTATTTTGCTGAGAGTTTTTATCATGAATGAGTGTTGAACTTTGTCAAATGCCTTTTCTGCATTGATTGATAAAATCACGTGATTCTTGTCTTTTGTTTTATTTATGTGGTGGATTACATTAATTGTTTTTCTAATGTTGAACCTTCCCTGCATACCTGGTATGAATCCCACTTGGTCATGGTGAATTTATTTTTTAATATGTTGTTGAATTCTATTGGCTAGAATTTTGTTGAGGATTTTTTCATCTATGTTCACGAGGGATACAGGTCTATAATTTTTTTTTCTTGTGGTGTCTTTAACTGGTTTTGGTATCAGGGATATGGTGGCTTCATAGAATGCGTTTGGGAGTATTCCATTCTTTTTTTGTGCTCTGAGATGCCTTTAGTACTAGTGGTGTTAACTCTTCTCTGAAAGTGTGGTAGAATTCTGCAGTGAAGTCATCCAGACCCGGGCTTTTTGTTGTTGTTGTTGTTGAGAGTTTTTTGATTACCTTTTCAAACTCTTCTTTTGTTATGGGTCTATTTATTTGTTCTACTTCTGTTTGTGTTAGTTTAGGTAGGGAGTGTGTTTTTAGGAATTCATCTATTTCTTCTAGGTTTTCAAATTTGTTAGGGTACAATTTTTCACAGTAATCTGATATGATTCTTTTAATTTCAGTTGGGTCTGTTGTAATATTGCCAATCTCATTTCTTATTCGGGTTATTTGCCTCCTCTCCTGTTTTTCTTTTATCAGTTTGGCCAGTGGGTTATCAATTTTGTGTTTTTTTTTTTTTTAAAAAAAAAACCCAGCTTTTGGTCTTGTTAATTCTTTGAATTGTTTTTCTGTTTTTTATTTCATTTAGTTCAGTCCTAATTTTTATTATTTGTTTTCTTCTGGTGCCTGCAGGCTTCTTTTGTTGCTCTCTTTGCATTAGTTCAAGTTGTAGGGATAATTCTTTGATTTTGGCCCTTTCTTCTTTTTGTATGTGAGCACTTATTGATATAACTTGGACTCTGAGCACTGTTTTTGCTCTGTCCCAAAGGTTCTGATAGGGAAGCACCTCTTTCCAAAAACTCTCTCCCATTTATCTGATCCCTTTTCACTCTGATCCAGCCTCCAAGCCAGTTTCGGTGGTGGTCGCTTTCCCTGGGCCTGAGATAGATCCTGCTGCATGCTCTGAGCCATTTCCCCAGCCTTGGAGAAGGAAAAAAGTTAACAAATGGGGAAAAATTAATCTGCTGGCTCCCCTAAGCTGGGAACTCAGGGCAGAAGCAGCAACTTTGCCTGGGTAGAAGCACAAGTGGTCCATGGACTTTGAATGCCTTTCACCCCTGCATGAACCTGTGTGGGCCCATTTCAGCAGCTTAAACCCTTGTTGGCACAGTACAATGGTGCATGTGCCTGAGGTCTGACTTTCAACTGTTTCAGCTGTGTGGTGTACAGGCGAGTTTTTGATGTTTCACACCACTCTACCTGTTAAGTGGAGTCCTGATCTACCCATATCAGGGGCCAAAGGACTGGAAGCTCCACCCACACCACTGGTGAGATGGCTCGAAGGATATGTGGTGCCTCCCAGTTCTTACAGCCAAAAGCATTGGGAGCTCATGGCCCAGCTGTGGAGCCCATCTACCTGTGCTCTGTAGGTAACGGTTATGTGCTTTCCTCACAGACGCTTGAAGGACAGTTGTCAGCCCCATGCCTTGATCAGAGCATTACCCCCTGCTGCAGTCAGATACCTGTGCCTAAAACCCTGGTCCTCTAAGAATGTAGGTGCGAGCTTGTACCATAAACTTGATGACTGACAACCTGGACACCTGAGCTGAATCTATACAAGAAAAATGAAGGGACTTCTGAGCTCAAATATCTGGTAACACCTCTAGCCATCTGGTGACAGTAAGAGCTTCAAAGGTGCTAATAATGAAACAAGCTCACTTGAACAGCCTTTTTGGGCATATCAAAAGAAAACAAAGCAAGAAGCTAAGACACAGGAAGGAAACATAAATAAATGAATACAATAACCTACAGATGGCTTGGAGAAAACAGTATCAAATCACATAAAGAAGCAGACCATGATCACTTCAACAAGCACCCAAAGCAAAGAATCAAGAAATATTCCAGACAAAGATATTTTCCTGAAATTATGAGAGGTGGAATACAAAAGATTAATATACAGAATTCTTCAAGAGATAAGGAAAAATGCAGAACAAGCCAAGGTACACACAGACAAAGCCATGGAGGAAATTAAGAAGGTTTTTCAAGAGAGTAATGACTAATTTCATAGATTGTAAGAATCTGAGGAGAGGCAGCAAACAGAAATTCAGAAGATTAACAATAAAATTTCAGAATTAGACAACTCAATAGAAAGAGGTGCAGAACTGAGAAATTGGAAGTCAGAATTAGAGAGATTGAGGATAAAACACTTGGCAACAATATATTTGAACAAAAATCAGATAAAAGAATTAAAAAAAAAAATGAAGAAACCCTAAGAATCATGTGGGACTCTAACAAGAGAAATAATGTATGAGTGATTAAAGTACCAGAACAGGGAGGAATAATAGAAAATACAGAGAATTGTTGAAGATTTGTTGGTAGAAATCTTCCCCGATATCATGAAAGATGAGAAGATATCTATCCAAGATGCTCATTGAATCCTATACGAGTAGATCCCAAAAGAAAGTCACCAAGACATATTATAGTCAAACTTACCAAAACCAAAGATAAAGAGAGAATTTTAAGAGTGGCTAGGGATAAACAAAAAGTTACCTACAAAAGAGTCAATAAGAATAAGCTCAGACAACTCAGCAAAACATGCAGGCAAGAAGGCAATGGGATGACTTATATGAAGCTTTGAAGGAAAAAAATTTGCCAGCAAGAATCATATACCCAGCAAAACTTTCAAATATGAAGGCTAAATTAGGACATTTCCAGATAAACAGAATGTTAGGGAATTTGCAAAAACCAAACCAGAACTACAAGAAATATTAAAGAGAGTCCTCAGGTTACAAAATCAACAGCACCAGATAACAACCTAAGACTAGAACACAGGACAAGGCAACCAGATATTAACCCAGATAGGGAAATCACGCAAAAAAAATCAAGATAAAAAAATGCTCAAAACATGGAAACAGCGATGTCATTATGTAAAAGATGAGAACATTAAATCAATAAAGAGGGACTAAAAAAATGTAGTCATAAATCTTTCATACAGAGAGGAAGCTAAAGTGATATAAAGAGAAAAAAGTTTGGTTTAAACTTAGAAAAACTGGGGTAAATATTAAGGTGACCACAAAGGAGACTAACAATCCTACATATCAAAATAAAATACAAGAAAAACATAAAGACTCAGCAAATACAAAATCAACAATGAAAAAGAGGAAAAGACAATATATAAAGAAAAACTACTCAGTACAAAAAAATTTAAGTGGGAAAAAGAAACTGTCAACATCACACAAAAAAAGACATCAAAATGACTGCATTAGACTCATTCCTATCTGTAATTATGATGAATGCGAATGGACTAAATGCACCAATAAAGAGACAGAGAGTAGCAGAATGGATTTAAAAAAAAATCATCTATGTGCTGCCTACAAGAGACACACCTTAGACTTAAAGACAAAGAAACTAAAACTTGAAGGATGGAAAAAATATATCAAGCAAACAACAATCAAAAAAGAGCAGGATTGACAATACTAATTTCTGACAAAATAGACTTTAAAGTTAAATCCACCACAAAGGATAAAGGAGGACACTATATAACAATTAAAGGGTCAGTTACACCAGGAGGATACAACTGTAATAAATATATCTACATAACGACAGGGCTTCAAGATACATAAAACAAACTCTAACAGCACTGAAAAGAGAGATAGACAGCTCCACAATAACAATGGTAGACTTCAACACACCGCTTTCGGTGAAAGACAAAACATCCAGAAAGAAGCTCAATAAAGACACAGAAGATCTGAATGCCAAAATCAACCAACTTGACCCATAGAAATATACAAAACACTTCACCCAACAGCAGACAAGTATACTTTCTTTTCCAATGAACATGGAACATTCTCCAGAATAGACCACATATTAGGTCAATAAAACAAGCCTTAACAGAATCCAAAACCTTGAAATATTACAAAGCATTTTCTCTTACAGTAAAGCCATAAAATTAGAAATCAATAATAGAAAAAGCAGGCAAAAGAAATCAAACACATGGAAACTGAACAGCACCTTGCTCACAAACCACTGGATTATAGAAGAAATTAAGGATGGAATAAAGAAATTCACAGACTCCAAAGAGAATGAAAACATTTCCTATCAGAACCTTTGGGACAGAGCTAAAGCAGTGCTAAGATGTCAATTTATAGCAACAAGTGCACACATACAAAAAGAAGAAAGAGCCAAAATCAAAGAATTATCCCTACAATTGGAACAAATACAGATAGAAACAATGACAAAACCCTCAGTCACCAGAAGAAAGCAAATAATAAAAATTAGAGCAGAATTAAATGAAATAGAAAACAGAAAAATGATTGAAAGAGTTAAGAAGACCAAAAATTTGTTCTTTGAAAAGATCAAAAGAATTGATAAACCACTGGCTAAACTGATAAAAGAAAAAAAGGAGAGGAAGCAAATAACCTGCATAAGAAACGAGGTGGGCGATATTGCAACAGACCCAACTGAAATTAAAAGAATCATATCAGATTACTATGAAAAATTGTACTCTAATAAGTTTGAAAACCTAGAAGAAGTGGACAAATCTCTAGAAACACCCTACCTACCTAAATTAACACAAACAGAAGTAGAACAACTAAATAAACCCATAACAAAAGAAGAGATTGAAACAGTAATTAAAAATCTCTCAACAACAACAAAAAAAGTGCTGGCCCTAATGGCTTCACTGGAGAATTCTACCAAAATTTCAGAGAAGAGTTAACACCACTACTACTAAAGGTATTTCAGAGCATAAAAAAGGATAGAATACTCCCAATCTCATTCCTATGAAGACAGCATATCCCTGAAACCAAAGCCAGGTAAAGACACCACAAAAAAAAGAAAATTACAGACCTATATCCCTCATGAACTTAGATGCAAAAATCCTCACCAAAATTCTAGCCAAAAGAATTCAACAACATATCAAAAAATAATTTACCGAGGGGCGGGGCCAAGATGGCAGACTAGGTGGATGCTACCGCGGATCCCTCTTGCAACAAAGACTCAGAAAAACAAGTGAATTGATCACATACATAACAATCTACGAACTCTGAACAACAAGCACAGACTTAGAGACGGAAAACGAACAAATACAGGCAGACAGCGACCGTTTTCAGAACTAGGAGCCAGCGTGCCAGGCAGGTGACCTTCGGAGCCCGATCTGGGGCAGAGCCCAGGGGGGCAGACGGCACAGACAAGAGGCCCAGCCCTACCCCCCCGAACCCATCCCGGGAGAGAGTCTAGCTGGTTGGCACGGGCGGCGTATTGGCGCGGGCGGCGTAGCAGGCGCAGCCGGAGGGAGAAGCACCCGGGAGGCAGTGACTGATCTTGGAGCAGGGAGAGCAGCGTCCCAGCCGGGGAGCCGTCTCGCCGGGAGTTTGGAGAGAAGCGGGCGGGGAGCGAGCGGGGGGGGGGGTCAGCTATATTTCACTAAAGCGACCCTGGGGCAGGGCCCACACTTTCGTGTGGGGGGACTCCCACCCAGTTTGCGAGTGTGGCGCGGCGCACTGGAGGGAGAAATCCCCAGGAGGAAGTGACTGGTCTCGGAGCGGGGAGAGCAGCGTCCCAGCCAGGGAGCCGTCCCGCTGGGATTTTGGCGAAAGCAGGCGGGGCATGAGTGCGGGGTCCAATTATATTCCCCTGAATTGACCCAGGGGGCTGGCCCACCTGGTTGTGCGGGTGACGCCTACCCAGTTCGCGCGAGCGGTGCGGCGCACCAGAGGGAGGAGTCCCGGGAGGAAGTGACTGGTCTCGGAGCAGGGAAAGCAGCGTCCCAGCCGGGGAGCCGTCCTGCTGGGATTTTGGTGAAAGCGGGCGGAGCGTGAGCGCGGGGTCTAAATATATTCTCCTGAATAGACCCTGGGGGAGAGCCCACCCGTTCGTGCAGGAGATGCCCATCCAGTTCGCGCGAGCGGTGCCGCGCACCGGAGGGAGAAGTCCCCGGGAGGAAGTGACTGGTCTCGGATTGGGGAGAGTAGCGTCCCAACCAGGGAGCCGTCCCGCCCGGAATTTGGCGGACGGGGGCGGAGCATGAACGCGGTGATCAGCTCTATATTCTGTGGTGCTACACTCCTAGCTCTCTGATCCCTCCCCCGCCCTCCCCAGGCGGCTCCATTAACATCTGAATACCTGGAGCCAGAGGGAGAATTCAGATAGGGATTTGACTGCATTTTTTTTTTTAGCTGATTACCTGGAAAATCTAGTTTCCCAGTGACAGCTCGGAGACAGCAGTCCATATCAAACCACATAAAGAAACAGACCATGACAGCTTCTCCAACCCCCCAAACAAAAGAATCAAAATCTTTCCCAAATGAAGATACAATCCTGGAATTATCAGATACAGAATATAAAAAACTAATTTACAGAATGCTTAAAGACATCACAAATGAAATTAGGATAAATGCAGAAAAAGCCAAGGAACACACTGATAAAACTGTTGAAGAACTCAAAAAGATTATTCAAGAACATAGTGGAAAAATTAATAAGTTGCAAGAATCCATAGAAAGACAGCATTCAGAAATCCAAAAGATTAACAATAAAATTACAGAATTAGACAACTCAATAGGAAGTCAGAGGAGCAGACTCGAGCAATTAGAATGTAGACTGGGCCTTCTGGAGGACCAGGGAATCAACACCAACATAGCTGAAAAAAAATCAGATAAAAGAATTAAAAAAAATGAAGAAACCCTAAGAATCATGTGGGACTCTATCAAGAAGGATAACTTGCGAGTGATTGGAGTCCCAGAACAGGGAGGAGGGGCAGAAAACACAGAGAAAATTGTTGAAGAACTCCTGACAGAAAACTTCCCTGACATCATGAAAGATGAAAGGATATCTATCCAAGATGCTCATCGAACCCCATTTAAGATTGATCCAAAAAGAAAAACACCGAGACATATTATCATCAAACTTGCCAAAATCAAAGACAAACAGAAAATTTTAAAAGCAGCCAGGGAGAAAAGAAAGGTTTCCTTCAAGGGAGAATCAATAAGAATATGTTCTGACTACTCAGCAGAAACCATGCAGGCAAGAAGGGAATGGGACGACGTATACAGAGCACTGAAGGAGAAAAACTGCCAACCAAGGATCATATATCCAGCAAAACTCTCTCTGAAATATGAAGGAGAAATTAAGATATTTACAGACAAACACAAGTTTAGAGAATTTGCAAAAACTAAACCAAGACTGCAAGAAATCCTAAAGGAGATTGTTTGGCCTGATGACCAATAATATCAGGTACCAGCACAATACAAGGTCACAAAACAGAACGTCCTGATATCAACGCAACTCAAATAGGGAAAGCACAAAAACAAACAAAGTAAGATTAATTCTAAAATTAAATAAATAAACAAAATAATACACATAACAGGAAATCATGGAAATCAATAGATAAACGATCAAAATAATGAAAAAGAGGGACTAAATATAGGAGGCATTGAACTGCCAGATGGAGAGTGATACAAGGCGGTATATAATGATACAAGTTAGGTTTTTACTTAGAAAAATAGGGGTAAATAATAAGGTAACCACAAAAAGGAATATCAATTCCATAACTCAAGAAAAAAGCCAAGAAAAACGTACCGACTCAACAAACACCAAGTTAAACATTATGAAAATGAGGATCTCACAAGCTACTAAGAAAAACGTCTCAGCACAAAAAAGCATGTGGAAAAATGAAATGGGCAACAACACACATGAAAAGGCATCAAAATGACAGCACTAAAAACTTATTTATCTATAATTACGCTGAATGTAAATGGACTAAATGCACCAATAAAGAGACAGAGTCACGGACTGGATAAAGAAACACGATCCATCTATATGCTGCCTACAAGAGACACACCTTAGACTTAGAGACACAAACAAACAAAAACTCAAAGGAAGGAAAAAAATATATCAAGCAAACAATAAGCAAAAAAGAAGAGGAGTAGCAATATTAATTTCAGACAAAATAGACTTTAGACTTAAATCCGCTACAAAGGATAAAGAAGGACACTATCTAATGATAAAAGGGACAATTGATCAGGAAGACATAACCATATTAAATATTTATGCACCCAATGACAGGGCTGCAAGATACATAAATCAAATTTTAACAGAATTCAAAAGTGAGATAGACACCCCCACATTTATAGTAGGAGACTTCAACACACCACTTTCGGAGAAGGACAGGACAACCAGTAAGAAGCTCAATAGAGACACGGAAGACCTACTTACAACAGTCAACCAACTTGACCTCATTGACTTATACAGAACTCTCCACCCAACTGCTGCAAAATATACTTTTTTTTCTAGTGCACATGGAACATTCTCTAGAATAGACCACGTATTAGGTCATAAAACAAATCTTTGCAGAATCCAAAACATCGAAATATTACAAAGCATCTTCTCAGACCACAAGGCAATGAAGCTAGAAATCAATAACAGAAAAACTAGGGAAAAGAAATCAGCTACTTGGAAACTGAACAATACCCTCCTGAAAAAAGACTGGGGTATAGAAGACATCAAGGAGGGAATAAGGAAATTCATAGAAAGCAACGAGAATGAAAATACTTCCTATCAAAACCTCTGGGACACAGCAAAAGCAGTGCTCAGAGGCCAATTTATATCGATAAATGCACACATACAAAACGAAGAGCCAAAATCAGAGAACTGTCCCTCCAACTTTAACAAATAGAAAGTGAGCAACAAAAGAACCCATCAGGCACCAGAAGAAAACAAATAATAAAAATTAGAGCCGAAATAAATGAACTAGAGAACAGAAAAACAATTGAAAGAATTAACAAAGCCAAAAGCTGGTTCTTTGAAAAAATTGACAAAATTGATAAACCATTGGCTAGACTGACTAAAGAAAAACAGGAAAGGAAATAAATAACCTGAATAAGAAACGAGAAGGACCACATCACAACAGAGCCAAATGAAATTAAAAGAATCATTTCAGATTACTACGTAAAATTGTACTCTAACAAATTTGAAAACCTAGAAGAAATGGAAAAATTCTTGGAACAATACTACCTACCTAAACTAACACATTCAGAAGTAGAACAACTAAATAGACCCATAACAAAAAAAGAGATTGAAACGGTAATCAAAAAACTTCCAACAAAAAAAAGTCCTGGCCCAGACGGCTTCACTGCAGAGTTCTACCAAACCTTCAGAGAAGACTTAACACCATTACTATTGAAGGTATTTCAAAGCATAGAAAAAGACGGAATACTACCCAACTCATTCTATGAAGCTACCATCTCCCTGATACCAAAACCAGGTAAAGACACTACAAAAAAAGAAAATTTTAGGCCTATATCCCTCATGAACATAGATGCAAAAATCCTCAACAAAATTCTAGCCAATAGAATGCAACAACACATCAAAAAAAATAATTCACCCTGATCAAGTGGGATTTATACCAGGTATGCAAGGCTGGTTTAATATCAGAAAAACCATTAATGTAATCCATCACATAAATAAAAGATAAAAACCACATGATCTTATCAATAGATGCAGAAAAGGCATTTGACAAAGTTCAACACCCATTTATGATAAAAACTCTTACCAAAATAGGAATTGAAGGAAAATTCCTCAACATAATAAAGGGCATCTATGCAAAGCTAACAGCCAATATCGCTCTAAATGGAGAGAACCTGAAAGCATTTCCCTTGAGAACGGGAACCAGACAAGGATGCCCTTTATCACCGCTCTTATTCAACATCGTACTTGAAGTCCTAGCCAGGGCAATTAGGCTAGACAAAGAAATAAAGTGTATCCAGATTGGTAAGGAGGAAGTAAAGCTATCACTATTTGCAGATGACATGATCGTACACATGGAAAACCCTAAGGAATCCTCCAGAAAACTACTGAAACTAATAGAAGAGTTTGGCAGAGTCTCAGGTTATAAAATAAACATACAAAAATCACTTGGATTCCTCTACATCAACAAAAAGAACACCGAAGAGGAAATAACCAAATCAATACCATTCACAGTAGCCCTTAAGAAGATAAAATACTTAGGAATAAATCTTACCAAGGATGTAAAAGACCTATACAAAGAAAACTATAAAACTCTGCTACAAGAAATTCAAAAGGACATACTTAAGTGGAAAAACATACCCTGCTCATGGATAGGAAGACTTAACATAGTAAAAATGTCATTCTACCAAAAGCCATCTATACATTTAACGCACTTCCGATCCAAATACCAATGTCATATTTTAAGGGGATAGAGAAACAAATCACTAATTTCATATGGAAGGGAAAGAACCCCCGGATAAGCAAAGCATTACTGAAAAAGAAGAAGAAAGTGGGAGGCCTCACTCTACCTGATTTCAGAACCTATTATACAGCTACAGTAGTCAGAACAGCATGGTACTGGTACAACAACAGGCACATAGACCAATGGAACAGAATTGAGAATCCAGATATAAATCCATCCATGTATGAGCAGCTGATATTTGACAAAGGACCAGTGTCAGTCAATTGGGGAAATGATAGTCTTTTTAACAAATGGTGCTGGCATAACTGGATATCCATTTGCAAAAGAATGAAACAGGACCCATACCTCACACCAAGCACAAAAACTAACTCCAAGTGGATCAAAGACCTAAACATAAAGACTAAAACGATAAAGATCATGGAAGAAAAAATTGGGACAACCCTAGGAGCCCTAATACAGGGCATAAACAGAATACAAAACATTACCAAAAATGATGAAGAGAAAGCAGATAACTGGGAGCTCCTAAAAATCCAACACCTATGCTCATCTAAAGACTTCACCAAAAGAGTAAAAAGACCACCTACAGACTGGGAAAGAATATTCAGCTATGACATCTCAGACCAGCGCCTGATCTCTAAAATCTACATGATTCTGTCAAAACTCAACCACAAAAAGACAAACAACCCAATCAAGAAGTGGGCAAAGGATATGAACACACATTTCACTAAAGAAGATATTCAGGCAGCCAACAGATACATGAGAAAATGCTCCCTATCATTAGCCATTAGAGAAATGCAAATTAAAACTAAAATGAGATTCCATCTCACACCAACTAGACTGGCATTAAACCACAAAACCCAAAATAATAAATGTTGGAGAGGCTGCAGAGAGATTGGAACTCTCATACACTGCTGGTGGGGTTGTAAAATGGAACAACCACTTTGGAAATCTATCTGGCGTTATCTTAAACAGTTAGAAATAGAACTAGCATACAACCCAGAAATCCCACTCCTCGGAACATACCCTAGAGATACAAGAGCCTTCACACAAACAGATATATGCACACCCATGTTTATTGCAGCTCTGTTTACAATAGCAAAATGCTGGAAGCAACCAAGATGTCCGTCAACGGATGAATGGGTAAATAAATTGTGGTATAGTCACACAATGGAATACTACCCATCAATAAAGAACAGTGACGAATCTCTGAAACATTTCATAACATGGAGGAATCTGGAAGGCATTATGCTGAGCGAAATGAGTCAGTTGCAAAAGGACAAATATTGTATAAGACCACTATTATAAGATCTTGAGAAATAGAAAAAACTGAGAAGAACACATACTTTTGTGGTTACAAAGGGGGGAGGGAGGGAGAGAGGGAGAGGGCTTTTTATTGATCAATCTGTAGATAAGAACTGCTTTGGGTGAAGGGAAAGACAACACTCAATACAAGGAAGGTCAGCCTAATTGGACTGGACTAAAAGCAAAGAAGTTTCCGAGATAAAATGAAAGCTTCAAAGGTCAGCGGAGCAGGGGCGGGGGTCTGGGGAACTTGGTTTGAGGGGACTTCTAAGTCAATGGGCAAAATAATTCTATTATGAAAACATTCTGCATCCCACGTTGAATTGTGGCGCCTGGGGTCCTAAATGCCAACAAGCGGCCATCTAAGATACATCAATTGGTCTCAACCCACCTGGAGCAAAGGCAAAGGAAGAACACCAAGGTCACACGACAACTAAGAACCCAAGAGACAGAAAGGGCCACATGAACCAGAGACCTACATTATCCTGAGACCAGAAGAACTAGTTAGTGCCCAGCCACAATCGATGTCTGCCCTGACAGGGAGCACAACAGACAACTCCTGAGGGAGCAGGAGACCAATGGGATACAGTCCCCAAATTCTCATGAAAAGACCATACCTAATGGTATGACTGCGACTAGAGGAATCCCAGAGACAATGCTCCCCAGACCTTCTGATGGCACAGGACAGGAACCATCCCCGAAGACAAATCATCAGGCATGAAAGGGACTGGTCAGTGGGGGGGAGAGAGATGCTGATGAAGAGTGAGCTAATTAAATCAGGTGGACACTGGAGAGTGTGTTGGCAACTCTTGACTGGAGGGGGGATGGGAAGATAGAGAGAGAGGGAAGATGGCAAAATGGGCACGAAACGAGAGACTGTAAGGGCGGACTCAATAGGGGGAGAGCAAGTGGGAGAAGGGAGTAAGATGTATGTAAACCTACATGTGACAGACTGATTGGAATGGTAAATGTTCACTTGAAGCTTAATAAAAATTAATTAAAAAAAAAAAACCAAAAAAAAAAAAAATAATAATTTACCATGACCAAATGGGATTCATACCAGGCATGTAGGGTGGTTTAACATTAGAAAAACAATCAATGTAAACCATACATAAATAAAACAAAAGAACCACATGAACTTATCAATTGATGCAGAAAAGGCATTGACAAAATCCAACACACATTCATGATAAAAACTCTCAGCAAAATAGAAATAGAAGGGAAGTTCCTCAACATACAACCTCATCCTAAATGGAGAGAATCTAAAAGCATCCCCGTTGAGAATGAGAACCAGACAAGGATGCCCTTTATCATGACTCACTCTTATTCAGCATTGTGCTGGAGGTCCTAGCCAGAACAATTAGGCTAGATAAAGAAATAAAGGACACCGAAATTGGGAAGGAAGAAGAAAAGCATCTCTATTTGTAGATGACATGATCTTATACACAGAAAACCCTAAAGAATCCACAAAAAACCTACAGAAAGTAATAGAAGAGTTCAGTAGAATATCAGAATACAAGATAAAAATACAAGATAAACATACAAAATTCAGCTGGATTCCTCAACACCAACAAAGAGAATGTCAAAGAGGAAATCATCAAATCAATACCATTTACAGTAGCCCCCAAGATGATAAAATACTTAGGAATAAACCTAAGCAGAGACATAAAAGATCTACACACACACACACACACACAACTACAAGACACTATTGAAAGAAACCAAAAGAGACCTACATGAGTGGAAAAACATACCTAGCTCATGGATAGGCAATCTCAACATTGTGAAAATGTCTATTCTACCCAAAGGGATCTACAGATACAATGCAACCCCGATCCACATTCCAATGGCATTTTTTAAAAAGATGAAGAAACAAATCACCAACTTCATATGGAAGGGAAAGATTCCTGAGGTAAGTAAAGCATGACTGTAAAAGAACAAAATGGGAGCCCTCACTACCTGATTTTAGAACCTATTATACTGCCACAGTATTCAAAACAGCCTGGTACTGGTACAACAATAGATACTTAGACCAATGGAACAGAATTGAGAATCCAGGCATAAACCCATCCATATATGACTAGCTGATATTTAACAAAGGTCAAAGTCATTTAAATGGGGAAGAGGCAATCTCTTTAACAAATGGTGCTGGCATAACTGGATATTTATCTGCCAAAAAACCACACAAGACCCATACCTCACACCACTCACAAAACCTAACTCAAAATGGATCAAAGACCTAAATATAAAATCTAATTTTAAAACCATAAAGATCATGGAAGAAACAATAGGGACATGCTAGGAGCTCTAATACATGATATAAACAGTATACAAAACATTACTAATAATGCTCAAACACCAGAAGAGAAACTAGATAACTGGGAGCTCCTAAAAATCAAACACTTATGCTCATCCAAAGACTTCACCAAAAGAATAAAAAGACTACTTAAAGGCTGGGAAAAAGTTTTTGGCTATGACAAATCTGATAAGTGTCTGATCTCTAAAATCTACATGATACTGCAAAAAAAAAACTCAACAACAAAATGACAAACAACCCAATTACAAAATGGGCAAAGGATATGAACAGACACTTCACCGAAGAAGACATTCAGGTGGCCAACAGATACATGAAGAAATACGATCATTAGCTATTAGAGAAATGTAAATCAAAATTACAATGAGATACCATCTCACCCAACAAGGCTGGCATTAATCCAAAAAATACAAAATAATTAATGTTGGAGAGGTTATGGAGAGACTGGAACACTAATACGCTGCTGTTGGGAATGTAAAATGGTACAACCACTTTGGAAATCAACTTGGTGCTTCCTTAAAAAGCTGAAAGTAGAAGTACTATACGATCCAACAATCCCACTCCTTGGAATATATCCCAGAGAAATAAGAGCCTTCACAATAGTAGATATATGCGCACCCATTTTTTTTATGTTGATTGCAGCACTGTTTACAATAGCAAAAAGATGAAACAACCAAAGTGTCCATTGACAGATGAATGGTTAAACAAATTATGATATAGTCACACAATGGAATACTATGCAATAATAAAGAACAACTATGAATCTATGAAATGTCTCATAACATGGAGGACTCTGGAAGGCATTATGCTGAGTGAAATTAGTCAATCTCAATAGGACAAATATTGTATGAGAATACTATTATAAGAATTCAAGAAAAAGTTTAAACACAGAAGAAAATTTTTTTGATGGTTAAGTGGATAGTGAGGGAAGGAGAGGGGTATTCACTAATTATGTAGAAAACAAGAACTGTTTTAGGTGAAGGGAAAGACAACACACAATACAGGGGAGGTCAGCACAACTGGACTAAACGAAAACCAAAGATGTTTGCTGAATACAATCAAACCTTTCGAAAAGCAGAGTAGCAGGGACAGGGGTCTGGGGACCATGGATTCAGGGAACATCTAGGTCGATTGACATAACAAAATGCATTAAGAAAACATTCTGCATCCCACTTTGGATGGAGTGGGAACACTGTGGGATGCAGACCTCAAATTCCTGTAAAAAGACCAGAGTTAATGGTCTGAGATTGGAGGGACTCCAGAGGTCATGGCCCCCGGGCCCTCTGTTAGCCCAAGGACCGGAACCATTCCCGAAGCCAACTCTTCAGACAGGGATTGGACTGAACTATAATGTAGAAAATGATACTGATGAGGAGTGAGCTTCTTGGCTCAAGTAGACACATGAGACTGTGTGGACAGCTCCTGTCCAGAGGTAAGACGAGAAGGCAGAGGGGGACAGGAGGTGGTTGAATGGACACAGACAATCCAAGGTGGAGAGGAGGAGTGTGCTGTCACATTAGGGGGAGAGCAGCTAGGGTTACATAGCAAGGTGTGTATCAGTTTTTGTCTGAGAGACTGACTTGATTTATAAACTTTTACTTAAAGCACAATAAAAATAATAATAAAAAGGAATGAAGAACCAGGAGGGGATCACGTCCTTTGAACCCAAGGCCCCTGTGCTGAGAAGCCCCTAGACCAGGGAAAGATTGATGACAAAGGCCTTCCTCCAGAGCCGACAGAAAGAGAGAGCCCGCTGCTGGAGCTGGCACCAAAATTTGTACTTCTAGCTTCCTGGACTGTGAGAGAATAAACTGTTTCTTAAAGCCATCCACTTGTGGCATTTCTGTCATAGCAGTGGTAGATAACTGAGACAGATGCTGTTCTCTGTTAAGTCTCACAAACTAATAATAGGATCACTCTAACAAACTGCACCTGAAAGTACTCCTCCCACTTTTTCTCTTTTAACATTTCTTTCTCTTGCCTCTTGGTTTCATTTGCTGACTCATTTTTCTCTGTTTATCCCTTAATTACTGGAACCTGTCAAGGTTCTCTTTCTGGCCCTTTCTCTCATGAACGTTTATGCTCTTCCTAATCTCATTCACTGCCATAGTGATGACACTCAACTGTATATCTTCAGAACACCTCTTTTTCCCCGACTGCCAGACCCTAAAAATTAGCACCTCCATACATTTATTATAACCACACCTCAGCCCCACCATGCTCAAAAACTGGCCTTATTAAGCCTTTCCATAAAATCTATTATATGTACATATTCAACACCATTTATCCATTCGCCCAAACCAAGAATCTGGAAATCCCTCCAAACGCAGTTAGTTACCATGTTACGGGGGCAATGGTGGCTCAGTGGTAGAAATGTCGCCTTCTATGAAAGAGACCCAGGTTCAATTCTGACCAATACACCTTACGTGTAGCCACTGCCCATCTGTCAGTGGAGGCTTGCTTGTTGCTATATTCCTAAACAGGATTCAACTGAACTTTCAGTCTAAGACAGACTAGGAGGAAAGGTCTGGCGATGTACTTCAGAAAATCAGCCAATGAAAACACTATGAATTGCAACAGACCAATCTACGATGAATCATGGGGATAGAGCAGGGCCAGGAGGCATTTCATTCCCTTCATTTCATTGCGCATCCGATCGCCATTAATTGGATGCTGACTTGACGGGAGCTAACAACAAGCATCACCCCTAAGTACTATAGTTTTCAAACTCTTCATCTTGTTTATTCGGACATTTGTTTTCTTTGCAATGTATCCTGTTCAACCCAACCTTCACCTCTCTAAGCCATTCTTGTCACTGTCCACTCTGCTGTGGGTTCTGCCTCGGGGAGGGAGTGGTGTGTGGAGAGTTAGTTTAATCCTGGTCCTCGGTGCATCACTGGTCCTTGAAAGTTCTCTCTCATTTTTCTCTATTTATTTACTTATTTTCCTCCACTTTTGCTCTTCTCTTGAATTTCCTAAATTCCTCCCCAGAGGATTATACTGTATGTGTCTTTCGACATGTATGTACTTTTTTTAAAAAAGGAAGGCTATGTTTTGTGTGCATATATTTTCAACATACGTAAGTGATAGAGCCATCCACTTCTTAACATATGCCGAGTACATTCATGCCACATAATTTTTAAGGTATACCTATAGTAATTTGTGAGTAGACGTGTATATACATGTAGGTACACGTATATATTTATTTCACACAGAATTTGGTTTATATATCCACGTTCCGTCACAAAATTGTTTACGTCAGACGTGCCACATGCTAGGCATGAAATCTCCAAGTTATGGGATTCTAAATTGCTTATAATTTGCAGCACAAATATTGCTGCAAATAATGTCCTTAAAAATGTGTTCTTATAGGTTCCTGTGGGTTTGTTTCTGGAAAATACACAAGGATATGATTGTGAAGATATAAGGTATATGGGTATGTATTTTCACGAAATACTGAGAGAATGATCTCCAACTGAGTCTGAACTTGTTGCAGCAGGACATAAACATGCCTCTTTTCCCACATCTACTCTAACATGCAGTAAGATCCAAGGTTCTAAACTTCATCCATGAGTGAATGTAAATTGCCACTTTGTGTCATTTATGTGATTGCTAATTTTGTGGTGCTTCTGTCTGCATTCGTTTTACCCACTGGGGTATACCCTATTGTCAGTTACCTATTTATATTCACTACTTACTCTTCTGTTGGATCTCAAAGTTTTTCTTGCCCATATACAAGATTTCTTAAAAAGGAGCCATTGCAATTATCAAAGATGGAGAATGTGTTAGAGATTCTCCGTTTCATTTCAGTATTTATTCTCCCTTTTTTTTTTTTTTCCAGTAACAAGAAACCATATTTTCAGCTGGTCACATTATCATCCAAGTAAAGACTATATTCCCCAGCCTCCCTTGCAGCTCAATGTGACCATAGAATTACGTTTTGGAAAGTGAGATATAGTCTCAATTTAAAAGAAAGGGTGTGGTATCTTTCTTGTTCATTTCCCATTCCTGCTGCTCAGGATGCAGTTGTGTTTGCTGGAGCTCTGGCAGCCATATTTGACCATGATCAAAAGATTCATACCCTAGGGATGGAGAGGACAGATCTGGAAGGAATATGGATTTCTGATGACTCACGAAGTGGAGCTGCCACACCAAACTTTATGGTCAACCTTCTGTTAAGTTTTACATGAACAAGAATTATGCTGACTTACAAATCATTGTTATTTAGTGCTTTTCTTTCATATGCAATTGAACATAACCCTAAATAATAAAGGCGGTTACAGAGATATACAGTCATGCACCATTTAATGTCCTTCCTGGCAATGTCTGACTGCATATGTGTCTGTGGTCCAGCGTGTGCCTCTGCGAGGATGCCCACAACCCGGCTCTGCAGTGAGCCGGCCCTGCCACCTCCCTCCCACAACACCCAAATCACCTAACCTCTTATATTACAGAACGTACAGGTATCCTCTGCCTTTTGAAAGTTCACTTTACTCCGCTTTGCTCTCATGAACCACCTACATTAGAAGCTACTTTTGCTAACCAAAAGAATTTGAAGAGGATTTTCGCTTGCATGAAAAATGGCAAAAAACAGAAATAGCATTCAGCATTTGTTTTGCCATGAGCAGTTAAAGAGACAGAGTGCAACCTGGAACGGCAAGAGTGGTGTTGCAAAGCTCCTTCCCTGGGAACTACACTCAGCACCTCATCATCAAGCTGTCACATCCTCGAACTGTGTCTGTGAGCATCTGTGCTTTATCTCGATTTATTTTGTGCATCTGTTAGCAAGATGTGTCCTAAGGTATCAAAAAGCTGAAGAGAAATCATAAGGGTTTATGTGTTATTTGGTATGATTTGGTAGGTTATTTTTTGGGTCTAGGAAGGGTCAAGATTTTTTTGAGCATTCCCAGACCCCCAAAATTGCTTCTTCACTTTACACCATTTCAAAAGTTTTCATAGGAACGTTCTGCTTTTGGACAGTGGGGAAACCTGTATCTTGGATGTTAAGCTACACATGGAAGCATGACCGTAGTCTATAAACAGAGATTATAGAGGAATGATAAATTATATATGTAATGTGTTCCTTGCCAGTCATGAGTCAATCAAAATCATTCTATTTTCATTTTGGGTACCCTGGCTATAGAGTTTGACATATGTTTCCATTTTTCTCTTTATCACAATTCAAGATCATTGAATGGGCTGCTGAGACCATGGAAAATTGTTTCGCTGAATGTACAGTATGCCCAGCTTCATATCGCTGCACTATATCAGTGTCATTTGTGAAAAAACGCCAGAGAATAAATATAAGGGTACAAGTAAAGTCAAGTCACATCTCCCAGTGCTGACGTGAGTATTTCCTTAAATTTAAGTGAACAAGAACGTATAGGCATAAATTGGAAACAGGGAGTACAAGAACCGTCCACTAAATGAAGTCGCATAAACCATGTGGAAAATTAATTTAAAATGTTGAACTCTGTCCACAGTTGTATGCACCTCTGCACAGCAGGTCTATATGCTTGGAGATCAGTGCATTTGCTCTTCCATTTTTCCACCTCGGCTTTTTCAAAAGCCTCGTGTGACAGCAGAAGAATTATAGAAAGGCATCCAAGGACTGACCCTTTTCTCCATTGCCATTTTACCTAGTCACTGCAGCCAGGGTTCTAAAGTGCCATTGGCATTGTGGGTGACTGGGCTCCATTCCTCATCTGAGGGAGGGTGGAGGGAAGGCAGGCCTGACTGAAATTTCCTTCAGGCTCTTTCTTAAGGAATACATTTAAGGATTGAACTAAAAGAAATTGGAGCTCTTACAGAAACATTTAAGACCACATATTAAGTTTGTCATTTTAAAATATTTGAAAGCGTGTACAAACCACACAACACTACTTTTGTCAAAAATATTGCTTTTCCAGTAGTGGTTAGGAGTAATTTCTTTGTGAGGTGACGTTTTTCTTAAACAGTTATTGTTTGGTTATTTTCTTAATTTTTAGATTCTTTAACAGTTCAATACATCTTCCAAATATTCCTTGGACTGTTTTTTCTGGTTGGATTAATCTAGATGACTTCTAAGTTCTCTTCCAACTCTGAGACTCTCTGATCCGTATTCATTTGGTTAGAATATACATGAGTAAAGCCAAGGTCATCCAATGACTTCACTCAGTACCTTTTCCATGGTCTCTAGTTCTAAAGCTGGCTAGTCATTTTGAAAATGCTTGTTAGATAAATACCTCAGAATCCTTGCCCTGCTAATGTAGAGTCAGTTGTTATTAATAGAGTAAATTACATTGGTTTGCTTTATTCAATGATATTAACTCAATGAGCATTTGTTGAGCACCTATTCTGAGCAGGACATAATGGGAAATACAAAACTCTAATGAATTGTCTTAACCTTAAGTAACTTATACTCTGGGTAGGAGACTCATGACATATTTACAAATTACAGTGAAACCTGTAAGAGCCAAACCCGACGGGAGTACCTTGCTTGACTGGATCTTGCAGGCATTCCACCTAAGAAAGGGTGCAATCTTACCACATTTCTATCACTCATTTTAGTAGAAAATAC
Source organism: Elephas maximus indicus (assembly GCF_024166365.1). Taxonomy (NCBI): domain Eukaryota; kingdom Metazoa; phylum Chordata; class Mammalia; order Proboscidea; family Elephantidae; genus Elephas; species Elephas maximus. The sequence continues at coordinate 11,626,373 of NC_064822.1, read as the reverse complement.
TTGACTTTTCCTTCTCTGATAGGTCCCTTTCCACCTTACACAGGTTTTACTGTACCATAAATCAAGGCATAATATAGGTAGCATAAGGAGAGAAGAAACTACTTCAATAAACATGTAAAGGATGGAACATTTTGATCTTGAAAAGTACAAGCTGAGGGATAAAGCACTGCAGCCAGGGGTACCAGTAGAAAAAGTAATTTTGAGGGTGGTGTTGTTAGGTGCCCCGAAGTTGGTTTAGACTCATAGCAACCCCATGTACAACAGAACGAAAAACCTGCTTCTGTGCCATCTTCACAATCTTTTCTATGTTTGAGCCCACTGTTGTAGCCACTGTGTCAATCCATCTCATCAAACGTCTTCCTCTTTTCCACTGACCCTCTACATTACCAAACATGATGTCCTTCCCCAGGGACTGGTCCTTCCTAATAACATGTCCAAAGTACATGAGATGAAGTCTCACCATCCTCCATTCTGAGTAACATTCTGGCTGTATTTCTTTAAAAACAGATTTGCTCATTCTTCTGGCAGTCCATGGTGTATTCACTATTCTTCATCAACACCATAATTGAAAGACATCAATTTTTCTTCAGTCTTTCTTATTCATTGTCCAGCTTTCACATGCATATGAGGCAACTGAAAATACCATGGCTTGGATCAGGCGCACCTCAGTCCTCAAAGTGACATCTATGTTTTTTAACGCTTTAAAGAGGTCTTTTGTGGCAGATTTGCCCAAGGCAATTAATATGTCTTTTGATTTCTTGGCTGATGCTACCATGGGCAGTGATGTGGAACCAAATAAAATAAAATCTTGACAACTTCATTCTTTTCTGTTTATCATGATGCTGCTTATTTATCTGGTTGTAAGTATTTTTCTTTTCTTTATCTTGAGGTGTAATCCACACTGAAGGCTGAAGTATTTGATCTTCACCAGTAAGTGCATCAAGTCCTCTTCACTTTCAGCAAGCAAGGCGCTTCATCTGCATATTGCAGGTTATTAATGAGTCTTCCTCCCATCCTGGTGCTGCATTCTTCTTCTTTGAGGTAGGGATAAGAATTTTCATATAGGTTCTTCTTTGGATTTTACAATATTACACTTATCCATTAACACTGAAGTGCTTATCTAAGTCAATATTTTGTGAAATAACTTCTCAGACTCAGAAAATAAACCTAGAGAATTTTCAGTTCATATTCTCCAGTCTTACCATGGATCTGAAACTTTTTTAAAATAAGTTAATTTTGTTGCTATTGTTGAGAATATACACAGCAGAACATATATCAACTAAACAATTTCTACATGTACAGTTCAGTGACAATGATTCCATTATTTAAATTGTAAAGCCATTCTCATTCTTCTTTTCCAAGTTCTTTTTCCCCCATTAACATAAACTCATTGCCCCTAAGTTTCCTGTCTACTCTTTCAAGTTGCTCTTGTCGATTTGATCCTGTCTAGATAGATCTTAAAAGAGCACAGTGCTCAAGGCAGATTCTTTACTAGCTAAGCTAAATTATTGTTTGGTTTTAAGGAGACTTCAGGGAATATTTTTTACTTATCTCACTTAGCATAATGTCCTCCACATTGTATTTTAGACCTTATTTTTATTCTTTATGGCTGCATAGTATTTCATTGTGTATAAATACCACATTCTGTTTATCCATTTGCCTGTTGATAGGTACTTAGGTTGTTTCCATCTTTTTCTATCGTGAATTGTGCTTCAGTGAATACAGGTGTGCATTTTGTCTGTACCTTTAGTTTTAGACCTCTAGGGTGTATGCCTAGAAGTGCAGTTGCTGGATCATAAGGCAGTTTATTTCTAGTTTTTTGATAAAGCACCATGCTTTTTTCATAGAGATTGTGCCATTTTACAATCCCACCAGTAGTGCATTCAGGTTCCAATCTCCCAACACCCTCACCAGTATTCGTTGTTTTCTATTTTTTAATCAGTGTCATCTTAACAGGGGCGAGATGGTATCTCATGGTAGTTTTGATTTTTATCTCTCCAACAGCTAATGATCTCAAACATCTTTTCATGTGTTTGTTGGCTGCGTGAGTGTCCTCTTCGGTGAAGCGTGTGTTCATGTCCTGTGCACATTTTTTAGTTGGGTTATTTGTCTTTATGTTGTTGAGTTGTTGAAGTTTTCTATATGTTTCAGAGATTAGACCCTTACCAGATATGTTCTTCCAGAAGATTTTTCCCAGTATGTAGGTTATCTTTTTACTTTTTTGATAAAGCCATTGATAAGCATAAGTATTTAATTTTTATGAGGTCCCAGTTATCTAAATTGTCTTCTGCAATTTGTGCATTTATAGTTGTGCTTGACAGTTTATTTAAAAAACAAAAAGATTAGGTCCTATAGTTTTGTCCCTGTGTTTTCTTCCAAGAACTTTATAGTTTTAGGTTTAACATTTAGGTCTCTGATTCATTTTGAGGTCTCTGATCCATTTTGAGTTATTTTTTGTGTATGGTGTGAGGTATGGGTCCTGTTTCATTTTTCTACAAGTTGATATCCAATTTCGCCAGCACCATTTGCTAAAGAGACCCTTTCTACCCCATTGAATGTACTTTGATTCCTTGTTGAAATTCAGCTGACCATAAATGGATGGATTTATTTCTGAATTCTCAATTTTATTCCACTGGTCTATGTGTCTATCATTGAACCACTACCAGATCATATGATAACAGTAATTGTATATATCGGAATCGACTCGACGGCACTGGGTTTTTTACTGGGTATATGTAGTATGTTTTGAGGTCAGGGAATGAAGCACCCTACTCCTGCTTTACTCTTCTTCTTCAACAGTACTTTGGCTATTTGGAGCTTCTTTCCTTTTCGTATAAAGTTGGTGATTAGTTTCACTTTTTCAGTAAAGAATGTTGTTGGAATTTGAATCAGGATTGCATTGTATTTATTTATCACTTCAGGCAGTACTGACATTTTCACAATATTTTAAATCTTCTAATGCATGAGTTTTTCAAATAATTATAAATACAAATCCATGAGCATCGGTCAGTTTTTCATACTGTGGTAGCTTGCATGTTGCTGTGATGCTGAAAGCTATGCCACCGGTATTTCAAATACCATCAGGGTCACCCATGGTGGACAGGTTTGAGCAGAGCTTCCAGACTAATGCAGACTAGGAGGAAGGACCTGGCAGTCTACTTCTGGGGAAAAAAAAAAAGGCCAATGAAAACCTTATAACTAACAGTGGAACATTGTCTGATATAGTGCCAGAAGATGAGCCCCTGAGGCTAGAAGGCACTCAAAATACAACTGGGGACAAGCTGCCTCCTCAAAGTAGAAAAAAAAAAAATAAAAATTTTTTTTTTTTGAGTTGACCTTAATGACATGGATGGAGTCAAGCTTTCATTTGTTGATATAGCTCAACTCAAAATGAGAAGAAGCAGCTGCAAATGTCCATTAACAATCCCAAAGTGGAATATATGAATTATGATTCTAGGAAAATTGAAAGGCATAAAAAATGAAATGGAACGCATGAAGGTTGATAGGCATTAGTGAGCTGAAATGGACTGGTATTGGCCATTTTGAATCAGATAATCATATGATCTACTATGACTGGAATGAGCAATTGAAGAGGAATGGTGTCGCATTCGTCAAAAAGAACACTTCAAGATCTATCCTGAAGTACAAGGCTATCGGTGACAGGATAATATCCATATGCCTACAAAGAAGACCAGCTACTGTGACTCCTTTCAAATTCATGCACCAATCACTAATGCTAAAGATGGAGAAGCTGAAGTTTTTGTTTTTTTTTGTTTTTTACCATTTCTGCAGTCTGAAACTGATAAAACATGCAAGCAAGATGTGTTGATAATTACTGGTGATTAGAATGGGAAAGTTGGAAAAGAAGAAGGATTAGTAGCTGGAAAATATGGTCTTGGTGATGGGAACAATGCCAGAGATCACATGATAGAATATTGCAAGACCACCAACTTACTCATTGCAAATACCTTTTTTCACTAACATAAACAGCTATCGTGTACATTTACCTCACTAGATTGAAAGCACAGGATCAAATCGACTACTTCTGTAGGAAAAGACTATGGAAAAGCTCAATTTTATCAGTAAGAACAAGGCCAGAGACCAACTATAGAACAGACCATCAATTGCTCATATCCAAGTTCAAGGTAAAGCTGAGGAAAATTAAAACAAACCATGCGAGTCAAAGTACAACCTTGCAGATATCCCACCTGAATTTAGAGATCGCCTCAAGAATAGATTTGACGCATTGAACACTAATGACCAAAGACCAGACGAATTGTGGAATGACATCAAGGATATCATACATGAAGAAAACAAGAGGTCATTAAAAAGATAGGAAAGAAAGAAAAGACCAAAAAGGGTCAGAAGAGACTCTGAAACTTGCTCTTGAACATAGAATAGCTAAAGGGAATGGAAGCAGTGATGAAAGAGTTGAACATAAAATTTCAAAGGGTGGCTCAAGAAGACAAAGTAAACTATTATAATGAATATGTAAAGACCTGGAGTTAGAATACCAAAAGGGAAGAACAAACTCAGCATTTCACAAACTTAAAGAACTGAAGAAAAAATTCAAACCTCAAGTTGCAATTTTGACAGATTCTATGGGCAAAATATTGAATGATGCAGGACACATCAAAAGAAGATGGAAGGAATACACAGAATCACTGTACCAAAAAAATTTGTCAATGTTCAACCATTTCAGGAGGTAGCATATGAGCAAGATCCAATGGAATGGAAGGAAGAAGTCCAAGCTGAACTGAAAGCATTGGTGAAAAACAAAACCAGTTGCCATCAAGTTAATTCTGACTCATAGAGACAGTATAGGACTGAGTAGAACTTCCCCATAGGGTTTTCAAGGAGTGGCTGGTGGATTTAAACAGCCAACCTTTATGTTACCATCTGTAGCTCTTAACCAGGGTTCCAGGCTCCAGGAATTGATGGAATGTCAACTGAGATATTTCAACAAATGGATGCAGCACTGGAGTGCTCACTCATTTATCCATGCCAAGGAATTTGGAAAAGGTCCATATTTGTGTCCATTCCAAAGAAAGGTGATCCAATAGAATGCAGAAATTACTGAACAATATCACTAATACCACATGCAAATAACATTTTGATGACGATAATTCAAAAATGGCTGCAGCAGTACATCATCAGGGAACTGCCAGAAATTCAAGCCAGATTCAGAAGAGGGCTTGGAAGGAGGGATATCACTGCTGATGTAAGATGGGTCTTGGCTGAAAACTGAAAATACCAGAAAGATGTTTACCTGTGCTTCACTTACTATGCAAAGGCATTCGACTGTATGGATGATAACAAATTATGCATAACATTGTGAAAATGGGAATTCCAGAACACTTAACTGTGCTCATGAGGAACCTGGACACGGACCAAGAGGCAGTCATTGAAAGATAACAAGGGTATACTGCTTGTTTGAAATCAGGAAAAGTGTGTCAGGGTTGTATCCTTTCACCATACTTATTCAATCTGTATGCTGAACAAATAATCTGAGAAGCTGGGCTATATGAAAAAGAACTCAGCATCAGGATTGGAGGAAGACTCATTAATAACCTGTGATAAGCAGATGACACAACCTTGCTTGTTGAAAGGGAAGAGGATGGAAGCACTTACTGATGAAGATCAAAGACTACAGTATGGTCAGCCTTTGGTATGGATTACACCTCAGCATAAAGAAAAAAAAAGATCCTTACAAATGGACCAATAAGCAACATCATGATAAAAGGAGAAAAGATCTAAGTTACAGATTTCACTTCACTTGGATCTACAATCAATGCCTATGGAAGCAGCAGTCGAGAAAATCAAATGACATATTGCATTGGGAAAATCTGCTGCAGAAGACCTCTTTAAAGTGTTAAAAAGTAAAGATGTCACTTTGAGGACTAAGGTGTGCCTGGCCAAAGCCATGATATTTCCAATTGTTTCATATGCATGCAAAAACTGGGCAATGAACAAGGAAGACTGAAGAAGAATTGATGCCTTTCAATTATGGTGTTGGCAAAGAATAGTGAATATACCATGAACTGTAAGAACAAGCAAGTCTGTCTTGGAAGAAGTACATCCACCTGGCTCCTTGGAAGTGAGAATGATGAGACTTTGTCTCATGTACTTTGAACATATTATGAGAAGGGACAAGTCCCTGGAGGAAGACATCTTGCTTGGTAAGGTAGAAGGTCAGCAAAAAAGAGGAAGACCCTCGAAGAGATGGATTAACACAGTAGCTGCAGCAGTGATCTCAAACAGTAACGATCGTTAGGGTGAGGCAGGACTGGGCAGTGTTTAATTCTGTTTTATATAGGGTTGCTATGAGTTGGAACCAACTCTAGGGCACCTAATAACAACAATCCACGAGCACGCGATGGCCTTCCATTTACGCAGGTCACTTTTGGTCTTTTATAGTAGTGTTTTATAGGTTTCATTGTATATTTACATCCCTGATTAGGTTTATTCCTAGGCATTTTATCAGTTTGAGGGCTATTGTAAGTAGTACTGTTTTCTTGATTTCCTTTTTGGAATTCTCTCTGTTAGTGCAAAGAAACCCAACTGATCTTTGCATGTTGATCTTTTACCCTGCGACTTTGCTGACTTTTATTAGACCCAGAAGCTTTCTTGTGGAAACTTTGGGGTTTTCTACGTACAGGATCATGTCATCTGCAAACAGGGATAATTTTACATCTTCCTTTTCAATTTAGATACCTTTATTTCTTTTTCTTGCATGATTGCTCTGTGTAGGACTTCTAATACAGTATTGAATAAAGAGTGGTAATGTTGTTCACTCTTGTCTTGTTGACATTCTCAAAGGGAGGGATCTCAACCTTTCTCCATTGAAAATAATGTTGGCTGTTGGTTTTTTTTTTTTAATTAACTTTTATTAAGCTTCAAATGAACATTTACAAATCCAATCAGTCTGTCACATGTAAGTTTACATACATCTTACTACCTTCTCCCACTTGCTCTCCCCCTATTGAGTCAGCCCTTTCAGTCTCTCCTTTCGTGACAATTTTGCCATCTTCCCTCTCTCTCTATCCTCCCATCCCCCCTCCAGTCAAGAGTTGCCTACACACTCTCAAGTGTCCACCTGATTTAATTAGCTCACTCTTCATCAGCTTCTCTCTCCCCCCGCTGACCAGTCCCTTTCATGTCTGATGAGTTGTCTTCGGGGATGGTTCCTGTCCTGTGCCAACAGAAGGTCTGGGGAGCATTGCCGCCGGGATTCCTCTAGTTGCAGTCAGACCATTAAGTATGGTCTTTTTATGAGAATTTGGGGTCTGCATCCCACTGATCTCCTGCTCACTCAGGAGTTGTCTGTTGTGCTCCCTGTCAGGGCAGTCATCGATTGTGGCCGGGCACCAACTAGTTCTTCTGGTCTCAGGATGATGTAGGTCTCTGGTTCATGTGGCCCTTTGTGTCTCTTGGGTTCTTAGTTGTCGTGTGACCTTGGTGTTCTTCATTTTCCTTTGCTCCAGGTGGGTTGAGACCAATTGATGCCTCTTAGATGGCCGCTTGTTAGCATTTAGGAGCCCAGATGCCACCTTTCAAAGTGGGATGCAGAATGTTTTCATAATAGAATTATTTTGCCAATTGACTTAGAAGTCCCCTCAAACCATGTTCCCCAGACCCCCGCCCCTGCTCCGCTGACCTTTGAAGCATTCATTTTATCCCGGAAACCTCTTTGCTTCTAGTCCAGTCCAATTGGGCTGACCTTCCTTGTATTGAGTGTTGTCTTTCCCTTCACCCAAAGCAGTTCTTATCTACTGATTGATCAATAAAAAACCCTCTCCCTCCCTTCCTCCCTCCCCCCCTCGTAACCACAAAAGTATGTGTTCTTCTCAGTTTTTTCTATTTCTCAAGATCTTATAATAGTGGTCTTATACAATATTTGTCCTTTTGCAACTGACTCATTTCGCTCAGCATAATGCCTTCCAGGTTCCTCCATGTTATGAAATGTTTCAGAGATTCGTCACTGTTCTTTATCGAGGCGTAGTATTCCATTGTGTGAATATACCACAATTTATTTACCCATTCATCCGTTGACGGACACCTTGGTTGCTTCCAGCTTTTTGCTATTGTAAACAGAGCTGCAATAAACATGGGTGTGCATATATCTGTTTGTGTGAAGGCTCTTGTATCTTTAGGGTATATTCCAAGGAGTGGGATTTCTGGGTTGTATGGTAGTTCTATTTCTAACTGTTTAAGATAATGCCAGATAGATTTCCAAAGTGGTTGTACCATTTAACATTCCCACCAGCAGTGTATGAGAGTTCCAATCTCTCCGCAGCCTCTCCAACATTTATTATTTTGTGTTTTTTGGATTAATGCCAGTCTAGTTGGTGTGAGATGGAATCTCATCGTAGTTTTAATTTGCATTTCTCTAATGGCTAATGATAGGGAGCATTTTCTCATGTATCTGTTGGCTGCCTGAGTATCTTCTTTAGTGAAATGTGTGTTCATATCCTTTGCCCACTTCTTGATTGGGTTGTTTGTCTTTTTGTGGTTGAGTTTTGACAGAATCATGTAGATTTTAGAGATCAGGCGCTGGTCTGAGATGTCATAGCTGAAAACTCTTTCCCAGTCTGTAGGTGGTCTTTTTACTCTTTTGGTGAAGTCTTTAGATGAGCATAGGTGTTGGATTTTTAGGAGCTCCCAGTTATCTGCTTTCTCTTCATCATTTTTGGTAATGTTTTGTATTCTGTTTATGCCCTGTATTAGGGCTCCTAGGGTTGTCCCAATTTTTTCTTCCATGATCTTTATCGTTTTAGTCTTTATGTTTAGGTCTTTGATCCACTTGGAGTTAGTTTTTGTGCATGGTGTGAGGTATGGGTCCTGTTTCATTTTTTTGCAAATGGATATCCAGTTATGCCAGCACCATTTGTTAAAAAGACTATCTTTTCCCCAATTAACTGACACTGGTCCTTTGTCAAATATCAGCTGCTTATACATGGATGGATTTATATCTGGATTCTCAATTCTGTTCCATTGGTCTATGTGCCTGTTATTGTACCAGTACCAGGCTGTTTTGACTACTGTGGCTGTATAATAGGTTCTGAAATCAGGTAGAGTGAGGCCTCCCACATTCTTCTTCTTTTTCAGTAATGCATTGCTTATCCGGGGGTTCTTTCCCTTCCATATGAAATTGGTGATTTGTTTCTCTATCCCCTTAAAATATGACATTGGAATTTGGATCGGAAGTGCGTTAAATGTATAGATGGCTTTTGGTAGAATAGACATTTTTACTATGTTAAGTCTTCCTATCCATGAGCAAGGTATGTTTTTCCACTTAAATATGTCCTTTTGAATTTCTTGTAGTAGAGCTTTGTAGTTTTCTTTGTATGGGTCTTTTACATCTTTGGTAAGATTTATTCCTAAGTATTTTATCTTCTTGGGGGTACTGTGAATGGTATTGATTTGGTTATATCCTCTTCGGTGTTCTTTTTGTTGATGTAGAGGAATCCAAGTGATTTTTGTATGTTTATTTTATAACCTGAGACTCTGCGAAACTCTTCTATTAGTTTCAGTAGTTTTCTGGAGGATTCCTTAGGGTTTTCTGTGTATACGATCATGTCATCTGCAAATAGTGATAGCTTTACTTCCTCCTTGCCAATCCGGATGCCCTTTATTTCTTTGTCTAGCCTAATTGCCCTGGCTAGGACTTCCAGCACGATGTTGAATAAGAGCAGTGATAAAGGGCATCCTTGTCTGGTTCCCGTTCTCAAGGGAAATGCTTTCAGGTTCTCTCCATTTAGAGTGATGGTGGCTGTTGGCTTTGCATAAAAAAAAAAAAAAAAAAAAAATAGATGCCCTTTATTATGTTGAGGAATTTTCCTTCAATTCCTATTTTGGTAAGAGTTTTTATCATAAATGGGTGTTGAACTTTGTCAAATGCCTTTTCTGCATCAATTGATAAGATCATGTGGTTTTTGCCTTTTGTTTTATTTATGTGATGGATTACATTAATGTTTTTTCTGATATTAAACCAGCCTTGCATACCTGGTAGAAATCCCACTTGATCAGGGTGAATTGTTTTTTTGATGTGTTGTTGGATTCTATTGGCTAGAATTTTGTTGAGGATTTTTGCATCTATGTTCATGAGGGATATAGGTCTATAATTTTCTTTCTTTGTAATGTCTTTACCTGGTTTTGGTATCAGGGAGATGGTAGCTTCATAGAATGAGTTGGGTAGTATTCCGTCTTTTTCTATGCTTTGAAATATCTTCAGTAGTAGTGGTGTTAAGTCTTCTCTGAAGGTTTGGTAGAACTCTGCAGTGAAGCCGTCTGGGCCAGGACTTTTTTTTGTTGGAAGTTTTTTTGATTTCCGTTTCAATCTCTTTTTCTGTTATGGGTCTATTTAGTAGTTCTACTTCTGAATGTGTTAGTTTAGGTAGGTAGTGTTTTTCCAAGAATTTATCCATTTCTTCTAGGTTTTCAAATTTGTTAGAGTACACTTTTTCGTAGTAACCTGAAATGATTCTTTTAATTTCATTTGGTTCTGCTGTGATGCGGTCCTTCTTGTTTCTTATTTGGGTTATTTGTTTCCTTTCCTGTATTTCTTTAGTCAGTCTAGCCAATGGTTTATCAATTTTGTTAATTTTTTCAAAGAACCAGCTTTTGGCTTTGTTAATTCTTTCAATTGTTTTTCTGTTCTCTAATTCATTTAGTTCAGCTCTAATTTTTATTATTTGTTTTCTTCTGGTGCCTGATGGGTTCTTTTGTTGCTCACTTTTTTTTTTTTCTATTTGTTCAAGTTGTCGGGACAGTTCTCTGCTTTTAGCTCTTTCTTCTTTTTGTATGTGTGCATTTATCGATATAAATTGGCCTCTGAGCACTGCTTTTGCTGTGTCCCAGAGGTTTTGATAGGAAGTGTTTTCATTCTCGTTGCATTCTATGAATTTCCTTATTCCCTCCTTGATGTCTTCTATACCCCAGTCTTTTTTCAGGAGGGTATTGTTCATTTTCCAAGTATTTGATTTCTTTTCCCTAGTTTTTCTGTTATTGATTTCTAGTTTCATTGCCTTGTGTTCTGAGAAGATGCTTTGTAATATTTTGATGTTTTGGACTCTGCAAAGATTTGTTTTATGACCTAATATGTGGTCTATTCTAGAGAATGTTCCATGTGCACTAGAAAAAAAAGTATGTTTTGCAGCAGTTGGATGGAGAGTTCTGTATAAGTCAATGAGGTCAAGTTGGTTGATTGTTGTAAGTAGGTCTTCCGTGTCTCTATTGAGCTTCTTACTGGATGACCTGTCCTTCTCCAAAAGTGGTGTGTTGAAGTCTCCTACTATAAATGTGGAGGTGTCTATCTCACTTTTGAATTCTGTGAAAATTTGATTTATGTATCTTGCAGCCCTGTCATTGGGTGCATAAATATTTAATATGGTTATGTCTTCCTGATCAATTGTCCCTTTTATCATTATATAGTGTCCTTCTTTATCCTTTGTGGTGGATTTAAGTCTAAAGTCTATTTTGTCAGAAATTAATATTGCTACTCCTCTTCTTTTTTGCTTATTGTTTGCTTGATATATTTTTTTCCATCCTTTGAGTTTTTGTTTGTGTCTCTAAGTCTAAGTTGTGTCTCTTGTAGGCAGCATATAGATGGATCGTGTTTCTTTATCCAGTCTGTGACTCTCTGTCTCTTTATTGGTGCATTTAGTCCATTTACATTCAGGGTAATTATAGATAAATAAGTTTTTAGTGCTGTCATTTTGATGCCTTTTCATGTGTGTTGTTGGCCATTTCATTTTTCCACATACATTTTTGTGTTGAGAGGTTTTTCTTAGTAAATTGTGAGATCTTCATTGTCATAAGGTTTAAGTTTGTGTTTGTTGAGTCGTTACGTTTTTCTTGGCTTTTTTCTTGAGTTATGGAGTTGATATTCCTTTTTGTGGTTACCTTATTATTTACCCCTATTTTTCTAAGTAAAAACCTAACTCGTATCGTTCTATATCGCCTTGTATCACTCTCCATCTGGCAGTTCAATGACTCCTGTATTTAGTCCCTCTTTTTGATTATTGTGATCTTTTACCTATTGACTTCCATGATTCCCTGTTATGTGTATTATTTTATTTATTTATTAGAATTAATCTTAATTTGTTTGTTTTTGTGCTTTCCCTATTTGAGTTGATATCAGGACGTTCTGTTTTGTGACCTTGTATTGTCCTGGTACCTGATATTATTGGTCATCTGACCAAATAATCTCCTTTAGCATTTCTTGTAGCCTTGGTTTGGTTTTTGCAAATTCTCTAAACTTGTGTTTATCTGTAAATATCTTAATTTCTCCTTCATATTTCAGAGAGAGTTTTGCTGGATATATGATCCTTGGTTGGCAGTTTTTCTCCTTCAGTGCTCTGTATACGTCGTCCCATTCCCTTCTTGCCTGCATGGTTTCTGCTGAGTAGTCTGAACTTATTCTTATTGATTCTCCCTTGAAGGAAACCTTTCTTTTCTCCCTGGCTGCTTTTACAATTTTCTCTTTATCTTTGGTTTTGGCAAGTTTGATGATAATATGTCTTGGTGTTTTTCTTTTTGGATCAATCTTAAATGGGGTTCGATGAGCATCTTGGATAGATATCCTTTCGTCTTTCATGATGTCAGGGAAGTTTTCTGTCAGGAGTTCTTCGAATATTTTCTCTGTGTTTTCTGTCCCCCCTCCCTGTTCTGGGACTCCAATCACTCGCAAGTTATCCTTCTTGATAGTGTCCCACATGATTCTTAGGGTTTCTTCATTTTTTTAAATTCTTTTATCTGATTTTTTTTCAGCTATGTTGGTGTTGATTCCCTGCTCCTCCAGAAGTTCCAGTCTACATTCTAATTGCTCGAGTCTGCTCCTCTGACTTCCTATTGCGTTGTCTAATTCTGTAATTTTATTATTAATCTTTTGGATTTCTACATGCTGTCTCTCTATGGATTCTTGCAACTTATTAATTTTTCCACTATGTTCTTGAATAATCTTTTTGAGTTCTTCAACAGTTTTATCAGTGTGTTCCTTGGGTTTTTCTGCAGTTAGCCTAATTTCATTTGTGATGTCTTTGAAAAAAATTCTGTAAATTAGTTTTTTATATTCTGTATCTGATAATTCCAGGATTGTATCTTCATTTGGGAAAGATTTTGATTCTTTTGTTTGGGGGGTTGGAGAAGCTGTCATGGTCTGCTTCTTTATGTGGTTTGATATGGACTGCTGTCTCCAAGCCATCACTGGGAAAGTAGTTTTTCCAGAAAATCCTCTGGTACGCTGGCTCCTGGCTCTGAAAACAATCACTGTCTCCCCGTATTTGTTCATTCTCCATCTCTAAATCTGTGTTTGTTGTTCAGAGTTCGTAGATTGTTATGTATGTGATCGATTCACTTGTTTTTCCGAGTCTTTGTTGCAAGAGGGATCTGCGGTAGCGTCCACCTAGTCCGCCATCTTGGCCCCGCTGGCTGTTGGTTTTTTATCTATGGCCTTAATTGTGTTGAGAAATTTCCCTTCTATTCCTATTTTGCTGAGAGTTTTTGTCAGGAAAGTGTGTTGACTTTTATCAAATGTCTTTTCTGCATCAATTAAGATGATCATGTGGCTCTTCTTCTTTATTTTTATGGTGAATTACATTGATTGATTTTCTAATGTTGAGTCACCCTTGTTTTCCTGGTATGAATCCCATTTGATCATGGTGTATGATTTTCTTAGCATGTTGTTAAATTCTGTTTGCTAAGATTTTCTTGACGATTTTTGCATCTATATTCATGAGGGATATTGTTCTATAATTTTCTCTTTTGTGGTGTCTTTACCTGGGTTTATAATCACTGTGATGCTGGCTTCACAGAATGAATTAGGGAGTTTTCCATTCTATTCTACGTTTTGGATGAGTTTCAGTAGAATTAGTGTCAAATCTAGGACCATTAGTTTTAGTAAAATGACATAACAATACTATGACAATGTTAAATAACTATGTCATTGTCAGCTGCCATTCAACTGACCCCTGACTCCTGGCAATGCCATGCAAAAGGGAACAAAACAATGTCCAGTCTGCACCATTCCCATGATTGTTAGATTACCATAAAGGTATTGAAATCCGTATTCCCAGTTACTGTACAATTAGTTTGCAGATTAGTAACAGCTCTCTGCGATTTGACTAGCTACACTAAGTAATGAGTTGTTGTTGTTGTCGTTAGGTGCCATCCAGTCAGTTCCAACTCATAGTGATCTTATGTGCAACAGAATGAAACACTGTGTAGTCCTGCACCATCCTCACAATCATTGTTATGCTTAAGCCCATTGCTGCAACCACTGTCTCAATCCATCTCATTGAGGGGTTTCCTCTTTTTCACTGACCCTCTGCTTTACCAAGCATGATGGCCTTCTCCAGGGATTGATCCCTCCTGACAGCATGTCCAAAGTATGTCAGACGTAGTCTCGTTATCCTTGCTTCTTAGGGCTTTCTGGTTGTACTTCCAAGACAGATTTGTTCATTTTTTTTGGCAGTCCATGGTATATTCAATATTCTTCTCCAACACCTCAATTCAAAGGCATCAATTCTTTTTTGGTCTTCTTTATTCATCATCCAGCTTTCACATGGATAGGAGGTGATTGAAAACGCCATGGCTTGGGTCAGGTGCACCTTAGTCCTCAAGGTGACATCTTTGCTTTTCAACTCTTTTAAACAGGTCTTTTGAAGCCGATTTGCCCAATGCAATGCATCTTTTGATTTCTTGTCTGCTGCTTTCATGGGTGTTGATTGTGGATCCAAGTAAAATGAAATCCTCAACAATTTCAATCTTTTCTCCATTTATCATGATGTTGCTTATTGTCCAGTTGTGAGTATTTTTGTTTTCTTTATCTTGAAGTGTAATCCATACTGAAGGCTATAGTCTTAGATCACTAAGTGCTTCAAGTCCTTTTTATTTCCGCAAGCAAGATTGTGTCATCTGCATGACTCAGGTTGTTAATAAGTCTTCCACCAATCCTGATGCTCTATTCTTCTTCATATAGTCCAGCTTCTCAGATTATTTACTCAGCATACAGATTAAATAAGTGTGGTGAAAGGATATAACCCTGATGCACACCTTTCCTAACATTAAAATATACAGTATCCCTTTTTCTGTTCAAACAACTGCCTCTTGATCTATGTACAGGTTCCTCACGAGCACAATTAAGTGTTCGGGAGTTCCCATTCTTTGCAATGTTAACCATATTTTTTTATGATCCACATGGTCAAATGGCTTTGCATAGTCAATAAAACACAAGTAAACATCTTTCTGGTATTTTCTGCTTTTAGCCAGGATCCATCTGACATTAGCAATGATATGCCTGTCCTCTTCTGAATACGGCTTGAATTTCTGGCAGTTCTTTGTTGATATACTTCTGCAGCCACTTTTGAATGGTCTTCAGCAAAATTTTTCTTGCCTGTAATATTAATGATATTGTTCAATAATTTCCACATTTGGTGGGATCATCTTTCTTGGGAATAGACATAAATATAGATCTCTTCCAGTCGGTTGGCCAGGTAGTCGTCTTACAAATTTCTTGGCATGAATGAGTGAGTACTTCCAGCACTGCATCCATTTGTTGTAACATCTCAATTGGTATCCTGTCAATTCCTGCAGCCTTGTTTTTCACCAGTGTCTTCAGTGCAGCTTGGACTTCTTCCTTCAGTACCATTGGCTCCTGCTCATATCGTATCTCCTGAAATGGTTGAACATCGACCAGTTCTTTTTGGTATAGTGACTCTGTGTACTCCTTCCATCTTCTTTTGATGCTTCCTGAGTTGTTTATTATTTTCCCCATAGAATCCTTCACTATTGCAACTTGAGGTTTGAATTTCTTCTTCAGTTCTTTTAGCTTCAGAAATGCAGAGCATGATCTTCCCTTTTGGTTTTCCATCTCCAGATCTTTGCATATGTCATTACAATACTTTACTTTGACTTCTTAAGTCACTCTTGGAAATATTCTGTTTAACTCTTTTACTTCATCATTTCTTCCTTTCGCTTTAGTTACCCGATGTTCAAGAGCAAGTTTCAGAGTCTTGTCTGACATCCATTTGGGCTTTTCTTTCTTTCTTGTCTTTTTAATGACCTCTTGCTTTCTTCATGTGTGATGTCCTTGATGTCATTCAACGACTCGTCAGGTCTTCTGTCATTAGTGTGCAATGTGTCAAATCTATTCTCTAATATCGATGTGTCAAATTTATTCTCTAAATTCAGGTGGGATATATTCAAGGTTGTCATACTTTGGTGCTCCTGGGTTTGTTCTAATTTTCTTCAGTTTCAACTTGAACTTACCCATGAACAACTGATGGTCTGTTCCACACTTGGTCCCTGGCCTTGTTCTGACTGATGATATTGAGCTTTCCCATTGTCTCTTCCCACAGATGTAGTTGATTTTGCTCCTGTGTATTCCATCCAGTGAGGTCCACGTGTATAAAACACGTGTATAGTCACCATTTATGTCGGTAAAAAGAGGTATTTGCAATAAAGAAGTCATTGGTCTTGCATAATTTCTATCATGAGATCTCCAGCATCGTTTCTTTCACCAAGACCATATTTTCCAACCACAGATCCTTCTTCGTTGTTTCCAACTTTTGCATTCCAATCACCAGTAATTATCAATGCATCTTGATTGCATGTTTGATCAATTTCAGATTGCAAAAGTTAGTAAAAATCTTCAATTTCTTCATCTTTGGCCTTAGTGGTTAGTGGGTAAATTTGAATAATAGTTATATTAACTGGTCTTCCTTGTAAACATATGGATATCATCCTATCACTGACAGTGTTTTACTTCAGGATAGATCTTGAAATGTTCTTTTTGACGATGAATTCAAATCCATTCCTCTTCAAGTTGTTGTTCCTGGCAGAGTGGACCACATGATTGTCTGATTCAAAATGGCCAATACCAGTCCATTTCAGCTCACTAATACCTAGGATATCAATGTTTATGCTTTCCATTTCATTTTTGACAACTTCCAATTTTCCCAGATTCACACTTCATACATTCCACTTTCCAATTATTAATAGATATTTGCAGTTGTTTCTTCTCATTTTGCCACATCAGCAAATGAAGGTTCTGAAAGGTTGACTCCATCCACTCTACTTCGAGGAGGCAGCTCTCCCCCAGTCGTTCTTTGAGTGACTTCCAACCTGAAGGGCTCATCTTCTAGCACTATATCAAAAAATGCTCCACTGCTATTCATAAAGTTTTCACTGACTAAATCTTTTCAGAAGTATACTTCCGGGTCCTTCTTCCTCATCTGTCTTAGTCCAGAAGCTCAGCTGAAACCTGTCCACCATGGGTGCCCCTGTTGGTGTTTGAATACTGGTGGAATAGCTTCCAGCATCTCAGCAACACACAAGCCCCCACACTATGAGAAACTGACAGACAAATGGGTGGATGAGTTAGCACCAAAGAAACAAAAGGAGAGTTGTCACTATCCTTTATGTAAGAGTTTTGTGGCAAACACTAGGTTTATGTATGTGATGATAGTACACGGTGCTGATACCCAATTGTGAAGTGAGGTGAGAAGAGAGATGAGAATGGGAGGGAAATTGGTTAAAGACAACTGACATTTTAAAACTAGGTTTTGTAGATGAGTGGAACTTGAAAATAAAGAGAAACAACATTCTAAGTGGAGAAAACTAAGTAAAGCCTTAGAGTTGACGGTGAGCATGGTGTTTAGATTACAATAGTCATTTTCCATAAGGCCATTTGGAAGTCAAGCACCTCAAAATGCCATGATCACATAAAAGAGTTGTGCTGGGAGCTAGATTCAGAAATTTGGCTCAGATACTGGTTAGCTCATTGATCTCACTGTTTCCCCTCAACCCACCCCCCAGATTACATTCCCAAAGTGCAGCTCCACTGGTCAGAGGGCGGTTTATATGATAACAGATGAGGGTGCATTTACTTCATATTCAGCTCCCCACTCAAAATAAAGTTTCAGATTCAGAATACTAAAAAAGAAGGAAAAAAAAAGAGGAACTTCTAACTTTCTAAATATAACTGTTGCATTTAATACTGAAATGACTACAATGCTTATAACATACTTTGTTTTTAAAAGTGTATGAAATAAACCTTTAGTGCTAAACAACAGCAACTCTGCTTACAAGATATAAAAACTAATTAAATTGAAATGGTCTTCATTACATTTGGGATACGTTTGTATCCGTCTTTGTTTTCTTTAACACTCTCGGTCAGATCATGTCTTCCTCCGCCACTAGGGGGCGGCAAAAGCCAGGCAATGATATCGGTCTGCTAAAGAGTCCCCATGCTATTGACGTTTTTTCATTTATATTTTTTAAAAGTAACTGATGTAAGATTGGATTTTAAATTTCCACATTAAGAAGAGAGGAGGAGAATATGAAGGGAGGGAGAGAAAGAGAAGGGCAGAGCTCTAAATGAAACACTTACTTTTAAAATGACATGGAACGTCACCTTCAAGATACTTAGAACCACTTAGAAAACGGTCAATATAATCATGCCAATCGTTAATTCCATGTTGCAGGACTCCCATCTCGCCTATGTTTGTCACCATATTAAACTCGACCCTTGCATGTTATCACTCTCCAGCTGTGGGTCCTTCTTCCTATACTTCTGACTGTGACCCTGTCAACATGCCTGTTTTGCTCCCTAACCTCTTTCCCACCCATTATCGCCTTCTCTAGCATTTGATCTTCCAGTCACACTTCCCCTCATAGTCTGTCCATCACTCTGATTTTTTTTCTGTTTAAAGCCTATCCCAGACCCGAATGTCAGGGGTGGAAACGATGGCTTCAGTATGGGGACATCAAAGGAAAGATGTTACTATAGCCTTTGCTATCGCATTTTCCTGAAAATTTTGCAAGTACACAAGAAGGAATGTGCAGGGTGAGAAGGTTTAGGGATTTTAATTTGATGGAAGGGTTAGAAAGAGGTTGGAGAACTGCTGATATTAAAAGACATATTTGAATTAAATGTCTTTAAACTTCATAGGTCTTAGAACAACTTGAGTGTAATGTGTTATTTTTAAAAATTCTTCTTTTTTAAAAAAGACAAACTGAGTTTAACCTGTTCTGCCCCTCACTAGCTGTGGACAAGTTATTCAACTTACTAAGGCTTAGTCAGCTCCTCTACTGCATGAGAGTCTTAGTAGCTCCTGTCGCAAAAGATTAAACTATGGAGTGTTTGTAAAGAACAGATTAAAAAGTATACATAAAATATTTAATGCTGTTTTTGCTATTAGTGATATTAGTAACATATGCATGATATTTTAAAAGAAAAGAGATATGTGTTTTTTATTTCTGCCTTCCTGGGTGGTATAAAAGGTTGGCACACTTAGCTGCTAACCTAATGCCTGGATGTTGAAGTCCATCCAGAGACTCCTAGAAAGAAAGGACTGGCCTTTCTTGACATGTCTTAATGTGTCTCAATATCAGACGTTGAAAACCCTGGGGAGCACACTTTTACTCTGATACATGGGGCCACAATGAGGGGGAATGGAATCAGTGGCAACTGGTCTGGTCTGGCCTGGTCAGTCCAGAAACTGATTATTAGCTTCTCTGGTGGGTTTATCAACTTTTCTTTGGAAACCTTGCCATAAAATTGACCTTTATATAGTTCAAAGACCCCTACCTGGATATAATTAGATTGTTATTAATCTTAAATGAGAGATTCCATGTTTCACATACATTCCAGAAATAAAACAAACATTGTGTTTTATTTTCTATTGTGATGAATCTATTCATTGTTATCCATTTAATAACACCAATGTTTTGACAAATTCACACTTTGATTTGAAAATTCTTGATATTTCCCCTAAAAAGGGAAAAGAAAAGTCCTTCACGCCATAGTAAACTATAGCAGGAGCTGTAAGTTTTCACAGTTCAGATTTAATTAAGTTTGCATGCTGCTACTGACTTACATATATTTTTTTAATTATTAAAACAATTTTAGATTTATAGAAAAATTGTGAAGATGGCGCAGCGAGTTTCCACACACCCCTGCACCAAGCTTCTCATATTATTACCATCTTACCTTACTAAGCTGTGTCTCTTGCGGTTAATGAGCTAATACTGACTCATTTTTTAATTGTCAAAAATCCATACTTTATTCAGATTTCCTTACTTCTTACTTAATGCCCTTTTTGTGTTCCAGAATTGCATCTGGGTGGAATTCTAGAACAGAAAAACAAAACAAAAATATTTGTCACGTCTCCTTAGGTTCTTCTTGGCTGTGACAGTTTCTCAGTTTTCCTGGTATTTGGAGATACTGACAGAGCGGAGGAGCGCTGGTCAGGAATTTTCTAGAATGTTCATCAACTAGGATATGTCTGATGTTTTTCTCATTAAATTCGAGCTATATGTTTTGGGGAGGAAAACCACAGAGGTAAACTGCCATTTTAATCCCACCTGGCTCTGTGACATCCAGGCCAAAATTGTCAAAGGGTCTCTTCTTTAGACCATTTTTCCAGGAACTTCTTGTTCTGCATTTTATTGGAAGGGTCAATCTACATCCTTGAGTTTCTAACTGCATGAGGCATATTTACACTAAAAAAAAAAAAAAGTTTATCTGAAATTTATATGATAATTCTGTGATTAACTTTTTTAGAAACCTCCAAACTGTTTTTCATGCAGCTGTGCCATTTGATATTTCCACCAACAATGGACAAGGGCTCCAGTTTCTCCACATCCTTGCCGCTACTTGTTATTTTCCATTTTTCTGATGATAACCATCCTGGTGGGTGTGAAGTGGTATCTCATTGTGGTTTTGATTTACGTTTTGATTTATACTTCCTTATAATTTTCACATAGAGTGTGAGGTAGGGATCACGTTTGATTCTTCTGCACATGGAAATCCAGTTATCCCAGCACCATATCCTTAATGAAAAATGATGTTGGGTATCTTTTCATGTGACCGTTTGTGTGTCTTCTCTGGAGAAATGTCTTTTAAATCCTGTGTCAGTCTCTAAATCTGATTCTTTGTCTCTTTTTCTTCAGGTGCTGGGTTTCTTTACATATTCTGTATCTTAGACTCTTATAAGACACATGATTTCCATATATTTTCTGCCATTTGGTAGATTGCCTTTTTACTTTCTTGGTGATGTCCTTTCATGCATAAAAGGTTGTCATTTTGATGAAATCTAATTTACCTGTTTTTTCTTTTTGTTGCTCATACTTTTGGTGTATGTCTAAGAATCCACTGCCAGTTATGTTCTTTGAAAATATACCCCTATGATTTCACCTAAAATTTTTATGGTTTTAGCTCTCATATTTAGTTCATTGATCCATTTTGAATTAATTTTCATATATAGTATGAGGTAGGGGCCCAATTTCATTCTTCTGCATGTTGAAATTCAGTTATCCCAGCACCATTTGTTGACAACTCTTTCTCTGTTGAATGGACTTGGGATTCTTGTCAAAAATCAATTGGCCATAAATGTATGAATTTATTTTAAGACTCTCAATTCTATCAGTCTGCCGATCCTTAGACCACTAATACACTGTTTTGATTACCATATCTTTATGAGTACATTGTAAAATTGGGAAGTGCAAGCCCAGGTCCTCCTGCTTAGTTTTTTTTTTTTTTTCCAAGATTGTTTTAGCTATTCAGTGCCTTTTGCAATATCATAGGAATATGAGGGTTGACTTTTCCATTTCTAAAAAAAAAAAAAAAGCTATTGAGATTTTGATAGGGATTGTGAATAATCTGTAGATCGCTTTGGGGAGTATTAACATTTTAACAATATTAAGTCTTATAATACATGAACACAGGAAGTAGTTTCGTTTATTTCAGCCTCCTTAATTTCTTTCAGCAATGTTTATAGTTTTCAGGATACAAGTCTTTCCCTCCTTGGTTAAATTTGGGAGTTAAATTTACTCCTAGTATTTTATCAATTTAGATGCTATTGTACATGGAATTGCTTTCTTAATTTTCTTTTCATGTTGTTCATTGATGGTGTTGAAAGGACTTTGAAGTCTCCCAACATAAATAAGTGTATCCTAACTTCTGCCTGTATTCCTAAGATTTTCCATTATATAGATTTCATGTCTATTTTATTTGCTGCATAAAGTTATTATTTTGATGTGATTTATGTCCTTCAACACTATAAAAGACATCTCTCTATTCTTTTTGCCTATAATATGAGGAAAACTTTTTTTCTTTTTCTGTTCTTCATATCACCATTTCCATTTTTGCAAGGAAAGTTCTGCTTTCTACTCCAATGAATATATAATTTAAGGACATTCTTGTATTTTTAGATTTCTTAGAGTTTTATTTTCTGTTATGCCTCTGCACCATCTTTCCTCTTTTATAACAACTTTAGCAAAAATATTTATTGAGGCCCTACTCTGTGCTGGCACTTTGTCCCACATGACATGCTTGTAAGTCAATACTCATGGAGACTTAGGGTCTGGCCATATGGTATCTGCAGCAGAATCAGCTGGCTCCAAATTTCATTATCCTTCAGTTGGCTTATCATAGTTTTCATCTCTTGTGTCAACAGAGTCAATGTTTTTATGAATTTTATTTTGAAGAAAAAACACATGCTTTTTAAAATTTAATTCAATTTCTTGGACTAAAATTTTCCATTTTGCTCTTTAATAAAAGTATGGCTATTTTCTGAAGTATTCTTTCTTATTCATGCTGTAGCATGTTTTTAAAAGTCCGAAGGTTGTTTTTGATTAAAAGAAAATTTTTTTTTCTGTCATTCATCTTCAAAATGGATTAGTCCTGGTATTTGCCAATCAACTACGTGGGTAAACTCCTTGGCTACATTTATTGTCCACCTGATTGCTTTTTAATCTTCACTTCAGGCCTTAAACTGAAGGGTGGGGTAATTATTACAACACTTAGCCAAATTTTTAATTTATAACTGTCATTTATTTTATGCATGTCTGAATGATACCTGTGCTCCCACTTAGTTTATAAGTACATGTAGAGATTTTAGTCGCAGATTATGGGCTATGTTGTTGCGGGTGCTGTGGAGATGATTTCAGCTCATAGGGACCCCATGCGACAGAGCAGAACTGAACAGCCCCATAGGATTTTCTTGGCTGTAGTCTTTAAGGAAGTAGATCACTAGGTCTTTCTCCCACGGAGCCACTAGGTGGGTTCCAACTGCCAACCTTTGGGTTAGCTGTTGAGCTCCTAACCATGTGGCCCACGAGCGCTCCTTATTATGGAGGTAGGGCAGGAAATAGCCTTGGGTGTGGGGAGGCTGCATGGGGAAAACTTCCCTCTAGTCAGTGAAAGCCCTGATCTCTGAGTTAGGGAATACTCTGCGAAATAATAGGTACCCCTTTTTTAGCTATCCCCAGAGTTCTGTCATTGGTTTCCATCTGCAGTGAAGATGGTAATGAGAAATTCTCATAGTTCGGGCTCAACAATGGCCAAGAGCTCTAGCTTATATAGAGCTGTAATTTTGTCTTTCTTCGTACATCATCATGAATATTTCACTGGCAAATTTTGCGACATGGTAATCAAGGACCACTAGCAAGCCTTCAACTTAATTCATATGTAACTTCTTAGTAGGAAGACTTGGTGGCACAAATGGTTAAGTGTTCAGCTGCTGACCTGGGTTGGTGGTTCAGACCTACCCAGCAGCTCTTCAGGGGAAAGACCTGACACTCTGCTCCTGTAAAGATTACTGCCAAGAAAACCCTGTGGGGCTGTTCCTAGTCTGTCACACGGTGTTGCTGTGAGTCAGTATTGAATCCATGGCACTCAACAATACAGTTGATCTTTATGTACCAATTCCAGTACCAGTTGCCATAAAGTTGATTCTGACTCATGGCAACCCCTATTTCATTAAACATAATTAACAACATAATTACTTTAACAAATGGACAGGTGTGCATGTTATCATGAATTGAGAAAAAAAATCACAGTATTAAAATATATGTAATTAAAATCTAGGACTCATAAGGAGTAACTAAGTAAATGGATCAGGATCATACAACTATTTAGATCCAGTGGGTGACTTGCGCTCTTAACTAAGATGACAGGGCAACCACTTAGAAATGACCATTAAGTGCTAAACATTTCTAAGTAGGACGTTCCCAGACCAGAGAGGGAGGGTTAAGACATTCATTTGGGGAGCTTTCCAAAAAGCAGTCAAGCTGGACCAGCTATGTACATCTCACTCTAAGAACATTTCAGAATCTGGGCATGGGGCAGTGTGGGGATTTTGCAGAGTGCCCAGGAGATTCTTCAAAATACCTACTCTTCTATGGTTAATATCACAGTTCTAAAAATAAAAAGTACCTGAGAATTAGACAATGCTTCTCATACTCAAATGTACACATATTACCTAAGAATTTTTTTAATAAAAGGCAGATTTTAATTTAGTAAATTTGGAATGGGAACTGAGAGCCTACATTTTGAGAAAACTTTCAAATAATGCTGATATTTTTGGTCCATGGATGATTCTTTGAGGAAGAAAGGTCCAGATTACTTTAAACTTCTTGCTCACCAGGCCCAATCATCTTAATATCATTTGTATAATTAATGTTCTGTGGTATATTAAGGGATCATGTTCAATATTCTATTTTGACAAGCTGGGTTATCTAGTAAGATAGCCTTTCTTATAATGATTTTTATATTTGTTATATAATCTATCTACAGAGATAGGTTGCTTATTTGAACCACTTTGTCTTAACTTGCTATAGTCCCTTTTCTCACTTGAAGCTTTTCCTAAATTTTGTTTTCCATGGTAATTTGGTTCACATTTGAACTGTTTGATTTGTTTGTCAGTTCTTAGCTCTAAGTACATACAGTATGGTCTCAGAAGTTTGAATATGCATATTCATTTATCAATAGAAATATTTACCTCTATAATTAATTTGGGAAATAAAAACTTTCTTTAAGTGAAGTATATATACATTGGGAATTGTGTGTTTTTGACTGTTATTGTCTTCCTCTTAAAAGCATATAGTTAATGTCTGCACTCTGTGGAAATTCAAGTTGCATGAAAAAATTAGCCTTTTTTTTTTTTTTTAATATTTGAAGACCAAAGGACTTAAAGCTCAATTTTCAAGTATCTGAAAAGATATTGTGCAGAATACTGATAAGCAATATTTCCATTTCTATCAATGAGCAAAATAATATCTAGGCTAAGAATTGATTGCCCAGAAATAGGTGGTCATTTTTAGTTCTTTCACGTGCCTGCGGCATTGGTGGTGCCCAGTGGTCTAGTAGCACTGGTACCATGCCCACCAGGGTCCTGTGCTGCAAGCAGCAAGGCCCTAAACCAGATTCTTTATATGGCCTGATTTTCACTTTTGCTCATGTTTTAGTTACTGCACATGTTTTTAAAACTGTTTCCTTAGCCTGTAAGTCAATTCTGGGAACTACGTGTTATTCATCCAATAAATTAATTTTCTGTTTAAAACAATGGATTCTTTTTCTGATGTTTGCAAATCAAAACCCTGATTAGTAGGTACCTTTTCTTTGCTTATGCTGGGTCACCCAAGCTTCTGTTTCTTATAAACCAAAGAACCTTGTTGTAGACAGTCCACTGGATGCCTGTCAAATAAAAGATACCACAGAGAATGGAAAGCCAGACACGTTCTCTCGTGTTTTTCATATTGCCAGAAGATTATAGTGCAGTAGTTCCTTATCTTCTGGGAGTCACAAAAAACCAAACCAAACCAAAGAAAAACATTATGTAAGGTTATCGTAGGCCACACTCTGGAAAAATGCACATGCCTGCATTAATATACAATTTTACGTGCAGATTCAGGGAGTTCATGAAATGCCTGAGGCAGGAAATTGGATTAAAGTGAGAAGAAATGTTATGAAACTATTTTAAAGGAAATTTTAAAGAAATATGCTGGTAATTACTTGTTTAGCCTCTTGTCCATAAATAGATATTGGTCTACAGACCTGTTCTTGCCTGATGCTGATTTTGGTTTGCATTTAGAACTAAGGCCTTTGACGATGGTTTGAAGGTTTTTACTTCCTACTCACACTTCTCATTCCAGACTGGAAATCCTAATATGAAATTAGCTATAGTATATAGTACCAACAGCTCATTATATATTCCTCTTTGCTTCATTTAGAGGGATCCTGGTTTTATTCAGTGTAACATTCTATCTGCAAAGTGATTGGGACTCAGTTGTTTGTGTGTTTCTGTTTGGAAGTTGGAGAATCAGCAAATGATATCCCAAGATATCATTGATATTTCCAGGATAAATATCTACTTAATGCACAAACTAACAGGCAATCTACTCAATGTCGAAAAGTTAAAGGTTTCTTTTCTTTCCACACTCAGTCTTACTCACTTTTTCTCATTTGCCCTGCCCAATTTAAAAAATAAAAAACTTTAAAAATGGAAGCGTGATAGTAAACACACATACACACAAAGCTAATTGAGAAACAACTCACTTCTTATAACTGATCGCAGTGCTTACTCGTCAGCAGGTGTTTCTATGCAACTTATAGAGATACGATACACATTATCTTGTTTAATTTAAATGGAATGATTATCGGAGGATCTCACTTGACAGAAGACTCTATCCAATTTCAATGCAAGCCCCCCTTTCTCCTTAGAAGCTCCCCAAGCTTGATTAACTGCAGCAATTACATGGCTCACTGATTCTCAATAGTCTCTGCTCCTCCCTGTGGCTTTGTGGTACAGGTGCATTTAGTCATAACAACAAGGGGGAAGGGACCTAAAGGAGCAGTGGCAGAATGTAAAAAAGGTGAAAGGAGACATGAGAAGGAAAAAAAAAATGCAAAGAGAGAGACAAAAATAATAAGTTTTTTTTTTTTTTTTGCCCACTTCATCTTTACTTCTTCCCCTCCTTTCATTTAGCAAAGTCAATTAATTAATGATTTTATGGTATTTCAGTGATTCCATAAGGTACTATGTTACAGTGTGTTACAGCGTGGCTGTCTCTCAACACAAAGCAGGCAGCCTTGTGACACAATGTGGCAAGAAGTCATGAAGCTATGTTGACTTTCAAATGGTATTTTTCTCCCTTGTTCCCTTTCTCCCTATTGGCAAAGATTTATTGAGCAAGCTCTATGCTCTCAGCACTGGGAATACAGTAGAAAGGAAAGCTGATAAAGACCCCTGCCTTCCTGGAACTTATGTTTCTGGTGGTGGAGAAAGATAATCCACCAACAATTTAACTACATACCCTGTGAAATAGTGAAAAGTTCTATGGAGAAGAAAATTTAGCAGGGAAGGAAGATAGGAAGTGTCAAGAAGAGAAAGACTTTGCCATCTTAAGTGGAATAATTGCACCAGGCCTCAATGGTAAGGTGACATTGAAGGACAGACCTAGAAGTGGTAGGGGCATGAGCAATCCAGATATCTAGGGTCAGAACATCCAGCAGAGAGATGAAAAAGTACAAAGGTCCTGAGGTGGAAGCCCTCTATTTAGTTTCTGAGGAAAAAAAAGAGCCAGTAAGGTTGAATAACATAGGTTTGTTTTTATTGTTAGCTGCCTTCGAGTCAGCCCCAGATACATGGAGACCCCATGAACTACATGTGTTAGGGGAAGTGTATCAGTTCATGATGGGTTAAGAGAGGCAACAGGAACCAGGCTGTAACAAAATCCAGTGCTATAAGCCAATTTATATTTAGCTTGAAGGTATGTTGTTTAAACAATTATATTTATTAAATATTTAAGGAGTGGCAAGAAAACTCTTCAGGGTACATACATACTACAAATATTCTGACCCACAGCAACCTACTAAATTGCACTTAAATGAAACAGGAGCTGGATGAAGTCGTGAAACACACTTTATAGGGATCTGGTAGCACTTGGATTCTAGGTTCACCTTTGTTATTCATTAACTGAATAATCATTGATCAAATCATTATGCCCAAATTTCTCTTCTTGACAGGCCTAGGATTTTTTCTTGGGTTTTTGAGGTTGAGCCTGAGTTTAGGGGTAGCACAAAACAGTAATGAAGACGGCAGAGAATGTGACCCAGAAAGGCCCAAGATACAGCATCACAGAGATCAAACGGCTAAAGCTAGTCAGTTGTTACACCTGAAGTATGAATATTCAAAGAAAGATTCAAAATCAAATATCAGGACAGATTTCAGTTACTGCA
This sequence comes from Elephas maximus indicus, assembly GCF_024166365.1. Lineage (NCBI taxonomy): Eukaryota > Metazoa > Chordata > Mammalia > Proboscidea > Elephantidae > Elephas > Elephas maximus. Next base: position 11,598,349 of record NC_064822.1, on the reverse strand, counting down.
GACCAGTGTTAGAAGGCTTAGCTTTGGTTTATGTTAGGAAACACAACCCAGGGTTCAATTAACCTGTGTTTCCTGACCCATTGAAGTAGACCTGCAAGAAATTTTTATGGGTTTCACCAGGCGCTCCTTGGAAACTCCATGGGGCAGTTCTACTTTGTCCTATATGGTCGCTATGAGTCAGCATCAACTTGATGGCAATTTTTTTGTTGTTGTTGTTAGCTAGGTTTTATTTTATATATATATATATAAAAGCAAGAAGATTTATGTTTGAAAGTTTGAAAACAATCTAGACCGGAGAAACCTTCTGATCTTAGAGTGAAAGAGACGCTTCAGAAATGGTGAAACTGTAGACTTTTTTAAATTTGTTACTGTGTTTTACGTGAAAGATTACAGTGTGATTTAGTTTCTTATTCAAAAATTTTATACACAAATTTTTTGTGACATCGGTTGCAATCCCTGCAGTATGTCAGCACTCTCCTTCTCTCCCTTTCCATCAGGGTTCCCCGTGTCCATTTGTCTAGTTTTCCTGTTCCTTCCTGCCTTCTCCTCTTGCCTTTGGGTAGGAGTTGCCCTTTTGGTCTCAAATACTTGATTGAAATAGGAAGCATGTTCCTCACAGGTGTGGTTGGCTGTTTTATAGGCCTGTCTAAACTTTGGCTGAAATGTGGACTTCAGGAGTAACTTCAGTTCTGACTTAGCAGGGTGTCTGGGAGCATAGTCTTGGGGGGTCCTCCAGTCTCTGTCAGACCAGTAAGTCTGATCTTTTGTGTGTGTGTATGAATTTGAACTGTCCTGCATTTTTCTCCCACTTTTTCAGGGACCCTGTATCATGATACCTGCCAGAGCAGTCAGTGGTGGTAGCCAGGCACCATCTAGTTCTTCTGGGCCTGACTGGTGGAGACTATGGTTCATGTGGTCTGTGAGTCCTTTGGACTGATATTTCCCTTGTGTCTTTGGTTTTCTTTTTCTTTTTCTCCTTTGTTCTAGATGGGATGAGACCAACAGATATATCTTAGATGGCTGCTCACAAGCTTTTAAGACGCCAGATGTTACTCAACAAGTAGGATGTAGAACATTTTTTTAAAATAAGCTATGTTATGCCAATTGACCTGGATATCCCCTGAGACCATGGTCCCCAGCCCTCATCTGTGAAGGTGTTTGGATGTGTCTAGGAAGCTTCTATGACTTTGCCTTGGTCAAGTTGTGCTGACTTCCCCTATATTATGCTTTGTCTTTCCCTTTGCCAAAGTTAACACTTGTCTACTATCTAGTTAGTGATTTCCTCTCCCCACCACTCCCCTCCCTTGTAACCATAAAAGATTGTTTTTTTTTCTGTGTGTAAACCTTTTCTTGGGTTATTAAAATAGTGGCCTCATACAATATTTGTCCTTTTGTGATTGACTTATTTCATTCAGTACAATGCCCTCCAGATTTATATGTGTTGTGAGATGTTTCACAGATTCATCATTGTTCTTTGTCATTGTGTAGTGTTCCATTGTGTGTATGTGCCATAATTTTTCATCCTTTCATCTGTTGTTTCCATCTTTTTGCTATTGTGAATAATGTTGCAATGAATATGGGTGTGCATATGTCTATTCGTGTGATGGCTCCTATTTCTGTAGTATATATTATTCCTAGGAGTGAGATTGCTGCATCCTATGGTATTTCTATTTCTAGCTTTTTAAGGAGGCATCATATCATTTTCCAAAGTGATTTACCATTTTACATTCCCACCAGCAATGCATAAGATCTCCAGTCTCCCCACAACTCTCTAACATTTGTTATTTTCTGTTTTTTTGATGAAAGCCAATAATGTCAGAGTGAGACGGTATCTTATAGGTTTGATTTGTATTTCTGTATGAGTCAGAATCAACTCAATAGCAATAGGTTTTTTTTTTTTTTTTTTGTAATAGCTAATGATTGTGAGAATTTCATCACATATCTGTAGGCCCCTTGAATGTCTTCTTTGGTGAAGTGTCTTATTCTTTGCCCATTTTTAGATTGGATTGTCTCTTTTTTGCTGAGGTGCTGAAGTATTTTGTAGATTTTAGAGATTAGACCCTAGTCAGATATGTCATAGCCATGAGAAAATATTTTATATAACTTGAGAAATTCTTCTAGAACATAAAATAAAACTGTTATGGATTGAATTGTGACTCCCCAAAATATATGTATCAATTTGGCTAGGCCATGATTCTCAGTATTTATGATTGTCTATTTTGTCCTCTGATGTGATCTCCCTATGTGTTGTAAATCTTATCTCTGTGATGTTAATGAGATGGGATTAACAGCAGTTATACAAACTCAATCTACAAGATTAATCTACAATTTCAGCCAATCTCTTTTGAGATATAAAAGAGAGAAGACAGCAGAGAGGAAGGGGGACCTCATATCATCAAGAAAGAAGAACCAGGAACAGATTGTGTCCCTCGGACCCAGGGTTCCTGCCCAGAGAAGCTCCTAGTCCAGGTGAAGATTGATGACAAGGACCTTCCTCCAGAGCTGACACAGAGAGAAAGCCTTCCCCTGGAGCTGATGCCCTGAATTTGGACTTCTAGCCTCCTAGTCTGTGAGAGAATAAAATTCTGTTTGTTGAAGCCATCCACTTATGGTATTTCTGTTATAGCAGCTCTAGATAACCAAGACAAAAACTTAAGAGCATAAGGGTTTCGTGTAAGTGATTTGGGACAATTTTGTTAGGAGATCCAAAAGGAACAATTCAAGTAGATGGAAAAAATAAAATAATTGATGATACAATGGAAGAAAATTTATTTGAAATAAACATAGCCATGAATCTCTAGGCTAAAAGGCTTAACTGAATATTAGGCTAAAAAGATAACTTTTGATAAACTCACACTAAGAGAGACAAAAGAAATCTCTGAATTTGGCAGATAAAAGAGGAAATATATATGAATATATTTTTGGTAGGTAGAATTCAAAAATGACCTCTGAGGTTCTGGCTCTCCTGGTGTACACACCTTGTATGCTCCCCTTCTTCTGCTTGAGTGTAGGTGGGACCTAAGATTATGATGGGCTGGCTTCTCCCTGATTTAGTTGCTTTGTTATCCAAGGCTCTTTCATAGCAGACTGGGAAGAGATTCTCCTGCTGGCCCTGGAGAAGTGAGCATTCCAAGTTGTTCAAATACTGGTTTAAACAAAGCCAAAGAGATTTTTTTTTTTTTTTCAGGATGAAGATAAAGGGGCTAAAGCCTTTATATTTCTTTCCCACTATTATTGAATTGGGGGATTCCTTCTAATTACCTTGTAAACATGGATGAACCCTTCAATATCAAATTATTTTTTCCTTTTAATTTTTTGTTGATACTGTGTATTTTCACTAACCGAAGGCATGCTTATTCAAGGACTCTTCCTGACTTTTTGTTATGAGATATAGATTTTGATGCATAGTATGTAGGACACATGTGTGTCCCGGCAGACACCGGAGGTACGAAATATTGGTGATATGAGGTAAGGATAAAATCGTTTTATATTAGCATTTTTATTTTATTTCATGAAATTTTCAAAACATGAGGTTATACATAAAGGCACCTGGCAGTGCCTGCACATAAATTTTGTTCTAGTCGTCTTTTAAGTTCTGCATTCTCTGCATCACCTTTGCAGACCATTGACAGGAAAATGTTTTCCAATCTTTCGGAGCCATACACCATCTCATACCCCCCTTATTCCTGGTTTGAATATCACCAGAAATGAGGATGTTCCTTTTCTCTTCCTTTTCCAGCACAAGCAAGCTACCCACTGAGAGTAAGCATGAAGGATAGTTGGTCACATCTGTCCTAGTGGTTACAGTTCCATATTGTAAAACTGTTTACAATGGCAAGGTCAATAAAACAAAGAAATACAGCCCTCAGTGCCACAGTCTGAGAGAGAGCCTTCGGACTGCACACCTTTTGTGCCTCTGATCAAAGTGCTCCACCCCTGTGATGGCGTTGTATGCTGCAATTGCTCTTGTGCAAGGGATTTCTGAGGAGGAACCATCTTTGTTCTTTCTGTCTTTTTTTGACAATAGTGATATTCCTTAGATTGTGGAGTGTTGACAAAAACGTCACAGGTTTATCGTCTTGCTGCTTTACTGCTAACATACATCCTTTCATAGGAAACTTATTTCTGTTTCATGTGGGGTGCTGCTCCTGGATAGCATAAAGATTCCCTTAGTCCTTTAGAGTTCCCAAAGTCTCTTCCATAAATACAGACAAAAAGTCATCTACTTCTCTGTCTGTATGGATCAATTCAGTATAAACTTGGGCATGTTGATGAAGCTAGGCATCTAGATTTTCATAGTAGGAGACATCCTTGCACCATTCCCCTTCATCCTGGTCATCATCAACTGCTTCGTCCCTTTCCTCTGCAGCATCAGCTACTTCCTCATTCTCCACTATGATGTCAATGTTGTTGCTCCTACCTTCAGGATGTGCTGCAGATTCCACAAGACCCGTGAGCTCCTCTGAGGCATCCTTGTCATCCTCCTTTTCTGAGTCCTTCTCATTGTTGGGTAAAGAAAAAAAATAATCTAGAACTCATTAGGGTCTCTTTGAATCTCTTCACCATTTCTAAAACAGAGGGACGTTCTGGAAAAAAAAAAATGTTGATTCTGTAAAATTATGATAATATCTATAGCATACCTCCAAACAAACATGAGAATATACAAGGGGAGTAAATTGCCTAATTCAACCCTCCTGGCCAATAAATAAAACCAAAGAAATTTCTGTCTCAGGAAAATTACCACTATAATGTGTTTTTCCTTATTGGAAAAGCACAGCCCAGAAACCCGAAGAGAAATCCTGGAAGATTGTAAGACAACAATTTACAGCTGAGCAAGGATGCCCTCAACACCTGGATGCAATGAATGGCACCTGAGAACGAATGGCACTAAGAATGAATGTGCCTAAGGATAGCTTATTCTTCTGAGAAGTATATTCTTGTGAGCACCCAGAAACCAGGAAATATACTTATGAGGCTTATCTCCCAGTAAAAAAGGCAGAAGAGACAAAACTTTTGCAAAATCACACCTCCGGAATACAACACCTGATGCAATACCCATCAACACAGTAATAAGGCACCAACTCCCATTTCTTCGGTTTCACACATTTAAGCAGGATCCCACCTTAAAGCAGCACACACTAAAAATGGGAAAGCAGCTTCCCAAGAAATGTGAGAGGCAGAAAATTTTGGTGGCCATCCATAATCCCACAAGTCATGAGAGGGTGAAACTGATCTCCTAGTAAATAGACTAGAAGCAGAGTCCTCACCTGTGCAATACTTTTATGAGGAAGTCTGTGGTTTAGGCTTGCTTATAGTAAACAAACTTAGAATCTATGGATTTATAAGTCATGGCTTCCAGAAAAATGTCACATAAGATATACAACTATCTGCTATATGTGATGAATTATTTTACAAACTGTATATCCATATGTGCAAATGGACAACCTATGTACTTGTTTTAAAGGTGCATCAATACTATGGAACAGAGAGCATGTGTGCAACGTGTGAAAGAAGAACATCAGGGGTTGTCCCTGGTATACCAGACTCTGCCAGCTTCACGCGTGCCTCTTGATCACCTTTATCTTTGAAATTATTAGTAAAGCTCTAGTGAGATTTCTGATTTGTGTTTCTGAACTGACAATCTCATCCTTTGTGTTAACTCACAGGACTTCTCAGAGTCTTTAGAATGCTAATATATATTATAAATTTCCAAGAGAAGAAACAACATTGTCTTTCCCAAACTTATGTGGCTATATAATTTTTTAACAAGGTGTATCTTCTAGAAAACATTTGGGACATTGCTAATAGTTTAGTGTCAGTATTCTACAGATGAGTAATGCAGAGTCGAAAAGGCTTTAACCTTGTTTTAAATTTTTACTCAAATCAATTTGTCACTGAATGATATTTATTCGAGTATGTAAAATAAGAATTACGTTTTTTTATAATAGGCAAAATAGAGTAGAACACATGTGTATTTATTTCATGAAAGGCTGAATGCTGAAATACAAAATTAAATCTAAACCACCATTTTGCATTTTCAGGCTTTGCCTTTGAGTAGTAGTAAGCCTTTGCAGGTTGTTCTTAAAAATGTATTCATAGAAAAGTTGAGACTTCTCTAGTACATACTGTATGTATGTGTAGAATATATACTTACACACATACTGCAGCATGCTATTTGGGTCCTTAACAGTGGCCATGTACCTCTGCATCAACTGTGTGCATTTTAGCTGTTTAATATACCTGCATATAAATAAAATTTGTCTATTCAAATTGATATTGGAATATAATATTGTTATAGTTTAATATTATCACAAATTTAGTAGCTTAAAACAATACAAATTTATTATCTGACAGTTTGCATGGGTCAGGAATCTGGGCACAGGCTTACTAGGTCCCTTGCTCAGGGTCTCACCAGGCTAAAATTAAGATGCTAACTGGGGACGCAATATCATCTGAGTCCTAAGGATGCCTTCAAAGCCACTTACATAGTCATGTGGAGGATCCTAACGAAATGTCTCATAGAGGAATGGACTGAGAGTAAACTACATTTATATGTTTAGGCTTTTAGGATGAAGGTTAGATTCATTCTTAAAGGACATTCTTTAAAAAGAGGTGGTGTGGTAAATACCAAACATTGCATTCTTTGTTGTTGACATCATCATTTCCCATATCAGCATCTCACTAGGACCCAGACAAGAACCTCTCCTGGTTGGTCCTAGAATTCACTCAACCAGGATGCCCCTATGAACTTACCCTTGTCTTGATTTATGGTTCTTGTAGAATATCCTGTCCATTTAGCATTTCTCTTGCTTTTTTTCGTTTAAAAAGAAAAAGTAACATTTAATTGCTGCATCACAGTAAGCTGAGATGAATTTAGATAGTCTCCCCATTTTACTTCCAGCTCCTGCTGTAACTTCTCCTACAGCATATGAGACATGTATATAGTCAAACCTGGAAAATGACAGCGATCTGTCCTCTTTTCCAAACTGAATCTAAGAACTCTTTTCAAGGACAGCATTCAGGGTTCTTGTGGCTGTAATGACACACACTGACACAAAAGGCTAGCAAGGCAGCATTCTTTCATTCTTGAGTGGAAGTGGGAGAAGTATTTTTTGCTGTCCTTGGTGCTCACATCGACCCATTGCGCCATGGTCCATGCTGGGACCTAAGATGCACAAAGCCAGTTGGAAGGGCGAGTGGGAAACTCAGCAAACTATAGTTTATGAGTAAGAAAAAAAAGATAATACAGGCTAAGAAGATCTTGCTATGGTGGCTTTGTGTGGAGTAAATCTGTAACAAATTATTATTTGGATATATACATATATATATGTGTATATATATACATATATGGATACCTGGTGGCATAGTTGTTAAGTGCTATGGCTGATAACCAAGAGATCAGCAGGCACCCCTTGGAAACTCTGTCAGGCAGTTCTACTCTGTCCTATAGGGTCACTATGAGTTGGAATTAACTCGACGGCAGTGGGTTTGGTTTTTTGGTTTATACATATATATGTAGAGAGAAAGAGAGAGAGCCCTCGTGGCACAGAGCTACAGCAGCTAACCAAAGGTCAGCAGTTGCAATCCACTGCCACTCCTTGGAAACCCTATGGTGCAGTCCTACTCTGTTCTGTAGGGTTGCTATGAGTTGCAAAAGACTCTACAACAAATTTTTTTTGACAATTATATATATATATATTTGCAATTACCCTTACAGTAAGAATTCTTTTAAAGAAAGGAAAGGACATTTTATTTTAGAAAATATGCTAAGGACTGGTTTTTCTTTTTTCAAGAAACCAAATCATAAGTAGGTAATTTATACAAAATATTTGTCAGTGTTTGCCATCCGCCATGGGCCTATCAGTGAAAATAAGAAAACAAAGATGGCAGTTGAGTGGGAGAAAAAAAATATTGGTTTGTTTTATTTTGTATAATGGCTTGAGATCAATAAACAATCATGTGTAATTGTGCAGCTATTAACAATGGAAATATAATAAAAGAAAAAAGTATATTAAAAAAGTGATCTCTAACCTTGCCAATTGTCCCTGTGCTGCAGGGAAGACAATGATGAGCTAGGTGCTGGGAGATCCATGTTCAGGTTCTGAGCTCTGTGACCTGGGTAAAATGATCGCTTTTCTGAAACTAAGTTTGCTCCTCTGTTCTAGAGATTTTATTTGTTTACAAAAAAATTGAAATAAAATAGTAAAGTTCGAGGGAAAAGAACATAACGTATTTATTTTTAAAAGTGAATAAACTCCTTAGTAGCAGCTAGGATCAGAGAGGAGAGAATGGAGTAAGCTCTCTACAAGGAGGCTTTACACTTGTATCATCAGAAGGCTTCACCAGTCAAAGGATTTCCACACATTCTCGGTTACGGGTAATGGAACCCGGACCCTCCTTCTGTCCCTCTCAGATAAATGCCACTTTTTACCACTTGGCCTTAGTGAATAGAAACTCGTTCTCAGTGTTTATAGTTTTTAATAGGTTGTTAGTGTTTTGTTCCTCCAGTTCTGAGAAGTAAAAAAAGCCTGCTGGCTCAGGAAAGCAGTCAGAATTTACTGCGCTCATACAGCCACCTCCAGGTAGGTGAAGTGAGAGAGACCAGGGTAGTAGGATGCTCGACAGGGTGGAGTGGAAACCATCAAATTTTCCTAGTGCAGTTTCAAGTATATTTGCCAAAATCTCATGAGAAGGAAAAAAAAGTTTATTTTCTAAGTCCCTTTGTAAATATGCTCAGCCTTCCTGTGCTTCACTAACGTCCTGGCCTGAGCTAAAATACCGCAATAAACAAGGAACACATGTCAGAACTCCATATACTCCAGGACAGTAACAACTACCGTGGCAGAGGTGAATGAATGTGTACTGCTCAGCCGGCCAGGGGTAAATCTGAGTAGGTGCCATTTGTAGATGTGTGGCTTTGCAAGCCCAGCTAGGTCTCTGATATCCTGTTGGCTATTATGTTTGGTGGCAGCTGTTTGTTGTTCTTTAAGGAACAGTGCCTGAATGGCAAGAGTACTGAGATTTATTTTTGAAAGAAGAAGATATATGCAAGAGAATGAAAAAAACTGATGTAGCATGGACTCTAAGCAATATAGGAAGTGAAAAAGAAAGAGAGCTGATACATAGAGAGAAGGGTCAAATGCCTACAAGCATCAGAATTGTTCATGAACAAGGATTGAGCCAAAAAGTTTGAGATTATATCAGGAAGTGGAGAGCTTTGCTTCTAACATTTCCAAGATACGTCTGTTCCAATGTAGAAAAGTCCAGGATGTTGGCAGGGTAACAGAAGACTGATATGGCATGGAGGTGAAGGTCTTTGGTGAATCTGAGATGCTAGAATGTTGCATGTAGGTATTGAAGTCAGCTGGAACGATGAACGGTCATGGTAAAAATGATGTAGACAGAGATACAAGGAAAAATCTTCAGTGAATGAGAAGCAACTGGAAGATCAAAAAGTGTGATCCATTGCAAAAATTACCACAATTTTACATTTCTTTCTGTGTCCTTGCCTTTGGTAACTATAATTCTGCAATCCTTCCCATCACAAAGGAGAGACCGTTTCCCTTTCCACTGAATTTGTGTTGGTCTCATTACTTTCTTAGTCAATAGAATATAGTGGAAAAGATGATGGACCAGAAATCTTGAATTCTCCCACTTGCTCTCTTGTCATCTTTCCCAGCCACCGTGTGAACAAGAGACCACCTGGAGCAGAAATATGCTGGCCCAGCTGCGACCACCCTGGTCTGCCCTTTCCTCTATCAACTGGGCAGCAGCAGGGAGCTGAGACCATGAGAATACTGTGTTATGGAGACTTTGGGAACTCCAGAAGCTTGTTCCACTATATACTCACTCATTAGATTTTAAAGCCAATTCTAATAGTTTTATATATGATTGAAGAGAAAGAGATTTATGAAAATGGCAAAAATTTACATGTAACAGGGCTCCCAGCTCTTGTACCCTTTATCTGAACTGGTTTCTCTTTTGTGTAGCAATTATTCTAATTCTACTTTCCATACTAGACTGAACTTCATTCCATTCTGATCCTTGATTGGATTTCATAAATGTTCCATTTCTTATTGATTATCCAATCGCATTAACTACGTTCAAGCATAATACTATAAAATATACTTCTTTCATACACCAGTAACTATAAAAATTCGGAACATGGCCTTAACCTCAGAATTTATTAATCTTTTCTATGTTGCTGATCCTTTGACTCTGAGCCTCTGTGTACTAGAAGTTTCAGTTTATCAGATGCCTCCTACTCTGGTGGCATGGTGGCTAAAAGCTATGGCTGCTAACCAAAAGGTCAGCAGTTCGAATCCAACAGGCTTGCCTTGGAAACACTATCGGGCAGTTCTACCCTGTTCTATAGGGTTGTTATGAATCAGAATGGACTTGACGGCAGTGGGTTTGTTTTCTTTCTTTCTTTTTTTTTTTTTGGTTTTCCAATTAATCGTACTTCTTGATTCTGGCCACCCATGTTGAGCTCCTGTCTTTGATTGCAAACACTATAGTGTGACTCCTTCTTAGCAGTAGAAATTGTACCTTATAATTTTCTTCTCCCCACAGTACCTACGGTAGTGCTGTGTGTACCATGTATCAGATATATATATAATATATATGTTATAGTAAATAATTATGATTTCCTTTAAAATAAATATTTTATAAGTATTGATCTTCTGATTAAAAACTTAGTTGAATAATTAGGAAGTCATGAAAATATTTACAGCAAAAAAGATACCAGTAAAATCTTAAAATACCTTCTTATATTTGTTAGAAATATTTTAACATCAGTGATAAAACCCAAGACATTGATAACTTCTGGTATAATATAGAGGCTCAGAGACAAAAGATAACTTAGAGCTTACACTTCTACATGATTTTTATATTTTCTGGGGTCTGCCATTTTTCACCCAAATATCTTGCCAGACAACTTTTCTCAGAATCTCAGGCTATTAATGCAAATGATTAAAATTATCATAAATTTTACCTTTCAGCAAAAAAAAAAATATAATAATAGTTTTTTATAACTTATTTCTTAGAACCTTGCTTAATTTATCTAGGTTTGGGATCCTTGGGTTTATGTGAATGTACCCGTTTGCTCTGTTGAGTAGTGTAGAGACCCAGTAGGTATCCAGTGAATGACACTGAGGCTTAATTACCTGTTTTTGCAAAAAGTTAAAGCATATAGTTTTTTAGGCAGTGCACATCTGGACTTTGTTGAATGTTTTTCCTGGTACGGTATTAATTGAAGCCTTTCTCTGAAACCTTAGCAGTAGGAACAAAAGCACACCTGAGTCTCGTTTTAAAGCCATCCTTGGGGTAGCCAGTGTTTTTACACTAATGAAGCATATCTAACAAGTTGAGCACTTTACTGAATGCTTCACTCCAGTGATTATCTTAGAGCATATCCCTGGTGTAAATTCGTTACCAAATATCTCTCTGTATGGCTGTCAATTTTAGAAAGGCAGTTTCATAAGAAAGCAAAATATGGTTTGCTGCTGCCCATAGAATAAGTAGGAGATGGGACAGTGAAAAAGTAAAGTGACAAGGAACTAATCGACATGGTGTCAAAATCAGGGGTCTTAAAATCTGGGAAGAGAATTAGCAGTCGTCTGGACTGAATATGTCCTCTGCATGCAAAGGCAGCTAGGTTTTTCCTTTTCATTTGTTTGGGGAATTTCAAGAAATGCCAGTCTTCACTGACATGAATTCATAAGATTTGGCAGTGAGTGCACTACTGTTCCTGCCAAAGAATATTGCTTATTCCCACTTTCCATCTGGCTGACATTGTGCTGGATGGAGTGCTGCCTCACGGTAGGGGGGAAGGAGCTGCAACCTGAAGGAGTGTTGGCACATTCGGAGTCATTGGCCCTGGTCTGGTCAGAGCTCTGCCACCAGCCTGGTGAGGGATCTGGCTCATGGAGGGCAAAGATGAAAGGGGAGAGAGCCCTTCAAGGGGAAGATGAGAGAGTTTCAGCAAGCAACAAATTTGGGGGAAAAATGAAAAACCAGAAATGCTCCAAAGGCATATTGATCATTAAAACCATTTTGCTTGCATAGACAGATTTTCTCAGTTTGAACATGAGCCAAAATTTTTCGCTTTCTTTCTGTATTTTTCTCTCCGATTCTTAGCGCTCTTTTGACCAGACTGTTGTTCCGTTTTACATGGTTAATTTATCCATGTATGACAGACTTTACCCAACTTGGAATCCAGGATCCATTGTTTATTAGTTGTTTAATCAGATTCAGAGATCAATAAGTAAAGGATTTTAAATAAAAATATTCGGTGGAACAGCTTCTGAAGTTGGACAGAAACATCTCAACTTGAGATGTGCCACTAAAGGACCCAGGATGGTTCCTATTTCAATACTTCTGTTTCTAGAATATTGTGCTTCTTACAATTCTTAGTAAGAATTCTAAAGAACATTGATTGAGTAGCTACTAGGTGTAGGATTATATGAAGCAAAGCTTTTAAAAGTTTTCAAATACTCAGATTTATAGATCCATTGACTAATACATTTGAAAAAGTGATTAGAGATTATTTAAGAATATTCTCTTCACTTTTCAGATGAGGATGCCTAGCCTTACATGGTTAGATAGATACTCATGTTTCCACGTAGCTAAATAAGGGAACTGATGTTATTAAAATTAAGAATTTTTGGCTAGTCTAAATTCATTGTGGTTGGCTAGTCTAAATTCATTGTGGTTGGCTAGTCTAAATTCAATATGGTACCCTTGTAATGGGTCAGTAAAAGAAAAGAAATAGGTTTTCCTTAATTATGACATAGAAATTAGTCACGGAAGGGAGTCTGATATATCTGGATATAATCATGTTGAGACAAGTGGAAAAGAAAAGTAAGTAAAAGGAAGGTAGTAATAGGCAGGGTGTGGGGGAATACGTTTGATGCACCCGAGGGCTATAAAAAAAAAAAAAAAAAAAGAAAGACTGTGTTTTCCTCTTGCAAAGTACTGGAGACATCTTCATGACAGAAAGTGGAGGGCTGACCTCGAGTTGATAAATACTTAGTGGATCTCCACTTCTGAAATATATGGAAAAGAATTTTTAAATAATTTCTGCCACAAAAAATCTAAAAATACAGAAAAAAGATGGTTGTTGTTGTTGTTAGATGCCGTACAATCAGCTCTGACTCATAATGATTCTATGTATAACAGAACAAAATGTCTTGTACCATTCTCATAATAGTAGGTATGCTTGAGTCGGTTGTTGCAGCCACTGTGTGAATATTTTTAGTGTCTTCCAACCTGAGGGGCTTATCTTCCAGCATGATATTGGACAGTGTTCTGTTGTTATCCACAAGATTCTTACTGGAAAAATTTTTTTGGAAGTAGATGGCTAGATCCTTCTTCCTAGTCTGTCTTCGTCTGGAAGCTCCACTGAAACCTGTTCACCATATGTGATCCTGCTGGTATTTGAAATACCAGAAACGTAACTTCCAGCACCGCAGCAACACACAAGCCACTGCAGTACAACAAACTGACAGACATGATTTTAAATACGCGATTGAGGATTCAAGAACTCTAGGGCATATACATGTCTCAAAGTAAATACGGTTTTACAAATCAGAGAGATGATCAAACACTGAAACCAGTTAATCTATGAGGGTCTTTCCTGACACCAGGCACTGCAGACTTTACTGACCACACCAGGCACAAAAGTCTAGGCCTCAGGCCCACATATGTTGGGAAGTTGTAACTGAGAATCTCATAAAACTGTAACACTCAGAAAACTAAATCCTCAGTGAAAAAACAAGGTAAAAAAATAAGCCTTAAAGTACAGGGAGATTTGTCAGTCTCACCGTGGCTCTGGGTATAAAAGAACAATCATTTCAAACGTTTTCTCTGAAAATGCCTAACTACTGCATAGTTCTATTCTCACATAAGTTTGAGATTCCAACCCACACCACCTATGTGCTCTGGTAAACCTCCAGCTAAGAAACAAACAATGTAAACCAGGTGCAAGACAAAGATAGAGGAAAATTATTTCTAGGAGACTATGTGCTCCACCCAGGTGCTTTAAGATTTCACAGATCAAGATCATCCAAAAGTAAGCTCCTGATTCAGAATTACAAACATGAGAAAGTAAGATACACAAATGAGAGACCATCAAAATAACAAACAGAGGCCCACAAAGGCTTTGGATATTACAATTAGTAAATACAGGTATAAAAATAGGCATACAAAATTAAAAAAAAAAAAGAGGCTTAGCATGAGCATTAATATGAGACAGTTAAAAATAATCGTGGAAAGTAGAAAAGAGACAGAATTCCTGGAAATTTAAAAATGTAATAAATTAAAACTAATGGATAGATTGTAGAGCAAATTAGACACTGCTAAAGAGAAATTTCATAGATTGGAGTGTTTAGCTGAAGAATTAAAAGAAAGAAGCACTTACCAACAAAGAGATAAAAAAAAAAAAAAATGGAAGAAAGCTGAAAGTTCTTGAAACGCAACTGTAAGAGTCTAATGAAATTCTAACTGGAGTTCCAGAAGGAGGGGAGAAAGGATGGAGAGAAGGAAGAAAAAAGAAAGTAAAATTTTTGGAGTCTTCAGAACCAAGATATAAAATCTAGAATCAATTTTAAAAACATTAAAAAGAGAAAAAAGAAGCACAGACTGAGCAAAACAAAATGGAAATTATTTTTTAAACAGGCGAAATAATATTATCAGCATCTTTATGGGAGTTTTTAAATACTTCTGTTAGTTTGGTGGATGCAATTGATAGTTCAAGCAGATCTCAAATCAGTCAATTATAGAATATTTGTATATGATATACAATAAAATTGCTCTAATACCTATATTTAGAATACCATGCCTAGTAATTTAAGAAGAAATAAAATTATTTTCATACTACGGGGTAAAACCTCTTGCTCTTGAGTCAATTCTGACTCATAGAGACACTATAGGACAGAGTAGAATGGCCCTACAGTGGTTTCCAAAGAGTGGTTAGTGGATTTGAACTGCCAGTCTTTTGGTTAGTAGCCCAACACTTAACAGTGCTGCAATAAACATGAGTGTGCATATATCTGTTCATGTAAAGGCTCTTATTTCTCTAGGATATATTCCTAGTGGGATTGCTGGATCCTGAGGTAGTCTATTTCTAGCTTTTTAAGGAAGACCAAATCGATTTCCAAAGTGGTTGTACCATTTTGCATTCCCACCAGCAGTATATAAGTGTTCCAATCTCTCCACAGCCTCTCCAACATTTATTATTTTGTGTTTTTTGGATTTATGCCAGCATTGTTGGTGTGAGATGAAATCTCATGGTAGTTTTGATCTGCATTTCTCTAATGGCTAATGATCGTGAACATTTCCTCATGTATCTGTTAGCTACCTGACTGTCTTCTTTAGCAAAGTGTCTATTCATATCTTTTGCCCATTTTTTAATTGGGTTATTTGTCTTTTTGCAGTTGAGTGTTTGCAGTATCATATAGATTTTAGAGATCAGGCGCTGATCAGAAATGTCATAGCTACAAACTTTTTCCCAGTCTGTAGGTAGTCTTTTTACTCTTTTGGTGAAGTCTTTGTATGAGCATAGGTGTTTGATTTTTAGGAGCTCCCAGTTATCTAGTTTTTCTTCTACATTCTTTATAAGGTTTTGTATACTGTTTATGCCACGTATTAGAGCTCCTAGCATTGTCCCTATTTTTTCTTCCATGACCTTTACCGTTCCAGATTTTATATTTAGGTCTTTGATTAAAAAAAAAAAAACAAAAAAAAACTTCTTGCTTGAAAATTTAAAAACAGTTCTAAGCAACTTATAATTAAAAAAAAAAAACATTGTGACAACTAAAAGGAATAATTTATGTATCAAAAACTGAAGCCTATGGTATTAGAAAAACGTTCTCAGTCATAAAATCTTGTAGTAAAGAAGTGTAAAGGTAGAAACTTAATGAGTTAGGAAGCAAATTAAAAAAGTTAGAAAAATAAAAACAACAACAAAACGCTAAACTTAAATTTGAAAATAAGAATACATGTCAATGAAATGAATCAAAAGCTATAAAATAAGTGACAAAGGAGCTCAATTTATTCTTTAAAAAGACTAATGCAATTGGCAGAATTCTAAGTTCTATTGAAAACAAAAGAGAAGCAAAATATAAATGAGGTAAGAAAATTGAAAGAGGGACATCCCTGTAAATAAATATTTAAAAATTAAAAAAAATCATGTAATAATTTTATGCCAATGAATTTGAAAACTTTAAGAAATAAAACAATCCCAGATAAAATATAAATTACCAAAAATGGCTCATAAGAATTTTTTCAAAAATAAAAAAAAAATGCTATAATACAGAAATTGAATCAATTGTTAAAACTATTTTTTCCCCCCAGAAAATACCAGGCTCAGGTGGTTTTACATGTTTGTTTTGCTAAATATTTAAGAAGCATGTTATCAAATCTTCCCCAATCCTTTAAAAAGAAGAGGAAAAATAAAAGAGGATGCATATCTTAATTATATGAGGTCTGTACAACCAAATTACCAAAACTAGACAAGGATAATATGAATAACAATTAAATGCCAACTATATTTATGACTACAGTTTTAAAAACCTGTTGCCATCGAGTTGATTCCTACTCATAGCAACCCTACAGGAGAGAGAAGAACTGCCCCATGGGGTTTCCGAGGAGCAGCTGGTGAATTCAAACTGTCAGTCTTTTGGTTAGCAGCCAAGCTCTTAACCACTATGCCACCAGGGCTCCATATATAGTTTTAGAAATCTTAAATATTGGTTCAATATTTGTCAGCAAGCCACAGAAGATTATTATCCCTTTCAAGACCCTACTATTTTCTCCTTTGAATTTTTTGTTGATACTATGTGTTTTCACTAATGAAGACATGCTGATTAAAGGACTGACTCATAATTTTTGTTATGACTTATGGATTTTGATCCTCTTTATCTGGGATCACATACGTTCCAGTGGACACTGGATGTAGTAAATCCTATCAATACGAGTCAATGATAAAATCATTTTTTAAATTTTTTAAAATTTTATTTATTGAAATTTTGCAAAATATGAGGTAAAACATGAAGGCACTTGGCTATGACTGCACATATATTTTATTCTAGTCTCCTTCTTCCTAACTTTATCATTTTTCAGAAACGTTTTAAAACATGGCAGGATGCATTCTTCCTTACTGCAAAAGCAGTACTTATAGCCCAAATAAATAAAGCCAAGTGATTTTTTTATCTCAGGAAAATTATCACTACAATGCGCTCTTCATTACTGCAAAAGCAGTACTCACAGGCCAAATAAATAAAACTAAAGAATGTGAATCCCAGAAAAATTACCATTATTATGTATTCTTCATTATAACAAAGCAGTATTAACGGCTAAGAAGCAGAAACATCTGCCCTGGAACACAGAGAACTGGTCACAGTGGTGCATTCTACCTGCTCCATGCGGAAGCAATGATTGGACCCTAAGATTGCAAGTAGGGTAAGAATGATTTATGAGTTCCAATCTCTTGAAAAGTACCGCTGCAATGCACTATTTCCTATGTCGAAGGCATTATTTCTATTCAGAAGCTGGAAGAACAGGCGCCAGTAACACCTGCAAACAAAGAATGGTGTCAAGGAGAAAATGACCACTCTGGATGAAAGAAGATTGGCAATAACTTACTCTTATGACAAGTACATTCTCCAGAGAACATAGTAACTGGCAAACATAGTGAGGAGGCTTATCTCACAGAAATAAAGGCAAACCTATCAAAAGTTTAGAGAGTTCCCACATCCAGGAGGCCTCGCCTAAGATAATGCTCAATCTGCACAAAAATGAGGCTCCAACTCAGGGCTCTTGAGTTTCAAGCATTTCAAAAGGCTCCCACTTTGAGGCTAAACACATTAAAATTGGGCTACCTCCTTCCCAAAGAACTCCAGAGGCATAAAAATTGGTAGCAGTTCTGTATGTTTCATGGCTTTGGGAAGGTTATAGGCTATTTATTTATATATGTTTCAAAATTATGCAAAATTGAATATGTTGTTTTGAAATATATGTGTATTTAAAGTGGTAAAATCACTATTTTTTTAAAAAAAAGCAGGAATATGATTAACAGAAAACTCAAGATAATTGTAATCTCTGAAGAGGGACACACAAGAATTCAATATATTACAAATATTCTATTTCTCAAACTTGGTGGTTGCTGTCCAGTTGTTTGTATTTTTACTCTTTCAACTGCATGTATATATACACATTTGCAAGTATAATATATTTCTAATATAAAAATATATATTGTGTATTGTATATATTGTATTACATTATGTATGTAATGTATTACATTATGTATCCAGAAAAAAGAATGTATATGTATATAATGTATTACATTATGTAAACCAGAAAAAAAGAAACAGATTTGAGATCTTTACTGATTGATGAAGCTAAAAGTTGACACCATCAGCTCAGAACATTGTGTAATTAAAATAAGCTGCCACCGGAATCTCCTAGATGGAATTGAAAGAAAGAAAAAGAAAAGACAAAAACTGAATGAGCAGCTGCATTGTTCTGTGGTGGGAACTGAGCCTTGCAGATTAGGGAGCATTTATCTGTTTAGACAATGGAACATTCATGGATGGTCAGGGAGAACAATAAAAATGAATATTTACAGAGGATTCCACTTAGGAAGAGAAGGAACATTTCTGGGCTATAAGCCCATCATTCAGGTTCAATTGCAAACTTTGGAGACTAAGTTATGCTTCAAAATAAGAGAATTGTTTTGTCATAAAGTTTGAGATTTGATAGCAGGGGACCAAATGACTGCCAAGAAGCAGGGAGATGGGAAGAGAGACACAAAGAAAAAGAATTGTTGCTGAACTTTCAGTCTGCTAAGAAATAAACCTGCCTTTTTTTTTTTTTTTTTTACTACAGAAATATATATATAAAACCCTGGTGGCATAGTGGTTAAGTGCTATGGCTGCCAACCAAAAAGTCAGCAGCTTGAATCACCTGGCACTCCTTGGAAACTCTGTGGGATAGTGTTGCTACGAGTCGGGGTCGACTTGACCACAATGGATTTGGTTTTCTTTTTTTTTTTTTTTGGTACATGTATTTTACTACATACTATCTTCAACTAGAAACTATCACCAGTAAAGCACTTTTTAGAATTGTATTTTTAACGCTTAGGTTCATTAACTTATTATGAGTTTAAATAGATTTCATCTTAAGCAGCCTTTATCTGGCATCTCTGATAAAATGAGATTTATAGTGAATATTATTTCTTCTTATTTACTGATGTTGCCTCTCATTTATACCAACACACCTAACTTCTTGAAATAAGTAGATACATATTGATGAAAGTTATTCGATATTACCAAATTTAATAGTATTTGTGAATAATGGAATCCAGGAATGGTGAACTGTTTCAACAAAATGCATCACTTTGTTTAAATAATTTAGTCGTGAGAATCAAATATAACACATGCATTGGAGTAGCTTCACTCACAACTATTTTTAATGCTGTGGTAACTGACTCCTGTAATTCGTCATGAATTGACCTTTCTGTTCCAGGCCTTGAAATTGTCTTTTAGATGTATTGGTTATTATTTGAATACTCATGCTGCTTCAAAAACACCTAGAGGTACTGGCTAGTCAAGAATTTTTCTCTGTCGGGGGTGAGAATATTGCTTGGCTCTAACAATGTTTTTTCTTGTCCTTAAGGAATAATGAATGCACTTAGAGGAGAGAAATTACAGCGCGTATAACTACCTTATCCAGGCATGTGCAAGTTTAGGCGCCATTACAATATGAAAATTCCTATATTTTTTTTTTCTGAAGAATGAAAATTGCTTTGTTATGACTTCCATATAAAACAATAAAAATATACTTTTCATAAAAATATGCTTCTTATAGGGACCCGATTTCCCACCTGTATATGGAAAAACAAAGCTAATTCCTTTGAAATCTCAAGTTTTATTATTATAAAGAAGAATTATGGCTTCTTACTCTGTTACAATACATATGTACCATGTATTGAATAATACCAGTTTATGTTAGGGTACTAATTTTGATAATAGGCTAGCATATAATGATGATATTTGAAAATATAGATTTTGATTTCAGTGGGTTTAGGTCTCAAATCTGTCTCTAACTCTTTATTAGATGTGTGTGTTCATTAAGTTGCCTAATCTGAGATGCAATTTCCTCATCTGTAAAATGGAATTAATTTATCTGCATAAAACAAGTGTAGTATACATGAAATGTGCGTGGCTTAAACTATAGAAAGGAATCAATCTATGATAAATTATGCATTATGAACTTCTGCTTTGGACTAAAATTTTGCCAATGTCACTCTCCCATAGGAAACAATTATAAAATGCAGACATTAAAAAAAAAAAAAGTAACTACCTGAAGGCACTGAAGAGTGATCAGAAGTAGATAGACACTGCTGGAGGGGAGGAGGGGAGATAGGTGAAATACGACCATATCTTTGTGGCTTTTAGCCTGGAGCTAAGTGCACTCAAAATGGTAAAGTTCTAGGGAAAATATGCAGTTCTTCTGGCCTGGTACATCAGAAATAATGAACCTGGAGAAACCATGGCCACTAAAAACAGTGAGGGAACAATGGAAAGGAAAGACCCAAAATTTGGTTTCCCACCTCTCTGGCTGTCACCTCAATTGTATATTTTCAGAAGAGACTAAAACATTTCAGCTAAATTGAAAATATTTGAATTGAGACCAAGGCTGATACTTCCCAGGAAACAGGTATTGCTATCCAAATTATGACAGGTTAATTGTTTGCTAAAATTTAAAGGAAAAAAAAAAAAAACTCTCATCAAAATAAATAAATAAACAAATAAACAGGGTGCAGATTCCCCCAAAATTAACATTCATAATATGTGGGATACAACCCAAGTTTAACTGATACACTAAGTACCAAGAAAATGGAATATATTTTTTTAAAAAAGAAACAAAGAAAGAAAATTAGTCTGTTCTGACATAGCAATGAATCAGAAATTAGAACTAGAAGACAAGAATTTTAAAACATCTATTTTAACTACCCTAAATTAAGTAAAATGAAGTAAATTTGCAATAAATAAAAAGGTAGAAAATTTGAGCAAAGAAATAGAAATAATAAAACAGAACCAAATGGAAATTCTACAACTTAAAAAGACATTATCTTTTTTTTTTAATCTGAAATACAACATTATTGGGCAGAATCAACAGTCAAATGGAAATTCAGGAGAAAATGTAAGTGAGCTTGAAGACAGATCAGTAGAAATCATCCCATATGAAGAATAGAGAAAAATGATCAAAAGACTATTAACAGAGCCTCAGGGACTTGTTAGATAATATTACACAATCCAACATATATTTAATTGAAATTCCAGGAGAAGTGGAGAGAAAAAAAGGGGCAGAAAACTATTTGAAGAAATACTGAATGAAAATTTCCCAAACTTGAAAGATGAAAATTTAGTGATAGTATTCTCAACAAAGGACAAGCAGAATAAATACAAGTTAATCCAAGCCAAAGCACATCATTTTCACCTGTTAAAAGCCAAAGATAAACAGAAAAAATCTTAAAAACAGAAAGAACAAAGAAAAACATCACACACAATGGGACAGTGCTCTGATTAATGGCTGACTTCTCATAAAAAAATCAGTGAAGGCAGAAGACAATGAAATAGCATTTTTAACATGCTGAAAGAAAGAAAAACTAAAAATGTAAGATCTATATTCGTTAAAAATATGTTTCAAGATATTTCATGATTTAATAGCAGGGAAACAGAATAACTCTCAAGAAGAAAGGAAATGAACCAGAGAAAGAGAGAGAGAGAGATTTTTCAGATAAAAGAAAGCTAAGAGAATTTGTTGCCAGCAGTACATCAAATCAAGAAACGCTAAAGGCAGTTGTTCAAATTGAAGGGAAATTACATGAGATAGAATCTTGCAAACTCAAGACAGAAGGGTAGAGAATTAGAAATAGTAAATATCTATTTAAATACTTTTTTCCTCTTAATGGTTTCCTAGAACAGTTTAAAGCAAATATTTTAACATGTTTTTGTGAGATTTATAGAACATATAAATGTAATACATATAACATAACATATAGAAGGAGGGAGAGTGGACCTAAATATTGTTGTAAGATTTCTGTATTTTACATGACGTGGGATGATATTACTGTAATTTAAGTGTGAAAAGATAACAATGCTTATTATAATCCTTAAGGCAACTATTTTTTAAAAAAATGAAAAGAATTATATAGTTAAAAATTAAAAGTAAATTTAAACTGAAATTCTAAAAACTATTCAAATATTACCTAAACTATAGTAAAGGGGTGATAAAATGAACAATTAAAGAGAAGACATAGCAAACAGACATTAAAATGATAGTGCTAAGCCTAATGTTATCAATAACTATATTGAATGTTAATGGACTAAAGTTCCAATAAAAAGACACAAATTTTTGAAATGGATAAAACAAGACCCAAGTATATGTTGTCTAAAAGAGGTAACTTTAAATGAAAGATACAAATAGCTGGAGGTCAATGGATAGGGAAAATATTACCATGCAAATAGTAAACATATGAATTCCGGAGTGATTATATCAATAAGAAAATACATTTTTAAACAAAATGTTTTAATAGAGACAAGAAAAACATTTCAAAATGAAAAAGTGGCCATTTAACAAGAATACATGAGAATCAAATGTCTTTGCAACTAATTTCAATATACGTGAAGCAAAAATTCACAGGATTAAAAGGAGAAATAGAAAATGTTATGGTCATGACTGAAGAGTTAACATCTCCTCTCAGAAATCTGAACTGCCCAGTCAACATGGACTTAATTTATATTTATAAGACATTATACTCAACACTGGCAGAATACACAATTTTTTAAGAACATATATATTTAATAGAACGTATGTGGGACCATAAAGCCTCATTAATTTAAAAATATTGAAATCATTCACAGTATATTCACTGACCAAAGTAGAAATGAATTAAAAACTTACCACAATAAAGAAACCAGGATCCTCCATTTATTTGAAAATTAAACACACTTCTAAATAATCAGTGGGTCAAAGAAAAAAATCACAGGGAAACAAGCAAATATTTTAAACTGAACAGTAAAGACACAAACAAAAAAGACATTGAAAACTTGGAGACACAGCCAAAGCACTGCTTTAGGGGGAAATTTACAGTTTAAATGTAATACATACATTAGAAAAGAAAATATTTTAGACCAATGATCTGAGTTTTGATTTTGTAAAATTAGAGTAGAATAAAAATAAACAACTAACTATGTATTAACTACTAGGATGTATTCTAAATAAGTAGGATAAAGAAAAATAATACAAGTAAGAATAGAAATCAAAGAAATAGAAAAAAATCAATGAAATCAAAGCTGGTTCTTTAAAAAGGTCAATAAAGTTGATAAGTTTCTAGTTTGACTGACTAAAAGAAAAAAAGATGCAAATTGCCAAAATTAGTAACGAAAACAGGAACATTACTACGGGTCCCATAAATATAATAGAATAATGAAAAAAATAATACAATCTGCCACTAATTTTGGCAACCCAGGTGAAAAGTTAGTTTAAAAAGAAGAGTTAGTAAAACACTCAAGAAGAAACAGAAACTTTGAAAACAAATACACCTACATGGATTCAAAACATTGAACTAATACTTTATTAAATTTTCACAGAAAAATAAAAGCAGAAACAAAAGTAAATCTCAGAATCAGATCTGATTCCACAGCTATACTCCAGCAGTCAAGAAATAATCCTAGGAGCCAAGATGGTGGAATAGACAGATGCTTCTGAAAGCCCTCTTTACAACTAAGACCCGAAAAAACAAGTGAAAAGAGTATATTTGTGACGAGCTGGGCGTCCTGAGCATCAGAGGCAAGCTTAGACAATGAACTGAGGAGAAGAGGGAGGAAGGGATCATTCAGAAGTGGAGAGGAGTTACCGGACCTGAATCACAGGGAGTCCTCAGGCATCAATCCTGGAGCTGTGGCGGCGGCGGCGGAGGAGGGCTGGTACTAGCTTTAGGCCACAGTTTCCTCAGGGAGAAGCAGCCAACCACACAACCTACTGACACCTCTGGAACCTGAGGAGGATGGCACTCTCAGCAAAAGCTAAGTACCTGAGTATATTTTACCGCGCCCCCCCACCCTCAAGCCAGCTTCGGCGGCTGAATCCCTGGGCCTGAGATACACCCTGGTGACCACGTACAACCATCCTCCTGGCCTTGGGGAAGGAAAAAAATTGCAACAGGGGGGAAAACATAATTTGCTAGCTCCATTAACCAGGGAAGCTCAAGACAGAAGCAGCTCCTGACCAGGCATAAACTGTCCGTGGACCTTTAGCACCTTTCCCTTCTGCATGGACCTGTGGGGGGTTATTTCGGGAGAATAGGCCCTTGTTGGCAAACTCCAACCATTTCAGCAGTGTGGTGGAGGGGTGGGTATTTGATGTTTGACATTGCTTTGCCTATTAAACAAGGTCCTCACCTACCCACATCAGGGACCTAAGGACGGGTAGCTCCACTCAGGTCACCTAGCCACCCGTGACAGGGGTCCAAAGATAACTGGTACCTCCCAGTCCTTACAACCAAAAATATTGGGTGCCCACGGTCCCTCTGCAGAACCCACCCACTAGCACGCTCTAGGGAACAGGGATGCGTTTTCCTCAGAGACACTTGGGGATCAGTTCTAGGCACCCTGCCTTGTTCAGAGCGTGACCCCCTGCTGCAATCAGATACCGGTATATACGCCAATCACCCCTGCCCCTCTAAAACTATAGGACAGAGCCTGTACCACACACTTGATCAGCTACCTGGAAACTTGAGCTGAGTTCATACAAGAAATTGGAACGCACTCCTAGACTGACGTACATGATAACAGCTCTAGCCAGCTGGGGACAGGACACCAGAGCTCCAAAGGCAAAAATAATCAAGCTAGCTCACTCAAGCAACCCATATGGGTATACCAAAACAAAACAAAGCAAGCAGCTATGACACAGTAAGCAAGCATAAACTAATATGACAAGTTATAGATGGTTCAGAGACAACAGTCAATATCAAGCCACATAAAGAAACAGACAATAATCACCACAACAGGCTCTCAAAACAAAGAATCCAGTGATCTTCTAGATGAAAGTGCATTCCTGGAATTACCAGATGCAGAATACAAAAGTTTAATATACAGAACCCTTCAAGACATCAGGAAGGAAATGAGGCAATACACAAAACAAGTCAAGGAACACACAGATAAAGCAGTCAAAAAAATTAAAAAGATTATTCAGGAAAATAATGAAAAATTTAATTACCTGGAAAAATCCATAGACAGCAATCAGAAATTCAGAAGATGAACAATAAAATTACAGAATTAGATAACTCAATGGAAAGTCAGAGGAGCAGAATTGAGCAAGTAGAAGCTAGAATTTCTGAACTGGAAGATAAATCACTTGGCACTAATATATTTGAAGAAAAATCAGATAAAAGAATTAAAAAAAATGAAGAAACCTTAAGAGCCACATGGGACTCTATCAACAGAAACAACCTACAAGTGATTGGAGTACCAGAACAGGGAGGGATAACAGAAAATACAGAGAAAATTGTTGAAGATTTGTTGGCAGAAAACTTCCCGGATATCGTGAAAAATGAGAAAATATTTATCCAAGATGCTCATCGAACTCCATATAAGGTAGATCTTACAAGAAAGTCACAAAGACATATTATAATCAAACTTGCCAAAACCAAACATAAAGAGAGAATTATAAGAGCAGTGAGGGATAAACGAAAAGTCACCTACAAAGGAGACCCAACAAGAATAACCTCGGACTACTCAGCAGAAACCATTTAGGCAAGAAGGAAATGGGGTGACATATTTTAAAAATTGAAGGAAAAAATCTGCCTGCCAAGAATAATTTATCCAGCAAAACTCTCCCTTAAATGTGAAGGTGAAATTAAGACATTTCCAGATAAACACAAGTTTAGGGAATTCATAAAAACCAAACCAAAACAACAAGAAATACTAAAGGGATGTCTTTGGTTAGGAAATCAATAATATCAGGTATCAACCCAAGACTAGAACACTGGGCAAAGAAACCAGAAGTCAACCCAGACAGGGAAATCCAAAAAAACAAAGCAAGGTTATTAAAAAAAAAAAAAAAAGGCCAAAACAGGGTAACAGTGATGTTATATAAAAGAAGACAGCATTATAATAATAAAGAGGGACTAAGAAATGTACTCATACACCATCCAGAGGAAGAGGAGAGGAAGATACGGCCATACAAAGAATAAAAGTTAGTTTTAAATTTAGAAAAAGAGGGGTACATAATAAGGTAACCACAAAGGTGACAAACTATCCTACTTATCAAAATAAAATACAAGGGAAAAATACAGACTCAGAAGAAACAAAATCAACAACAACAAATATGAGGAAAGGACAATATATAAAGAAAATCTACTCAGCACATAAAATCAAGTGGGAAAAAGAAACTGTGACCACACACAAAAAGACATCAAAATGAGAGCACTAAATTCATACCTTTCCATAATTACCCTGAATGTAAATGGACTAAATGCACCAATAAAGAGACAGAGAGTGGCAGAATGGATTAAAAAACAAGATCTATCTATATGCTGCCTACAAGAGACACACCTTAGACTTAGAGACATAAATAAACTAAAACTCAAAGTATGGAAAAAAATATATTAAGCAAACAACAATCTAAAAAGAGCAGGAGTGGCAATATTAAATTCTGACAGAACAGACTTTAAAGTTAAATTAATCAGAAAGCATAAGGAAGGACACTATATAATGATTAAAGGCAAAATACACCAAGAAGATATAACCATATTAAATATTTATGCACCCAATGACAGGGCTGCAAGATACATAAAACAAACTCTATTGGCAGTGAAAAGTGAGAGAGACAGCTCCACAATAATAGTAGGAGACTTCAACACAACACTTTCGGTGAAGGACAGGACATCCAGAAAGAAGCTCAATAAAGACATGGAAGATCTAAATGCCACAATCAACCAACTTGACCTCATAGACATATACAGAACACACCACCCAACAGCAAACAAATATACTTTCTTTTCTAGTGCACACAGAACATTCTCTAGAATAGACCACATATTAGGTCATAAAGCAAGCCTTAGCAGAATCCAAAACATTGACATATTTCAAAGCATCTTCTCTGACCATAAGGCCATAAAAGTGGAAATCAATAACTGAAAAAGCAGGGAAAAGAAATCAAACACTTGGAAACTGAACAATATCCAGCTCAAAAAAGACTGGATTATAGAAGACATTAAGGATGGAATAAAGAAATTGATAGAATCCAATGAGAATGAAAACACTTCCTATCAGAACCTTTGGGACACAGTGAAGGAAATGATCAGCAGTCAACTTGTATCAATAAATGCACACATCCAAAAAGAAGAAAGGGCCAAAATCAAAGAATTATCCCTCCAACTTGAACAAATAGAAAGAGAGCAACAAAAGAAACCCACAGGCACCAGAAGAAAACAAATAATAAAATTTAGAGCTGAACTAAATGAAATAAACAAACAAAAAAAAAAAAAATGAAAGAGAAAACAGAAAAACAATTGAAAGAATTAACAAGACCAAAAGCTGTTTTTTCAAAAAAAAAATCAGCAAAATTGATAAACCACTGGCCAAACTGACAAAGGAAAAACAGGAGAGGAAGCAAATAACCTGAATAAGAAATGAGAGGGGTGATATTACAACAGACCCAAATGAAATTAAAAGAATTATATCAGATTACTAGGAAAAACTATACTCAAATTTGAAAACCTAGAAGAAATGGATGATTTCCTAGAAACACATTACCTACCTAAACTAACACAAACAGACGTCAAACAACTAAATCCACCCATAACAAAAGAAGAGATTGAAAAGGTTATCAAAAAAAATCCCAACAAAAAAAAGCCCTGGTAAGGACGGCTTCACTGCAGAGTTTTACCAAACTTTCAGAGAAGAGTTAACACCACTACTACTAAAGGTATTTCAGAGCATAGAAAAGGATGGGATACTCCCAAACTCATTCTATGAAGCCACCATATCCCTGATACCAAAACCAGGTAAAGACACGACAAGAAAAGAAAATTTCAGACCTATATCCCTCATGAATGTAGATGCAAAAATCCTCAACAAAATTCTAGCCAATAGAATTCAACAACATATCAAAAAAAATAAAAAAATTCACCATGACCAAGTGGGATTCATACCAGGTATGCAGGGATGGTTCAACATTAGAAAAACAATTAATGTAATCCACCACATAAATAAAACAAAAGACAAGAATCACATGATTTTATCAATTGATGCAGAAAAGACATTTGACAAAGTTCAACATTCATTCGTGATGAAAACTGTTAGCAAAATAGGAATAGAAGGAAAATTTCTCAACACAATAAAGGGCATTTATACAAAGCCAACAGCCAACATCACCCTAAATAGAGGGAGCCTGAAAACATTACCCTTGAGATCGGGAACCAGACATGGATGCCCTTTATCCCCACTCTTATTCAACATTGTGCTGGAGGTCCTAGCCAGAGCAGTTAGGGTAGATAAAGAAATAAAGGGCATCCAGATTGGCAAGGAAGAAGTCAAAGTATCTCTCTTTGCAGATGACATGATCTAATACACAGAAAACCCTAAGGAATCCTCCAGAAAACTACTGAAACTAATAAAAGAGTTCAGCAGAGTATTGGGATACAACATAAACATACAAAAATCAGTTGGATTCCTCTACACCAACAAAAAGAACATGGAAGAAGAAATCTCCAAATCAATGCCATTTACAGTAGTTCCAAACAGGATAAAATACTTAGGAATAAATCTTACCAGAGATGTAAAAGATTTATACAAAGAAAACTACAGTACACTTCTGCAAGAAACCAAAAGAGACTTACATAAGTGGAAGAACATACCTTGCTGGTGAATAGGAAGACTTTATGTTATAAAAATGTCTATTCTACCAACAGCGATCTATACATTTAATGCAATTCCAATCCAAATCCCAACGACATTCTTTAATGAGATGGAGAAACAAATCACAAACTTCATATGGAAGGGAAAGAGGCCCTCAATAAATAAGGCATTACCGAAAAAGAAGAACAAAGTGGAAGGCCTTACTTTACCTGATTTTAGAACCTATTATACCACCACAGTAGTCAAAACAGCCTGGTACTGGTACAACAACAGATACATGGACCAATGGAACAGAATTGAGAATCCAGACATAAATCCATCCACATATGAGCAGCTGATATTGGACAAAGGCCCCAAAACAGTAATGTGGGGAAAAGATAGTCTTTTGATCAAATGGTGCTGGCACAACTGGATATCCATCTGCAAAAAAATGAAACAAGACCCATACCTCACTCCATGCACAAAAACTAACTCGAAATGGATCAAAGACCTAAATATAAAATCCAAAACGATAATGATCATGGAAGAAAAAATAGGGACAATGCTAGGAGCCCTAATACGTGGCATAAACAGTATACAAAACATATAAAAAAAGAAGAAAAACTAGATAACTGGGAGCTCCTAAAAATCAATCACCTATGCTCATCCAAAGACTTCACCAAAAGAGTAAAAGGTCTACCTACAGACTGGGAAAATGTTTGTAGTTATGACATTTCTGATCAGCGCCTGATCTCTAAAATCTACATGATACTACAAACACTCAACTGCAAAAAGACAAATAACCCAATTAAAAAATGGGCAAAAGATATGAATAGACACTTCTCTAAAAAAGACATTCAGATAGCTAACAGGTATATGAGGAAATGTTCACGATCATTAGCCATTAGAGAAATGCAAATCAAAACTACAATGAGATTTCATCTCACTCCAACAAGGCTGGCATGAATCCAAAAAAACACAAAATAATAAATGTTGGAGAGGCTGTGGAGAGATTGGAACACTACTACACTGCTGGTGGGAATGTAAAATGGTACAACCACTTTGGAAATCAATTTAGTCTTCCTTAAAAAGCTAGAAATAGAACTATCATAGAATCCAGCAATCCCACTCCTTGGAATATATCCTAGAGAAATAAGAGCCTTTACATGAACAGATATATGCATACCCATGTTTATTGAAGCCCTGTTTACAACAGCAATAAGATGGAAGCAACCAAGGTGCCCATCAATGGATGAATGGATAAATAAATTATGGTATATTCACACAACGGAATACTACGCATGGATAAAGAACAGTGATGAATCTGTGAAACATTTCATAACATGGAGGAACCTGGAAGGCATTATGCTGGGTGAAATTAGTCAGTTGCAAAAGGACAAATAATGTATAAGACCACTATTATAAGAACTTGAGAAATAGTTTAAACTGAGAAGAAAACATTCTTTTGTGGTTACGAGATGGGGGAGGGAGGGGGGTGGGAGGGGGCATTCACTAATTAGATAGTAGATAAGAACTACTTTAGGTGAAGGGAAAGACAGCACACAATACAGGGGAGGTCAGCACAATTGGACTAAACCAAAAGCAAAGAAGTTTCCTGAATAAACTGAATGCTTTGAAGGCCAGTGTAGCAGGGGCAGGGGTCTGGGGACCATGGTTGCAGGGGACACCTAAATCGATTGGCATAATAAAATCTATTAACAAAACATTCTCCATCCCACTTTGAGGAGTGGCTTCTGGGGTCTTAAACACTAGCAAGCAGCCATCTAAGATGCATCAATTGGTCTCAACCCACCTGGATCAAAGGAGAATGAAGAACACCAAGGACACAAGGTGATTACGAGCCCAAGAGACAGAAAGGGCCACATGAACCAGCTACTACATCATGCTGAGACCAGAAGAACTAGATGGTGCCCAGCTACAACCCATGACTGCCCTGACAGGAACACAACAGTGAACCCCTGCGGGAGCAGGAGAGCAGTGGGATGCAGACCCCAAATTCTCTTAAGACCAGACTTAACGGTCTAACTGAGACTAGAGGGACCCCAGTGTTCATTGCCCCCAGACCTTCTGTTGGCCCAGGACAGGAACCATTCCCGAAGCCAACTCTTCAGACATGGATTGGACTGGACGATTGTTTGGAGAGAGAGGCTGGTGAGGAGTGATCTTCTTGGATCTGGTGGACACCTGAGACTATGTTGGCATCTCCTGCCTGGAGGGGAGATGAGAGGGTGGGGGGGGGAGTTAGAAGCTGGCGAAATGGACACGAAAAGAGAGAGTGGAGGGAGAGAGCAGGCTGTCTCATTAGGGGGAGAGTAATTGGGAGTGTGTAGCAAGGTGTATATGGGTTTTTGTGTGAGAGACTGACTTGATTTGTAAACTTTCACTTAAAGCACAATAAAAATAATAATAATAAAAAGAAATAATCCTACACCAATTCTTTCAAAAATAGAGATTGAGGGAATCTTTTTCAATTTATTTTATGAAGTTAGTGTTACTCAGTCAAATCCCAGCAGGATTTTGGAAGAAACTGACAAAACGTGTTTAAAATTTATAGGAAAGATAAAGGCGGTAGAATAGCCACAACAATTTTGAAATAAAAGAACATGGTTGAGGATTTATACTAGCTGCTTTCAAAACTTAGTATAAACCTTTGGTAATCAGTATGGTGGACTACTGGTATAGGGATAGAGCTATAGATTAATAGAACAATATGAACACTGTAGACAATCCAGAAACAGATACACAATTATATTTTTTCAGAAATTATCAAAATAATGAAATTTGGAAAAGATGTATTTCTCAAGAAATAGTGCTGGAATTACTCAGTATTCATATGGATAAAATGAACATTGACTCTTATCTCATATAAAAAAAAATCACAATGGATCAGAGGCCTAAGCATAAGAGAGATGCTATTACGTTTCCAGAAGAATATATAGCAGGAAATCTTTGTGGCATTGGTTAGCCAAAGATTTCCTAAAAGCAACTGTGATGGTTGAGATTGTGTATCAACTTGGCTGGATCATGATTCTCAGTGTTTTGGCAGTTGTATAAAGTTGTGATCACTTTCCTGTTGAGATTTGATATGTGATCACCCCCATGATGGAATCTGCCGAGTGGTACTGGCAGGGGTAGGGCCTGTGTCGTCTCACCACCATCTCAGCCGTCATCTCTCTGCCTTCCGCAGTCTACTTCCTTTCCAAAGATTTTTGGCTTGTTCTGTATCCAGCAGCTGTCTCTTGTCTGACCGCTGGTTCTTGGGACTTGACCAAGCAGCTTACCTGTCCATCTTTGGATTCACTGATCTTCATAGCCTGCAAGCAAGAGTCCTGCTCCCTGACCTGCCTGTCCTGGGTTCGCCAGCCCCTGCAACTAAGTGACTCAGGAGAAACCTTTGGTCTTGCCTACCGCCCTCGGGGATTCCTTGACCGTCACAACCTGTGAGCAGGGTCCCTGCTCTCCAACCTGCTCATCTTGGGCTCACCAGCTTCTGCGGCTCCGTGAATTGGGAAAGGACTCTATCCTGATCCAAGGACTTGGGACGTTCCAAACCCTACAATCACGTGAGCTGTTTCTTTAACATAAATCTCTCTGTATATATTTATATGCATTACTGGTTTTGCTTCTCTAGAGAACCCAGACTAAGATACCGATCCACCTAAAGAAAATAAAATTCAATAAAATTCATCATTTTTTTTTTATAATTGGCTTTTGAAACATAGTTATAAGAATGAAAAATCAAACCACAAACTGGTGAAAAATATTCGCAAAACATATATCTGACAAAGGTTTTGCATCCAGATTGATAAAGACACTTAAAACTTGATAATTATAAGACAAACAACCTAATAAAAATGAGCAAAGTTTCATGTAGATATTTAACAAAATGTAAAATGATGCAGCCACTTTGGACATCAATGCGGAGGCAGCTCCTACAGGTAAACATAATCTCATCATATAACTCAGCAACTTTACTTTTAAATATTCACCTAAGAATTATCATAACATATCTACACAAAGATTTGTAAGGGTAATGTTCATAAAAAAAAAAAAAATGTTCATAGCAACATTGTTTTTCATAGTCAAAAACTGGAAACAACCCAAATGTCTATCGACTGATGAACAGATAAATTGTGTTATAACTATGCTATGGAATACTACAAAAAAAGAAAAAGAAAATAAATATTTACACATGCATTGCTATGGATGGATCTTAAAAGCTTTATGCTAAACGAAAGAAGCCAAACTGTAAAGACCACCTGCTATATGATTTCATTTATGAGAAATTCTAGAAAAGGGAATCTTAAAGTGATAGCAGATCAATGATTGTCGGAAGCTAAGCGTGGAGGGAGGGATAGAATACAAAGGGTCATAAGGACGTTTGGGAGGGTTAAGAAAATTTCTGTATCTTGATTTTGATGTGGTTACATAGCTGTATAAAAAAAAAAGTGGTACAGTTACCAAAATTCTCTAGCTCCACACTTAAAATGAGTGAATTTAAATAAAACACAATCCAGTTACTATTGAGTCGATTCCGACTCAAGGCAACCCCATGTACGTAAGAGTATAACTGCTCATACGGTTTATAACGGCTGATTTTTTGAAAGTAGATCACCAGGCCTTCCTTCTGAGTGCCTCTGGGTGGACTTGAACCTTCAACATTCAGTTAGTAGCCGAACGCAATAGCTGTTTGCGCCACCCAGGGACTCCATGTGAATTTTAGTGTATGTTAATTACAGTACAATAAAATTTTTAAAAATTCAATACGGATTTCCTCAGAGATCTTTGTCATATAGTCATTTTCAAATTTTAGTATCAGAAAATCTTCTAGAAAGTTTGTTAAAAATTCAGAAGTCTAGGCTCCACATCCAGAGACTCTCATTTCTGTGGGAACCTCCATTTTCACCAGTGGACAAGGAAATACTTACATAGATGGTCTACAGATCCGCAGCTGGAACTGTGAATATAAACACTACCTAATAAAAAGTCTCTCTTATACAAAAATAAACTTTTAGATTTTAAACTCTCGGGGACCAAGTATTGTGCAAGCATATCTTGTCTTTACAAAAACCACAAAACACAGCACTTAATAAATAAGTTGTGTAACACAGAATTTATAAAGATTGTCGTGTACGTTGATGTGCCTTCGGGAGTTAGAGCTGATAAATGATCTAGGAAAGCATGAGCTGGGGAGTGTGGGAAACAGAACTTCAGATGATGCAGACTGTCATCTGCTTCACAAAGCACGCTGGGCAGATCCAGAGCGCTGGAGTGTACTTGCATGCTGACTGCTAAGGAGAGAAATTGCAAGCTGCAGCCTTAAGAGGCACCACCTGCTGACGCCAGGAAAAGTGGATGTGCTGCCAGATTTCACGGGGTCGACACAGTACTCAGAGGAAATTAGCTTCTCAAGAAGGGAGAACTGAGAACTTCAGCAGCGAACATTCCCAGTTCCCTAAGAGGAGGCAGGGGACACCACCGGAGACCATCACACCTTCAGGAACATTCTTGAGGAGTGAAGACCTTGACTACAGGGATCTCAGGAGTGTCCTCTGAGAGATGTAGCAAGACGGTGACACACTGCAGAGGAGGCTGCAGAGAATCAAAACACAGTCACAGTTCTCAGATGGAGGGGGAGCCATCTTGCTTGAGATAAAAGAGGAGATGCCAAAAAGGGAGACATCTGACCCCATTAGTTTGGGAGAATTTTATATTAAAGAGTAGGTCCACACTCTTTAACCCACTTCCCGTCTGTCACTTTGTTGTACTATGGTAGTTTCTGTGTTGCTGTGATGCTGGAAGCTATTCTTCTAAATCCCATTGTCATCGATTCTGACTCATAGCAAACCCATGCAACAGACTAGAACTTCCCCCACAGACTTTACAGAAGCATACTGCCAAATTTTTGTCCCGTGGAGCAGCTAGTGGGTTCGAACAGCCAGCGTTTAAGTTAGTGGCCCAGTGCTTTCACCACTGCGCCACCAGGGCTCCTGGTGCTATGCTTCTAGTATTTCAAAATATCAGCAGGGTCACCCATGATGGACAGGTTTTAGTGCAGGTTCTAGACCATGACAAACTAGGAAGAAAGGCCTGGTGATGTACTTAGGAAAAATAGCCAATGAAAACCTTATGGATCAACAGAATATTGCCTGATATAGTGCCGGAAGATAAGCCACCTAGACCGGAAGGATCATAAAGATGGCATATTACTGGGAAACTTTTCATTCTGTTTGTTATACATTAGGTTGCAATGAGTAGGGGCCAACTGGCAGCAAATAACAAAAACATTCCCAATAGGAGCTAAAAAGTGAGGTCTTCAGAGTGCTTGGGCTCCTGCTTTCCAAGGAACCGTGGGCTGCTTCTCTCAAGGGAGATTTTGCTGAAGAGAAAACTACAAGAGGTAGGACTGGCTACATAGTTTGTGATCGTGTTGAAAGTGAAAATCCCAGGCTCATTGTTGAAACATTCTTAAAAATTTAAAAATGGTGAAACCACATCACTTAATCAAATGTGGAACTCTTCTAGGGGTTGGGCACAATGGGACTATGTAGGCCACAAGCCCATGAAGCCAGCCCTGACTAGGGGTAGAGGTCCTCAGATCAGCCAAACAAGGGAAGCCCCAGAATTCTGCACGGGAGTGTTTCTCAAACATGAGTGAATAGCAGAAGGATGGGGGAGGCATTTAGTTCTGAGGCTCCTAGGGCCCCAAAATGGAGATTCTGGTGTAGATGGCTGTGGAGGAGCCTCAAGAATCATTTTTTTTTAACTCACCATGTAATCCTGCTGTGCAATCAAGGTTACATAGATCTCATGCTAATTTATTTACAACAAGGTTCAAAGAGGCTTGAATAATATTCCTGTCTACTGTTGTGGAAAAAAAAAAAAAAAAAAAACCTTTACAAGCCTATCTGATATTTATCTCTTTCACATTAGAAACAGATTGCTAGGGTTATTATATCAAGTCATTAAGCAAGCGTTAGAGTCAGCCTGGGAATCTACATGTTGTTGGTTCAAATTCTGTACTTCACTTTTTTTTTTTAATTTTATTGTGCTTTAAGTGAAAGTTTACAAATCAAGTCAGTCTTTCATACAAAAATTTATATACACCTTGTTGTATACTCCTAGGAAACCCTGTTGGCACAGTGGTTAAGTGCTACGGCTGCTAACCAAAGGGCTGGGAGTTCAAATCTGCTAGGCACTCCTTGGAAACTCTATGGGGCAGCTCTACTCTGTCCTATAGGGTCACTATGAGTCGGAATCGACTCGACAGCACTGGGTTTGGGTTTGGTTTTACTTATATACTCCTAATCGCTCTCCACCTAATGAGACAGCACACTCCTTCCCTCCACTCTCTCTTTTCGCGTCCATCTCACCAGCTTCTGACCCCCTCAGCCGTTTCATCTCCCCTCCAGATAGGAGCTGCCAGCACAATCTCATGTGTCTACTTGACCCAAGAAGCACGTTCTTCACCAGCATCATTTTCTATCCCATTGTCCAGTCCAATCCTGTCTGAAGAGTTGGCTTTGGGAATGGTTCTGGTCTTGGGCGAACAGAAAGTCTAGGGACCACGACCTCCGGGGTCCTTCTAGTCTCATTCAGAACATGGTCTTTTTACGAGAATTTGGGGTCTGCATCCCACTGCTCTCCTGCTCCCTCAGGGTTCTCTGTTGTGTTCCCTGTCAGGGCAGTCATCAACTGTAGCTCGGCGCCATCTACTTCTGGTCTCAGGCTGATGTAGTCTCTGGTTTATGTGGCTCTTACTGTCTCTCAGGCCCATAATTATCTTGTGTGTTTGGTGTTCTTCATTCTCCTTTGCTCCAGGTCGGTTGAGATGAACTGATGCGTCTTAGATGGCCGCTTGCTAGCATTTAAGACTGCAGACGACGCTGTCCAAATTGGGATGTAGAATGTTCTCTTAATAGATTTTATTATGCCAATTGACTTAGATGTCCCCTGAGACCGTGGTTCCCAAACCCCCACCCCTGCTATGCTGGCCTTCGAAGCATTCAGTTTATTCAGAAGACTTCTTTGTTTTTGGTTTAATCCAGTTGTGCTGAACTCTCCTGTATTGTGTGTTGTCTTTCCCTTCACCTAAAGTAGTTCTTATCTTTTTTAATTAGTGAATAGTCTCTCCCTCCCCCCTGCCTCCCTCCCTCCCTGCTCTGGTAACTATCTAAGAATATACTCTTCTCTGTTTAAACTATTTCTCGAGTTCTTATAGTAGTGGTCTTATACAATACTTGTCCTTTCGCAACTGACTAATTTCACTCAGCATAATGCCTTCCAGATTCCTCTATGTTATGAAATGTTTCACAGATTCATCACTGTTCTTTATTGATGTATAATATTCCATTCTGTGAATACACCATGTTTTTAAAAATATTAGCTATCCATTAATCAGTTGATGGGCAACTTGGTTGCCTCCATCTTTTTGCTATAGTAAATAGTGCTGCAATGAACATGGGTGTGCATATATCTGTTCATGTAAAGGCTCTTATTTCTCTAGGATATATTTCAAAGAACGGGATTGCTGGATCGTATGGTAGTTCTATTTCTAGCTTTTTAAGGAAGTGCCAAATCAATTTCTAAAGTGGTTGCACCATTTTACATTCCCACCACCAGTGTATAAGTGTTCCAGTCTCTCCACAACGTCTCCCACATTTATCATTTTGTGTTTTTTGGATTAATGCCAGCCTATGGAATCTCATTGTAGTTTTGATTTGTATTTCTCTAATGGCTAATGATCGTGAGCATTTCCTCATGTATCTGTTAGCCGCCTGAATGTCTTCTTTAGTGAAGTGCCTGTTCATATATTTTGCCCATTTTTTTTTAATAACTTTTATTAAGCTTCAAGTGAACGTTTACAAATCCAATCAGTCTGTCACATATAAGTTTACATACATCTCACTCCCTACTCCCACTTTCTCTCCCCGTCTTGAGTCAGCCCTTCCAGTCTCTCCTTTCTTGACAATTTTGCCGGCTTCCCTCTCTCTCTATCCTCCCATCCCCTCTCCAGACAAGAGTTGCCAACACAATCTCAAGTGTCCACCTGATATAATTAGCTCACTCTTCATCAGCGTCTCTCTCCCATCCGCTGACCAGTCCCTTTCATTTCTGATGAGTTGTCTTCGGGGATGGTTCCTGTCCTGTGTCAACTGAAGGTCTGGAGAGCATGGCCACCGGGATTCCTCCAGTCTCAGTCAGATCATTAAGTTTGGTCTTTTTGTGAGAATTTGGGGTCTGCATCCCACTGATCTCCTGCTCCCTCAGGGGTCCTCTGCTGTGCTCCCTGTCAGGGCAGTCATCGATTGTGGCCGGGCACCAACTAGTTCTTCTGGTCTCAGGATGATGTAGGTCTCTGGTTCATGTGGCCCTTTCTGTCTTTGGGCTCTTAGTTGCCGTGTGGGCTTGGTGTTCTTCATTTTCCTTTGCTCCAGGTGGGTTGAGACCAATGGATGCATCTTAGATGGCCGCTTGTTAGCATTTAAGACCCCAGACGCCACCTTTCAAAGTGGGATGCAGAATGTTTTCATAATAGAATTATTTTGCCAATTGACTTAGAAGTCCCCGCAAACCATGTTCCCCAGACCCCCGCGCTTGCTCCGCTGAGCTTTGAAGCATTCATTTTATCCCAGAAACTTCTTTGCTTTTGGTCCAGTCCAATTGAGCTGACCTTCCATGTATTGAGTGTTGTCTTTCCCTTCACCTAAAGCAGTTCTTATCTACTGATTATTCAATAAAAAACCCTCTCCCACCCTCCCTCCCTCCCCGCCTCGTAACCACAAAAGTATGTGTTCTTCTCAGGTTTACTATTTCTCAAGATCTTATAATAGTGGTCTTATACAATATTTGTCCTTTTCCCTCTGACTCATTTCGCTCAGCATAATGCCTTCCAGGTTCCTCCATGTTATGAAATGTTTCAGAGATTCGTCACTGTTCTTTATCGATGCGTAGTATTCCATTGTGTGAATATACCACAATTTATTTACCCATTCATCCCTTGCTGGACACCTTGGTTGCTTCCAACTTTTTGCTATTGTAAACAGAGCTGCAATAAACATGGGTGTGCATATATCTGTTTGTGTGAAGGCTCTTGTATCTCTAGGGTATATTCCTAGGAGTGGGATTTCTGGGTTGTACGGTAGTTCTATTTCTAACTGTTTAAGATAACGCCAGATAGATTTCCAAAGTGGTTGTACCATTTTACATTCCCACCAGCAGTGTATGAGAGTTCCAATCTCTCCGCAGCCTCTCCAACATTTATTAT
Organism: Elephas maximus indicus; assembly: GCF_024166365.1. Classification (NCBI taxonomy): domain Eukaryota; kingdom Metazoa; phylum Chordata; class Mammalia; order Proboscidea; family Elephantidae; genus Elephas; species Elephas maximus. The sequence continues at coordinate 11,559,154 of NC_064822.1, read as the reverse complement.
TTTCTGTTTTTTGGATTAATGCCAGCCTTTTTGGAGTGAGATGGAATCTCATCGTAGTTTTAATTTGCATTTCTCTAATGGCTAATGATCGAGAGCATTTTCTCATGTATCTGTTGGCTGCCTGAATATCTTCTTTAGAGAAATGTGTGTTCATATCCTTTGCCCACTTCTTGATTGGGTTGTTTGTCTTTTTGTGGTTGAGTTTTAACAGAATCATGTAGATTTTAGAGATCAGGCGCTGGTCGGAGATGTCATAGCTGAAAATTCTTTCCCAATCTGTAGGTGGTCTTTTTACTCTTTTAGTGAAGTCTTTAGATGATCATAGGTGTTTGATTTTTAGGAGCTCCCAGTTATCGGGTTTCTCTTCATCATTTTTGGTAATGTTTTGTATTCTGTTTATACCTTGTATTAGGGCTCCTAGGGTTGTCCCAATTTTTTCTTCCATGATCTTTATCGTTTTAGTCTTTATGTTTAGGTCTTTGATCCACTTGGAGTTAGTTTTTGTGCATGGTGTGAGGTATGGGTCCTGTTTCATTTTTTTGCAAATGGATATCCAGTTATGCCAGCACCATTTGTTAAAAAGGCTATCTTTTCCCCAGTTAATTGACACTGGTCCTTTGTCAAATATCAGCTGCTCATACGTGGATGGATCTATGTCTGGGTTCTCAATTCTGTTCCATTGGTCTATGTGTCTGTTGTTGTACCAATACCAGGCTGTTTTGACTACTGTGGCTGTATAATAGGTTCTGAAGTCAGGTAAGGTGAGGCCTCCCACTTTCTTCTTCTTTTTCAGTAGTGCTTTGCTTATCCGGGGCTTCTTTCCCTTCCATATGAAATTGGTGATTTGTTTCTCTATCCCCTTAAAATATGACATTGGAATTTGGATCGGAAGTGCGTTAAATGTATAGATGGCTTTTGGTAGAATAGACATTTTTACTATGTTAAGTCTTCCTATCCATGAGCAAGGTATGTTTTTCCACTTAAATATGTCCTTTTGAATTTCTTGTAGTAGAGCTTTGTAGTTTTCTTTGTATAGGTCTTTTACATCCTTGGTAAGATTTATTCCTAAGTATCTTATCTTCTTGGGGGCTACTGTGAATGGTATTGATTTGGTGATTTCCTCTTCGGTGTTCTTTTTGTTGATGTAGAGGAATCCAAGTGATTTTTGTATGTTTATTTTATAACCTGAGACTCTGCCAAACTCTTCTATTAGTTTCAGTAGTTTTCTGGAGGATTCCTTAGGGTTTTCTGTGTATATAATCATGTCATCTGCAAATAGTGATAACTTTACTTCTTCCTTGCCAATCCGGATACCTTTTATTTCTTTGTCTAGCCTAATTGCCCTGGCTAAGACTTCCAACACGGTGTTGAATAAGAGCGGTGATAAAGGGCATCCTTGTCTGGTTCCCGTTCTCAAGGGAAATGCTTTCAGGTTCTCTCCATTTAGAGTGATATTGGCTGTTGGCTTTGCATAGATGCCCTTTATTATGTTGAGGAATTTTCCTTCAATTCCTATTTTGGTAAGAGTTTTTATCATGAATGGGTGTTGGACTTTGTCAAATGCCTTTTCTGCATCAATTTATAAGATCATGTGGTTTTTGCCTTTTGTTTTATTTATGTGATGGATTACATTAATGGTTTTTCTGATACTAAACCAGCCTTGCATACCTGGTATAAATCCCACTTGATCAGGGTGAATTATTTTTTTTGATGTGTTGTTGGATTCTATTGGCTAGAATTTTGTTGAGGTTTTTTGCATCAATGTTCATGAGGGATATAGGTCTATAATTTTCTTTTTTTGTAATGTGTTTACCTGGTTTTGGTATCAGGGAGATGGTAGCTTCATAGAATGAGTTGGGTAGTATTCCGTCATTTTCTATGCTTTGGAATACCTTTAGTAGTAGTGGTGTTAACTCTTCTCTGAAAGTTTGGTAGAACTCTGCAGTGAAGCCGTCCGGGCCAGGGCTTTTTTTTGTTGGGAGTTTTTTGATTACCGTTTCAATCTCTTTTTTTGTTATGGGTCTATTTAGTTGTTCTACTTCTGAATGTGTTAGTTTAGGTAGGTAGTGTTTTTCCAGGAATTCATCCATTTCTTCTAGGTTTTCAAATTTGTTAGAGTACAATTTTTCATAATAATCTGAAATGATTCTTTTAATTTCATTTGGTTCTGTTGTGATGTGGTCCTTCTCATTTCTTATTCGGGTTATTTGTTTCCTTTCCTGTATTTCTTTAGTCAGTCTAGCCAATGGTTTATCAATTTCGTTAATTTTTTCAAAGAACCAGCTTTTGGCTTTGTTAATTCTTTTGATTGTTTCTCTGTTCTCTAATTCATTTAGTTCAGCTCTAATTTTTATTATTTGTTTTCTTCTGGTGCCTGATGGATTCTTTTGTTGCTCACTTTCTATTTGTTCAAGTTGTAGGGACAGTTCTCTGATTTTGGCTCTTTCTTCTTTTTGTATGTGTGCATTTATTGATATAAATTGGCCTCTGAGCACTGCTTTTGCTGTGTCCCAGAGGTTTTGATAGGAAGTATTTTCATTCTCATTGCTTTCTATGAATTTCCTTATTCCCTCCTTGATGTCTTGTATAACCCAGTCTTTTTTCAGCAGGGTATTGTTCATTTTCCAAGTATTTGATTTCTTTTCCCTCGTTTTTCTGTTATTGATCTCTAGTTTTATTGCCTTGTGGTCTGAGAAGATGCTTTGTAATATTACGATGTTTTGGACTCTGCAAAGGTTTGTTTTATGACCTAATATGTGGTCTATTCTAGAGAATGTTCCATGTGCGCTAGAAAAAAAAGTATATTTTGCAGCAGTTGGGTGGAGAGTTCTGTATAAGTCAATGAGGTCAAGTTGGTTGATTGTTGTAATTAGATCTTCCGTGTCTCTGTTGAGCTTCTTACTGGATGTCCTGTCCTTCTCCGAAAGTGGTGTGTTGAAGTCTCCTTCTATAATTGTGGAGGTATCTATCTCGCTTTTCAATTCTGTTAAATTTGATTTATGTATCTTGCAGCCCTGTCATTGGGTGCATAAATATTTAATATGGTTATGTCTTCCTGATCAATTGTCCCTTTTATCATTACATAGTGTCCTTCTTTATCCTTTGTGGTGGATTTAAGTCTAAAGTCTATTTTGTCAGAAATTAATATTGCTACTCCTCTTCTTTTTTGCTTATTGTTTGCTTGATATACTTTTTTCCATCCTTTGAGTTTTAGTTTGTTTGTGTCTCTAAGTCTAAGGTGTGTCTCTTGTAGGCAGCATATAGATGGATCGTGTTTCTTTATCCCGTCTGTGACTCTCTGTCTCTTTATTGGTGCATTTAGTCCATTTACATTCAGGGTAATTATAGATAAATAAATTTTTAGTGCTGTCATTTTGATGCCTTTTTATGTGTGTTGTTGACAATTTCATTTTTCCACATACTTTTTTGTGCTGAGGCGTTTTTCTTAGTAAATTGTGAGATCCTCATTTTCATAGTGCTTGACTTTATGTTAGTTGAGTTGTTACGTTTTTCTTGGTTTTTATCTTGAGTTATAGAGTTGTTATACCTTTTTGTGGTTACCTTATTATTTACCCCTATTTTTCTAAGTAAAAACCTAACTTGTATTGTTCTATATCGCCTTGCATCACTCTCCATATGGCAGTTCAATGCCTCCTGTATTTAGTCCCTCTTTTTGATTATTGTGATCTTTTACCTATTGACTTCCATGATTCCCTGTTATGTGTATTTTTTTTTAATTAATCTTAATTTGTTTGTTTTTGTGATTTCCCTATTTGAGTTGATACCAGGACGATCTTTTTTGTGACCTTGTGTTGTGCTGATATCTGATATTATTGGTTCTCTGACCAAACAATATCCTTTAGTATTTCTTGTAGCTTTGGTTTGGTTTTTGCAAATTCTCTAAACTTGTGTTTGTCTGTAAATATCTTAATTTCGCCTTCATATTTCAGAGAGAGTTTTGCTGGATATATGATCCTTGGTTGGCAGTTTTTCTCCTTCAGTGTTCTGTATACGTCATCCCATTCCCTTCTTGCCTGCATGGTTTCTGCTGAGTAGTCAGAACATATTCTTATTGATTCTCCCTTGAAGGAAACCTTTCTTTTCTCCCTGGCTGCTTTTACAATTTTCTGTTTATCTTTGGTTTTGGTGAGTTTGATGATAATATGTCTTGGTGTTTTTCTTTTTGGATCAATCTTAAATGGGGTTCGATGAGCATCTTGGATAGCTATCCTTTCGTCTTTCATGATGTCAGGGAAGTTTTGTGTCAGGAGTTCTTCAACTATTTTCTCTGTGTTTTCTGTCCCCCCTCCCTGTTCTGGGACTCCAATCACCCGCAGGTTATCCTTCTTGATAGAGTCCCACATGATTCTTAGGGTTTCTTCATTTTTTTAAATTCTTTTATCTGATTTTTTTTCAGCTATGTTGGTGTTGATTCCCTGGTCCTCCAGATGTCCCAGTCTGCATTCTAATTGCTCGAGTCTGCTCCTCTGACTTCCTAGTGTGTTGTCTAATTCTGTTATTTTATTGTTAATCTTTTGGATTTCTACATGTTGTCTCTCTATGGATTCTTGCAACTTATTAATTTTTCCAGTATGTTCTTGAATAATCTTTTTGAGTTCTTCAACAGTTTTATCAGTGTGTTCCTTGGCTTTTTCTGCAGTTATCCTAATTTCATTTGTAATATCATTAAGCATTCTGTAAATTAGTTTTTTATATTCTGTATCTGATAATTCCAAGATTGTATCTTCATTTGGGAAAGATTTTGATTCTTTTGTTTGGGGGATTGGGGAAGCTGTCACTGTCTGCTTCTTTAAGTGGTTTGATATGGATTGTTGTCTCCGAGCCATCACTGGGAAACTAGTTTTTCCAGAAAATCCGCTAAAAAAAAACTGCAGTCAGATCCCTATCAGAGTTCTCCCTCTGGCTCAGGCTATTCAGATGTTAATGAAGCCGCCTGGGGAGGGTGGGGGAGGGAACAGAGAGATAGGAGAGTAGCACCTCATAATATAGCCAGAGTTGCTTGTCTTGCTTGGAATGACTATTATATCTGAGATTCCCGCGGGTGCGTCGCCTATGTGTGCTGGCTGTGTGGAGATTCCCCCCGGGGGGTCTGGCCTGCTGGAGTCACGGTCAGATCCTCCGCTTTCAGCCCCACGCCCAGCATCAAGTCTCCTCTACTGGGACGGTGCACTCTCGACTCCAAAATCAGTCGCTGCCTCCCGGGGACTTCTCGTCCCTCCAGCCATGTGGCCGTGCCGCCCCCGAGAACCAGTTGGGCCTCCTCCCGGGGTTAGTTCAGATGGGTGGAGTAGCTCCCCGTGCTTGTGCCGTGACCGAGTGTCCCGGCTGGGATGCTGTTCTCCCCGCTCCAATACCAGTCGCTGCCTCCTGGGGACTTCTCCTACCGGCTGCGTCCCACGCCGCCCGCGCGACCCGGCTGGTCCCCTTCCCGGGGTTAGTTCAGGGGGGTAGAGCAACTCTCCGTGTTTATGGCGTACCTGCGTCCAGTCCAAATCCCTGCGGGACGGTTCCCTGGCTCGGATGCTGCTCTTTCTGCTCCAAGATCAGTCACTGCCTCCCCGGGACTTCTCCTACCGGCTGCGTCCCACGCCGCCCGTGGAACCGGCTGGTCCCCCTCCCGGGGTTAGTTCAGGTGGGTGGAGCAGCTCACCGTGCTTGTGCCGTGACCGAGTGTCCCGGCTGGGATGCTGTTCTCCCTGCTCCAATACCAGTCGCTGCCTCCCGGGGACTTCTCCTATTGGCTGCGTCCCACACAGCCCACGCGACCCGGCTGGGCCCCTTCCCGGGGTTAGTTCAGGGGGTGGAGCAGCTCTCTGTGTTTATGCCGTACCTGCGTCCAGTCGAAATCCCAGCAGGATGGTTCCCCAGCTGGGACGCTGCTCTCCCCTTTCCAAGACCAGTCACTGCCTCCCGGGGACTTCTTCTACCGGCTGCGTCCCACGCCGCCCGCAGAACCGGCTGGTCCCCCTCCTGGGGTTAATTCAGGGGGGTGGAGCAGCTCTCTGTGCTTGTGCCGTACCTGACTGGTACACTGGCTCCAGCTCTGAAAACAATCGCTGCTTCCCGGTATTAGTTCGTTCTCCGTCTCTAAATCTGTGTTTGTTGTTCAGGGTTCGTAGATTGTTATGTATGTGATCGATTCAGTTGTTTTTCCGTGTCTTTGTTGTAAGAGGGATCCGAGGTAGCGTCTGCCTAGTCCGCCATCTTGGCTCCGCCCCTCTTTTGCCCATTTTTTAATTGGGTTATTTTTGTCTTTTTGTAGTTGAGCTTTTGCAGTATCAAGTAGATTTTAGAGGTCAGATGCTGATCGGAAATGTCATAGCTAAAAGCTTTTTCCCAGTCTATAGGTAATCTTTTTACTCTTTTGGCAATGTCTTTCAATGAGCATAGATGTTTGATCTTTAGGATCTCCCAGTTATCTAGTTTCTCTTCTGCATTGTTAGTAATGTTTTGTATACTGTTTATACTGTTTATTTACTATTTGTATACTGTTAGTAATGTTTTATATACTGTTTATAGTGTTTTGTATAACTGTTAGGGCTCCTAATGTTGTTCTTATTTTTTCTTCCATAATCTTTATCATTTTAGATTTTATATTTAGGTCTTTGATCCATTCTGAGCTCATTTCACTGTACGGAGTGAGGTATGGGTCTTGTTTCATTTTTTTGCACATGTGTATCCAGTTATGCCAGCACCATTTGTAAAAAAGACTGTCTTTTTCCCACTTAACTGACTTCAGGCCTTTGCCCAATTTCAACTGCTCATATGTGAATGGATTTATATCTGGATTCTCAAATCTGTTCCATTGGTCTATGTATCTGTTGTTGTACCAGTACTGGGCTGTTTTGACTACTCTGGCAGTATAATAGGTTCTAAAATTAGGTAGAGTGAGACCTCACACTTTGTTCTTCTCTTTCAGTAAAGTTTTACTTATCCGGGGTCTCTTTCCCTTCCATATGAAGTTGGTGATTGTTTTCTCCATCTTGTTAAAAAATGTCATTGGAATTTGGATGGAATTACATTGTATCTATAGATCACTTTTGTTAGAAGAGACATTTTTATAATGTTAAGTTCTATCCATGAGCAAGGTATGTTTTTCCACTTATGTATGTCCTGTTTGGTTTCTTGCAGAAGTGTTTTCTAGTTTTCTTTGTATAAGTCTTTTACACCCCTGGTAAGATTTATTCCTAAGTATTTTGTCTTCTTGGGCACTACTGTAAATGGTATTGATTTGGTGATTTCCTCTTCGATGGTCTTTTCATTGGTGTAGGGAATCCAACTCATTTTTTATGTTTATCTTGTATCCTGATACTCTGATGAACTCTTCTATTAGTTTCAATAGTTTTCTAGAGGATTCTTTAGGGTTTTCTGAGTATAAGATTATGTCATCTGCAAATAGAAACACTTTTACTTCTTCCTTGCCAATCTGGATGCCCTTTATTTCTTTATCTAGTGTAATTACAGTGGCTAGGACCTCAAGCACAATGTTGAAAAAGAGTGGTGATAAAGGGCATTCTTGCCTGGTTCCCAATCTCAAGGGCAATGCTTTCAGACTCTTTCCACTTAGGATGATGTTGGCTTTTGGCTTTGTATAAGTGCCCTTTATTATGTAGAGGAATTTTTCTTCTATTCCTATTTTGCTGAAAGTTTTTATCATGAATCGGTTTTGAACTTTGTCAAATGAGTTTTCTACATTAATTGATAAAATCATGTGATTCTTGTCTTTTGTTTTATTTGTATGATGGATTACATTAATTATTTTTATAATGTTCAACCATCCCTGCATACCTGGTGTGAATCCCACTTGGTCATGGGGAATTATTTTTTTGATGTGTGGTTCAGTTCCATTGGCTAGAATTTTGTTAATGGTTTTGTATCCAAGTTCACGAGGAATAAAACCACCAAAACCAAACCCACTGGTGTCGAGTCGATTCCAACTTATAGCGAACCTGTAGGACAGAGTAGAACTGCCCTGTAGAGTTTCCAAGGAGCTCCCGGTGGATTCAAACTGCCCACATTTTGGTTAACAGCCATAGCACTTAACCACTACACCATCAGGGTTTCTTCATGAGGGATATAGGTCTGTAATTTTCTTTTTTTGTGTGGTGTCTTTACTTGATTTTGGTATCAGGGATGTGCTGGTTTCATAGAATGAGTTTAGGAATATTACATCTTTTTCTGTGCTCTGAAATACCTTTGGTAGTAGTGGTGTTACCTCTTCTTTGAGAGTTTGGTAGAACTCTGCAGTGAAGCTGTCTGGGCCAGGGCTTTTTTTTTTTTAATTTTTTTGCTGAGAGTTTTTGAATTACCTTTTAAATCTCTTCTTTGTTATGGGTCTATTTAGTTGTTCTGCCTCTGTTTGTGTTAGTTTAGGTAGGTAACGTGTTTCCAGGAATTCAATCATTTCTTCTAGGTTTCAAATTTATTAAAGTACAATTTTCCAACGTAATCTGATATGATTCTTTTAGTTTCAGTTGGGTCTGTTGTAGTAGCACTCATCTCATTTCTTATTCAGGTTATTTTCCTCCTCTCCTGTTTTTCTTTTGTCAATTTGGCCAATGGTTTATCAATTTTGTTAATTTTTTCAAAGCATCTGCTTTTGGTGTTGTTAATTCTTTCAATTGTTTTTCTGTTTTCTCTTTCATTTAATTCTGCTCTAATTTTAATTTTTATTAGATTTGTTCTGTTACCTAAGGGTTTCTTTTGTTGCTTTCTATCTATTTGTTCAAGGTGTAGGGGTAATTCTTTGATTTTGGCCCTTTCTTCCTTTTGTAGGTGTGCATTTATTGATACCAGTTGACTTCTGAGCACTTCTTTCACTGTATCCCAAAGGTTCTGATAGAAAGTGTTTTCATTCTCATTGGATTCTATGAATTTCTTTATTCTATCCTTAATTTCTTCTATAATCCAGTCTTTTTGGGGAAGGATAGTGTTCAATTTCCAAGTGTCTGATTTCTTTTCCCTGCTTTTCCTGTATTGATTTCCACTTTTATGGCCTTATGGTCAGAGAAGATGCTTTGTAATATTTCAATGTTTTAGATTCTGCAAAGGTTTGTTTTATGACCTAATATGTGGTCCATTCTAGAAAATGTTCTGTGTGCACTAGAAAAGAAAGTATACTTGGCTGCTGTTTGGTTAAGCGTTCTGTATATGTATGAGGTCAAGTTGGTTGACTGTGGCATTTAGATCTTCCATGTCTTTATTGAGCTTCTTTCTGGATGTCCTGTCCTTCACCAAAAGTGGTGTGTTGAAGTCTCCTACTATGATTGTGGAGCTGTCTATCTCATTTTTCAAAGCTAATAGAGTTTGATGTATCTTGCAGCCCTGTCACTGGGTGCATAAATATTTAATATGGTTATATTCTCCTGGTATATTGTCCCTTTAATGATTATATAGTGTCCTTCCTTATCCTTTGTAGTGGATTTAACATTAAAGTCTATTTTGTCAGAAATTAATGTTGCCACTCCTGCTCTTTTTTGATTTTTGTTTGATATATTTTTTTCCATCCCTTTAGTTTTAGTTTGTTTGTGTCTCTAAGTGTAATGTGTGTCCCTTGTAGGCAGCATGTAGACAGATTGTGTTTTTTAATCCATTGTGCCATTCTTTGTCTCTTTATTGGTGCATTTAGTCCATTTACATTCAGGAAAATTATAGATAGGTATGAATTTAGTGCTGTCATTTTGATGTCATTTTTTGTGTGTTGTTTACAGTTTTCCATTTTCCCATTTAATTTTTTGTGCTGAGTAGTTTATCTTTATATATTGTCTTTTCCTCATATTTGTTTTTGTTGATTTTGTTTCTCCTGAGTCTCTGTTTTTTTCTTGTACTTTATTTTGATGTGTAGGATAGTTTGTCTCCTTTGTAGTTACCTTAGTATTTACCCCTATTTTACTAAATTTTAACCTAACTTTTATTTCTTTGTATTGCCTGTCTTCCTTTCCATATGAATGATCTTTGACTGCATTTCTTAGTCCCCCTTTATTGTTTTAATGTGGTTTTCTTTTATATAATAACATCACTGTTTGCCTGTTTTGAGCATTTTTTCAATCTTGATTTATTTTTGTGATTTCCCTGCCTGGGTTGACACCTGATTGCTCTGCCCAGTGTTCTAGTCATGGGTTGATAACTGATATTATTGATTTTCTAACTGAAGAACTCCCTTTAGTATTTCTTGTAGTTTTGATTTGGTTTTTACAAATTCCCTAAATTACTGTTTTTCTGGAAATGTCCTAATTTCACCTTCATATTTAAGAGATAGTTTTGCTGGATATATGATTCTTAGTTGGCAATTTTTTTCCTTCAAGACTTTATAAAAGTCATGCCATTGCCTTCTTGCTTGCATGGTTTCTTTCGAGTAGTCAGAGCTTATTCTTATTGACTCCCCTTTGTAAGTGACTTTTCTTTTATCCCTAGCTGCTCTTAAAATTCTTTATCTTTGTTTTTGGCAAGTTTGATTATAACATTTCTTGTTGACTTCCTTTAAAAATCTACCTTATGTGGAGTTCGATGAGCATCTTGGCTTGATACGTTTCATGTTATCAGGGAAGTTTTCTGCCAACAAATCTTCAACAATTCTCTCTGTATTTTCTGTTATCCCTCCCTATTCTGGTACTCCAATTGTTTGTAGGTTATTTCTCTTGATAAGAGTCCCACATGATTCTTACGGTTTCTTCATTTTTTTTTTTAGTTCTTTTATCTGATTTTTCTTCAAAAAGCCAAGTGCTTTATCTTCAGGTTCACCAATTCTGCCTTCTACTTGCTCAGTTCTGCTCCTCTGACTTTCTGTAGAGTTGTCTAATTTTGTAATGTTATTGTCAGTTTTCTGAATTTCTGATTGCTATTCTTGCAACTTATTAAATTTTTCATTGTGTTCTTGAATAACTTCTTTAATTTCTTCAACTACTTTACTGTGTGTTCCTTGGCTTGTTCTACGTATTGCCTGATCTCCTTCCTAATTTTGTTCCTGATGTCTTGAAGAGGTCTGTATATTAATCTTTTGAATTCTGCATCCGGTAATTCCAGGATGGCACCTTCATCCAAAAGATTTGGTGATTCTTTGTTTTGAGAGCTTGTTGAGGTGATCATGGTCTGTTTCTTTATGTGACTTGATATTGACTGTTGTCTCCAAGCTATCTACAAGTTATTGTATTAGGTTCTTTTGTCGTTGCTTACTGTATCCTAGCTTCTTGCTTTGTTTTGTTTTGATATGCCCAAATGGGTTGCTTGAGTGAGATAGCTTGGGTATTTTCACCTTTGGAGCTCTGATATCCTGTCGCCAGATGGCTAGAGCTGCTATCAGGTATATCAATCTAAGAGTCCATTCACTTTTCTTGTATGCATTCAGCTCAGGTGTCCAGGTGGCGGATCATCAAGTGTGTGGTACAGACCCTGTCCTCCAGTCTTAGAGGGGCAGGGGTCATAGGTGTAGGTACTGGTATCTGGTTATACCAGGGTGTCACACTCTGAATAAGGCAGGGGGCTGAGAATTGTCCTCCAAGTGTCTCTGAGGAAAGCACATCCCTCTTCTCTAGATCATAGAGGTGGGTGGGTTCTGCAAACGGACCATGGGCACCCAATGTTTTTGGTTGTCAGAACTGGGAGGTACCAGTTGTCCTTGGACCCCTGTTGTGGGTGGTTTGGTGACCTGAGTGGAGCCACTGGTCCTTAGGCCCCTGATGTGGGTGGATGAGGACCTTGTCTAATAGGCAAAGTGGTATCAAACATCAAACACCCACCTCTCCACTGCACAGCTGTAGTCTGCCAACAAGGGCCTATTCTCCTGAAATAGGCCCACACAGGTGCATGCAGGGGGGGAAATGTATTCAAAGTCCATGGACTGTTTATGCTTGGACAGGAGCCTCTTCTGGCCTGAGCTCCCCAGGTTAGTGGAGCTGGCAAATTATCTTTTTCTCCAATTGTGAATTTATTCCTTCTCCAAGTCCAGGAGAATGGCTCCAGGCTCTCAAAAGGGCCTATCTCAGGCCCAGGGAAATCAGCAACTACTGAAGCCATCTTGGGGGCAGGGGGCATGGTAATATATACACAAGAACTTAGCTTTTGATGAGAGCACCATTCTTCTCTGGTTCCAGAGGTGTGATTAGGCTGTGTGACTGGCTGCTTCTTCCTGTGGAAACTGCAGCCGAACACTGGTACCAGCCCACCTCAGCCACTTCCAGGAATGGTGCCTGAGGGCTCCTGGTGATTCAGGTCCAGCAACTCCTCTCCGCTTCAGAACCTTCTCTCCCCCTGCTGCTTAGTCTGTTTTCTAACTTTGCCTTTGATGTTCAGGGCTCCTAGGTTGTCACAAATACAATCATTTCACTTGTTCTTTTGGGTCTTTGTTGTAGTGTGTTTGCAGGAATCATCTGTCTATTCTGCCATCTTGACCCTGGCTCCTGTGCTTCACATTTCAATCCATTTTGACTGTTAAATTCATTGTCCCTGAAGCATCCATTTTTTAAATCTTCATCTCCTACTACTTAAATCTTGGAAAAACAACCTAGTTCTTAAAATATTTCTGTAGAACTCATTATTAACACTACTTAAAACTCTTATTTGATCCATTAGGTTTATAAGTAATATGAAGAAAAATGTAAAAATTGGCACGTATCGTAATTCTCTGGGCCATGCCAGGCAACTGATTCACTTCAAACTACCATCAGAAAATATTACATAAACTATATTTTTAGGTTTTTAAAGTAAGTTTTTATTCTTGTTCAGTGAAACTCAAATAATTTAATCACACTTTCATTCACCATTTTACCAGCACAGTGTCAACTTTAGTGTCAGGTTTCAGTGCACAGCAAATTATGCAAACATACTCTGTGACTTCTTAGGGCTTGGCATTGAGATGTGAAATAATACAACATGAAATATAAAAAGTGCTTAATGAATCTTTGGAAGTATTGATTAAGCTGCTCACTGAACACATTGGTACGGGCTTTAGCCTAATCTCTGCAGAGATCAGCTCTGCATTTTCCTGACATTTTCTTCTTTCCTTCATTAGGTGGTACGGAATGGACAAGAGTTAACAATGATTATTTTCTCAGCACTTGTTTCCCAGCACAAAATGTGGTTTCAAACAAAATGAATTTTCAGGTGGCTATTCACCCATGAGCAACTACCCAAATATGTTTTGTTAAGGTACGTTTCAATTCCCCTCAGGGTGACTGGGTTTATTTTCCCTGTAAAATAACGAAGGAGAGTGAGGTTTATGCTGAGCAATTGCCTTGCAGTCCTTCTTTCTCAAGTGCAAGGGCGAAGCACATTTCCTGCCATCTGTTTCATTCCATCTCCTGGTGCTTATTAGGAACCTGGCAGCCTTGGGCAGATGGCAAAAGCTGGCAGGCTTTGTTGTTGATTTGTAAAAGCAGCTCAATTTGTTAGATTTGCGAAACAGGTCCCCCGTGGTAAAGATAGAAGGGCTATTGAAACTCTTAGTGAGGGAAGTCTTTCAGAATACAAGGATGAGAGCTGAAATTGAGAAAACTACTAACATTGTGGGACCCCCCAAAAATCTAAGGGTTTCTCCAGGCTGGACTCTGTTGACCCATCATTGCCACCATGACTTGTACTTAGTGACAAATGCTGGTCATAATCTGCAGTCTGGATTAGGGTCTTCTTCCCCCACATCTCTGAGCATCACCTTAGAAAAATGAGTTTGGATCCTCTATCTGCTCTTTTTGCCCAGAGAATCTAAAATTACTATTGGCAGCCCCTAGGTGGTACAAACAATTAAGTGCTTGACTACCAACAGAAATGTTGGAGGTTGAACTCATTCAGAGGTACCTGGCAATCTACTTCTGAAAGGTCACAGCCATGGAAAATCCTACGGAGTACAGTCTGACATACATGGAGTTGTTATGAGTCAGCATCAACTTTACTGCAACTGGTTTGGTTTCAGTTTTTTATACGATGCAAGTTTTCAGACTCTCTTCAAGTGACAGGAGATCTAAGTCTTTCTCTGTAACCCTGTCTCATGATTGTTAGTCTTAACCAGTTGGAAATTTTTGCCATCTGGCTCTGACTTTCCCACATACCAGGGCCAGGGAGCCTCGGGTTCTTGGTATAGAAGAACTAATGCTGATTCACTGACAACTTGACATTGAAGAGAAGGGGAAGAGACTTCTAACAAAAATGTTCTTTAGAGAAACAGAGCAAAAGGCATTTCTTTCAAACTACAATAGAGTGGCATAATGGCAGCAACACAATTAAGGATCCATCATGTATGCACTTGAGCTTCTGAGGTTTAGATTTACTGGTTGAAAACTCACTCAAAATATAGAATTTATTGGGTTAGCTTAGAAGCAACCTCACGATTTATTGAACAAGTGTCATGAATAAATCCACAGATTTTATTTTTAAACCAAAATATTTCAAAAACTGTGCTGCCTTTCTGAAAACTCCTAGTATGAGACACCGGCATTATGGTACAGTGCTTATACCCAAAATGTCTTGGTCCAGGACTTTGTTCAAGACCAGCTGTCCTGAGTCTCTCTGTCTTTAGGTGCTATAAATATGTCTGGTCCCAACAGGACCAGCTACCTCATGTGTTAAGGGATGCAACCAGACTTTCACTGTTGGTTAGACCGTCTTCTCAAGATGCTCATTCACCATGAATTCTATGCATATTCTCCCAGGTTCCCCTGGATCTCAGTCATGGAAACTCAAAGACTTTCAGGATCAAACCCATCCTGGTTCACATTTCCAGACTCCTCAGTCACCATCAGAAATCCAAGACCCTCAAATAAGCCATCAATATAGAATAATTTTTCCAATTTTCCGTGGGAAAAAAAAAAAAAAAAAAAAACTTCTGTTCTATCCAAACATCCAGCCCTTCCTCCCAAAACTTCCCACTTAGCCCTCTTGGTCTGTGAAAAACAGATTATTTTATATCCACAATTGCTCCTCTGAACACTCTTTTCTGTTTCTTGGTTCCAACTAAAATTTAGTCCTCCTTTGAGAACATGTCTTCCCCTCAGGTCCTATCAAATAAAAGTTTATTATCCTTCTATATCCTTTTTTTTTCAAGGACTGCTTGTGGGGTCAATGGGGGCCATGCTTCTGTTTACTATTTCCAGACTCTTCTCATCTGTTTCAAAAACATAAACTCCTTTGAAGCGTTTGGCATCAGACTTTGTCTACCATTTCCTCTCCTTGCAACTGTATTTTACCGCCTCTCAGCCACTGTCTTTGCCTTCACTGGGATACGGTGACATCAGACATCCAGTTATATGACCCATCAAGTACTCTCGCCCCTCAGGTCCTTGAACTCCTTAGTCTCAAAGGACTGTTGTTCCGTACCACCTCTGATAAGATCATAATCCATATCTGGTCTTCACTCATCACTGTGTTGCCTCTGAAATCGTGCCTTCAAATACCTGTTTGCTTGACTCGCACCTCTTCTTCCAGAGCATATATTCTACTATAGTTATCCCAGCAGTTCTCTGACCTCTTTGAAACTTCAATGTGTTGATTCTAGTGCTTTTTCTATCATCTCTTCTTTCCAGACTTGCCCATTTAAGAATGACTTCTTAGATCCTGTGTTCAGCTCCAGTTATCACCCCTTTTATTGTTTATAAATTTTGCAGAAGAATTGTCTGATGTCTCTGTTTCCACTTCATCCCCTTCTGATGTTTCCTCTAACCGCTACAACTGGGCTTTGTCCTCTTACTTACCTAGTGCTACTTTAACACAGATATCACAAAAAGATCAGTAATATATTTTCTCACGGTTACGGAGATTAAAAGCTCAATCGTAGAAGTGCCCCACAGAGTTTCCGAGGCTGTAAATCTTTATGGAAGCTGACTGCCACATCTTTCTCCTGCAGAACAGCTGATGTGTTTGAACCCGCCACATTTTGGTTAGCAACTGAGTGCTTAACCATTGCGCTACCCTTCTCAAATCATTTTCTAGCTAATTCTTCTCTACTGTTAAATCCTGGCTTGCCCAGAACTCTGTACTCGCCATTCTTCTTTATGTTACACTTTCTTTTTAAGTGATTTCCTCCAGTCCCATTGCCTTAAACATTAACCATATAAACGTAGATTAACTTGGGCCTCTCTCATGAGTTCCAGCTTCATTTATATGTTTGCTTTTTTGAAATTATTCTCTGATATCACAAAATCAACATGGTCAAAACAGAAGCATTAATTTTCTACTAGAATTTTCTCTTAAGACTGTCCATCTCAATAAACAATGCTATCATTCATCCAGCACTCAAAACCCAAATCTAAATCATCATTGATTTCTCCCTTTTCTTCCCACCTTTTATCTGTTCCATTAGTGTATCCTATTGGTTCAACTTCTAAAATGCATGCCAAATTGTTATCATCTCTCCCTCCCCTTGAGTTCCTGGGTGGTGCAAATGGTTGACTCATTCAGCTGCTATCTGGAAGGCGCCTCAGAAGAAAGGCCTGGTGATCTTCTAAAAAGTCAGCCATTGAAGACCATACGGAGGACAGTTCTACTCTAACACACATGGGTCTTCATGAGACAGAATTGGCTAGACAGCAACTGATATATCACCATCTCCACTACTATAACTTTAGTGCAAACCACCAAAATTCCACACAATTGCCATAGCCTCTTAGCCAGCTTTCCTGGGTTTTTTGCTCCCCTACCCCTCCACCTCTGTGGTCCTTCTCCCACACTAAAAACTCTCCTTCTAAAGTGGACATGATATAACTTCATGTTTAACACCCCTAATTGTTTCCCATAGGAAAAAAAAAAAAATTTTTTTTTTTTCCTATGGAGCAAGCCTAAAATAATCCAGTTCGTCCCATGTTGCTAAATCAATCTCTTTCCATTTTCCCTAGAATTCATTCTGTTTTACCTACAATGGCTTTTTTGCTGCCTCTTGAGCATATTGATGCCATTTTTATCTCAGGGTGTCTATTTGCTGTCCTTTCCTTTTATTCATATTCTTTTAAGGATTTTCATATAGCTGCCTACTGCTGGTAACTCAAGTCTCTGTTCAAGTGCTAGGTTTCTCAGAAAGACCTTCCCTGATGATTTTACCTAAGGTAGACATTGTCTTGCCAATGATTCTGTATCACAGCACCTATTGTCTTATTTATAGCCCTTATCGTTATTGACACAAATAGGCTTTTATTATTTGTGTGTTTATTAATTGTTTTCTGACTGCTTCCACTGAGATGTACCCCATAAGTCTTTATTTTGTTCACTGCTTTTTCTCAAGAAATTCAACTAGTGTTTGGCACAAATTAATAATAATAATGATAATAGTTAACATTCACGTAGTGTTTATAGTCCCAGGCCCTGTTTTAAGGACTTTTCATATATTAAATCATTTAATTTTCACAACTTGATGACATACCTACCGTCATTTTATAGATGTGAAAAATGCACAAGGTCACAAAACTAAGAAGTAAGAGAGGCAAGATCTGAATCCAGGCAGTCTGGCCTCAGAGTTCAAACTATTAACCACTATGATGTGTATTTCTCATGTACTGACTGTCTGACTATCTCAGTCCTGAACTGCAGGGCCTTTACATACCTGCCTGTCCATATGCATGCTGACCAGTATAGGAGGCTGAGCAGAATACCTCAGTGATGTTGGCATTAAGCTTTATAAATGCAGCTTGATACTACTCCTCAAACTTTTAGTTGTTGGGCCCGTTTACATTCTTAAAAAATAGTGCGGCTGCCAAAGAGCTCTGTTTATATAGATTATATCTCTCTTTCGATATTTGGAGCCCTGGTGGCACTGTGGTTAAGACCTCGGCTGCTAACCAAAAGGTCAGTAGTTGGAATCCACCAACTGCTCCTTGGAAAGATTATGGGGGCAGCTCTACTCTGTCCTATAGGGTTGCTATGAATCAGAATTACTCGACAGCAACTGTTTTGGTTTTCAATATTCATCATTTTAGAAAATAAAACTGAGAGTTATTTTAAGTACTTATTAACTAATTTTCATGGAAATTTATTATGTAACACAAAAGAAAAACACAGTGAGAAGAACAGCATGATTTTGCATTTTTATAAATTACTTTAACATCTGGCTTCATAGAAAGCAGCTGGACTCTCATATCTGCTCTTGCATTTAGTCTGTGGTAACATCACACACGATGTAACTCAGGAAAATCGAACCATACTCTTGTGAGAGAATAAGAGTGAGAAAAGCAAACAATCTCTTAACACTGAAAATACGATGTTGATGTAGCTGACCACACTTTGAGAATTGTTGGTCTGAACTGAACTTGTCTGTTGAACTTCTGTTCTCTGAGCCCCCACTCCGTGACCCTTCTCACTAAGATAGATAATTAACTTGTATATTTCTTGCCTGTATTTGTGTTTATTCTGTTTTCATTATTTTTTCTAGTTCAGTTGTTCCTGTTTGCTGAGGTCTTTAAAAAAAATAGCTTTTAAATGCTCTTAGATCGTGACAGTTTTTCTTTCACAAGGCGTATGTTTGATACATGAACTTGCTACAAAAATGAAACAGACCTCAGTTGTCGCTCAACAAATTCTAACAAAGTTCTTGATCAGGTGCCTGGCTTTCTTTTAGGTGCTTAGGCTATAGCAGTCAACAGAAATAGACAAAAGAGGGCTAGGGGAGGGAGATAGACAATAAAAAATATATATATATTAGTTACATTCAAGGGTGGTCAGTACATGGAAAAAGATAACTTAAATCCCAATAAGGGACACAGAGGGAGTCCTGGTGGTGCAGTGGTTAAGCATGCAGCTGCTAACTGGAAGTTTGGTGGTTTGAATCCACCACCTGCTCCTCAGGAGAAAGAGGTGGCAGCCTGCTTCCATAAAGATTACAGCCTTGGAAACCCTATTGAGAAGTTCTACTCTGTCTTGTAGGGTGGCTGTGAGTTGGAATAAACTAGACAGCAATATTTTTTTGGAGGTGGGGTTAAAGGAGACAGGGTGTGCATTTTTGTGGGAGGGTGAAATTTAAACTTGGGTGGTAACAATTAGTTTTGGTGAGATGGTAAACACCTGAACAAAGGCTTGAAGAAGGCATGGGAGTCAACTGTGCAGAAAGCTGGAGGAAGACTGTTCCCCCAAGGGCAAGTAGCTGGGAAAGGCCTCGTGTGAAGACTGTGCCTGGTGTTTGGGAACACCATGGAGTGAGAAAGAAGATAAGTATTGTAGATGGAGTCTGAGATCTAAGGCACACCAGACAGTGCTTGTGTCTTGCTGTTACTTTAAGTTAAATGGAATTTATTTCAATCTTAATTAGGCTAGATTCATGAACCTGCACAAAATTAAATATGTAGTGGTATCTTTAAACATAAAGTTAGGGAGTTGTACCAGACAATTTCTAGGGTGCCAACAGTCTCAGCCATTCCTTGGTTCTTAGACATTTTAAACGCAAATAAATACAAAACCATTAATAAAAACAAAAATTAGTAGTCTAGAACAGATCTTCCAATAAGGACCTATTTTAAAATGTGAAAAACAGAGAAAAAAGTGATCAAGGGATGACACAGGGACCCAAACATTTAAAAAGAAAGACAAACTCCAGTTTTTAATGAGATAAACAGGAAGCAGATACTTGAGGTGAAAGTCAGAATGTTACCAGTAAAACTATTAGGGTATATTCTTTCCATTCCTGCCTCCTTCTCTCTGTCCCTCCGTCCTTCCCTCCTTCCCTTCCTCTGAATATAGAATATTGTAATTTATGAAAATATCTTAAAGGAAACTGAGAACTAGGAATACTGGAGATATTTAAAAACTTCTGAAATTTAGTTTTTCTGGTAAGCCTTAACTGGTCTCCAAAAAGTGAATTATTGGTAAATTAGTAGGATTTTATTAGGGAGTTCAAACATGTCTCTTCAGTCAGAAGAGTGTCTGGAAGAGGATTCGTAGTCCATGATCACTATAGAAACGTACTCCTACTTATAGACCTTTGGCCTAAGACCTTGACTTGAATGAGGATATATTATCACGTTGGCTTCACGGAAGTCTCGGGGAGCTCCCCTTTGAATGAACTAGCCTAATACTACACAGTTTTCTACTGGGCTTTTCTAGCTATTATCTAAGGCTTAAAAGATAAAAGATGTTATTTAGTGTTCTTTCTTCTCCCCAGAGTGTAAAAGTCAGTGCTACCTCAAAAGAACCAGAAAAATCAGTTGCTATTGAGTCATTTCCAACTCCTGGCTGCCCCATGTGTCTCAGAGTAAAATTGTGCTCTATAGGGTTTTCCATGACTTCTTTTTCAAAAATAGATCACCAGGCCTTTCTTTCAAGGTTACTCTGGGTGGACTTGAACCTGCAATATTTCAGTTACCAGAAAGCATTTTATCCCTTTGTACCACCCAGAGATTACCTCAAAATAAAGAATGGCTAATTCCATGTCCATGTATAGGTGTACAGCGAGACAGGTGTATTGCAGGGCTCAGATACAGTTCTGAGTCTGAAGCCCTGGAAGGGAATGCCTGCAGGTTCCCCCTCAGGCCTGGTGTGAGGGGAGAATCTACCCAGCAGTCAACCGAATTCTCAGCACCAGTCCCTGGACTCCTTTAACTTTTACTAGCATCTTTCTTTCTTCTTATGCTTCTAGATGTTTCACTGAACTGGATGACTTGGGCCTAGATTAGTGCTTCCGTTTTGTGGGAAAGACCATCTCTGTCTGGCTGCAGCCACTCATAGACACCTACTAACATCATAACCCTTAAATAATGAGAAGAATTCAATACATTGTTCTACTGAGCATCTCCTATGTACTGAGTGTGACTCATGGGATTATAGGAGAACCAGAAAATAAAAAACACAAGGCTTAAAGAAGCTCAAATTTTGTCCAATACATTAGCCACTCTCCACATGTGGCTATTGAACGCTTGAAATGTTTTTACTCCAACTGAGATGTGCTTTAAGTGTAAAATGTACACTGTATTTCTATACTTTGTATAAACACATAAACTATTTCATTAACATTATTTCACATAAAATATTAATTCATATAAAATAAAATATTTTAATATTCTCACCTTTTTAACCTTTTTAAATACAGGTATTAGAAAATTTTAAATGATATTTGGTTTGTAACGTATTTCCATTGGCTGGCACTTCTCTAGAGGAAAAGGACCTAATGAACCCCAAGTAGGACTACAAACTAGATTATACAAAATACTATAATTGAGTTTTCTTTTCTTTCTTTCTTTTTTTCTTTTTAATGCAATGGAAGAAAAAGAACAGGAGAAATTCACTGAGATTGTAGGTGTGGGGAGAAATTCTAGAAACTTTATGGTGTTATAGAAAAGCTCCATGCTCTAAATGGTGGGTAAACATGAATACTATACAACTATAAATACTCTACTAAGACAAATATTTTGCCTCAATTATCTTCCCTTCCTACTGCAGCCACTGTCTGGCCCTACACCTTCCTCTCTCACATCCAACATAAAAAAACTTCTGTTATGGTTTAGGCAATTATATTGCTGAGGAAACAACACCATTATCTCAAGGGTTCCTATGCCTTAGGGTTTAACACCTATTTTGTTTTTATCTTTTCGCCAATATTTTTACTAATACCAATAATTCTACCTAATTGTGTTCATCATCACTGGGACTTAATTCCATAACAACTGAGTTATCTGGACCTCCAGTATCAATGGAACATAAGCATCCTCTTACTGAACTAAGCAGAAACTCTTTAGTTAAGAACCTCGAAACAGAATCTCTGCTGCCATTTATGATGATGAAAATTTGAGGATCTTTCCTCGGTAAGAACCACTGGGCTATAGAACTAACCATAATCTGCAAGTGAGGCCATTTACTCCTAAATGCTACTCCACTGCATCAACTTTAGCAATTCTTGCCAAATCACCATTGTGGCCATGCCACATCAGCTCTACTGGCAACCACCTAAAAAAAACAAAAAACACTATGGACTCTTGAATCCAGAATTTCTAGACCTTATTTTCTTTTTCTGAAATGTATATTTTGAGTCTCAGGAACTGAGCAATTAGCTGAAAATTATTACCTTGTAACTGTACAGCAACTACAAGAAGTCTAAGGTCCCTCCTCCTCCTCCTCCCCTCCCCACAATCACTAGGTCTTGAAGCCAATGTCAGGCAGACTTGCACGTGGGGAACTCAAAAAGCCCTAGGTACTCATGACATCCAAACTGACCTCCAACCCCAGAGCACTAGAGCCAACTTGTCTCTACGCAGACATTTAATACAGATATACTGATGTGGTAACCATGTCTAAGACACACCTCCTCATGTATAAAACTGCCAGGCTGCTATGAGAGTCCACTTGTCTCTTCAGGAGTTCCTCCGGTATGTACCTCCTGAGTAACCAAGGTCTAGCCAGAGGTAGCAATCCATGGCTTCTTTTGCTTATGTATTTCATTAAAATTAAAAGAAGATTGTAGTTAGCTTCTCATCATATCAAACACAGACACACACACACACACACAAGAAAACATATTCAAATTGATCTCCTGTGCTTTACTTATATTCTCAGACTATAGTTACAAAACATCTTTTTGCTTCTTCCGTTTTCCTTTGTTCTCTAACATCTAGTTGACAAACCTCAGTAGCTCCATTGCACGTGGACTTAT
Source organism: Elephas maximus indicus (assembly GCF_024166365.1). Taxonomy (NCBI): domain Eukaryota; kingdom Metazoa; phylum Chordata; class Mammalia; order Proboscidea; family Elephantidae; genus Elephas; species Elephas maximus. Next base: position 11,536,587 of record NC_064822.1, on the reverse strand, counting down.
CTCCACCTTTTCCCCAACCTCTCTACCCACAGACCTAACATCTCATCATCACATAATATATTGACCCACAAAAAGGCTGGCCCATCTATGCATCTCAAAATCAGCCAGTTGGCCTGGAATGCAACAACCTCAACCAATCCCACCACTTCAAGTAAGTGGTTGCATTATTTACGGATGTAAAATATCAAGTAGTAACATAATACAGAAAAGCCTCAGCAGTGCCAATGCCAGGATGAAGACAGTTATGGGGATGGATCCAGACTGTGCAGCAGTGTAGAAACAGACAGCAGAACAGGAAGAGGAAGTGAACGTCACAATTCCTGAGAGCCTAGCTTTGTGCCAGAAGCTGACCATGCACACATTTCCATTTTACAGGTTTGGAAATTAAGTCCCCAGAAGATCAAATAACATTTCACACAGCAGATAAGTGGACTGCAGGCTTCAAACACTGGTACATTTAACTCTTAACCTCATGCCCTTTTCCTCTTATCACCTGTTAATGTGCAGAAGTACATATTTCAGTATTTTTGGAAAATATCTTCAGAACCACTTTTAGGGATTGGTAAAAAAGCAACCATACAGAAAGAATTTCTGCCTCCCTTTGGACTTCACATGCTCAGACATCCAGCCTAGATCAGGATTTGATTTTCATCATTGCACAATAGCCCTTGGGAATGCTGGGTGATGACACCATGGATGTCTTCAGTCTCTAGGCTCTGGTTTGAATTTGTTTTCATTTGAGGCCAACATTAAGTCAAATTTCCAATCTTTAGACTTTCCATTTCTAGCAATAAAGACCAACTTTTACAATGCCTTTTTTGTTCAAGTTCTTCCCTGAGGTAATTCAAGACCTAATACATCTGGACAACTAAAATTGCTTAAGCTCACTGATCAAATGTAAGCAAAAGAAATAATTCTCATAATTATAAATTACAACCTATTGATATATTAGTTTGACCTCCTTAGAATTGTTAAAATAACTATTTGTTTTTTCTCAGTACATGTCTGAGTCTAAGTACTATTACCTTCATGTTAAAAGTCCAAAAATTGAAGGTAATGCATTTCTGGCTACTTTCCTGAAGCATCGCAGTAGTATTAAAACGGGGTAACTTAAGTTTTTGAGTGTGTTTTTCCTCCATATAAACTACACTTTTGGCAACTAAACACCTTCTGAAGTCACCAGGTTATACTACTGTGATGCATGCTGTGCGTATACATTTTGATCAGGTGATTTCAAATATCCGGTTAGAATTCTTGTTTATAGGGAAGGTTGTTAGAGTAGATGGAAGCTGAGCAAAAGCATGAGCATATAAAATCAGAAAAAAATGCCTCTCATATTTCTCTATAATTTTAGTTTAATTTTCTTATTTTACAGATTAAAAAAATGTTAAAGCTCAAATCATCTGCCTAATATCTCATTATTACTCAGGGATATGAGTTAGAGCAGAACTTTATTCCAAATGCCTGCCACTCCATCTCATGTCCTATGATTTCAGAGAAAATGGTAGGCTCTTGAGGATAGGCACTGGGCTTTCTACCATATTTAGCATTCCACAATGCCTACCATACAGTAAGCATTCAGGAAATGCTGTCCACATTGAACTGAGTTCATGATAAAAGCGGTGTCAGTGGATTTTCTTATAACTACACAGACAAATTTACAGTGAATATTATCTTTTCATAAAGAGGCCCTCAGTTCTATTCATTATTGATTTCTCATCATTATAACTTTAATAAGCTCTCCTTGTAAATGAAGATTATTAACATTCAAAAATTATGCGACATAGCCATTTAACCTTAAGAAAATCATTGTAGGGAGCATTTAAAAAAAAAAAAACAAGCGGCCACCACCTTGTCAGTCCAAAATTTAATACTGTGCACTAGCCTATAAATTACATTGTTATAAAAATATTGTTTTACTGGTCCCTTAAGAATTAATAATAGTCTTGATAATAAACTAGATGGTTTCTTTTCCTTGGCCTCCATTTTAAGTCTTAAAGGGCATTTCTGTGTTTGCAGTCATCTTTTTATTGAATAAACTTGTATAACATCCAGGAAAAGTGTTGGAGAAGGAGACTCTACCCATAAGGTTGAATTTCTTTTCTTCCCAGAAGAGAGGAAACTGGGTTATGCAAACCTTTGCGATTCCCATTACAGACTGGTCCTACTTTCCTTTTAGAATGCTTTTTGTATCTGCACTGTTCCAACATGAGACACCCTATAGAAGACAATCCTGGGTGCTGTCAAGGCAATGCTTCTTTGAGAAGTCAAACAAACTGGCAGATACTTCTATACAAAAAGATCATAAACTCAGATCCTGAACTGCTGCAGTGCAAAGTCATCGACAAAGAGAAAATCTGAGTTCAGAATTGGTCAACATTCAAACATTTTAGGAGGTAGCATATGATCAAGAACTGATTGTACTGAAGGAAGAGGTCCAAACTGCACTGAAAGTGATGGCGAAAAACAAGGCTTTGGGAATTGACAGATTATCAATTGAGATGTTGCAATCAATAGATGTAGTACTGGAAGTGTTCACTTGTCCTTTGCAAGAAATTTGGAAGACAGCTACCTGGCCAACTGACTGGAAGAGGTCCATATTTGTACCCATTCCAAAGAAAGGTGATCCAAAAGAATGCAGAAATAACCAAACATCACTAACATCACACACAAGTAAAATTTTGTTGCAGATCATTCAAAAATGGTTGCAGCAGTATATAGACGGGGAATTGTCAGAAATTCAAGCTTGATTCAGAAGAGGATGTGGAACAAGGGATATCATTGATGATGTCAGATGAATCATGGCTGAAACCAGAGAATACCAGAAAGATGTTTATCTGTGTTTTATTGATTATGCAAAGGCATTCTACTGTGTGGACCATAACAAATTTGGATAACATTGCAAAGAATGGCGATTCCAGAATACTTAACTGTGCTCATGAGGAACCTGTACGTAGACCAAAAGGCAGTCATTCAAACAGAGCAATGGGATACTGTGTGGTTTAACAAATGGTTTAAAGTCAGGAAAGGTGTGCGTCAGGGTTGTATCCTTTCACTATACTTGTTCGATCTCTATGCTGAACAAATAAACTGAGAAGCTGGACAATAGGAAGAAGAGCAGTACATCAGGATTGGAAGAAGACTCATTAACAACTTGCAATATGCAGATGACACAACCTTGCTTGCTGAAAGTGATGAGAACTTGAAGCACTTAACTGATAAAGATCAAGGAGCACACCCTTCGGTATTGATTACGCCTCAACATAAAGAAAACAAAACTTCTCACAACTGGACCAAAAAGCATCATCATGATAAATGGAGAAAAGATTGAAGTTGTCAAGGATTTCATTTTAGTTGGATCCACAATCAATACCCATGGAAGCAGCAGTCAAGAAATCAAACAATGCATTGCATTGGGCAAATCTGCTGCAAAAGACCTCTCTAAAGTGTTGAAAAGCAAAGATGTCACCTTGAAGACTAAGGTGTGCCTAACGCAAGCTATGGTGTTTTTAATCATTTCATATGCATGTGAAAGCTGGACAATGATTAAGGAAGACTGAAAAAGAATTGACACCCTTGAATTGTGGTGTTGGCAAAGAATATTGAACATACCATGAACTGCCAAAAGGTCAAACAAATCTGTCTTGGGAGGAGTACAACCAGAATGTTCCTTAGAAGCAAGGATGGCAAGACTATGTCTCACATACTTTGGACATGTTATCAGGAGGGATTCAGTCCCTGGAGAAGGACTTCACAGAGTAGAAAAACCAGAAACTCTTTGCTGTTCAGTCGATTCCAGTAGAGTAGAAGGCCAGCGAAAAAGAGGAAGTCCTTCAGTGAGATGGATTGACACAGTGGCTGCAACAATGGGCTCAAGCAAAACAATAATTGTGAGGATGGTACAGGATTGTGCACTGTTTCATTCTGTTTTACATAGGGCTGCTGTGAGTAGGAACTGACTCAACAGCACCTAACAACAACCACAACAACAAATCTGTACAGAAGCAGACTGCCACATCTTTCTCCCATGGAGCAGCTGGTGGGTTCGAACTACCAATCTTTTGATTAGCCACCAAGCACTTTAACCACTCCACCAACTAAAACAAAACCAAACCATTCCAACTCATAGCAACCCTCTAAGAGAGAGTAGAACTGTCCCATAGGGTGTCCAATGAGTGGCTGGTGGATTGAACTGCCAATCTTTTGGTTAGCAGCCAAGCTCTTAACCACTACGCCACCAGACCTCTGCTGTATCACCTGGGCAGACATTTCCCTTCTTAAAATAAGTTCTGAACACAAGCATAAACACTATCAGTTTCGATTTTTTTATTTAAAAATAGGTACTAAGTCTTTTCAAGCTTCCTAAGTTATAAAGTGCTTAGCACAGTGTTTTGGCACTAAAATAATTCTAACTGAGATGAAATTTGGAAATAAACCTAAAGGTACTTTTTTGCTATTTCGAAAGTAAACTATTTTTAGGGATGTTGAAAAAATTGTTTTATCATAAGTACTCTATAGGTAAGTTTTGCCTCATTTTCTTCACCTGTGTAATGGGTAATAACAAATGCTTTCTTGTAGAGATGTGACGATTAAGTGGATTACTACATTTAGCACCTAGAAGAGTGCCTGGTAAAATTGAGGCCATGAATAAGTTTTAATTGTTCTTCTTGCTTCTCCTACTCTGCTTTTAATTGCTATTATTGTTGAGAGTTACCCTTGAGTTGATTCCAACTCATGGTGATTATTAAAATCTTAAAAGAGTATATTGTACATCCTTAGTTCAAATTGTTCCATATTTGAAAGTAAAATAGCTTGAAAATATACACACACATTCACAGGCATACACCCACACACAAGTCCTGTACATATACATATATGTGAACAGTTTTGTTTTTCAGTAATTAGTACTGGTAATTCATGGGGGTCATACTGTGTTTTCATGGAATTTTTTAAGGGGTCAGTTTTCCTAATTCCTTTTGTTCACACAGGAAGCCCAGATAACCAGCAGCACCTATGAGATAGAACACAAATGAGCACAGTCCACGCCACAGCTCCAGCAGTGCAGCCTATACAGACAGGGGCCTGCCTTCTTAAGCAGCTCCTAAATCAGAGCTGGGTGTTTGTGCTCAGCAGGCTGGGGGTATAATATGGAAAGTACTGTATTACATGTTCCTTACCACTACTTTTCTAATCTCAACACGTGTGATACCGTTGCTTGAGATCAGAGAAAGTCCCTTTGTTCTTCTCACTGAGGCCTGCCAAGACACTAGCTGCCATTTTCCCTTTGACAAGCTACAGTAACCTCAAGGACTTACCTGGAAATCTATAGCGGTTTTAGGAGATGATTTTTTTTTTTTTTTTCAGTTGTCTCTAGTTCGCCCTAATCAACGCAACAATCAGATTCTCACACCAGTCTTACCAAAATAAGGTCTGGAGAACTAATCTACATAAAAGTGCTAGAAGGCAACCAGTCCAAAGAAATTAGACAATGGAATTGTCTTATTTACTTAAACAAAAGTTAAGCTTTTTCTCCTATCATTTTTGAGCCAGTAGCTTCTTTATAGCATTGTAATAAGTGGACTCTGGTCTGTTATAAACTATAGTTTTATGATACATTAGCCGGAAGTTATCTCCAGGTTCCTCTAGGCACTGGTAGTGTGGTAGTCATTGTTCTTGACCTTTTCTTTCATGCTACTAAATCCACAGGTGTTTTCAATGATCATGGAATAGCCTAGACCAATAAGATTAAAAGAAAAAAAAAAAGTTTGTTTTTTTTTTTCTTTTAATTGGCTAATGTAAATGAAAACACTGGGGTCCTTTCTCTGTGGTTATCTCATCGGTGGATTCAGAGCTTCTTTTTTTTTTTTTTTGTGAGAATGTACACAACAAAACATATACCCATTCAACAATTTCTCCATGTACAGTTCAATGCCTTTGGTTATATCCTTCACGTAGTTTCACCATTCTCTCTATCGCTACCCATATTGTTTCACCACCATTAGCTTAGACTCTCTGCCCCTTAAAGTTCTCATCTGTGCTTTAGAGTTACTGTTATCAATTGATCTCATACAGAGAAATCTTTGTTTTATTGAGCTTTATGTGAAAGTTTACAGTGCAACTTAGTTTCTCATTCAAAAATTTATACACATATTATTTGTTTTATGGGCCTTTCTAATCTCTGGCTGAAAAGTGGATTCAGGAGTGGCTTTAGTCCTGAGTCAGCAGCGTGTCCGAGGGCCATAATCTCGGGGGTTCCTCCAGTCTCTGTCAAACCAGTAAGTCTGGTCTTTTTTTTGTGAATTTGAGTTGCTTTACATTTTCTCCTGCCCCTCCATGACCCTCTACTGTGATCTCTGTCAAGCAGTCATTGGTGGTGGCCTGGCACTATCTAGTTCTTCTGGGTTCAGGCTGGTAGAGGCTGTGGTTCATGTGGTCTTTTAGTCCTTTGGCTAATATTTTTCTTGTGTCTTTGGTTTTCTTCATTCTCCTTTGCTCCAGATGGAATGGGACCAATAGATGTATGGCCACTTGCAGGTTCTTAAGACCCCAGATGCTACTCATAAAAGTAGGATGCAGAACATTTTTTTTTTTTACAAAATATGTTAATGCCAATTGACCTAGATGTCTCTGAAGACCATGGTTCCCAGCCCTCAGACCCAGCAACTCAGTCCCTCAAGGTGTTCGAATGTGTCTCAGAAGCTTCTATGACTTTGCCTTGGTCAAGATGTACTGAATTCCCTTATATTGTGTTATCTTTCCCATCGCCAAAGTTGACAGTTGTCTACGATCTAGTAAGTGATTTCCTCTTCCCCTCACTCTCCACTCTCATAACCATCAAAGAATGCTTTTTTTTCTGTGTGTAAGCCTTTTATTGAGTTCTTATAATTGTGGCCTCATACAATATTTGTACTTTTGTGACTGGCATATTTCACTCAATATAATGCCCTTCAAATTTATCCATGTTGTGAGATGTATCATAGACTCATCATTATTCTTTATCATTGCATAGTATTCCATTGTGTGAATGTATTGCAACTTGTTTATCCATTCATCTCTTGATAGGCACTTATGTTGTACCCATCTTTTTAAAAAAAAATTTATTGTGCTTTAAGTGAAAATTTACAAATCAAGTCAGTCTCTCATACAAAAATTTATATACACCTTGCTATATACTCCTAATTTCTCTCCCCCTAATGAGACAGCTGGCTCCTTCCCTCCACTCTCTCTTTTCGTGTCCATTCTGCCAGCTTCTGACCCCCTCTGCCCTCTCAGCTCCCCTCCAGACAGGAGCTGCCCACATAGTCTCAAGTGTGTATCCATCTTTTTGATATTGTGAATAATGCTGCAATGAAAATGGATGTGCATATCTATTCCTGAGATGGCCCTTTTTATCTAGGATATATTCCTAGGAGTGGGGTTGCTGGAGGGTATGATATTTCTATGACATCCAGTTTGCCAGCACCATTTGTTGAAAAGATTATCTTTTCCCCATTTAATGGACTCTCTGTAGGTAGATGGATTTATGTCTGGGTTCTCAATTCTTTACCATTGGTCTATGTGTATATTGTTATACCAGTACCAGGCTGTTTTGATTACTGTGGCTGTATAGTAGGTTCTAAGATCAAATAGTACAAGGCCTCTCACTTTGTTCTTCTTCTTCAATAATGCTTTACTTATCTGAGGCTTCTTCCTTTTCCACATAAAGCTGTTGATTTGTTTCTCAATCTCATTAAAGAATGCTGTTGAAATTTTTATTGGGATTACACTATATCTGTAGGTTGCTTTGGGTAGTATTAACATTTTCACAATTTTGAGTCTTCCTATCCATGAGCATGGTATATTTTTCTTTACGTACGCTTTTTTTTTTTTTTTTGCATTTTGTTTTGTTTTCTTGCAGTTATGTTTTATAGTTTTTTTTTTTTGTATAGGTCTTTCATGTTTGACTTATTCCTAATTATTTTATCTTTTGGGGGGCTATTGACATTGATTTTCTGAATTCCTTTTCGAAGTTCTCTTTGTTGGTTTAGAGGTATCCAACTGACTTTTGTACATTAACCTTAAATCCTGCTATTTTGCTGAAAACTTCTACTAATTATAATAGTTTTCTTTTGGATTCTTTGGGGTTTTCTATACATAGGAGTATAATATATACAAACAGGCATAATTTTAGCTCTTCCATACCAATCTGGATGCTCTTTATATTATTTATTTATTCATATTTTGTTACGTTATTGTTCTAGCTAGGACTTCCAGCACAATGTTAAATAGGACTGGTGATAAAGAGCATCCTTATTTTCATTCTCAGAGGAGTGTTTTCAGCCTCTCCTCATTGAAAGTGATGTTAATTGTTGGTTTTGTATAAATCCCCTTTGTTGTGTCAAGGAATTTCCTTTCTGAGTGTTTTTATCAGGAATGGGAGTTAGACGTTTCAAAGCCTTTTCTGTGTCCATTAAGATGATCATGTGATTCTTTTCTGTTGTTTTATTTACTTGGTGCATTACGTTGATTGATTTTCTAATGTTGAACCATCCTTGCATATCTAGTATGAATTCCACTTGGTCATGATGTATTAGATTTTTGATATGCTGTTGAATTGTATTGGCTAGAATTTTTTATGAGAATTTTTGCATCTATATTCATGAGGAATATTGATCTGTAGTTTTGTTTTTTGTGGCGCTTTTGCATGGCTTTTGTATCAGGGCTATGCTTGCTTCATAGAGTTAATTCAGGAGTGTTTCTTTTTTTCTATGCTCTGAAATAGTTTAAGGAGTATTGGCTTGAGCGCTTCTCTGAATGTTTGGTAGGATTCCCCATTGAGGGTTTTTTTAGTTGTTGTTGTTGCTGTTGGGAGTCTTCTTTTTTTTTAATTATCTCTACCATCTCTTGTTTTATTAAGGATCTGTTCAGATACTCTATCTCAATTTGTGTTAGTTTAGGTAGGTAGTATGTTTCTAGACATTTGTCCATTTCCTCTACTTTTTCAAATTTGTTGGAGAACAGTTGCTCATAGTATTCAGTTATGTTCCTTTTTATTTCAGTTGGTTCTGTTGTGATATCACTCACCTCATTTCTGATTTGGTTTACTTGCTTCCTTCCTGCTTCTTCTTTGTTATTTCGGCCAGTCGTTTGTTGATTTTGTTGACCCTTTCAAAGAGCCAACTTCTGGTTGATTCTTTCTATTATTTTTCTGTTCTCTACTTCATTTATTTCTGCTCTGATTTTTGTCATTTCTTTTCTTCTGGTGACTGTAGGCTCCTTTTGCTCGTCTCTTTCTATTTATTTGAGTTGTAGGGTTAATGTTTGATTTTGACCCTTTCTTATTTTTTGATGTGTGCATTTGTTGTTATAAATTGATCTCTAAGCACTGTTTTTGCTGTATCCCAAACTTTTTGGTAAGGTGTGTTTTCACTGTCATTTCACTCTATGAATTTTTTGATTCCATACTTGGTTTCTTCTAATACCCATTGGTTTATAAGCGAGGTGTTATTCATTTTCCATGTGTTTGAATTTTTCCTTGCTATTCCTGTTGTCAATTTCTACTATTATCATTTTTTTTTTGTAGTTTCCCTGAATTCTTCTATTGCTTTGTCTGTAGTTTCCTTGGCTTTGTCTATGTTTTCCCTGATCTCTTTCTTGATCTCTTGAAGAGCTCTGTATATTAGTCTTTTGAATTCTTCTCAGGTAGTTCCATTGCCTGATTTTCCTCTGGAAGGTTTTCTGATTCTTTATTTTATTCTCATGTTGGAGTCATCTTGTCCTGCTTCTTCATGCAATTTGGTATTTTCTGTTGTCGATGGCACTGGGTGTGTTTTTTTAATACGGCATCAAGAAGTTGTTACTTTTTATTTATTTATTGTGTTTGTTTGCAGCATCCTGGATTTTAGTTTTGATATATGTGAGTAGGCTGGGCATGAGTGCTACTCTGGTCACTAATCTGACCACGTTGAAACTCTCACCTCCTGTGTTACCCCCCCAGAGCAGTGGAGCAGTGACTGAGTGTGTGAGCATGGGTCCTTGTTCACTCTTCTTGTAGGGCTGCTGAGGATGTAGGTGGCATTTTTGGTGAGGTGATATATCTGTCCTGTTGGTTACCTGGTCCTGGGTGCAAGGGATGTTCTCCCTGGCCATTGGGTTGTATGTTGCGTGTGCACTCTGCTGCTTGCTGATTGGTTAGTGCACATGTACCCTGGTCATCAGTCACTGGGTGGGTGATGCGGAGACTCTCACGAACAGTCCTGTGCAGGCAGGGCTGTGTGAGGTACTTGGAGTGGGCACAAGCCTCTAGTTGTGAGGGGGGCATGCTGGGAGTGAGGCAGGGGGTGCCCAGTTGGAAGGCATGCCCCTGTCCACTAGAGAGCATCATGAGGGAGGTTGTGCAGTAGGACCTTGGGCATTCGGTGCTATTGGCTAGAGGGATTGGAGGGAGCCACCAGAACTCAGGGTCCCAGTGAGAGTGGCTGGATGGAGTGGACAGCACTGTCAGCCCTTAAGACCCTGGCATGAATGATTGAGCTCGCGTCTTAGGGCCCAGGGTGGTGGTGAATGCTGCCATCCTTTAGTTGTGAGAAGAGAAGGGGTATGGGTGAAGCAGGTAAGAGTGGACCTCCAACACAGGGGGCTGGGTTGTGCGCAGTGAGTGGAGTGGATGCAGTTAACTTTCACAGGGTATGAAGCAGCCCTGCCAGACTTTGGCCATGAGTGCTCAGTCACTCCTGCTTGTCTGCACCAGGTGGAGTGAGCCGCATCTGGAAATACTGCTTGCTTTGCTCAATATGGTCACACTGTGCAGGTTTGGCTAGCAGGGTGCTAGCACAGGTAACTGGAGGGTGCAGAAGGCCACAGGTCTTCAACTCTGAGAGCTGGAAGAGGGGATGTGTGAGAAGTGTGGATGTGACTCCCGCTCCAGTTCCATGAAACTCTGGCGTGGGGGGCTGATGCGTGCACAGTGACTGAGGTGTAGGGCTGGAAGCCCTCCTGTCTGGCTCCTGATTTGTGTGCAGAGACACTCCTGCTTAGCTGCAGCATGTGGAGCGGGCTCAGCTGGGAGTGCTGCCTGCCTTCTCTCAATACAGCCAAACTGTGCCAGCTTGGTCAGCAAGGTGCTGGTGTGGGTGATAGGAGGGGGTGGAAGGCATTGTAAATCCATGGACCCGCAGTGCTAGTGGCTGGGTGAACATGAGGGCACCGCCAGATTGGGCTGTGAGCTTCCGGCTTAGGGGGCCTGGCAGTGTTGAATGCTGCTGGAATAAAGTCACAAGGGAATAAGTCACAAGAAAAGGGATGGGTAAGGAAGGTGGGAGTGCTCCTCAGGCCTGTGGAACTCTGGCAAAGGGGGCTGCGGAGCGCGTGGTGGGTTTGGTATGTGCCCTTAAATTTTGCAGGGCTGGAAGCACTCCTGACTTGTGCTGGAAGTGCGCGCAGAGTCGCTCCTGCTTGGCTGCACCAGGTAGGGAATGTTTTGTCTGGAATGGTCCTTGCTTGTCTCAGTATGTCTGTGCTGTGCAGGTTTAGTTAGCAGGATGCCAGAGATCTGTAATTCTCTGTTTCCGTTGTTTTCAAATTATCTGTGCTTCCACCTGTCACTCAGTCAGATTCTTCAACTTTGTCTTTGAAGCTTAGGGTTCCTAAAAGATCTTACATATCTGATTCAGTTTTTTGGAAGGGCATCTTTGTTGTAAGATGGCTACTTCACCATCTTGGATTGCCTCTCAGAATTTTTAAAAAGACTACAATGTTTAAAGTTGACATTTTTTTAGTAATTGAGCTAACCTGTTGTTTCATTTAAAGATGACTTCTTGCTATTGTGGTGCAAGGTTTAAAGATTTTTCAGTACAATAGATTTGGGAATTCCTCCAGTCTCAGTGAATCCAGTAAGCCTGGTTCCACAAGAATCTGACTTTTTTTTTTTTTTTAAAGAGAAATAAGGTGCTTTATTTTGTACAAGATCTATAACATCTCCCAACTTCTTTTTTTTTTTTAATAACTTTTATTAAGCTTCAAGTGAACGTTTACAAATCCAATCAGTCTGTCACATATAAGTTTATATACATCTCACTCCCTACTCCCACTTGCACTCCCCCTCTTGAGTCAGCCCTTTCAGTCTCTCCTTTCTTGACAATTTTGCCGGCTTCCCTCTCTCTCTATCCTCCCATCCCCCCTCCAGACAAGAGTTGCCAACACAATCTCGAGTGTCCACCTAATATCATTAGCTCACTCTTCATCAGCATCTCTCTCCCACCCGCTAACCAGTCCCTTTCGTTTCTGATGAGTTGTCTTCGGGGATGGTTCCTGTCCTGGGCCAACAGAAGGTCTGGGGAGCATGGCCGTCAGGATTCCTCCAGTCTCAGTCAGACCATTAAGTTTGGTCTTTTTGTGAGAATTTGGGGTCTGCATCCCACTGATCTCCTGCTCCCTCAGGGGTCCTCTGCTGTGCTCCCTGTCAGGGCAGTCATCGATTGTGGCCGGGCACCAACTAGTTCTTCTGGTCTCAGGATGATGTAGGTCTCTGGTTCATGTGGCCCTTTCTGTCTCTTGGGCTCTTAGTTGCCGTGTGGCCTTGGTGTTCTTCATTTTCCTTTGCTCCAGGTGGGTTGAGACCAATTGATGCATCTTAGATGGCCGCTTGTTAGCATTTAAGACCCCAGACACCACATTTCAAAGTGGGATGCAGAATGATTTCATAATAGAATTATTTTGCCAATTGACATAGAAGTCCCCGAAAACCACGTTCCCCAGACCCCCGCACTTGCTCCGCTGACCTTTGAAGCATTCATTTTATCCCGGAAACTTCTTTGCTTTTGGTCCAGTCCAATTGAGCTGACCTTCCATGTATTGAGTGTTGTCTTTCCCTTCACCTAAAGCAGTTCTTATCTACTGATTAATCAATAAAAAACCCTCTCCCACCCTCCCTCCCTCCCCCCCTCGTAACCACAAAAGTATGTGTTCTTCTCAGGTTAACTATTTCTCAAGATCTTGTAATAGTGGTCTTATACAATATTTGTCCTTTTGCAACTGACTCATTTCGCTCAGCATAATGCCTTCCAGATTCCTCCATGTTATGAAATGTTTCAGAGATTCGTCACTGTTCTTTATCGATGTGTAGTATTCCATTGTGTGAATATACCACAATTTATTTACCCATTCGTCCGTTGATGGACATCTTGGTTGCTTCCAGCTTTTTGCTATTGTAAACAGAGCTGCAATAAACATGGGTGTGCATATATCTGTTTGTGTGAAGGCTGTTGTATCTTTAGGGTATATTCCGAGGAGTGGGATTTCTGGGTTGTATAGTAGTTCTATTTCTAACTGTTTAAGATAACGCCAGATGGATTTCCAAAGTGGTTGTACCATTTTACAATCCCACCAGCAGTGTATGAGAGTTCCAATCTCTCCGCAGCCTCTCCAACATTTATTATTTTGTGTTTTTTGAATTAATGCCAGTCTAGTTGGTGTGAGATGGAATCTCATCGTAGTTTTAATTTGCATTTCTCTAATGGCTAATGATCAAGAGCATTTTCTCATGTATCTGTTGGCTGCCTGAATATCTTCTTTAGTGAAATGTGTGTTCATATCCTTTGCCCACTTCTTGATTGGGTTGTCTTTTTGTGGTTGAGTTTTGACAGAATCATGTAGATTTTAGAGATCAGGCGCTGGTCTGAGATGTCATAGCTGAAAATTCTTTCCCAGTCTGTAGGTGGTCTTTTTACTCTTTTGGAGAAGTCTTTAGATGAGCATAGGTGTTTGATTTTTAGGAGCTCCCAGTTATCGGGTTTCTCTTCATCATTTTTGGTAATGTTTTGTATTCTGTTTATACCTTGTATTAGGGCTCCTAGGGTTGTCCCAATTTTTTCTTCCATGATCTTTATCGTTTTAGTCTTTATGTTTAGGTCTTTGATCCACTTGGAGTTAGTTTTTGTGCATGGTGTGAGGTATGGGTCCTGTTTCATTTTTTTGCAAATGGATATCCAGTTATGCCAGCACCATTTGTTAAAAAGGCTATCTTTTCCCCAGTTAATTGACACTGGTCCTTTGTCAAATATCAGCTGCTCATACGTGGATGGATCTATGTCTGGGTTCTCAATTCTGTTCCATTGGTCTATGTGTCTGTTGTTGTACCAATACCAGGCTGTTTTGACTACTGTGGCTGAATAGTAGGTTCTGAAATCAGGTAGGGTGAGGCCTCCCACTTTCTTCTTCTTTTTCAGTAGTGCTTTGCTTATCCGGGGCTTCTTTCCCTTCCATATGAAATTGGTGATTTGTTTCTCTATCCCCTTAAAATATGACATTGGAATTTGGATCGGAAGTGCGTTAAATGTATAGATGGCTTTTGGTAGAATAGACATTTTTACTATGTTAAGTCTTCCTATCCATGAGCAGGGTATTAAGTATGTCCTTTTGAATTTCTTGTAGTAGAGCTTTGTAGTTTTCTTTGTATACGTCTTTTACATCCTTGGTAAGATTTATTCCTTTTGGTTATTTCCTCTTCGGTGTTCTTTTTGTTGATGTAGAGGAATCCAAGTGATTTTTGTATGTTTATTTTATAACCTGAGACTCTGCCAAACTCTTCTATTAGTTTCAGTAGTTTTCTGGAGGATTCCTTAGGGTTTTCCGTGTATATAATTATGTCATCTGCAAATAGTGATAACTTTACTTCTTCCTTGCCAATCCGGATACCTTTTATTTCTTTGTCTAGCCTAATTGCCCTGGCTAGGACTTCCAGCACAATGTTGAATAAGAGCGGTGATAAAGGGCATCCTTGTCTGGTTCCCGTTCTCAAGGGAAATGCTTTCAGGTTCTCTCCATTTAGAGTGATATTGGCTGTTGGCTTTGCATAGATGCCCTTTATTATGTTGAGGAATTTTCCTTCAATTCCTATTTTGGTAAGAGTTTTTATCATGAATGGGTGTTGGACTTTGTCAAATGCCTTTTCTGCATCAATTGATAAGATCCTGTGGTTTTTGTCTTTTGTTTTATTTATATGATGGATTACATTAATGGTTTTTCTGATATTAAACCAGCCTTGCATACCTGGTATAAATCCCACTTGATCAGGGTGAATTATTTTTTTGATGTGTTGTTGGATTCTATTGGCTAGAATTTTGTTGAGGATTTTTGCATCAATGTTCATGAGGGATATAGGTCTATAATTTTCTTTTTTTGTAATGTCTTTACCTGGTTTTGGTATCAGGGAGATGGTGGCTTCATAGAATGAGTTGGGTAGTATTCCGTCATTTTCTATGCTTTGGAATACCTTTAGTAGTAGTGGTGTTAGCTCTTCTCTGAAAGTTTGGTAGAACTCTGCAGTGAAGCCGTCCGGGCCAGGGCTTTTTTTTGTTGGGAGTTTTTTGATTACCGTTTCAATCTCTTTTTTTGTTATGGGTCTATTTAGTTGTTCTACTTCTGAATGTGTTAGTTTAGGTAGGTAGTGTTTTTCCAGGAATTCATCCATTTCTTCTAGGTTTTCAAATTTGTTAGAGTACAATTTTTCATAATAATCTGAAATGATTCTTTTAATTTCATTTGGTTCTGTTGTGATGTGGTCCTTCTCATTTCTTATTCGGGTTATTTGTTTCCTTTCCTGTATTTCTTTAGTCAGTCTAGCCAATGGTTTATCAATTTTGTTAATTTTTTCAAAGAACCAGCTTTTGGCTTTGTTAATTCTTTCAATTGTTTTTCTGTTCTCTAATTCATTTAGTTCAGCTCTAATTTTTATTATTTGTTTTCTTTTGGTGCCTGATGGATTCTTTTGTTGCTCAGTTTCTATTTGTTCAAGTTGTAGGGACAGTTCTCTGATTTTGGCTCTTTTCTTCTTTTTGTATTTGTGCATTTATTGATATAAATTGGCCTCTGAGCCTGCTTTTGCTGTGTCCCAGAGGTTTTGATGGGAAGAATTTTCATTCTCGTTGCTTTCTATGAATTTCCTTATTCCCTCCTTGATGTCTTGTATAACCCAGTCTTTTTTCAGGAGGGTATTGTTCATTTTCCAAGTATTTGATTTCTTTTCCCTAGTTTTTCTGTTATTGATCTCTAGTTTTATTGCCTTGTGGTCTGAGAAGATGCTTTGTAATATTTCGATGTTTTGGACTCTGCAAAGATTTGTTTTATGACCTAATATGTGGTCTATTCTAGAGAATGTTCCATGTGCGCTAGAAAAAAAAGTATATTTTGCAGCAGTTGGGTGGAGAGTTCTGTATAAGTCAATGAGGTCAAGTTTGTTGATTGTTGTAATTAGATCTTCCGTGTCTCTGTTGAGCTTCTTACTGGATGTCCTGTCCTTCTCCGAACGTGGTGTGTTGAAGTCTCCTACTATAATTGTGGAGGTATCTATCTCGCTTTTCAATTCTGTTAAAATTTGATTTATGTATCTTGCAGCCCTGTCATTGGGTGCATAAATATTTAATATGGTTATGTCTTCCTGATCAATTGTCCCTTTTATCATTATATAGTGTCCTTCTTCATCCTTTGTGGTGGATTTAAGTCTGAAGTCTATTTTGTCAGAAATTAATATTGCTACTCCTCTTCTTTTTTGCTTATTGTTTGCTTGATATACTTTTTTCCATCCTTTGAGTTTTATTTTTTTTGTGTCTCTAAGTCTAAGGTGTGTCTCTTGTAGGCAGCATATAGATGGATCGTGTTTCTTTATCCAGTCTGTGACTCTCTGTCTCTTTATTGGTGCATTTAGTCCATTTACATTCAGGGTAATTATAGATAAATAAGTTTTTAGTGCTGTCATTTTGATGCCTTTTTATGTGTGTTGTTGACAGTTTCATTTTTCCACATACTTTTTTGTGCTGAGACGTTTTTCTTAGTAAATTGTGAGATCCTCATTTTCATAGTGCTTGACTTTATGTTAGTTGAGTTGTTACGTTTTTCTTGGTTTTTATCTTGAGTTATAGAGTTGTTATACCTTTTTGTGGTTACCTTATTATTTACCCCTATTTTTCTAAGTAAAAACCTAACTTGTATTGTTCTATATCGCCTTGCATCACTCTCCATATGGCAGTTCAATGCCTCCTGTATTTAGTCCCTCTTTTTGATTATTGTGATCTTTTACCTATTGACTTCCATGATTCCCTGTTATGTGTATTTTTTTTTAATTAATCTTAATTTGTTTGTTTTTGTGATTTCCCTATTTGAGTTGATATCAGGACGTTCTGTTTTGTGACCTTGTGTTGTGCTGATATCTGATATTATTGGTTCTCTGACCAAACAATATCCTTTAGTATTTCTTGTAGCTTTGGTTTGGTTTTTGCAAATTCTCTAAACTTGTGTTTGTCTGTACATATCTTAAATTCGCCTTCATATTTCAGAGAGGGAAACTAGTTTTTCCAGAAAATCCACTAAAAAAAATGCAGTCAGATCCCTATCAGAGTTCTCCCTCTGGCTCAGGCTATTCAGATGTTAATGAAGCCGCCTGGGGAGGGTGGGGGAGGGAACAGAGAGATAGGAGAGTAGCACCTCAGAATATAGCCAGAGTTGCTTGTCTTGCTTGGAATGACTATTATATCTGAGATTCCCGCGGGTGCGTCGCCCATGTGTGCTGGCTGTGTGGAGATTGCCCCCGGGGGGTCTGGCCCACTGGAGTCACGGTCAGATCCTCCGCTTCCAGCCCCACGCCCAGCGTCAAGTCTCCCCTACTGGGACGGTGCACTCTCGACTCCAAAATCAGTTGCTGCCTCCCGGGGACTTCTCGTCCCTCCAGCCACGTGGCCGTGCCGCCCCCGAGAACCAGTTGGGCCTCCTTCCGGGGTTAGTTCAGATGGGTGGAGCAGCTCCCCGTGCTCGTGCCGTGACCGAGTGTCCCGGCTGGGACGCTGTTCTCCCTGCTCCAATACCAGTCGCTGCCTCCTGGGGACTTCTCCTACCGGCTGCGTCCCACGCCGCCCGCGCGACCCGGCTGGGCCCCTTCCCGTGGGTTAGTTCAGGGGGGTGGAGCAACTCTCCGTGTTTATGCCGTACCTGCGTCCAGTCCAAATCCCTGCAGGACGGTTCCCCTGCTCGGACGTTGCTCTTTCTGCTCCAAGACCAGTCACTGCCTCCCGGGGACTTCTCCTACCGGCTGCGTCCCACTCCGCCTGTGGAACCGGCTGGTCCCCCTCCCGGGGTTAGTTCAGGGGGGTGGAGCAGCTCTCTGTGCTTGTACCGTACCTGACTGGTACGCTGGCTCCAGGCTCTGGAAACAATCGCTGCTTCCCCGTATTAGTTCGTTCTCCGTCTCTAAATCTGTGTTTGTTGTTCAGGGTTCATAGATTGTTACGTATGTGATCGATTCAGTTGTTTTTCCGTGTCTTTGTTGTAAGAGGGATCCGAGGTAGCGTCTGCCTAGTCCGCCATCTTGGCTCCGCCCTCAAGAATCTGACTTTTGTTCTACTTTTTTTTTTTTCCTCCTTTTGATCAGGATCTACCTGTTAGGTCCTTGATTCAAATCTTCTTGACAGGATGTCTCTTTTCCTCCTTGTTTAGCTAAAGAACTTGTTAGAGGCTTCTCAGGAAGCAATTCAAGTCTTATAGGAGCCTAAAACTGGAGGTATTTTGGGACCTCATTCTTCACATGGTCTCAATCTTAATTTTTTATTCTTTTTATTCAACTGATTTAACATTTTTCTCCTGGAAGCTGCTTTTCTTTTTCTTTCTCTCTTTCCCCTTCTTCTCCTTGTGTTTGCATAATCATTTCTATCCATTGAAGAAGCTTGATTTATGCCCTGAACTACCAGTGGGGGAGCACTGCAATTGCTATTCCTCCTGATTTCAAGTCCAGGTTCAAGTATTCTCTACACACTCCTCACGGAGATGCACGTGAGACCTATGCTTCTTGCTTATATTGGACCTGGTTCAGTACCTGCTTCTGTGCAAGACCCAGGCTATGAGGGTAGCCTCCAGTGTGGAATAGGTCAGCACAGGGCAGAAGCAGAGCCTGTGAAACCTGAGATATCATCCCAACAAGGGTGGGCAGCACATGCCTGGTGACAGGCTCTTCAGAAGGAACCCGTTTTCCGATGTTTTCCCAATGACTTCTGAGTCTATTTTAATAAATGAGAAAAGAGTTTTATTTTTATTTTTTTATTTAAATTAATGAGACTACCCATTAATTTTATTTTCTCATACTATATTTATCTGGTTTTTGCATACAAAGTACATTCAGTTTATAGAATAACCTGCAGACTCTCTAATTTTCTTGTTTTGGGGTAAATTGTATGCAAGTGGAATTACCAGCACCTTGAAACATTGTTAGAACTTCCCTTTGTAGGTATCTATGTCTGGTGTTTTCTTTGGAAGAATGTTTTTAACAACTAACTCAATTTCTTTAGTGATTATAGAATTATTTAGGCTTTCTATTTTTTGTATGTTGGTTTTAGTCCTTAGTATTTTTCTAAGAATTTGTCCATTTCTTTTAAGTTTTCAAACAAAATAGCAAAATAGGGGTTTATAGTATTTGAGGCAAATTAATTGCCTTAATGTCCCCAATTTTACATGCTTCTCTGTGTCATGGACCTGTGACTTGGTTTAGGCAACAGGACAGTAGCAAATTTAATGCCAGTAGAGGTTTGAAAATACACTTGCACATTTCTGCTACCTTTTTGTGATTCTATCACTGCCATGGAAATATGTCAAGTCTAACCTGCTAGAAAGATGTGACAGACATGTGAGAGGAGATGTGTCTTCCTACTTTCAGTTGCCATCCTAGATCCGCCAGGCTATCCAGATCCCCAGTAGATACATCAGTAAGCCGAGCCAAACCCAGCTAAGTACAGATCACATTAGCAGAACTGCCAGGCAGCCCATTGACAAGTGGGCAGTTTTTTTACACAGTAAATGAAAAATGATCAAATGCTTCATTTTTTGCTTGTTTGTTTTTGTTGAGACTATACATAGCAAAACATACACCAATTCAACCATTTCGAATTGTAAAATTTATTGACATTGATTTCAACGGTGCATCTGTTCTCACCCTCCTTTTCTGAGTTGTTCCTCCCCCATTAATATAAACTCACTGCTCCCTAAATTTCCTATCTAATCTTTCGAGTTACTAGTATCACTTGGATCTCATACAGATAGTTCTTAAAAGAGTGTAAAACTCAAGGCTGACATTTTTTACTAGTTAAGCTAAACTATTGTTCAGTTTTAAGAAGACTTCAGGGGATACTTTTGGTTTAAAGTTTAAAGATTCCCAACCATGAACAATTGCCTCCTTTGCCATGAAACCAGAGGAACTGGATGCTGCCTGGATACCATTACTGGACACATTTTGATCTAAGATTCTAAAGAAGAATCCTGACCAAAGGGGGAAATGCAGAACAGAATTTCAAATTCTCATGGACTCCAGACTTTCTGGAACCTTGGAGCCTGGATGAAACCCTGAAACTGTTGCCCTGAGATAGTTTTTTCATTCTTCTTAATCGCTGCTGCATCTGTAGTTATCAAAATTTTCATTCTGAATTTTACATATTTTCTTTTCTCTTTTTTAATGTCAATAGAGGTTTGAAAATTCACTTTTGCTTGATATATCTCAAAAAATTTGTTTTTTAGTCCTTCTACTAATTTGTACCTTGGTCTTCTATTTAATTGCTCTTTTTATTAGCTTTATTTTCTCTTTTTTTAAAGTTGAATATCTTTCAGTAATTATTTTAACATAGGAATGAATTATCCTAAGTATACCTTTAACTGCATCCCACTTATTAATATATAGCATTTTGCAATTATTTTTTAATTTAATTTCAGTGAAAATATACGGAGTAGAACCTTCTCCCGTTACATAGTTTCTAGACCTAACGATCAGTGACATTGGTTACATTCTTCACATTTGTGTCAACATTCTTGTTATTTCTGTTTTAGTTGTTTTACTTCCATTTACTTAATCTCTCTGGCCCCCAACTATCTCCTTTATGCTTTGCAATAGCTATTGATCCTTTGGTTTTATATCAATTTTTTTTTTAATGCAGTACTCACGGATGAAAATCTTTACTCTTCAAGCTAAACTATCACTTAGGTTAAAGGTGACGTCAGAGGGTAGTTTCAAGATTTGTAAAGCAACTCAGGGCCATAGTCTTGGGGACTCATTTAGCCTCAATAACCAAACCAAACCAAACCAAACCCATTGCTGTCTAATTGATTGTGACTCATAGCGACCTTATAAGACAGAGTAGAACTGCCCCATAGGGTTTCCAAGGAGTGCCTGGTGGATTTGAACTGCTGACCTTTTGGTTAGTAGCCATAGCTGTTAACCACGACGCCACCGTAGTTTCCCCAGCCTCAATAGGTCCAGTAAATCTGGATTCTTTAAGAATTTTAAGTTTTCTTCCCTGTTTTTCTTTCTTTTTATCAGGATTCAGCTGCTGTGTTTCTGATTAGAATGTTCAGTAGTAATAGATGGGAACCATCTAGTTCTTCTGATTTCAATATGGAGGAGGCAGTGGTTCATGCAGGCAATAATTCCTGTAGTCTGATTCTTTCTCTGATTCTTAGGTTTTCATCTTTCTGTTTCGTTCCAGATGAATAAAGACAAATAGTTGTGTATTAAATGGCCACTTGTAAGCTTTTAAGACCCCACATATTACTACTCATACTGGGAGGTAGAACATAAATTTTAAGATCTATATTATGCCAGTTGACTGGATTGTACTGCAAGATCCTAAACCAAAAGAATTAATCACATGAGGTGATTGGTTAAGTCTAATTGATATCAGCATCTGTATCCCACCCTCTTTTTTTTTTTTGGTTGTTGTTATCATTGCAAAACCATACCCAACCTAGCATTTGGCCATTCATCACTTTCCCTAAGTACAGGTTATTGTCATCTGTCATGCCATGCAAACTTTACCCATATTCACTTCCAATTTTCTCATTTCTCTAAACAAAAGCGACTACTACCTAGAGAGTACTTCTCCCTATCAACTGCTCCCTCTGAAATCGCAAATGAACACTAGTTTCTGTATATATACCCGTTTGCGTCATTTCATACAAGTGAGAACATACTATATATATTTTGATTGACTTATTTTGCTCAACATCGTGTCCTCCAGGTCATTCATATTGTAAGATCTTTCAGGAACTCGTTTTTCTTTATTGCTGAGTAATATGCCATAGTACGTATGTACCACATTTTACTCATCCATTCCTCTGTTGATGGGCACTAGGATTGCTTTCCATATTTTGGTATTGTGAATAGTGCTGCAATGATCATAGGTGTGCATATGTCTGTGTCACTTCTATTAGACTCCTAGGGTAAATATCTAGGACTGGAATTCCTGGGTCAGAAGGCAGCTATACCTACAGTTTTTTAAGGAACTACCAGGCTATTTCACAATGGCTATAACATTTTGCATTCCCACCAACAAAGGATGAGGGTCACAACTTCTCCAAGTCTCCTCCAAAACTTGTCATTTTCCCACTTTTTTTAATAATTTTTATTGTGTTTTAAGTGAAAGTTTACAAATCAAGTCAGTCTCTCACACAAAACCCATATACACCTTGCTACACACTCCCAGTTACTCACTCCCTAATGAGACAGCCTGCTCTCTCCCTCCACTCTCTCTTTTCGTGTCCATTTCGCCAGCTTTTAACCCCCTGCACCCTCTCATCTCCCCTCCAGACAGGAGAAGCCAACATAGTCTCAAGTGTCCACCTGATCCAAGAAACCCACTCCTCACCAGCATCCCTCTCCAACCCACTGTCCTGTCCAATCCATGTCTGAAGAGTTGGCTTCGGGAATGGTTCCTGTCCTGGGCCAAAAGAAGATCTGGGGGCCATGACCACTGGGGTCCTTCCAGTCTCAGTCAGACCATTAAGCCTGGTCTTTTTATGAGACTTTGGGGTTTGCATCCCTCTGTTCTTCTGCTCCCTCAGGGATTTTCTGTTGTGTTCCCTGTCAGGGCAGTCATCAGTTGTACTGGGCATCATCTAGTTCTTCTGGTCTCAGGATGATGTAGTCTCTGGTTCATGAGCCCCTTTCTGTCTTTTGGGGTCATAATTACCTTGTGTCCTTGGTGTTCTTCATTCTCCTTTGATCCAGGTGGGTTGAGACCAATTGATGCATCTTAGATGGCTGCTTGCAAGTATTTAAGACCCCAGACGCCACTCTTCAAAGTGGGATGCAGAATGTTTTGTTAATAGATTTTATTATGACAATTGACTTAGATGTCCCCTGCAACCATGGTCCCCAGACCCCTGCCCTTGCTACACTGGTCTTCAAAGCATTCAGTTTATTCAGGAAACTGCTTTGCTTTTGGTTTAGTCCAGTTGTGCTGACCTTGCCTGTATTGTGTACTGTCTTTCCCTTCACCTAAAGTAGTTCTTATCTACTATTTAGTGAATGCCCCTCTACTACCCTCCCTCCCCCCCGTCTCGTAACCACAAAAGAATGTTTTCTTCTCCATTTAAACTATTTCTCAAGTTCTTTTATTTGTCCTTTTGCAACTGACTGATTTCATGCATAATGCCTTCCTGGTTCCGCCATGTTATGAAATGTTTCACAGATTCCTCACTGTTCTTTATCGATGTGTAGTATTCAATTGTGTGGCTATACCATAATTTATTTATCCATTCATCCATTGATGGGCACCTTGGTAGCTTCCATCTTTTTTGCTATTGTAAATAGTGCTGCAATAAACATGGGTGTGCATATATCTGTTCATGTAAAGGCTCTTATTTCTCTAGGATATATTCCAAGGAGTGGGATTGCTGGATTGTATGGTAGTTCTTTTTAAGGAAGAGACAAATCGATTTCCAAAGTTGTTGTACCATTTGACATTCCCACCAGCAGTGTATAAGTGTTCCAATCTCTCCACAGCCTCTGCAACTTTTATTATTTTGTGTTTTTTGGATTAATGCCAGCCTGGCTGGAGTGAGATGAAATCTCATTGTAGTTTTGATCTGCATTTCTCTAATTGCTAATGACTGTGAACATTTCCTCATATATCTGTTTGAAATCTGAATGTCTTTTAGTGAAGTGTCTATTCATATCTTTTGCCCATTTTTTAATTGGGTAGTCTTTTTGCAGTTGAGTTTTTGCAGTAAAAAAAAAAAAAATTTTTTTTTTTTTTTTTTGTTGCAGTATCATGTAGATTTTAGAGATCAGGTGCTGATCAGAAATGTCATAGCAAAAAACTTTTTCCCAGCCTGTAGGTAGTCTTTTTACTCTTTTGGTGAAGTCTTTGGATGGTCTAGTGGTTAAGTGCTATGGCTGCTAACCAAGAGGTCAGCAGTTCAAATCTGCCAGGAGCTCCTTGGAAACTCTATGGGGCAGTTCTACTCTGTCCAATAGGGTCACTACGAGTCGGAGCTGACTCAATGGCAGTGGGTTTGGTTTTTTTTTTTTTGGTTTTGGATGAGCATAGGTGTTTGATTTTTAGGAGCTCCCAGTTATCTAGTTTTTCTTCTGCATTCTTTATAAAGTTTTGTATACTGTTTATGCCATGTATTAGGGCTCCTAACATTGTTCCTATTTTTTCTTCCATAATCTTTATCGTTTTAAATTTTATATTTAGGTCTTTGATCTATTTTGAGTTAGTTTTTGTGCATAGAGTGAGGTATGGATCTTGTTTCATTTTTTTGCAGATGGATATCCAGTTATACCAGCACCATTTTTTCAAAAGACTGCCTTTTTCCCCCATTTAACTGCTTTAGGGACCTAGTCAAATATCAGCTGCTCATATGTGGATGGAATTATGTCTGGATTCTCAGTTCTGTTCCATTGGTCCATGTACCTGTTGATATACCAGTACCAGGCTGTTCTGACTACTTTGGAAGTACAATAGGTTCTAAAATCAGGTAAAGTAAGGCCTCCCACTTTGTTCTTTTTTTTCAGTTATTTATCTGGGGCCTCTTTCCCTTCCGTTTGAAATTGGTGATTTGTTTCTCCATCTCATTAAAGAATGTCTTTGGGATTTGGATCGGAATTGCGTTAAATGCATAGATCGCTTTTGGTAGAACAGACATTTTTATAATGTTAAGTCTTCCTATTCACGAGCAAGGTATGTTCTTCCACTTATGTAAGTCTCTTTTGGTTTCCTGCAGAAGTGTACTGTACTTTTCTTTGTATAAGCTGTTTACATGTCTGGCAAGACTTATTCCCAAGTATTTTATCTTCTTGGGGGCTACTGTAAATGGCATTGATTTGATGATTTCCTCTTCGATGTTCTTTTTGTTGGTGTTGAAGAATCCAACTGTTTTTTGTATGTTTATCTTGTATCCCGATACTCTGCTGAACTCTTTTATTAGTTTCAGTAGTTTTCTGGAGGATTCCTTAGGGTTTTCTGTGTATTAGATCATGTCATCTGCAAAGAGAGATACTTTGACTTCTTCCTTGCCAATCTGGATGCCCTTTATTTCTTTATCTAGCCTAATTGCTCTGGCTAGGACTTCCAGCACAATGTTGAATAAGAGTGGTGATAAAGGGCATCCCTGTCTGGTTCCCGATCTCAGTGGGAATGTTTTCAGGCTCTCTCCATTTAGGGTGATGTTGGCTGTTGGCTTTGTATAAATGCCATTTATTATGTTGAGGAATTTTCCTTCTATTTCTATTTCGCTGAGAGTTTTCATCATGAATGAGTGTTGAACTTTGTCAAATGCCTTTTCTGCATCAATTGATAAAGTCATGTGATTCTTGCCTTTTGTATTATTTATGTGGTGGATTGCATTAATTGTTTTTCTAATGTTGAACCATCTCTGCATACCTGGTATGAATCCCACTTGGTAATGGCGATTTTTTTTTTTTTTGAAATGTCATTGAATTCTATTGGCTAGAATTTTGTTGAGGATTTTTGCATCTACATTCATGAGGGATATAGGTCTATATCCTTTTCTTTTCTTGTGGTGTCTTTACCTGGTTTTGGTATCAGGGATATGGTGGCTTCATAGAATGAGTTTGGGAGTATTCCATCCTTTTCTATGTTCTGAAATACCTTTAGTAGTAGTGGTGTTAACTCTTCTCTGAAAGTTTGGTAGAACTCTGCAGTGAAGCCGAGAACTCTGCAGTGAAGCCGTCCAGACCAGGGTTTTTTTTTGTTGTTGTTGGGAGTTTTTTGATTACCTTTTCAATCTCTTCTTTTGTTATCGGTGTATTTAGTTGTTCTACCTCTGTTTGTGTTAGTTTAGGTAGGTAGTGTGTTTCCAGGAAATCATCCATTTCTTCTAGGTTTTTAAATTTGTTTGAGTATAGTTTTTGATAGTAACCTGATACGATTCCTTTAATTTCAGTTGGATCTGTTGTAATATCACCCCTCTCATTTCTTATTCAGGTTATTTGCTTCCTCTCCTGTTTTCCTTTTATCAGTTTGGCCAGGGGTTTATCAATTTTGCTGATTTTTTCAAAAAACCAGCTTTTGATCTTGTTAATTCTTTCAATTGTTTTTCTGTTTTCTATTTCATTTATTTCAGCTCTAATTTTTATTATTTGTTTTCTTCTGGTGCCTGTGGGTTTCTTTTGTTGCTCTCTTTCTATTTGTTCATGTTGTAGGGATAATTCTTTGATTTTGGCCCTTTCTTCTTTTTGTATGTGTGTATTTATTGATACAAGTTGACTTCTGAGCACTTCTTTCACTGTGTCCCAAAGGTTCTGATAGGAAGTGTTTTCATTCTCATTGGATTCTATGGATTTCTTTATTCCATCCTTAATGTCTTCTATAATTCAGTCTTTTTTGAGCAGTGTATTGTTGTTTCCAAGTGTTTGATTTCTTTTCCCTGTTTTTCCTGTTATTGATTTCCACTTTTATGGCCTTATGGTCAGAGAAGATGCTTTGTAATATTTCAGTGTTTTGGATTCTGCTAAGGTTTGCTTTACGATCTAATATGTGGTCTATTCTAGAGAATGTTCCATGTGCGCTAGAAAAGAAAGTATAGTTGGTTGCTGTTGGGTGGAGTGTTCTGTATATGTCTACGAGGTCAAGTTGGTTGATTGTAGCATTTAGATCTTCTGTGTCTTTACTGAGCTTTTTTCTGGATGTCCTGTCCTTGACTGAAAGTGGTGTGTTGAAGTCTTCTGCTATTATTGTGGGGCTGTCTACCTCACTTTTCAATGCTGACAGAGTTTGTTTTATGTATCTTGCAGCCCTGTCACTGGGTGCATAAATATTTAATATGGTTATATCTTCTTGGTGTATTTTGCCTTTAATCATTATATACTGTCCTTCTTTATCCTTTGTGATGGATTTAACTTTAAAGTCTATTTTGTCAGAAATTAATTTTGCCACTCCTGCTCTTTTTTGATTTTTTTTTGCTTGATATATTTTTTTCCATTCTTTTTGTTTTAGTTTTTTTTGTGTCTCTAAGTCTAAGGTGTGTCTCTTGTGGGCAGCGTATAAATGGATCTTGTTTTTTAATCCATTCTGCCACTCTCTGTCTCTTTATTGGTGCATTTAGTCCATTTACATTCAGGGTAATTATGGCTAGGTATGAATTTAGTGCTATCATTTTGATGTCTTTTTTTGTGTGTTGACAGTTTCTTTTTCCCTCTTGATTTTATGTGCCGAGTAGATTTTCTTTATATATTGTCCTTTCCTCATATTTGTTGTTGATTTTGTTTCTTCTGAGTCTGTATTTTTCCCTTGTATTTTACTTTGATGAGTATAGGATAGTTTGTCTCCTTTATGTTTTTTTTTATTATTTACCCCTCTTTTTCTAAATTTAAAACTAACTTTTATTCTTTGTATCGCCATATCTTCTTCTCCATATGGAAGGTGTATGATTACATTTCTTAGTCCCTCTTTATTATTTTAATGTTGTCTTGTTTTATATAATAACATCGCTGTTACCCCATTTGGGTCTTTTTTTTTTTTTTAAATCTTACTTTGTTTTTTTTGGATTTTCCTGTCTGGGTTGACTTCTGGTTGCTCTGCCCAGTGTTCTAGTCTTGGGTTGATACCTGATATTATTGATTTCCTAACCAAAGAACTCCCTTTAGTATTTCTTGTAGTTTGGGTTTGGTTTTTATGAATTCCCTAAACTTGTGTTTATCCGGAAATATCTGAATTTCACCTTCATATTTAAGAGACAGTTTTAATGGATATATGATTCTTGGCAGGCAATTTTTTTCCTTCAGTTTTTAAAATATGTCATCCCATTGCCTCCTTGTCTACATGGTTTCTGCCGAGTGGTCCGAGCTTATTCTCACTGGGTCTCCTTTGTAGGTGACTTTTCATTTATCCCTTGCTGCTCTTATAATTCTCTCTTTATCTTTGGTTTTGGCAAGCTTGATTATAATATTATCTTGGTGACTTTCTTTTCAGATCTACGTTATATGGTGTTCGATGAGTATCTTGGATAGATATCTTCTCATCTTTTACAATATCAGGGAAGTTTTCTGCCAACAAATCTTCAACAATTTTCTTTGTATTTTCTGGTATCTGTTTCTGTTCTGGCACTCCAATCACTCGTAGGTTATTTCTCTTGATTGAGTCCCACATGATTCTTGAGGTTTCTTCATTCTTTAAAAAATCTTTTATCTGATTTTTCTTCAAATATATTAGAGCCAAGTGATTTATCTTTGAGTTCAGAAATTGTAGCTTCTACTTGCTCAATTCTGCTCCTCTGACTTTTTATTGAGTTGTCTAATTCTGTAATTTTATTGTTAATCTTCTGAATTTTTGATTGCTGTTTGTCTATGGAGTTTTCCAGCTTATTAAACTTTTCATTATGTTCCTGAATAACCTTTCTAATTTTTCAGTTGCTTTGTTTGTGTGTTCCTTGGCTTGTTCTGCATATTGCCTCATTTCCTTCCTGATGTCTTGAAGGGTTCTGTATATTAAACTTTTGTATTCTGCATCTGGTAATTCCAGGAATGCACTTTTATCTAGAAAATCCCTGGATTCTTTGTTTTGAGAGCCTGTTGAGGTGATCATGGTCTGTTTCTTTATGTGACTTGATATTGACTGTTGTCTCTGAATCATCTATAAGTTATTGCATTAGTTTATGCTTGCTTACTGTGTTGTAGCTGCTTGCTTTGTTTTGTTTTGTTATACCCCTCTGGGTTGCTTGAGTGAGCTAGCTTGATTATTTTCGCCTTTGGAGCTTTGATGTTCTGTCCCCAGCTAGCTAGAGCTGTTATCAGGTATATCAGTCTAGGAGTCCATTCAGTTTTCTTGCATGAATTCAGCTCAGTTTTCCAGGTAGCTAATCATCAAGTGTGTGGTACAGGATCTGTCCTATAGTCTTAGAGGGGCAGGGTTGATTGGCGTATATACCAGTATCTGATTGCAGCAGGGGGTCATGCTCTGAACAAGGCAGGGGTTTGAGAACCTACCTTCAAGTGTCTCTGAGGAAAATGCGTCTCTGTTCCCTGGACTGTGCTAGTGGGTGGGTTCTGCAGAGGGACCATGGGCACCCAAAGTTTTTGGTTGTAAGGGCTGGGAGGTACTAGTTATCTTTGGTCCCCTGTCACAGGTGGCTGGGTGACCTGAGTGGAGCTACCTATCCTTAGGTCCCTGATGTGGGTAGGTGAGGACCTTGTTTAATAGGCAAAGCAATGTCAAACATCAAACACCCACCTCTCCACCGCATTGCTGAAATGGTTGGAGTTTGCCAGCAAGGGCTTATTCTCCCGAAATAGGCCCACACAGGTCCATGTGGAAGGGAAAGGTGCTCAGGGTCCACGGACAGTTTATGCCTGGACAGGAGCCACTTCTTTCCTGAGCTACCCCTGTTAATGGAGCTAGCAAATTATCTTTTCCCCCCAGTTGCAATTTTTTTCCTTCCCCAAGGCTGGGAGGATGGCTCTAGGTGCTCACCAGGGTGTACCTCAGGCCCAGGGGTTTAGCTACTGCAGCCTGCTTGGTTAGCCTGCTTGGGAAGGGGAGGATAAAATACACGAAGTAGTTTGCTTTTGCCGAGTTGTCCTCAGTTTCCAGAGGTGTGAGTAGGCTGTGTGGCTGGCTGCTTCTCCCTGAGGAAACTGTGGCCAAACACTAGTACCAGCCCACCACCAGGAATGGTGCCTGAGGGCTCCCCGCAATTCAGGTTCATTAACTCCTCTCTGCTTCTAATCATTCTCTTCCACCCCCTGCCCCTCATTTCGTTGTCTAAGCTTGCCTTTGATGTTCAGGGCTCCCAGCTTGTCACAAATATACTCGTTTCCTTGTTTTTTCGGGTCTTTGTTGTAAAGAGGGCTCGCTGGAAGCGTCTGTCTATTCTGCAGTCTTGACTCTACCTCCCCCCTTATTTTTTTTAATCTTAGCCATCCTTCTGAAATCAAGTAGATTTCGACTCAGAGAGACCCACAGGATTTCCAATGCTGTAATCTTTGTGGAAGTAGACTGCCATATCTTTCTACCACAGAGCAGCTAGTGGGTTCAAACTGCCAAACTTTCTGTTAACAGCCTAGTGCTTAACCACTGCACCATGTTATTATCCAAATGGGATTGAAAATGTATCTCATTGTGATTTTAATTTGCATTTCTTTGATGGCTAGTGACGTTGAGCATCTTTTCATGTGTCTGTTGGCCATTTGAATATCTTCTTTGGTGAAGTGTCTGTTTATGTCCTTTGCAAAGTTTATGATTGGGTTATTTGTCTTTTGCTTTTAAATTGTAAAAGTTTTCTATATATTTTAGATTTTTTACCTCAGTCCCATTATTATGGTTTAGGACTATTGTTTCATACTATCAGTATATTTTTCATTTACCTTTTTTGTTTACCAATTTTTTTGCTCATTTTTTGCATCTCAAAGATTTCTTATTAAGCTCTTTTTCTACTTCCTGAGTATATTTTGAAGATGGTGATGGTTAACTTTATTAGTTCTTATTACTAGCTCATTCTTTAAGGATAATTTGGCAGAGTACATGATCGTAAGTTGACATTTCTTTTATCTCAGCTCTTTAGGAAATTATGGTGTTCTTCTATTCATTATTATTGTAAGGTATATGCAGTCAATTTAACTGCAGTTCTTTTTACTTCAGCTTAAATTTCTCTCCATCCACTTTTAAGATTTCTTTATCTTTTTTGTTCTGCTGTTTTCATCCAAAATGTCCAATTTTTTATTTCTTTTATTTCTCTTGCCTGGTTTGTGATTCTTTTATCTATAGATTTTTTGTCTCTTATTGTACTTATCTCCTATTATCTTCTTTGGAAACCACAATTTGAAATAATTTAGATGTTCATTGTATCCTTCATGTCTCTAAATGTCTATTTAGACATTTATTTTCTAACTCTTCATTACACTGTATTTATTTTTAATAATTTCTTCAGATTTACTTTTTCTAGCTCTCTAATTCACTCTTCATGTCTAATCTGTTATTTAGTTAATTCATTGCATTAAAATTTATTTTAATTACAATTATTATGTTTTCAGAAGTTCTATTTTGTTCTTCAAAGCCTGCCTTGTCTGTTTTATTATTTATCACCTTCTTGCTCTTTTTCAGAACCATTTTTTATTTTTTTAGAAATTTCATACATATTTTTAAAAATCTATCTAATAATCTTAATATTCGAAGTTATGGGGGGTACTTAATTTGTTGTTTTATTCTCTGCTTACTCTCATTTATGACCTTAATATGATGATGTTGTAGTAGCAGTTGTTGTTATTAAAGTAATATTAGTAGTAAACAGCACATACGTTGTTATTTGTGTAGTAATATTAATAGTAGTAGCAGTAGTAGTCATGTTTCTGTTAGGTGACATCAAGTCGGTTCCAACTCACAGAGACCCTACATACCACAGAATGAAACACTGCATGGTCCTGCACCATCCTCACAAATGTTATGCTTGAGCCCGTTGTTGCAGCCACTGTGTCAATCCATCTCTTTGATGGTCTTCCTCTTTTCTGCTGACCCTCTACATTAGCAAGCATGATGTCCTTTTCTAGGGACTGATCCCTCCTGACAACATGTCCAAAATATGTAGCAGGTAGTCTCACCATCCTTCCTTCTAAGGAGCATTCTTGTTGTACTTCTTCCAGGACAGATTTGTTCGTTCTTTTGGCACTCCATAGTATAATCAACCTTCTTTGCCAACACCACAAATCAAAGGCGTCACCTCTTCTTTGATCTTCCTTATACATTGTCCAGCTTTCACATGCATATGATACGATTTAAAATACCATGGCTTGGATAACGCGCACCTTAGTCTTTAAGGTGACATCTTTGCTTTTCAACACTTTAAAGAGGTACTTGGCAGCAGATTTGCCCAACGTAATGCGTCTTTTGATTTCTTGACTACTGATTCCATCGGTGTTGATTATGGATCCAAGTAAAATGAAATTCCTGACAACTTCAATCTTTTCTCCATTTATCATGATGTTGCTTATTGATCCAGTTGTGAGGATTTTTGTTTTCTTTATGTTGAGGTGTAATCCACACTGAAGACTGTGGTCTTTGATCTCATCAGTAAGTGTTTCGAGTCCTCTTCACATTCAGCAAGCAAGGTTGTGTCATCTGTATAACACAGGTTGTTAATGAGTCTTCCTCCAATCCTGATGGAGGAACTTCTTCATATAGTCCAGCTTTTCAGATTATTTGCTCAGCATACAGATTGCATAGGTATGATGAAAGGATACAACCCTGATGCACACCTTTCCTGACTTTAAACCAATTGGTATCCCCTCATTCTGTCCGAACAAGTGCCTCTTGATCTATGTACAGGTTCCTCATGGGCACCATTAAGTATCCTGGAGTTCCCATTCTTTGCAATGTTATCCATAATTTGTTACGATCCACACAGTTGAATGCTTTTGCGTAGTCAATAAAACACAGGTAAACATCATTCTCGTATTCTCTGCTTTTAGCCAGGATCCACCTGACATCAGCAATGATATCCCTGGTTCCACATCCTCTTCTGAATCCGGCCTGAATTTCTGGCAGCTCCCTGTCAATGTAGTGCTGCAGCCACTTTTGAATGATCTGCAGCAAAATTTTTCTTGCCTTTGATATTAATGAAAAACCTGTATTTGTTATTTTTACATAATACAAATGAAAAATGTGATATTTCAAAGTAATATATTTTTATATGCAATTTTAAATATGTATGAGTTAATTAATTAATTGACTGATTATGAGTAAACCATTTTTTAACACCCTTTTATATTTAAGTTGGCAAAACACTCCTTTACCTTTTCATTGGTGTTTCCTTATATTCGTATATTTGTAATACTTTTTTAAAAGTAATTTTTCAGATTGCTCAATTAATTGCATGTAACGAGAAACAAATCTAATTGCTGAGATTTTTTCACAGTGTTTCTTAGTGTTTGTTTCTATCATGCACTTTGGGATTTTAGTTTTAAGCTTTTTTTTTTTTTTTGGTGGAAGGGCTCTCCTCTCTGCATTAATGCTTTATAATACAGTTTTTATTGCTTTACCTGGCTACATATGGTGCAGAACCAGGCAGAATCAGGACTTATATTGGGGCCTTGGGATTTCTGTCTGGGAGAGATTTAGAGAATGTCACACATGCAGTCACCAAGCATAGAAGTTGAGTGGTCCATGTTAGGCACAGGGCTGTCATTTTTCTCTCTCAAAGCTTTATATACCCTGCAGTACAGAGGAGGGGTCAAGTACTTTTTCATTCTTCTTTTGGGGAATGAAAAGTTTGGCTGAAACTCCTAACTTTATTTGGTGGATTTATCTTTGTTTCTCCACCACAAATAGAGTAACTTTGGTCTTGGTAGGTCCTTAGGTGGCACAAATGGTTTGCACTCAGCTACTAACCTGAAGATTGGTGGTTTGAACCTACCCAGCACCACCAGAGAAGAAATGCCTGATAATGTGCTTCCATTAAGATTATATCCCAGGAAATTCTATAGAGCACAGTTCTACTCTAAAACACATGAGGTAACAGGCATTGGCATAGGCTCAATGGCAATGTGTTTGGTTTTGTTTGCTTTTGCCTTGTTAGCCCAACAGTGGTAAAATTTCTGACTTTCTCTATTAATTAGCTGTCCATAGCAAATGCCCCCTGTCATGGGTTAAATTACATCCCCCTCAAAATGTGTGTATCAACTTGGTTAGGCCATGATTCCCAGTATTGTGTGGTGGTCCTCCATTTTGTGATTGTAATTTTATGTTGAGAGTATTAGGGTGGGATTGTAACATCACCCTTACTCAGGTCACCGCCTTGATCCAAGGTAAGGGGAGTTTCTCTGGGGTGTGGCCTGTGTCACCTTTTATCTCTCAAGAGATAAAAGGAAGGGGAAACAAGCAGAGGGTTGGGGACCTCATACCACCAAGAAAGCAACACCAGGAGCAGAGCGCACCCTTTGGACACGGGGTCTCTGTGCCTGAGAAGCTCCTTGACCGGGGGAAGACTGAGAATAAGGACCTTCTTCCAGAGCTGATAGAGACAGCAAGCCTTCCCCTAGAGTTGACACCCTGAATTTGGACTTTTAGCGTAATAGACTGTGAGAAAATAAATTTCCCTTTGTTAATGCCATCCACTTGTGGTATTTCTGTTATGGCAGCACTAGATGACTAAGACACCTTCTTATGTTTGCACAGTTTTTTTCCACTTTTGGTCCAAGCAGGTATTAATCTTATTTTTATTGATTCTATGTATTTTTGTATAAAAAAGATACTCTGTTTATCATTGCTGTATATTTGGGACACAGAGACTAATTTAAAAAGAATAAATTCTTGCTCCCTCTTGACCTGGTGATTTTTTTCTTCTAATAGAAAAGAAAATTCTAAAATTCACAATTATAATCTCCTAATATGCAACCTTTGCTTAATAGGAAGTTTTCTTCTTTTAAAACTCTTTATATATATTTACTTTTCACTTTGCTTATAACATTTGGTAGTGGCAAAGGCATTCCCTCCTTCATTCATACTGAAGTATACTTATCAGCTATAAGTGGGTTAGTCTCTGTCCTGTTTTTTTCCTTAGAGAAGAGAGAAAAATATTCATTAAATAAAAACATCTTGGGAATATATTTTGTGAACAGTCCATTTCAGTAGAGATTTAATGGAGGTGTATCATGTGCAATGCATGACAACAGGTTCAGATTACAAACAGAGATCAAATAAGGTCTCTGAAAGAAAGTGACATTTTTATTAATACCCACTTTGAAAATAGCTGTCTGATGTACTCTGAGCCCAATTCTAAAGGAAAAACAGTTCATTTAACACCTATTATTGACTCCAGGAGAAGTGATACAGGCTTGGGTGTCAGACAAAATATTTTATTCTAATTATTTGACTGAGACATTTTAAAGTTGTGGGAATTATGACTGCCTTAAGGAAATGTTTAAAACATGAATATTTTCCAGTTAATTGCTGTTACGAGTGATAAAAACATATTCTCTTAACCATGGCTTTACACTGTCTGTGGACAATATTATTCATGCCAAAACCCATTTTTAACCCACTTCTTCTGAAAATAATTCTCTAGAATGATAGCAGAATTTTGTTTTTGTTTTTCTTTTAGTGATTACATCTTTGTATGTAATTTAATAAATCCTAATATTTTTAAAATTTTAATGTTTTTTGATTGCTTTGAAGGTAGCATCTAAATTTCAAAGCATTGCTAAGGCCCCTGTCATCTGGGCTATTTTTCCTTCTTGAGGTCTCTCCTATTGTCTCCAGTTATAAGCTGTCCTTCAACTTCAGGAAGATGCTTGCAGCTCCCCTACTACCCTTCCTCCCAACAACGAATCTTTGCAAATGTAGACTTTCTCGCTGATTTGGGCCTTTGTCTTTTCTCACTTAGCATACTCATCCTTCCACACATTGACAGTAGGATAGATCTTTAATTTTTTTATCCATAGCTGTCAATAACTCTGGATGCATTTTGGGTCTGCAGCAAATATTTGAATAATTATTGACTGGCTGAATGAAGTTAAGGGTTTTGATCCCATACTGCTAAATGATTAAGCTTCAAATCAGATTATTTTAGATACCTAAAATAAGTGACCTATGTTGGAGTTGCATTAGTTACCAACAGGTTGGTGTTCAAGAGTGGTTAACTCATTTTTTGGTAACTCCAAGCACTCTATAAAGAACAGCAAATATAGCACATGTATGTAAACTTCGATAATACTTGAGAATTGCGAACCTTGATGACGTCAACCCTGACTCCTATTATATTTTTCAACTTTCTTTTAAGAATATTGAATGTGACTGATTTTTGGATTTCTTCTTTTCGTTGTAAATAAATATATAGCAATATATCACTTTTAACAAGTAAATAAGTGATCAATTAAGGAAAAAAAAACAGAGGCTAAGAAGACAATGGAGTCTTACAAGAGTCACTACATTTGATGGTTGTGAGATATTTTGCTCTGATAAATAGCTTTGTAGAGATGAACTCTTAATTTTAAAGTTCGTGATTTAAGGAGTTTTCCATATTGCATTACAGTCTAGTTACAGATGTGTAAATTTTCTGCATCTTAATATTTTTGGCAGCTATCTTACAGTTGTATGTGAGTGGTGTGAGTGATTGTCTTTATAAACACAGAAAAGTATCCCTGTAATAACATGTAGAATGATATGTATAGATTATTGCTCTATACCTGAGAGTCTTAGAAAGTAATGATAGATATTATTCAGGAAATGAAACATTTCCTACACACTAATGTGATATCACATCCTTTAATGTTTTGTAGTCTTCATCTATTCTGATGCTTTTTAGGTGACTTTTTTTTTTATGACATGACTGAATAAAAATAGTGGTTTGGAAGGACATAAAATTAATAGAAATGTAATTTGCTTTCAAAGTCAGAGACAGTGTGAGAATTATCTAAGCTATCTCTTCCCAAAATATTTAAGATAGCCCATTTGATTAATGTTGTTACTGTGGCTATTTCTCCTTTTATTTTTCCTGATAATGCTTAAATCATGAAAAAATTACTAAATTTACCCATTAGAATTTTCTGTTAAATTACTACCAATGGAAAACTTGATACCTGAGTATAGCTAGCCTATTTTAATCTGGTAAAGATATTTCACTTAATTTGTTGTCCTTTTCTTTTACTCATTAAAAAAAAAAAAGAAAAAATTGTTTGTTCCAGTCAGTATTTCTGCCATAAACTAAGTGAACAAAAATGAGAGACTCATTTATAATGTCCTGTGCCTTTTTTTTTTTTTTTTTTTGCCTTTTTGATGAAATATTTGAACTTTTTGGACAGAAATGAAATTTTTTATATTTAATGAATTTAATTAACTCTCCCCCAGATCACTTTCAGTTGGGTAGAGTTGGCTATGAATACAGAATATTTGATTGGTGTTCTCAATCACAGTATGGCCCAAATTAAATTATAATATTTTTCTTCTTTCTTGAACAGATTTTTCACCGTGTTAAAATTTTCTTTAACAATTTCACAAAACTGAAAATTAAGAGGAAAAAACAGAAATACAGATTGCTCTTTCCTCATTGCATTTCGTGTTACAAAGAAGAAATGATGGCACTCCAAATAGAAAAGCAGTCACATGTTGGAAGGAAATACAAGGAGCTAAGTTGTAAAATAAGCTACTCCAAGAGTTTTCCAGAAAAATTGGTCATTAATCATATTTTAAAATAGAACATGGGCACAGGAAATATTCAGGGAAAAAGTATATTTCCACATTATTGTTTTCTGTTTTATTTGGTGGCACAATGCCTTGTAAAGGTTGTTTGTGTTCATCTTAACCACAAATTCATCCTGCTAAAAGCTGGGCCACTCCACATTAACTGATGAAATATTGGATCTCAGAAAATTTGCAAAGATTGTGTTCAATATCTGGGGGAAAAGAATAATGTTGCCCTCCTGAAGACTGAATTTCATTTATTGCTTTATTCATTTATTCACTTGTTTATTCAGTCATTAATGCAAACTTTTCTGTGCCAGGTATTTGCTAGAAGCAGGGTATTAGAATGCTATAAAACTGTACTTTTTCTGAAGGAGATAAAACATCCCAAACCCTGTCATTCCCCATCCAAAGGGCTATGCCAAATGTCAAATGAAAAAGTTACCACAGCTCCTATTATCCATAAAGAACAATGTTTCATTATTCCCACAACTTGTCTACCTTAATCAGCACTGAAGCCTTCAAGTTGTCAGGAAATATTAATTTCAGGGAGATCTAAAAGGAGCATAGGTCCAAAAGCCTTCTTGGACAGAAAGAGCCCTTGTGTTTTGCCACTCCACTGTCGGAAAATGCCTTCTTATTGTTGGAAAATGCATTAACCTCATATAAAACAAATGTCTTTTGCCATCAAGAAGCCACAGGACTTTCCAGTAAGCCTCAATTTGGGACAGTAATTTGATTAAGAGAAGAAAGAAAGAGGTGAATTGGAGACAGTAGGGTTGCTGTGTTTTGGTCAATTGAAAGAAAGTAAAAATACTTTCTTCAAAACACTTTTTTATTGAGGGGCTATTTAGAAATTACATGGCCGTTTTGAAAGGATGACTTAAGTTGTATTCATGACAGCCAATGCCAAGTTTTAGGGTGGGCAGGTAAATACAATGTGTTTGGTAGCACTAGGGATTTTCGTTTCCTGGCTATGATGCATAACTTTGCAGTATTTTATTGGGTTAATTTTAAAGTGTTTAGGCAATCAGAAAGAATGCTTTAGTACTATAAAGGGTAAATTACCTACTTGCTCTTTTTTGTCATTATTCTTGAAATCATTTTGTTGGATTAAGATGAATACATGGTCTATTTAATTGTAAGTGAACCCCAAAATTGTATGAAACATTTAATTTTTAGCTAGCTGCATTTTTCCTTGTGGAAAGGATATCAAGCCTAGTTAGTACCTACAAAGAAAAGGGTATTTATAATTAAAACTTACTTCTGCCAGACTTCTAAATAACTTTGGTCCTATGTGTGAAACTAAATTTTGAACAGGCTCAAGTGAAGACAAATAAATGAGAAGTTGGTGGAAAGAGTAACAGACAGAGAAACAACAATACAGAATCAAATATGTACCAAAAAGAAAAAATTAACAAGAAAACCAGGTAACAAGGATTTCTTCTAAGCCCCAAAATACAAACCACCAACAGCTATAAGACCATCATTGTGGGAAGAAGCAAAAATGGAAACCATAATTCTGATGACCCCAAGAACAGTAGAAATGTAACATCACTAATAAGTACTCACTTGAAAATATAGCAGGCTAAACCCAAATACACCAAAAGTAGGAGAAGCTTAAGCAGTGTCTAAATTTCAAGTTATTGTAAGAGGACAAGGATGTTGCTATAGCAGAATGGATCTTAGAAACTGTCAAAAAAAACAAAATAATTCTCCTTTCTACTCTATTTTACTCAATAGAAACTGCAGAAAGTTGAATACAAATTTAACAGCATAGGAATAAAAAGGTCAAAGGAAAGATACATTTTAGACAAAAGTGTGACAGTGGGAGTCAAATCTCATAAAACATTATGTCATAGTTTTAACACTTTTAATAAACAAACAAATAGCACAAATAAATGGCCCATAAAAAAGTTTCATTTAAGTCACATATAAAGTATTACATATTAATTAAAAAAAAAAAAAAAACTGAATAAGAAGCAGAATAATATCTCCTTAGAAAATGAACATATACCAGAAAGGGATATTTAAAAAGTAAAAGATAAAACTTTTAACCTGATATTTTAAAATATTTAAAATGTTAATAGAATCATTTTCATTTTGAGTAAGAAAAAATAAATGTGACCTATAAATATCTCAGTTTGAAAAAATGAATCGGTCTCCTCTAATAAGTAATTTCTAGTGGGATTGTGGAAAGGAAATGAGCTTGTCCTGAATTCCAATTTGGCTCTGCCATTGGTTTACTGTGGGAGTCATTCAAGAAGCTAATGCTTGGAAATGGAGCCAACATGACACCCTAGACAGGAGCATCATGCCACCCCTCTGTGCAAAGACCAGAAAAACTGAGTAAAACAGATACAAATATCAATTCTGGGACCCTAAGCATCAAATAAAGGGGCAATGAACTAGATCAAACACTGAATATATGAAGAAACTGAAGGAAAACAGAAGGAGACATAAGAAGTGGAGTTCCCCTGCCAACTTGTAGCCTATCTAGTAACAACCACAGAAAGGGACTAGGGGAAGTCAACTTGATGGAGCTCCTAACAGAAGACAGAAAGAAAAAAACTGCCAACCAAGAATAATGTATGTTGAAAGCAAACACAGTGGTGAAATTAGAACATTTCCAGATAAAAAGAAATTCAGGGAATTTGTAAAAACCAAACCTAAATTATAAGAAGTACTAAAGGGAGTCCTTTGGTTGGAGTCTAGGACACAAGACAGCATCAGCCAGATACCAACCTAGGTAAGAACTCTCAATGACAAAACAAAGCTAAAAGACTTAAAATAGGGCAACAGAAATCAATCTGTAAACAATGACAATGTCAATACAATAGGTAGTGTATGTATAGAACTTTTAAATGGAGAGGAAGTCAAAGGGTTATCAAGTAATAAAAGACCAGTTCAAACTTAGGAAGATAAGGGTAAATTTCAAGGTAACCACAAAGAAAGTTAGCAAACCTACATATCAGAATAAAACAGAAAATTAAAAAGTCTCAATAAACACAAAATCTATAATAATGAAAGAGAAGAATGTCTACAAACAAAGGAACTCAACACAGGAAAGTAGGAGGAAAAAGGAAAACATCGGCACCCCCCCCAAAAGCATAACAAAGTGAAAGCAATAAACTCATGTTGTTGTTGTAGTTGTTAGGTGCCGTCGAGTCAGTTCTGACTCATAGCTACCCTATGCACAACAGGACGAAACACTGCCCAGTCCTGAGCCATCCTTACAATCCTTGTTATGCTTGAGCTCATTGTTGAAGCCACTGTGTCAATCCACCTCACTGAGGGTCTTCCTCTTTTCCACTGACTCCGTACTGTGCCAAGCATGATGTCCTTCTCCAGGAACTGATTCCTCCTGACATTTCCAAAGTATGCAAAACCCAGTCTCGCCATCCTTGCTCCTAAGGAGTGTTCAGGTTGTACTTTGTCTAAGACAGATTTGTTCATTCTTTTGGCAGTCCATGGTATATTCAATATTCTTCACCAACACCACAATTCAAAGGCATCACTTCTTCCTCGGTCTTCCTTATTCATTGTACAGCTTTCACATGTATATGATGCGATTGAAAATACCATGGCTTGGGTCAGGTGCACCTTAGTCTTCAAGGTGACATCTTTGTCCTTCAACACTTTCAAGAGGTCCTTTGCAGCAGATTTACCCAATGCAATGTGTCTTTTAATTCCTTGGCTGCTGTTTCCATGGCTGTTGATTGTGGATCCAAGTAAAATGAAATCCTTGACAACTTCAATCTTTTCTCCATTTATCATGATGTTCATTGGTCCAGTTGTGAGGATTTTTGTTTTCTTTATGTTGAGGTGCAATCCATAATGAAGGCTGTGGTCTTTGATATTTATTAGTAAGTGCTTCAAGTCCTCTTCACTTTCAGCAAGCAAGGTTGTGTCATCTGCATAATGCAGGTTGTTAATGAGTCTTCCTCCAATCCTAATGCCCTGTTCTTCTTCATATAGCCCAACTCCTCAGATTATTTGCTCACCATACAGATTGAGTAGGTATGGTGAAAGAATACAGTCCTGACGCACACCTTTCCTGACTTTAAACCAATCACTATCCCCTTGTACTGTCCGAACAGCTTCCTCTTGATCTATGTTAAGGATCCTTATGAGCACAAGTAAATGTTCTGGAATTCCCATTCTTCACAATGTTGTCCATAATTTGTTATGATCCACACCGTTGAATGCCTTTGCATAGTCGATAAAACATAGGTAAACACCCTTCTGGTATTCTCTGCTTTCAGCCAGGATCCATCTGACATCAGCAATGATATCCCTGGTTCCACATCCTCTTCTGAAACGGCCCTAAATTTCTGGCAGTTCCCTGTCAATATACTGCTGCAGCCATTTTTGAATGATCTTCAGCAAAATTTTGCTTGTGTGTGATATTAATGATATTGTTCTATAATTTCCACATTCGGTTGGATCACCTTTCTCAGGAATAAGCATAAATACGGATCTCTTCCAGTCACTTGGTCAGGAAGCTGTCTTCCATATTTCTTGGCATAGATGAGTGAGCACCTCCAGTGCTGCATCTGTTTGTTGAAACATCTCAGTTGATATTCCATCAGTTTCTGGGGCCTTGTTTTTCACCAATGCCTTCAGAGCAGCTTGGACTTCTTCCTTCAGTACCATCAGTTCCTGATCATAAGCCACCTCTTGAAATTGTTGGATATCGACTAATTCTTTTTGGTACAATGTGTATTCCTTCCATCTTCTTTTGATGCTTCCTGTGTTGTTTAATATTTTCCCCATGGAATCCTTCACTATTGCAACTGGAGGCTTGAATTTTTTCTTCAGTTTTTTCAGCTTAAGAAATGCCGAGCGTGTTCTTCCCTTTTGGTTTTCCATCTCTAGCTCTTTGCACATGTCATTATAATACTTCAGTTTGTCTCCTCGAGACACCCTTTGAAATCTTCAGTTCTTTTACTTCATCAATTCGTCCTTTTGCTTTGGCTGTTTGATGTTCCAGAGCAAGTTTCAGAGTCTCCTCTGACATCCATCTTGGTCTTTTCTTTCTTTCCTGTCTTTTCAGTGGCCTCTTGCTTTCTTCATGGATGATGTCTTTGATGTCATTCCACAACTCATCTGGTCTTCGGTCACTAGTGTTTGATGTGTTAAATCTAGTCTTGAGATGGTACCTAAATTCAGGTGGCATATACTCAAGGTCATATTTTGGCTCTCTTGGACTTGCTCTGATTTGCTTTGGTTTCAGCTTGAACTTGCATATGAGCAATTGATGGTCTGTTCCACAGCTGGCCCCTGGTCTTGTTCTGACTGATGCCATTGAGCTTTTCCATTGTTTCTTTCCACAGATGTAGTCAATTTGATTTCTGTGTGTTCTCCCTGGCGAGGTCCATGTGTATAGTCGCAGTTTATGTTGTTGAAAGAAAGTATTTGCAATGAAGAATTTGGTGGTCTTGCAAAATTCTATTATTCAGCTTGTGGCATTGTTTCTATCACCAAGGCCATATTTTCCAAGTACTGATCCTTCTTCATTGTTTCCAACTTTCACATTCCAATTGCCAGTAATTATCAATGCATCTTGATTGCATGATTGATCAATTTCAAACTGCAGGAGCTGATGAAAAAATCTTCTGTTTCTTCATCTTTGGCCCTAGTAGTTGGTGTGTAAGTGTGAATAATAGTCGTATTAACTGTTTTTCCTTGAAGGCGTATGGGTATTATCCTATCACTGACAACGTTGTACTTCAGGATAGATCTTGAAATATTCTTTTTGACAATGAATGCAGCACCATTCTTCTTCCAGTTGTCATTCCCTGCATAGTAGACTATATGATTGTGTGATTCAAAATGGCCAATACCAGTCCATTTCACCTCACTAATGCCTGGGATATCAAAGTTTATGCATTCCATTACATTTTTGAAGATTTCCAATTTTCCTAGATTCATACTTTGTACATTCCAGGTTCTGATTATTAATGGACATTTGCAGCTGTTTCTTCTCATTTTGAGTCATGCCACATCAGTGAATGAAGGTCCCGAAAGCTTTACTCCATCCAAGTCATTAAGTTCGGCTCTACTTTGAGGAGGCAGCTCTTCCCCAGCCATCTTTTGAGGGCCTTCCAACCTGGGGGGCTTATCTTCCAGCACTATATCAGACATAGTTCTACCGCTATTCATAAGGTTTTCACTCATACCTATCGATAATCACACTGAATGTAAATGGCTTAATTGTGCCTCTAAAGAGAGAGAGGCAAAATGGATAAAAAAAAGCACAACCCGGAGCCGGGGCCAAGATGGCTGACTAGGTAGAAGCTACCTCGGATCCCTCTTGCAACAAAGACTCAGAAAAACAAGTGAATCAATCACGTACATGACAATCTATGAACCCTGACCATCAAACACACATCTAAAGAGTTGAACTGAGTGACAAAGACTGAAAACGAACAACCACAGGGAAGCAGAGATTGTTTTTGGAGCCTGGAGCCAGCGTCCCAGTCAGGAAACCTTGGCGCCGGGCTTTTGACTGGGTGCAAGGGAGCTGAGCAGGGCATCCTGAGACAGCGCAAACATGGGGCGCAGCCCTATCCCCCTGAACTGACCTCAGGGGAAGCCCAGCCAGTGTACACAGGCAGCACAGCGATGCGGCTGACAGGCAGAGAAGTCACCGGGAGAAAGCA
Organism: Elephas maximus indicus; assembly: GCF_024166365.1. Classification (NCBI taxonomy): domain Eukaryota; kingdom Metazoa; phylum Chordata; class Mammalia; order Proboscidea; family Elephantidae; genus Elephas; species Elephas maximus. The sequence continues at coordinate 11,492,507 of NC_064822.1, read as the reverse complement.
ACAGGTTTTGGAGCTGGGAGTGTGGCGTCCCAGCCGGGGAATCCTGGCGCTGGGCTTTGGATTGGGAGTTGAGGAACAAACCATAGCTTCTGAGACAGCGCAAGCACGGGACGCGGGCCTGACCCTCGGGGGCAATCTCTACCCAGCGAGCACACACAGTCGACGCACCCCCCTCGGGAATCTCAAATAAAACAGTCACCGCAAGCAAGATAAGTAACTTTGTCTATATTCCGGGGTGCTACTCTCTCCTATTTATCTGAACCCTCCCCTCCCCTTCCCAGGCAGCTTCATTAACATTGGAATTTCCTGAGCCAGAGAGTGAACTGCGCTGCGGTTTTTCTTCCTTCCTTTTTTTTTTTTTTTTTTTTTTTTTGGTCTTTTCCTAACACATTCTCCTAGCCTGAGAGGAGCAGCTACAAAAAACCTAGGGACCAAAAATTCTTCCCTAATTGGACTAAAAACACAGAACCAGCTCCAGCCAAGCATATGTGATCCACAGTCTTGGGCTTTCATCCCTACAGGGAACAAGGTGGCTATTATCATGCAAAGGCAATTCTGATAGGGATCTGACTATAATTGTTTTAGTGGATTACTGGAAAGACAAGTTTCCCAGGTCTGATATCTCTGCGTATTCAACAGAGCCCTCACTGACCCACAACAGGGAACTGAGGTCTGAAGCTCCCCCCAGACCATCTAGCCTCCTGCCTTAGGGGTCTAAGGCGGGTGACACCTACCAATCTGTAGAGGTACTTGCATTGGGTGCCTAAGGTAGAGCTGCAGGGCCCACCCATGAAAGTGCTATAGGAATAGAGACACATCTAACTCACTGGCACTTGGGAGAAGCGTGTCAGCATCCTGCCCCCTCCCCGGACTGTGAAGCCCTGCTGCTACTAGAATCTGGTGCACACAATTATAACCACTACTTCTCTAGGTGGATAGGTGACAGTCTGTACCACATATTTGATGACCCAAAATCAGATTCTACTCAAGAGTAGTGAATGGACTGTTAGGCTTATGTATCTGGTAACAGCCCAAACCAGCTGGTAATAGCACATAAGTGAGTCAAGGGCTACAACAATCAAGACAGCATGATCTAGCAGCTCATCTACAAATATTGAAAGAAAACAAAACAAGATAAGACTCAGTGAGCAAATACAGAATAAATCACTACAATATCTTAGTGATGGCTCAGAGACAGCAGTCGATATCAAACCACATAAAGAAGCAGACATGGTTGCTTCTACAACTCCCCAAACTAAAGAATCAAAATCTTTCCCAAATGAAGATACAATCCTGGAATTATCAGACACAGAATATAAAAAACTAATTTACAGAATGCTTCAAGACATCAGGAGTGACCTCAGAAATGAAATAAGGCAAGCTACAGAAAAAGCCAAGGAACACACTGATAAAGCAGTTGAAGAAATCAAAAAGATTATTCAAGAACATAGTAGAAAAATTAATAAGTAGAAGGAATCCACAGAGAGACAGCATTCAGAAATCCAAAAGATTAACAATAAAATTACAGAATTAGACAACGTAATAGGAAGTCAGAGGAGCAGACTTGAGCAATTGGAATGCAGAGTGGGAGATCTGGAGGACCAGAGAATTGACACCAATATAGCTGAAAAAAAATCAGATAAAAGAATTGAAAAAAATGAAGAGACCCTAAGAATCATGTGGGACTCTATCAAGAAGAATAACTTGCATGTGTTAGGAGTCCCAGAAAAGGGAGAGATAACAGAAAACACAGAGAGAATAGTTGAAGATCTGTTGGCAGAAAACTTCCCTGACATCATGAAAGACGAAAGGATATCTATCCAAGATGCTCATCGAACCCCATTTAAGATTGATCCAGAAAGAAAATCACCAAGACATATTATCATCAAACTTGCCAAAACCAAAGATAAAGAGAAAATTGTAAAAGCAGCCGGGGATAAAAGAAAGGTCTCCTACAAAGAAGAATCAATAAGAATAAGTTCAGACTACTCAGCAGAAACCATGCAGTCAAGAAGGCAATGGGATGACATATATAGAGCACTGAAGGAGAAAAACTGCCAGCCAAGGATCATATATCCAGCAAAACTCTCTCTCAAATATGAAGGCAAAATTAAGGCATTTACAGATAAACACAAGCTTAGAGAATTTGCAAAAACCAAACCAAAGCTACAAGAAATACTAAAGGAAATTCTTTGGTCAAAAAACCAACAATATCAGATACCAACACAACACAAGGTCACAGAACAGAACATCCTGATATCAACTCAAATAGGGATATCACAAAAACAAATAAAGATTAATTAAAAAAAAAAACGCTCAAAACAGAGAATCATTGAAGTCAATATGTAAAAGATGACAATAATCAAAAAGAGGGACTAAATACAGATGGCATGGAACTGCCATATGGAGAGGAATACAAGGCGATATAGGACAATACAAGTTAGGTTTTTACTTAGAAAAATAGGGGTAAATAATAACGTAACCACAAAGAGGTATAACAACTCCATAACTCAAAATAAAAACCAAGAAAAACATAACGATTCAGCAAACATAAAGCCAAATACTATGAAAATGAGGAACACACAATTTACAAAGAAAAACGCCTCAGCACAAAAAAGTAAGTGGAAAAATGAAATTGTCAACAACACACATAAAAAGGCATCAAAATGACAGCTCTAAACACATACTTATCTATAATTACGCTGAATGTGAATGGACTAAATGCACCAATAAAGAGACAGAGAGTCTCAGACTGGATAAAGAAACACGATCCATCTATATGCTGCCTACAAGAGACACACCTTAGACTTAGAGAAACAAACAAACTAAAACTCAAAGGATGGAAAAAATATATATCAAGCAAACAACAAGCAAAAAAGAGCAGGAGTAGCAATATTAATTTCTGACAAAATAGACTTTAAAGTTAAATCCACCACAAAGGATAAAGAAGGACAATACATAGTGAGAAAAGGGACAATTGCCCAGGAACATATAACCATATTAAATATTTATGCACCCAATGACAGGGCTGCAAGATACATAAAACAAACTTTAACAGAACTGAAAAGTGAGATAGACACCTCCACAATTATAGCAGGAGACTTCAACACACCACTTTCGGGGAAGGATAGGACTTCTAGTAAGACGCTCGATAGAGATACGGAAGACCTAATTGCTACAATCAACCAACTTGACCTCATAGACTTACACAGAACACTCCACCCAACTGCTGCAACGTATTCTTTTTTTTCTAGTGCACATGGAACATTCTGTAGAATAGACCACATATTAGGTCATATAATAAACCTTTGCAGAATCCAAAACATCGAAATATTACAAAGCATCTTCTCAGACCACAAGGCAATAAAACTAGAGATCAATAACAGAAAAACTAGGGAAAAGAAATCAAATACTTGGAAAATGAACAACACCCTGCTGAAAAAAGACTGGGTTATAGAAGACATTAAGGAGGGAATAAAGAAATTCATACAATGCAACGAGAATGAAAACACTTCCTATCAAAACCTCTGGGACACAGCAAAAGCAGTGCTCAGAGGTCAATTTATATCGATAAATGCACGCATACAAAAAGAGCCAAAATCCGAAAACTGTTCCTACAACTTGAACAAATAGAAAGCGAGCAACAAAAGAATCCATCAGGCACCAGAAGGAAACAAATAATAAAAATTAGAGCTGAACTAAATGAATTAGAGAACAGAAAAACAATTGAAAGAATTAACAAAGCCAAAAGCTGGTTCTTTGAAAAAATTAACAAAATTGATAAACCATTGGCCAGACTGACTAAAGAAATACAGGAAAGAAAACAAATAACCCGAATAAGAAACGAGATGGGCCACATCACAACGGACCGAAATGAAATTAAAAGAATCATATCGGAATATTACGAAAAATTGTACTCTAACAAATTTGCAAACCTAGAAGAAATGGATGAATTCCTAGAAAAACACTACCTACCTAAACTGACACAATCAGAAGTAGAACAACTAAATAGACCCATAACAAAAAAAGAGATTGAAACGGTTATCAAAAAACTCCCAACCCAAAAAAAGCCCTGGTCCAGACGGCTTCACTGCAGAGTTCTACCAAACTTTCAGAGAAGAGTTAACACCACTACTACTAAAGGTATTTCAAAGCATAGAAAATGATGGAATACTGCCTAAGTCATTCTGTGAAGCCACCATCTCCCTGATTCCAAAACCAGGTAAAGACATCACAAAAAAAGAAAATTACAGACCTATATCCCTTTTGAACATAGATGCAAAAATCCTCAACAAAATTCTAGCCAATAGAATTCAACAACATATCAGAAAAAAAAAAATCCACCACGACCAAGTGGGATTTATACTAGGTATGCAAGGCTGGTTTAATATTAGAAAAACCATTAATGTAATCCACCATATAAATAAAACAAAAGACAAAAACCACCTGATCTTATCCATTGATGCAGAAAAGGCATTTGACAAAGTCCAACACCCATTCATGACAAAAACTCTCAGCAAAATAGGAATTGAAGGAAAATTCCTCAACACAATAAAGGGCATCTATGCAATTTTTTTTTTTTTTATGCAAAGCCAACAGCCAACATCACTCTAAATGGAGAGAGCCTGAAAGCATTTCCCTTGAGAACAGGAACCAGACAAGGATGCCCTTTATCACCACTCTTGTTCAACATTGTGCTAGAGGTCCTAGCCAGAGCAATTAGGCTAGACAGAGAAATAAAGGGCATCCGGATTGGCAAGGAGGAAGTAAAATTATCTCTATTTGCAGATGACATGATCTTATACACAGAAAACCCTAAGGAATCCTCCAGAAAACTACTGAAACTAATAGAAGAGTTTGGCAGAGTCTCAGGGTATAAGATAAACATACAAAAATCACTTGGATTCCTCTACATCAACAAAGAAAACAGGGAAGAGGAAATAACCAAATCAATACCATTCACAGTAGCCCCCAAGAAGATGAAATACTTAGGAATAAATCTTACCAAAGATGTAAAAGACCTATATAAAGAAAACTACAAAGTACTACTGCAAGAAAGTGAAAAGGACCTACTTAAGTGGAAAAACATACCTTGCTCATGGATAGGAAGACTTAACATAGTAAAAATGTCTATTCTACCAAAAGCCATCTATACATACAATGCACTTCCGATCCAAATTCCAATGACATTTTTTAAGGTGATAGAGAAACAAATCACCAACTTCATATGGAAGGGAAAGAAGCAACGGATATGTAAAGCATTACTGAAAAAGAAGAAGAAAGTGGGAGGCCTCACTCTACCTGATTTCAGAAGCTATTATACAGCCACAGTAGTCAAAACAGCCTGGTACTGGTACAACAACAGACACATAGACCAATGGAACAGAATTGAGAACCCAGATATAAATCCATCCACATATGAGCAGCTGATATTTGACAAAGGCCCAGTGCCAGTTAATTTGGGAAAAGATAGTCTTATTAACAAATGGTGCTGGCACTACTGAATATTCATTTGCAAAAAAAAATGAAAGAGGACCCATACCTCACACCATGCACAAAAACTAACTCCAAGTGGATCAAAGACCTAAACATAAAGACTAAAATGATAAAGATCATGGAAGAAAAAATAGGGACAACGTTAGGAGCCCTAATACACGGCATAAACTGAACAGAAAACAGTACCAAAAATGAGGAAGAGAAACTGGATAACTGGGAGCTCCTAAAAATCAAACACCTACGCTCATCTAAAGACTTCACCAAAAGAGTAAAAAGACCACCTACAGATTGGGAAAGAGGTTTCAGCTATGACATCTCCGACCAGCGCCTGATCTCTAAAATCTATATGATTCTGTCAAAACTCAACCACAAAAAGTCAAACAACCCAATCAAGAAGTGGGCAAAGGATACGAACACACATTTCACTAAAGAAGATATTCAGGCAGCCAACAGATACATGAGAAAATGCTCTCGATCATTAGCTATTAGAGAAATGCAAATTAAAACTACGATGAGATTCCATCTCACACCAGCAAGGCTGGCATTAATCCAAAAAACACAAAATAATAAATGTTGGAGAGGCTGCGGAGAGATTGGAACTCTTATACACTGCTGGTGGGAATGTAAAATGGTGCAACCACTTTGGAAATCCATCTGGCGTTATCTTAAACAGTTAGAAATAGAACTACCATACAACCCAGAAATCCCACTCCTGGGAATATACCCTGGAGATACAAGAGCCTTCACACAAACAGATATATGCACACCCATGTTTATTGCAGCTCTGTTTACAATAGCAAAAAGCTGGAAGCAACCAAGGTGTCCAGCAAAGGATGAATGGTTAAATAAATTATGGTATAGTCACACAATGGAATACTACGCATCGATAAAGAACAGTGACGAATCTGTGAAACATTTCATAACATGGAGGAACCTGGAAGGCATTATGCTGAGTGAAATTAGTCAGATGCAAAAGGACAAATATTGTAGAAGACCACTATTATAAGACCTTTAGAAATAGTATAAACTGAGAAGAACACATACTTTTGTGGTTACGAGGGGGAAGGGAGGGAGGGTGGAAGAGGGTTATTTACTGATTAGTTAGTAGATAAGAACTACTTTAGGTGAAGGGAAGGACAATACTCAATACACGGAAGGTCAGCTCAACTGGACTGGACCAAAAGCAAAGAAGTTTCCTGGATAAACTGAATGCTTCAAAGGTCAGTGGAGCAAGGGCGGGGGTTTGGGGACTATGGCTTAAGGGGACTTCTAAGTCAATTGGCAAAATAATTCTATTATGAAAACATTCTGCATCCCACTTTGAAATGTGGCATCTGGGGTCTTAAATGCTAACAAGCGGCCATCTAAGATGTATCAATTGGTCTCAACCCACCTGGGTCAAAGAAGAATGAAGAACACCAAGGTCACACGATAACTAGGAGCCCAAGAGACAGAAAGGGCCACATGAACCAGAGTCTTACATCATCCTGAGACCAGAAGAACTAGATGGTGCCCAGCCACAACCGATGACTGCCCTGACAAGGAGCACAACAGAGAACCCCTGAGGGAGCAGGAGATCAGTGGGATGCAGATCCCAAATTCTCATAAAAAGACCAGAGTTAATGGTCTGACTGAGACTAGAGGAGTCCCGGCAGTCATGGTCCCCAAACCTGTTGGCCCAGGACAGGAACCATTCCTGAAGACAACTCATCAGACATGGAAGGGACTGGACAACGGGTTGGAGAGAGATGCTGACGAAGAGTGAACTACTTGTATCAGGTGGACACTTGAGACTGTGTTGACATCTCCTGTCCGGAGGGGAGATAGGAGGGTAGAGAGGGTTAGAAACTGGCAAAATTGTCACGAAAGTAGAGACTGGAAGAGCTGACTCATTAGGGGGAGAGTAAGTGGGAGTATGGAGTAAGGTGTATATAAGCTTATAGGTGACAGACTGACTTGATTTGTAAACGTTCACTTAAAGCTCAATAAAAATTATTAAACAAAAAAGCACAACCCATCAATATGCTGTCTAGAAAAGACACATCTTAGACACAAAGACATAACTATAGTATACGTTAAAGCATGAAAAATGCATATATATCAAGCAAACAGTAACCAAAAAAGGACAGAAGTGGCAATAATTTCAGATAAAATAGACTTTAAGGCACAATCAACTGTAAAAGACAAGGATGGACATTGTATAATGATTAAAGGCACACTACATAGAGAACCCCAAAGATTCCACAAGAAACTACTGAAACTAATAAAAAGATTCAGCAGAGTAGCGGGATATAAGATAAACATACAAAAATCATATACCAAGAAAGAAGAGTTTGAAAAGGAAATCAGGAAAATGATGCCATTTATAACAGCCCTTCAAAAGTTAAAATACATAGGAATAAATCTAACTAGGGACATAAAAGACCCATGCAAAGAAAACTACAAAACGCTACTTTAAGAAACCAGTAGAGACCTACATAAATGGAAAAACCTACCATGCTCATGGATAGGAAGACTCGACATTGTGAAAATGTCAATTCTTTCCAAAGTGACCTACTCATATAAAGCAACCCCCATCCACATACCAACAGCACTCTTTTCTGAGATGGAAAAAGTAATTACCAACCTTATATGGAAAGAAAAGAGGCCCTGGATGAGCAAAGCATTATTGAAGAAAAAGAACACAGTAGGAGGCCTCACACTACCTGATCTCAGAACCTACTATATAGCCGAGGTAGTCTGAGCAGCCTGGTACTGGTACAATGATAGAAACATAGACAAATGGAAAAGAATCAAGAACCCAGATGTAACCCCATCCACCTATGGTCAGCTGATCTTTGACAGGGGACCCAAGTTCATTAAATGCAGGAAAAGATGATCTTTAACAAATGTTGCTGGCTATTCTGGACCTCTATTTGTAAAAAAAAATAAATACGCTTCTTAGTTCAACCAAGTATGGAGACTAAATGGGCAACACCTGCCCAAAAACAAAGATGAGTAGCCAGAAAGGGACAGGAAAACTGAGTGAATGGACTAGAGAACCCAGGTGGAAAGGGAAAGGGGGAGCGCACTGACATATTGTGGGGATCACAACTAATGTCCCATAACAATTCACGTATAAAACTTTTGAATGAAAAACTAATTTATGCTGTAAACAAACAAAAAGAAACAAGTGAACCAACAACTCTCTTGCTGGACAATTGTTAGGATTAAGTAAAGCTAGTCTCCTTAAAAGTGTTGCTTCAAAGAGCAGATCCAGAAATGGACAGTTTCCCTCAGTCTAGTCTACATAACCATGCAAGGAACTAAATAAAAAAATACACTCAAGAGTTTTTATTAAAAAAACAAAAATGCAGAATTTCATACAAGAGGAGAAGCAAGGAGGGAATTAGAAAGCGGCGTGACTGTGACTGGGTGGCAAACCTGAGCCAGAAACAAGGCTGCCAAGGAGTCCAGTTGGACCCCAGACCTGAAATCCAGAGCCCCGAGGCCATCAGCAATCAGGAGCCAAGGGTGTTGATACCAAGGTCATTCCTTCATAAACTTCGGGCACATTAGCTCTGTCTCAGTGTATGCTCCCAGAAAACCTATCCTCTGACTAGTGAAAATAAGAGTAGTGCAAGAGAAAACAAGAGCTAAGGTGGGGCTTTGAAGTGGATCATTCAATCTCTGCTTGCTGGCAAGGAGAAACCCATCCTTCCTGGATGCAGGATTTAACACCTTGTCAAGAACCCCATGAGATGGAGACATCTGCTAATAAGATGGTCCTAGGAGTGTGGAGGAAGCAAACACCTACACTAAATGAGGCTGAAATGCCAGAATTTCTATGTCAAATAGTGGAAGAAGGGATTAAAAGAATCCTAGAAGTAGGCATGCTAGAAAGGAAATTCTCTGTAGGACTGAAAAATCTAGCTGGTTATGCTCCGTGTTCACCAAGATCATATGGCATGAACTGGTGAGAGGGGCACCAGGTTACTATGAAGTTCAACGAAAACTCCTCCATAGGCCAGGGCTGGTGGCAAAGGAAGCTGCTACAGAATTGGCTCACAGATGGGAACAGGACTATAGAACATTGAAACAATAGGGGAAAAATCACAATGCAGAAGTCAAGAGGATGTAATTATTGTAAAAAGTGGCAACATCAGAGGGGTGGTCAGGAGCCCTGATCTGCAGAGGCTCATGGAGATGGTTAATAGAACACAGAGTCTCTAGGGCAAAATAAAAGAGCAGACAACAAGGACACTACTACATTTTTGCCATCAAAGAAATCAAAGAGGAATGATCAGGATATTGAGGGCAGTCAGTCCAACAAAAAGCCATGATTCGATGGGCTAAACCCCTGAGGCCATGGCCCGAAGACACCCTGCTAACTTAGAACTTAGGTAAAAAACTCTCCACAATAAAACAGCTAAAAACTTAAAACAGGGAAACAGAGACATCAGTCTGTAAATGGTGACAATGTTAAAACATAAAAGGGGGAATAAACGGTGTACATATTATTGGTGTTGTTAGGTGCCATCGAGTGAGTTCTGACTCATAGCAACCCTAGGTACAACAGAATGAAACACTGCCCCATCCTGTGCCATCCTCACAATCATTGTTATGCTTGAGCCCATTGTTGCAGCCACTGTGTCAATCTATCTTACTGAGGGTCTTTCTCTTTTTCATTGACCCTCTACTTTACCAGTCATGATATTCATTGCTGGGGACTGATTCCTCCTGATAACATGTTCAAAGTTTGTGAGACGTAGTCTTACTATCCTTGCTTCTAAGGAGCATTTTGGCTGTACTTTGTCCAAGACAGATTTGTTCGTTCTTTTGGCAGTCCATGGTATATTCAATATTCTTCGCCAACACTGTAACTCAAAGGCATCAATTCTACTTTGATCTTCCTCATTTATTGTCCAGCTTTTGCATGCATATGAAGAGACTGAAAACACTATGGCTAGGGTCAGGTGAACCTTAGTCTTCACTTTACTTAGTCTTTGCTTTTTAACACTTTAAAGAGGTCTTTTACAGCTGATTTGTTCAATGCAACACATTGTTTGGTTTCTTGACTGCTGCTTCCATGGGTGTTGATTGTGGATCCAAGTAAAATGAAATCTTTGCCAATTTCGACCTTTTCCTTGTTTATCATGATGTTGTGTATTGGCCCAGCTGTGAGAATGTTTGTTTCTTTATGTTGAGGCGTAATTCATTCAGAAGGCTGTGGCCTTTGATCTTCATCAGTGCAACAAGCCCTCTTCACTTTCAGCAAGGAAGGTTGTGTCATCTGTATAACGCAGGTTGTTAATGAGACTTCCTCCAATTCTGATACCATGTCCTTTTTCATACAGCCCAGCTTCTCAGGTTATTTGCTCAGCATATAAATTGAATAAGTATGGTGAAAGGATACAACCCTGAGGCACACCTTTCCTGACATTAAACCAGGCTGTATCCCCTTGTTCTATCTGAATGACTGCCTCTTGATCTATGTACAGGTCCCTCATGAGTACAATTAAGTATTTGAAATTCCCATTCTTTACAATGTTATCCATAACTTGTTACAATCCGCACAGTCAAATGCCTTTGCCTAGTCAATAAAACACAGGTAAACATCTTTCTGGTATTCTCTGCTTTCAGCCAGGATCCATCTGACATCAGCCATAATATCCCTGGTTACATGTCCACTTCTGAATCCAGCTTGAATTTCTGGCAGTCAAATCCCATCGAATTGCATCGAATCCTGTTGAATTGCTTCCAACCCCACCGAATCTTGTCAAATCTTGTGGATTTGCATCGAATAGAGCTGATTGGAGCCGAATAGAGCCAAACTGAGCTGAAAAGAACCATTTCAAGCAAAGTCAAGCTGAATCGAGCCAAATGGAGATGTATCGAGCTGAATCAAGCCGATTCAAGCCTAATGGCATGAATTGCGTTGAAATGCATTGAATCTAAATGAATCGAACAGATTAGAATAGATTAGAGTAGGATAGGGTAGGGGAGGGTAGAATAGAACATAACAGAATAGAATAGTAGAGTAGAGAAGAGTAGAGTTGAATAGAGTCGAATACAGCGAATAGAGCTGAAAACAGCCAAGTAAAGCGGAATTGAGACGAATCGCGATGAATCTAGCCGAATACCGTTGATTTGCCTCGAAGTAGAATGGTGAAGAATGGAGTTGAATGGAGATGAATAGAGTTGAATAGAGCCAGATAGAGCTGAATCAAGATGAATCAAGCCAAATTGAAACGATTTGAGCCCAATGGAGCCGGATAGAGCCAAATGGAGCTGAAAGGAACCAAATGGAGCCGAGTCGTGTCGAAATGCGTCCAATCGAATCCAATCGAATAGATTAGAGTAGGGTAGATAGGGTAGGGTAGAGTAGAATAGAATACATTAAAATAGAACAGAATAGAAAAAATGCAATAGAGTAGAGTAGAGCAAAGCAGTTCCCAATCGATGTCTATTTTGTCAGAAGTTAATATTGCCACTCCTGCCCTTCTTCAATTTTTTGTTTGCTTGATATATTTTTTTCCATCTGTTGAGTTTTAGTTTGTTTCTGTCTCTAAGTCTAAGGTGTTCCTGTTGTAGGCAGCATATAGACAGATCATGTTTTTTAATCCATTCTGCCGCTCTCTGTCTCTTTATTGGTGCATTTATTCCATTACATTTACATTATGGATAGGTATGAATTTAGTGCTATCGTTTTGATGTCTTTTTTTTGTGTGTTGTTGACAGTTTCTTTTTCCCACTTAATTTTAAATGCTGAGTAGATTATTTATTGTCCTTTCATCATATTTGTTGTTGTTGATTTTGTTTCTGCTGAGTCTCTATTTTTTTCTTGTATTTTATTTTGATGTGTAGGATAGTTTTTCTCCCTTGTAGTTTCCTTATTATTTATCCCAATTTTTCTAAGTTTAAACCTAACTTTTATTTCTTTTGTATCGCTGTTATCTTCCCCTCCATATGGAAGGTCTATGACTACATTTCTTAGTCCCTCTTTACTGTTTTAATATTGCCTTCTTGTACATTATAACATTGCTGATTTCCTGTTCTGAGCATTTTTTTATTGTGATTTATTTTTGCAATTTCCCTGTCTGCGTTCACTTCTGATTACTCTGTCCAGAGTTCTAGTCTTGGGTTGATACCTGATATTAATGATTTTCTAACCAAAGAACCCTCGTTAGTATTTCTTGTAGATTTGGTTTGGTTTTTACAAAATCCCGAAACTTCTGTTTTTCTGGAAATGTCCTAATTTCACCTTCATATTTGAGAGACAGTTTTGCTGGATATAAGATTCTTGGCTGGCAATTTGTTTCCTTCAATTTTTTATATAAGTCATCCCATTGCCTTCTTGCCTGCATGGTTTCTGCCAAGTAGTCCGAGCTTATTCTTATTGGGTCTCCTTTGTAGGTGACTTTTCATTTATCCCTAGCTGCTCTTAAAATTCTCTCTTTATTTTTGGTTTTGGCAAGTTTGATTATAATGTCTTGGTGACTTTCTTTTCAGATCTACCTTATGTGGAGTTAGATGAGCATCTTGGATAGACATCTTCTCATCTTTCACGATATCAGGGAAGTTTTCTGCCAGCAAATCTTTAACAATTCTCTCATATTTTCTGTTATTCTTCCCTGTTCTGGTACTCCAATCACTCATGTTATTTCTCTTGATAGAGTCTCACATGATTCTTAAGGCTTCTTCATTTTTTTTAATATCTTTTATCTGATTTTTCTTCAAATATATTAGTGCCAAGTGATTTATCAAGTTCAGAAATTTTGCCTGCCACTTGCTCAATTCTGCTCCTCTGACTTTCTATAGAGTTGTCTACTTCCATAATTTTACTGTTAATCTTTTGAATTTCTGATTGCTCTCTATGGATTTTTTCAGCTCATTAAATTTTTCATTATGTTCCTGAATAATTTTTTAAATTTCTTCAATTGCTTTATCTGTGTGTTCCTTGGCGTGTCCTGCATATTGCCTGATTTCCTTCCTGATGTCTTGAAGGGTTCTGTATATTAATCCTTTTGTATTCTGTCTCTGGTAATTTCAGTAAGGCACTTTCATCTAGCAGATCTCTGGAGTCTTTGGTTTGAGAGCTTATTGAGGCAATCATGGCCTGTTTGTCTATGTGATTTGATATTGATTGTTGTCTCCGTGCCATCAATAAGTTATTATATTCGTCTATCTTATGTTTGCTTACTGTGTCATAGCTTCTTGGTTTGTTTTGTTTTGTTTTGATATGCCCAAATGGGTTGCTTGAGTGAGCTAGCTTGATTATTTTCACCTTTGGAGTTCTGACCTCCTGTCCCCAGTTGGCTAGAGCTGTTATCAGGTATATCAGTCTAGGAGTCCATTCACTTTTCTTGTGTAAATTTGGGTCAGGTGTCCAGGTAGCTGATCATCAAGTGTGTGGTACAGGCTCTGCTGTACAGTCTTAGAGGGGCAGGGATGATTAGTGTAGGTACCATTATCTGGATTACAGCAGGGGGTCACACTCTGAACATACAATGGGCTGAATATCATCCCCCATGTGTCTCTGAGAAAAGCATGTCCCTGTTCCCCAGAGCATACAGGTGGATGAGTTCTGCAGATGGACCATGGGTACCCAATGCTTTTGGTTGTAAGGACTGAGAGGTACCAGTTATCCTTGGATCCCTTTCGCAGGTGGCTGGGTGACCTGAGTGGAGCCACCATTCCTCAGGCCCCCGATATGGGTAGGTAAGGACCCTATTAATAGGCAAAGCAATGTCAAACATCAAACACCTGCCTCTCCACCGCACAGCTGTAATTGTTGGAGTCTGCCAACAAAGGCCTATTCTCCTGAAATAGGCCCATACAGGTCCATGCCGAGGTCACAGGTACTCAAAGTCCACGGACCGTTTATGCCTGGACAGGGGCCGCTTCTGTCCTGAGTTCCCCCTGTTAGTGGAGCTGGCAAATTATCTTTTCCCCCAGTTGCAAATTTATTCCCTCTCCATGGCCAGGAGAATGGCTCTAGACACTCAACAGGGCCTATCTCATACCCAGGGAAATCCACTGCTGATGTCAGCTTGGGAAGGGGGGCGGGTTGGGGGGCATGGTAAAATATACACAAGTACTTAGTTTTTGCCAAGAGGGTGGTTCTTTTCTGGTTCCGGTGGTGTGAGTAGGCTGTGTGGGTGGCTGTTTCTCCCCAAGGAAACTACAGCCGAACACTAATACTAGCCCACCGCTGCTCCTGGGAATAGTGTCTGAGGGCTCCCCGCAACTCAGGTCTGGTCGTTCTTCTCTAATTCTGAACCGTCTCTTCCTCCCACTGCCCCTCAGTTCATTTTCTAAGCTTGCCTTTGATGTTCAGTGCTCCTAGCTTGTCATAAATATACTCCTTTCACTTGTTTTTTTTTTGGTCTTTATTGTAAGAGGGCTTGCTGGAAGTGTCTGTCTATTCTGCTATTTTTGCTCCACCTCCCATTCACTATTTTTGAATAGATTCAGCTCAGGTGTCCTGATAGTCAGTCACCTAGTGTGTGGTGTAGGTTTTCACCTACTGCCTTAGAGGAGTAGTGGTGATGGTTGTATCCACTGGTTTCTGGTAGCTGCAGGGGGTCACACTCTGAGAATGTCAGGGTGCTGACAGCCTTCCCCCAAGTATCAGTGAGGAAGAAGCATCTCTGTTCTCTAGAGCTCTCTCGTGGGTGGGCTCTGCAGGTGCACCTTAGGCACTCAGTGCTTATATATGTAAAGACTGGTAGGCACCACTATCCTCAGACCACCTTTTGCAGGTGGCTAGGTGGCGTGGATAGAGCCTCAGCCCTCAGGTACCTACTGTGGGTAGGTGAGGGCTCTGTTTAATAGGTAGAGTGGTATCAGACCTCCAAAACATGTGTATCCACCACACAGCTGAAATAATTACAGTCAGACCTCTAACAGATTTGCCTTTGCGTTATAATAGCCACCTAGTTCCAGGGTGAAAGCCAAAGTCTGTGGATCGCTTATGCCTGGACTGGGGCTGCTTTTGCTCTGAGATTCCAGTTTAGGTGAGTTGGGAAAGTATTTTCCCCCTGTTCGTTAATTTGCTCCTTCTCTCAGGCCAGGAGAATGGGTGAGAAAAAGCACAGCCCAGGTAATTCAAATGTTAATGAAGCCAGCTAGGGCAGGGAAGGGAGGGATCAGATAGATAGCAGAGAGTACCTTCAGAAGGAACTATTATATCTGGGTGGTAAATTAGACAAAATAGCTTATCTTGTGTTGAGAGTGCTGTTTCATCTCAGATTCCAAAGTTGTGTGTAGCTTGTGTGTGCTGGCTGGGTCCTTGCCGAGATAGCCCCAAGGGGTTAGGGCCGTGTCCCATGCAATCCCCAAGCATATGGCCCCTGGACACCCTGCTAACTCAGAATTCAAGCCACTCCCAAAGTCTACCTTTCAGCTAAAGATTAGAAGTCATATAAAACAAACAATGACACATATGAGGAATGTGCCTCTTGGGTCAGTCAAGTATAAGAAACAAAATGGGCAACAACTGCCCCCAAACAAAAATGAGAAGGCAGGAAGGGACAAGAAACCTGAATGAATGGACACAGGGAACCAGAGGTGTAAAGGGAAAGGGGGAGAGTGCTGACACATTGTAAGGACTGCAACCAATGTCACAAAGCAATTTGTATATAAATTTTTGAATGAGAACTAATTTGCACTGTAAACTTTCACCTAAGGCAATATAAAATTTAAAAAAAAGGAAAGAGAAGTATATATTATAGAAAATAAAGAATCTTGATTCATGGAGTAAAATTAAAAAGAAAAAAAAAAAGAACCTTAGACTCCCAAGATTTGGTTTCCTCAACTAATACAGTATGTGAAATTATCTAGCACAATGGTTGAGTTTAAGTTCTTTTTTTTCTTTTTTGTTGATACTTGGCAGAATAATAAATATTGGATGACACTGACAGTGAAAAATCTGAATCCCACTGTGAGAATGGGCACCTTTTAGGAAGAAAAATGATGAACAGGAAAGTGCTGAGCAGTTGCTTCCAGAAAGCTGGGCTGCAAAGGGAAGTGAAGAGAGGGAGGTGGTATCCAGAATATAATCCTTGTGTACTTTTCTCTTTTTTCTTCCAAGGAACTGTCTTAGTACTATAAACAAAATTAAATTTCTTTCTCCTAAGAGATGTGGCAACTGGTTTGGTATGGTAAGTGATGTGTAAGGAGCCTTGGTGGCACAACCATTAAGCACTTGGCTACTAAACAAATGGTTGGTGGTTCAAACTCACCGAGTGGCTCTGTGGGAAAAAGACCTGATGATCTGCTTTCTTCACAATTACAGCTTAGAAAATCCTAAGGGACAGTTCTACTCTGTCACATGGGGTTGCTATGAGTCGAATTGACTTCATGTCACCTCACAACAAAAACGACAATAAGTGATGTATGAATGCATGACATATTGTCATTGACTTTGAAGGTAGTTTGGGGTGCTCTAATTAAAAAAAAAAAAAAAAGGGAGACCTGGTGGTACAGTCCTTAAGAGCATGGCTGCTAACCAAAAAGCCAGCAGTTTGAATTCATCGGCTGCTCCTTGGAAATTCTATGGGGGCAGTTCCACGGTATCCTATAGGGTCATTTTGAGTTCAAACCACCTCAAAGGCAATTTGTATATAGATAGATAGATGACAGATGATAGATGACAGATAGATAGATAGATAGATAGATAGATAGATAGATAGATAGATAGATAGATAGATAGATAGATAGATAGATAGATAGATAGATAGATAGATATAGATAGATGATAGATAGATAGATAGATAGATGATAGATAGATGATAGATAGATGATAAATTCAGTGGAATGACAGAAACTTCCATTTTCAAGTATATATATAATAAAACATTTTCTATTTCAGCATTTTTTACATGTAAAATTCAGTGACATTAATTAAATTCATCCTGTTCTGCAACCATCACCACTATTTCCAAAATTTACTATCATCCTTAACAGAAGTTCAGTGTCCCCTAAGCAATGAGTCCCACTTTCTCCCTCCCTCCAATCTCTGGTAGCCACTAATGAACTTTGGTCTCTATGTATTTGCTTATTCTAGATATTCCATATACGTGGGATCATGCAACATTTATCCTTTTGTGTCAATAGCCAAAAGATGGAAACAATCTAAATGACCATCAACAGATGAATGGATAAACAAAATGAAGTACATACATACATATAATGGGAAATTACTCTGCCATAAAGATAAATGAAGTTCTGATATATGCTGCAATATGGATGAGCCTTGAAAACGTTATGATGAGTGAAATAAGAAATTCCCTTTTCAGTGTATACAAGCTTGTGTTGTTTGGAGGCTGGCACATGAGGGTGCTAAGTGGGCAGTCTCCAGAGAGTCCACAAACCTCGATTGGTAGCAGGGCTACTTCACATTGGCTGTCATTTATTTGAAGACAAATGGTGGTTCTCTCCTGCTAGACAGGACTGGTTTGCTAGTACACAGCGCATGTGAATGCAGCAAACATACCCATGACACCCAGCTACCCACACAGAGTGAAAATTTGCACAAATGGTTTAAAGCCATGTGTCAAAGTGTTGAAGAGGGCAGTCTGTACAGACAGGATGTCTGTTGATGAACCCTGACTTTGTTGCTTACTAGTTTAGACATGTTATTTATTCTTTCCGGTCTTAGTTTTCTCATCTTTAAAATTGGGATAATAAGAATCCATAACTAGTAGAGACAATGAAAAGGTATAATGAGTTAATTCAAGTAAAGCATATGATAAGCAGACAATGGAGCATATAATGGGTGTAGTGGTGATTCAGTAGCAGATTTCTTCCGGAGGCTAGGCTTTGATTCCCAACCAATGTACCTCCTTCACAGCCACCAGCCATCTATTAGTGGAGGCTGTGTACATGTTTCAGGGAAGATCCCAGACTAAGACAGGACTAGGAGAAAGGCCTGGAGATCTACTTCTGAAAATTAGCCACTGAAAACCCCATGGATAACAACAGTTGAAGTTACAACCAATCATGGGGATGGATCAGGATTGGGCAGCATTTTGTTCCTTTGTGCATGGGGTCACATGAGTCAAGGGCCGACTAGATGGCAGCCAATAATACCAGTACATAGTAAAAAGACAATACTGTAACAACGAGCTTGTAAGTGTGTATGGCGGTGGGAAGGGTGTGGAAGCTTTGTAAAATTTAGCCCTACAGCTCCATTTTAGTCAGTTAGAAAGGAGCAAGGCAAAGAGATCAAATCCAATGAGTTCAATGTAATGTCAGTGTCTAAGGCATGTAAAGTTGGTTTTCTTTCCGCCAACCTGAGTCCAATAGCTATTAACACAACAGAACTACATTTGCATAAGTAACTTTATAGTCTCTGCTTATGTGCTGAGCAGAGCTGATTCATTTCACACAAAATTGGTAACTTGTTATAGAGCTTCTTCAATGCAAATACCCAAACATGTGGGGCAAAAAAAGAAGACAGACATTTGTGTTTGGTTGTTTGCTTGTTTTCCACTGGTATTATAGCTCTGTATTTTCAACATCTTGGGGACACTGGCTATACGAAAGGTCAATGCCACAGATTTTATTGTGAAGGAAATATTACTGTTGCAGTTGCTGGTGCAATGGAAAACTTCCTCTGGTATTCACAGTAGTCTTAGTGCAACTTGCAATACAAAGGTGTGCTGATAAATCATTTTAAAGTAACAATTTTCTCTTAAAGATATGAAACAGGAACATAAAGTGGCAATAACGTGTTTATAAGTAACCACTAGGAACTTCATTTCATTTTGTTATGATGAAAACAGTAAAAATTTCTCTCATTTTTAACAGTTGCCTATTATTAGCAAGTCTCATTTTTCTCCTATTTATCTATTTGTCACATAGGTGATATCTTTAGTTTTTCATACTGTAGATCTAAATTGTGATGATCGAATTTTAGAGTGTAAATAAACAGATTAATTTGCCACAACTCATCCCAAGGTATAAGACATATATCATACACTTATGTGTATTCAAAGCCAAGGTTATCAACCAAATAGAGGCAGAAATTATACAAAATGATAAGAAACAATAAATTTTCTTTTGTGTTTCTCAAGCCCCAGTTTTTTTCTTGTTTTCTCACACCATTGGAGTCACCAAAGATTTATTGCTTGTTAAAATATAAGCAATATAGTATGTTAGATATAAATGAATACAGCAACTTCTCTACCCACAAGGAATTTATGGAAGAAGGAAGGCACATTACTGTAGCACTATACTGCAATCAAACAAATTGCAAAGGCAAGTCTGTAAGTGATTTGTTAACAAAGCACTGTGGGAGAAGAGGGGAAAGAGTATGAACACTTTTTCTGGCTGCTGGAGGTGAAGAGAAAAAGGCCAAAGAGTTCTGGGACCCTTGAAGAATAAGTAGGGAGCATCCTGTGGAAAAAAGATGGGAATTCTACTTAGACACTGTGAAAGGGCAAAAACAAAAACTGTTTTGGGCTCTAACACATCTAGGTGAAGGTAATGTGTTGTTTGTTATTGTTACTAATCACCCTAGAGTCTGCTCTGACGCCACGTACAACAGGATGAAACAATGGTCAGACCTGTGACATTGTGCCATCTGTACTTGAGTTCTGCGTTCAGCCACTGTGTATTCTGAGTGACTTCTAACCTAGGGGTCTCATCTTCCAGTGCTGTATCCGACCATATTCTTTTGGAATTGTAGGGTTTTTCATTGATTGATTTTCAGAATTAGATTACCAGGCTTTCTTCCTAGTCTGTCTTAGTCTGGAAGTTCCACTGAAACCTGTCGACCATGGGTGACCCTGCTAGTATTAGGAACACTAGTGGCATAGCTTCCAACATCATAGCAACACGTGAGCCACCGCAGTAAGACAAACTGGTAGAAGGGTGGTGGGAAAGGAGCATAGACTACATGAAAGGAATCAAAGAGAGATGAATTTGGAAGAAAATATTGGTGCCAGGTCATCAGAAACTTTACATATCACGTAGGAATTCGGACATTATTATGGAGACTTTGGGAAGCCAGCTGATAAGTTTAAACAAGAGTATGGTGATCAGAATTATATTAAAAACAAACAAAAAAATGAAACTAAGAACATTTGGGAGGTTGAAATGGTGGAATGTGGACACAAAAGACAGCCTGAGGTTCCTGAGTCATTAGTCACTGTAGCTAGGATCAGTGCAGTTCCACCCACACAAGTACAGACATGAAGACAAAACAGACACATTAGAAGTTGTTGGTACAGCACAAGTTAACTACTCTATACTCTCTTGAAGATGTCTGAAAACAATAAAATCTGAGAATTGTCAGTGTGTGACATATAATATATTGATTCTTAAATCATGTGCATTTCTAGGAAAATCTAATATGTATCTTTCTAATTAATTTACAACTGACTAACTGGTTTTACAAGAATATTTTTTAGCTTTTTTATAGTTAGGCTTTAAAAGATTATTTAAAACACTAAAGCAAATTTTTAAAAGGGCACAGGTATGTGAGCATTGAGTTTAACTCAAAATATTAAATCCATGAATTTTAAGTGGCATCAAACTTGGCAATAAGTATTTTTGAACCCTTACTTGCTAGGATCCAGGAAATTTGCTTTAGAACTGGACAAAAAATAGAAATTCTTTGGAATAGCTTATTCTTTCTTTCATGTAGTAAAACCATAATGTCTAGAACACCATGTGCTTTCAATGTCCAAATTATGTTTCCTGAATTTAACATTAAAAACTATTAAAAAGTGAATGGTAATGTAGTGGTTTTGAAGGAGGAAAAAAAGTGCTTCAGAGCACAGGCAGAATGGAAATAAATGGAGGAACAAAAAAACTTTTAAATATGACATTTTATTGTGTTTAGAAAGTATAAAAAAAATATTAAGAATCTGTCATAAACCAGTTCTAAATCATATAAGCAAGAAATTTTTGTTTGCATAAGATTTTCCATTGAGTTATTTAGAAAATCAGCTTTTCAAAATAAGCACGGGTTTTAAATTTTAAGTGTTGCTATATCAAGACACACAAACCATTTTGAAGCAAATTGTTTTTATTCAAACAAAATGGACTCGTTTTCAAACCACCAATTGTTTAATTGTGTTATCAATTAAGTAGTTTGGTCTCTCTTCAAATATTTCAATTTTTCTAACACCAGTTTATTCATGTTTAGTCATGCATCTACTCATTCAAAACCGTGTGTGAAGCATTTATTATCTGCCAGGGAATGTGTGACTCACCAGATACAATGGTTGGCAAGGCAAGTAAACAGGGAACCTGGCATTTAAAATGAAGGATCAGCATGGTTAAGCACGTTGCAACACAAACATTTGCAGAATGGGGAGAAATTGGATGTAATGAAGTTACAGCTTATGAAGGGGACCAGTAGGGTATGAAACTGAAAAGTTAGAATGATTCATTCATATTAATTCAGTGGATCTTATGTCCCACGCACTGTGCTAAGATTACCGAAACCAAAACCCACTGCCGTCGAGTCAATTCCGACTCATAGCGACCCTATAGGACAAAGTAGAACTGCCCATTAGAGTTTCCAAGGAGCGCCTGGCGGATTTGAACTGCCAACCTCTTGGTTAGCAGCTGTAGCACTTAACCACTATGCCACCAGGGTTTCCTGCTAAGATTACAGTATAGAGCAATTAGTAGGTTATTTTATTGGTCCATCAGAAATCTGAGGGTAATTTGGGATTAGGGTGGTGGTAGGGGGGTACAAGTGTGGAAAACAGAAGAGAAAGCAAATGTTTCTGAGCATGACCTAGAATGAGAAACAATTTGGTTTGCAACCCAGTGTATGAATGCACAAGTACACACACACACACACGCAGAACTATATATAATAAAATTAATATTTCATCAGTATTAAAGTATACTATGGGTAATGAACTCTAATCTCTTTCAGTTTTACTTTATCCTTTTTTCATTAAAATAGAAAAGTGATGATCATGACCCATTCAACTGACATCAAAACTTACTAGTGGCTTGGGTCCTGCAGTTTGGAGAGTCCTGTATAGAGATAATTAAGAATGATAAAAAGCCTTTATTTATATGGTAAGAGGTTAGAGGTTGATGAGGGAAGATTATCAAGCTTGGATGTAAAGCAGTTTATTTTTTTAAAACAGGATATCGAGTAGTGACATTTACTGAGAAGCTTTTGGAAGGAAGTTCACAAGTATGGATTAGGAGAAGTTGAAATTGAGTTTCTTTTGAGATATCCAATAGTATGTGTCACCTGGGCAGCTTGATTTATATGGTCTAGCGCTCAGTGCAATGGTCTAGTGTGTATACATTAAACTACAAGTTATCTGAATATACACAGTAATTGTACTATAGATGTGGTTGCAGTCGCCTAGGAAGAGACTAGAGAATAAGATGAGAAGACTTAGGACCAAGCTTTGAAGAGGTCCCAATCTTTAATGGCTGCTTGAAGTTGGATAAGCCTATAAGAGACATGGAGGGAACATCTAAATGGACAAGAGGAAAACCAGGCAGAATTATGTCAATCAATCAGCACAACAAAGTGTTTCAGAAAAGATAAGTGTCCTTTCAATTACATTACATGGAGACAATTGGTACCATTTACACTAGTACTGAGGGTAGAAACCAGGCTGTGTGTGTGTGAGCAGTTGGCATGGTAAGGAAATGCAGACAGCGTAATGAAATCTGGCTGTTAATGCAAGAGGGCAATGAGGTAGAGGAGGTCAGGAACAGATTGTACAAGGCCTTGTTTGTTTTGCTAGGGAACCTGAAATTTTTCCCATCAGCACAGGAGACCTAATGGAAATTTTTATATAGGAGCAAAATATATCTGCGTTATAGAGAATTAACTTTGGCAACAATGTGTGAAGTGGAAGGGCCACGTGTGGAGCACGATTGACAGCAGGAAGGCTAATTACTTTTTTAATATTTTTAAATTCAAGTGAATATTTTTAAATTCAATAATTGAGTATTTATAACAATATAGGTTATATCTATTGTATAAGTTATGATAAAGTAAACTAAAAGCATAAAAAAAACTACTTGCCGTCAAGTTGGTTCTGACTTATGAGCCTCTTTATTTCATGTTGTTGTCCCCTGGTACCCAAAAACCGTTGCCGTTGAGTTAACCGTGACTCATGGCA
Organism: Elephas maximus indicus; assembly: GCF_024166365.1. Taxonomy (NCBI): domain Eukaryota; kingdom Metazoa; phylum Chordata; class Mammalia; order Proboscidea; family Elephantidae; genus Elephas; species Elephas maximus. Next base: position 11,468,910 of record NC_064822.1, on the reverse strand, counting down.
ACCCCGTTTGTGTCGGAATAGAACTGTGCTCCGTGGGGTTTTCAGTGACTGGCTTTCAGACATAGGTCACCAGGTCTTTCTTCCGAGGTGCTTTTGGGTGGACTCAAAGCTCCAACCTTTTGGTTAGCAGCCAAGACATTAATCATTTTGCATCACCAGGGATTGCCACACATTTTCATCAAAACAGTTTTTTCTTCATTTACATTTTCTTAAGGTACTAAATTGAAAAAAAGAAATACCTACAGAGGAGAAAAACTTTCCGCCCAAGGGCTTGTAAAACGAAAAATAAAGTTCTCAATAAAGTAATTGTGGGAAGGAGTGTAGCGACTTTCAAGAGCACTAGTGGGAAATAAAAATAATTGGCTTTCAAAACTCACAGCAAGAAAACAACTCACAGGCTCTAACCTACTCAGGATTTAGTTTATTTCCCATTAATGAGTAGTTTACTGTAGGAACAAAATTGTGATACTCATCTGCATTACATTATAATTAAGCTTCTGTACTCTATGAATTAGAGCACTAAAATGCTTTCTTCTTATTGGCATAAAAAGCAAATGAGAGTTTTTAGGGTGTTGCATTTATTACCTATTCTGAATGGTAGCGGGGCAAGTGAAAATCATAGTCTAGTTAAAAATCATGCTTTCCTGTTGGAAGAAAGTGGTCAAACTTTGAAATAATTAGCCATAATAAGTAATAAAAAATCCATTCCAGCATATGTTTTCTTTTCTTTTTTTACCTCTAGACAGTTTTCCATAACAGGAGGACATCTCAAAAACACTTTCTTGAAAATTGATGGCATTTTAGAATTAATGAACAACATTTCAGAAATATAAATATGACTTAACTAAAGGGTATAAAAATAAAACTTTTAAGAAAAATTCTAAATGATGTAGAATGTAGTTAGAACATATAGAAAATAAGTAAACAAATTATTTAAAACATAATGTTTATTGTATATCTAACCATGTTTGCCTTTTTAATATAAATGTATGATGTCAGCCCCTGCCAGCAAGGCACTCAAATTCCATTCCAGCAGTGGGCATGGATGTTTATTGACACTCCTCAGAAACGTAAAAAGAAAAGTAAACATCATTATATTATTCAAGAGACAAAAGAGGTTTAAGAATATGGGAAGGTGTGATGGAACGAGAATGAATTTTGTGTGTTTAATAAGATGGCCAAAATAATGAAATTAATTTTGATAAAAAAGATCTACCACTTCTCTTGGGAGTCATTAAAAATGAAGGAATCAATCATGTGAAAGCAGATGTTGGACTATTTGGAAGATTTCTACTGTTGATTGACAGCTGTGAAGTTGACAAGAGAAAAAAACTAAGTGGCTGAACAAATTTGCATGTGCTAATGTGGCTAAATATTCTATTTCACACATTTGTTTGTTTGGTTGAATGTTCATTGTGTGTGTGCTGGCACGTGATAGAAGTGTAGAGAATGAAGAATAAAGCCAGTGGGCTAGGGCAGGTTTGAAATGAAATATTTTGGTCTTAAACACCTCTACTGTATTTCTGTTTAATGACTTTTTTTCCCCCCAAAATAATTCCTACCATGCTGTATAAAAATGAGATAATGCAAAGGGGCCAGGTAAAGCAGCAGTCTCCCATCCCACATCAGTCCCAATTACAGAACAGATTCTCAGAAGCAATTGCTTTTCAATATTTCTGTTACCGGTATTTCATTATTTTGTGATTACCTTCAAATTACAAAAATATTATTATTTATGATATCCATATATTCATTAACTTTACATGTTATCTATTGATTTTCTGTCCCAATACATAAGGATTTGTTCTTTACTTAAACACCCAAATTTCTCCTCCTTTTACTCTCCATAATTTGATTGTTGTATCACTGATTTTACTTCCTTTAAAGGATACCTTTGTAACAATTAACTCTGCCTTAAAAATTTAATTTATCAGCATTACAGTGTCTCTTGGCTTGTTGCTTTTTAAAATGAGAACCGTAGCTTTCTGAGCAGCCCCACTTCCAAAATTCTGTAACATTCTAACTCTGTCCTATAATTAAAATTAAGTTCTACACCCTTGATCCTGGTGAATCTACAAGTAATGCTGATATAATGTGACCACTTAAACGCTGTTCCGAGAGAAAGAAGCCAAGCAATGTGGGGGTGTTTTCTTTCTGTTCAGTTCTGCTGCTGTGATTCTGTGCCACAAACACACAAAAAAGTTCTAACACCAAAGACAATTATATTTCCCTTTTTTAAATGCACCAATTGTTTAAAATAAGGCACATTTTACTTTGTTTCACATTTTGATCATATATTTCTTGGACATGTTTTTGTTTTTCCTGGAATTTGGGATTGCTTTCTATTTTTCTTATTGAGATGTAAAATCAATACCATATTTATTTCTAACATCTTCTAAGTTCTTACTAAGTCTAACCTTTCTCTGTACTATTCTCTTATGTTGAAAACATTCTTCTTGGAAGCAACTGATTTCCAGTTCATATTTGGAAAGATTAACTTGTAGGTCTTCTGCATAGCTATTTTTTTTTTAATTGGATGCCTGAGCAGTTCCAGCAATTCTTGTGTCTAACATCTTTTTCTTTCTTGGTTTCTACCTTTGTTTTGCAGGAATACAGCTTCAAAATCTTCTCACAGAGGATGCTTGGAAGATAAAACTTATGGATCATTCATCTAAAAAAAAATTATCCATTCTCATACTTGATTCATATTTTGGCCAAAAATATAATTTTAATTTCTTAAGTATATTCTTCAGTCTTTTAAAAGAGTCTATCCTCTATGTTCTAGAATATATTGTTGCTGTGAAAAAAAGTAGATGCAAGACTGATTCCCATTTTTGTAAGAAACATTTGTTTTGCTCTTTTTTCTCTATAAAACTTTTTAGCATCATGTTTTGATAAATTCGGTATGCTAATAATTGATAATATTTTTCTGGTATAGGTCTCTTTCAATTCCTTACTACTTGGCACTAAAAGAGTCCTTTCAAAATGAAGATATTTGTCCTATTTCCATTTTGGGGAAAATTTCTTTTATTTCTTTGATAGTTTCCTTTTGTCATCCTTTTCTCAAAAGATAGCTAAATATTGAATATTCCAGATTAAAACTTTATAACTTCTAGCTTTTCTTCCAAATTTTCTGTCCTTTTGCTTAAATTCTTAGCGATTTCCTGGATTTTATCTCTCAGATATTCTTTCCATTAAAATTTTTAAAGCAGCCATATATATATTTTTTTTATTTCTAAGACTTCTTTTTTTTTATATAGTTTCCTTATACCCACTGCCGTCGAGTCTATTCCGACTCATAGCAACCCTATAGGACAGAGTAGAACTGTCCCATAGAGTTTCCAAGGAGCGCCTGTTTCCTTATAGTTGTGCCTTATTGTTGGTTTTTCTTAATTCACATAATGTTTACTGAAATTTTGTGATACTAAGTAGAGGCGGGGTTCTATTAATTTTCAAAAGACATTTTCATTTTCATGAATATTTGCTTCTTTTATGGTCAATTTTATCTGGATTTTTATCTTTCATGCTGCAGACTTTCTTCAAATGCCTAGTGGTCTTTATTTGTCCTTTCACATTTAATATTGAAAAATTAAGATGACAGACAGGAAGCTTGGAGACTGGTAAGATGTTTTAGTGTGGCCTTAATCCTAGAGATTCTCAAAAATTCTGGAATCATTAGGACTTTACTATAGGATGACAGTATTTATACTAGGTGTCCTAGTTTGTCCCAATGTATTGGGCTATTTTTGTAGGAACAATTATTTGCCATGTTGCCAGGGTGTAAACTCCTAGCCTGCGCAAGAGGTTAGGACAAGTCATGAGATGGTGTACGATTTCCTATAGAATTTTTCAAATTCTCCTTTTTCACCTTGTCTTCACTCCCACAGCATGTTGTTCCCATGAGTCTGATTTGACAAGGTAGATGTGTAGCCTTGTCTGTGGAAGTCCCTATTTCTTATGTTATACATTTTGGATCTTCCTTCTGTTTTAACCATCACCATCACTTCCATCTTCTCTACTTTCCATCTTCTCCACTTTTTTCTCCACTTCTTTCTTGTTCTTTTTGCCTTTATTGGTCTGTAGCTTTTAACTCATTTATTGTCACTTTGATAGTGTTTCAGAAATCAAGCTAGGTAAGTGTATGTGCTAAGTCAGCTGTCTTGAACCAGAAGTCCTTAACTCTGAAGATCTTTGGGGCGTTTTGTTTAAAAATGGTTTTAATCCCATGTCTCTGCATTTCTGATTACGCTATCTTACATTCAACTGAGAACACAAATACAATCTGATTTTAATAGATTATGTTCTCTCAACCATTTCTCTTCTGTTCATTCTTCAAGAGCTTCAAGAGTAGCATTTTTTTTTTTTTTTTGCAGATTTTGGAGGAAAGAAAGGCTTTCCAGACCAAGTGGTGCTGGAAAAAGACTAGACTCTGTCAATAACCTGTGGACATAATCTAGTCCTCTTCTGGCCTCTAGAGGTAAGTTATTGCCCAGTTGTAGACACCTCTAAACCTCTAAAGTGAAGTTGTTCCAGGAGTATTGACTTTCCAAATGACATCATTTATGGACGGAGGTGATGATGGCCTAGAATTGGAGCTCCCATTGCTTGAGGCAGCATGGCTGACAGTACAGGAGACACTATCACTGGTGTTTTTACTGCATTCGTGTAAGCCTACCTCAGTGGCTGTCAGCCCTAGAAACATATCACCCTTTTAGACTGGCTCCCATCCAATTTCAATCATCCACCCCAAAAGGGAATGAGCAGGTTTTGTGGAAAGAGGTAAGCAGGTTGGCTTTCTCTCCCTGGCTGCTTCTTAAAGTAACATATGCGAAACACATTTATTAAAATAGTAAATAAGTAAGCAAGTGTGCACCCAGGCCTGTGCCTCTCTCCTCCCCTCCGCCCCTTTCTCATGAGGGGAGAGGTGCACGCACAGAAGTGTGCGGCTGGACGGAGGCCCAGAAATCTGGAAAGTGTATTATGTGGGATTCCCCAAGGAGGCACACTTGGCTGCCAGCAGCTCTGGCTCTGGGGTTTCCACACACCATCAATCTGGTGCCTGGCAGTCACCGTTCCCTCCTCACCTCACCTCATGCAGAGAGCAGACACAGAGCAACTATTTGTCTCAAATTGCGGCAGCCAAACCAGTTGAGGAAGGGGAGGAGAGGGGAAAGGAAGGACAAAGGGGGCAGGGATGAAATAACTACCTGCCAACAGACCTTACAACTCCATTTTACTGTCAGATTCCTCATTATCAGCTTTAACATGCACATTTAGACATAAAAATTAGCGGGGTGGCGGCGGGGGGGCGACAACCAAAGTCTGACTCATAGTGGAAGGGCTAGACTCTTGACCAACCTTCGATCATAATTTATGAACTAAGCGAAACTTCAGGTGTTTTTAAAAAGGAGAGTGCATTTGTCTGGGAGAGAGTGCCTGAGGCTTCTTCGCAAGTGAGAGAAGGACCTAATGTCTGCCACTAAATCCCTGTGGGTTTGACTTACACCCAGAGCACTGAACAGGAAGCCAACTCATGCAGAGGTCAGTCCAGCTATGAGAATCATGTGCATATTACCAGGACCAGTAAAATGTATGTTAGGCGTCCCTTTGCTTGAATGAAATGCATGAATTTTCTTAGCCTCCTGAAGCCAGTCTAACATTCTCAAAAAGCAGTAGAAAAAAAAACAGGATTTCTGTGGGAGAGAGAAATTTCTCAGACCTTATGATGTCTATGACTTGAAGAGTTCTTCCTTCTGGTTTTGCCAGAATAATACTTTATATGCTTGTCCCTTTTTGACTACTGGCCTAACAGAGGCAAGAAAAAGCCAGACTGAATAAGCAGTCTGACGACATCTAGACCCTTGCTTTTGCTTGCTTCACCTTTGAACTGAGCAATGTGCACTAATATTCTCTTGCAATATTAAGGCACCCAAACTTGCTTGATCAATTTTCTATATCAGGTCTGAGACCTGAATCATACTTACTAAAAACCTAAAACCCACTGCCATCAAGTTGGTCCCAACTCATAGTGACCCTATAAGTTGGAGTAGAACTGCCCCACAGGGCTTCCAAGGAGTGGCTGGTGGATTCGAAATGCCAACCTTTTGGTCAGCAACCAATCTCTTAGCCACAGTGCCACCAGGGCTCCAAAACCAAACCTGTTGCCATCAAGTCGTTTCCAACTCATAGCAACCCTATAGGACAGAGTAGAACTGCCCCATAGGCTTTCCAAGGAGCAGCTGGTGGATTCAAACTGCTGACATTTTGGTTCGCAGCCAAGGTCTTAACCACTGCTCTACCAGGCTCCCATGCCTACTAGTGAGTAGAATTGTCAGCCATATAAAATGAGTGCAATTTAGAAGTAAGCAAACGTGTAATAAATGCCAGAAACTTCTCCTAATGATAAAGGATAAACATTTCTTCGGTTTCCTTTACCCAAACTGGAGGGTTGTGTCAGAGAATCAAGTATTTCCAGTGAGTATAAGGAACACTCATGTATATGAACGCTCAAATATATTTTTTTTTTACTAAAACTCCTGAGTTTGTGGTTTCCGGACACAGCCTATGAGTGAGTGTCTGTTCTATCCTACAACTGCTCAGGAATTCTCACTCTTCCCTGAACTCAAACCTCATCTGCCACCAGGAGGCTCTAATTTTATGTGAGAGACTTAGGTAAAATTTCATTGTTAGTAGAATACAGCTTTATTTAGCACCTTAAGAGATTAAGAGAATTGCAATGCCTGATTTAAGCATATAAATACCCGGCTCCCTGAGCTCACAGTGTCTTCGGTTTCCAAGAATATTACAGAAGGTTTATTATACTTTCAAGCTTGGCGGAGGCTTATGCACAGGAGCTTTCAATTGGCAGTGGGTCTGGAGCAAATGAAGCTGTAAGAATAACACATAGCAGGAAATGGTTCACTTGTTTTGAGGCTTCATTTATTCCAAAGAAAAGAGCAATGTGAATGTACAAAGTTTAACAGTATTTGTAGTAGGGCAATTGTGAAAGTCTTATTTTTCACATATGCCTAAAATGAGAATAAACTTAGTTTAACTTTTAAAGGCAAAAAAATCATTTAACCAAAAAGCCTGTTTTATTTCTTCAGTAGAGATAGTCTGACAGAGGTTTTATAGTTCTTAACACTCATAAAATTACAATTTAAATTCTTTGCCTTGATCCACTCAAGACAGTCCAATAATTAATTATTTCATTCTTTAACACCAATGTCTCAATAGTTTAGGCAATCCAAAAAAAATAAATATATTTAATTATTCCCAATAAAATTATTACAGCTACCCCATTTAAACATTACTTTGCCATCTTTTCCACCCTAACTTTTCAAAAGCTGAGTCTTTGTAAATATTTTGTTTCATTTCATTAGTTTTCATAACTCTTTCCTGGTTTGTGCTCAGTGAAAAGTATTTCGTAGCTTACCCCCAAAGGATGACCTCTCTCCCCCATCAAATCAACTGGACTTTACACAAATCAGACTCAAATAGCCTGGCTAGAAATAATTTCCTTTTTTGGGGTGGGGGTGCGGGGGTGGTGGGGAAGTGAGACTGGCTAGGCATAGAGTGAGTGCAAGGCAAATTTAAACTAACTAATCAGCCACCAAAAAAATAAATTCCAGTCCTGCAAAGCTTGCTCTTGAGTATGCATAACAATTACTAAGGTCCATTTTATCATAAAAAAATTTTTTTTTAATGCATTTTTAACATACAATAAATATTACTTGATTTTTTTTGGCTGAATATATGTTGTGAATTTCTGATTTACTTTTTTATATAATTTTTATTGTGCTTTAAATGAAAGTTTACAAATCAACTCAGTCTCTCATACAAAAGCTTATATATACACCTTGCTACATACTCTCAATTACTCTCCCCCTAATGACACAGCCCGCTCTCTCCCTCCACTCTCTCTTTTCATGTCCATTTCGTGGGCTTCTAACCCCTCCACCCTCTCATCTCCCCACCAGGCAGAAGATGCCAACATAGTCTCAAGTGTCCACCTGATCCAAGAAGCTCACTCCTCATCAGGATCCCTCTCCAACCCATTGTCCAGTCCAATCCATGTCTGAAGAGTTGGCTTCGGGAATGGTTCCTGTCCTGGGCCAACAGAAGGTCTGGGGGCCATGACCATCGGGGTCCTTCTAGTCTCAGTCAGACCATTAAGTCTGGTCTTATGAGAATTTGGGGTCTGCATCCCACTGTTCTCCTGCTCCTTCAGGGGTTCTCTGTTGTGTTGTTACTCAGAACAAAAAAACTAGTCAGCCAGTTTTCCTGATTGTATTATGTACTGGGAGCTCTTGCAGGTTATTGTTAAAACAGTAACATTAGAATTACCTTTAAAAAGTAGATTTGTTTGGTTCAAACAAATATCCCAAAGCTCAGCTCTCAGCCAGCTAGCTGATCGATGAAGCTAGTAGGATAAGCACTTGAACATGTTATCCCTTAAAAACTGTCTTTTGAGATTTCCTCCTCTAATCAATTCCGTTTCAGAGGATAATAAAAGGAAAATATATACACTTATTCAAGAACTTCATTGAAAATATTTAGGTTAGATTAATTTAAGAAGGTTAATGATTAGAAGTAATACAGGGAGATTTTTATTTATCCCTAAATGAAGCACTTTGATCTTTCCGGAGTGTACCCTAGGATTAATCACTTTTTAATTATTAGCTTAAATGGTTTATTTTATTGGAGGCAATTGCATTTTCCCAGCCCAGGTTTGTTCTCTGGCTAATTGCTGGGCTTAGCACAGGTAAGGCAAGTGAGAACACCCGGCCCTGGTCGATACGCAGGTGTTAGCTGTGGTCTATAGAAATACCTGGTTTCACTTGGCATGATTGGTTCTTTTATTTAGCAGATCTAGTGCGGAAAGCTGCATTCTTGCCTCAGCTGCATTTTACATCCTTTATTTAAAAAAAAAAAATTCAGTTGTTGATATTCGGGGTTTGGAATTGAATGGTTTACAGAGTGGTGATTCTAAGTGACAAGAAGAAGGGGTCTTGCTAGGTTTTGCAAGGATTCAATCTGGTTTTACAGATTTATTTCAAAGACTGTGTAATAAGGAGCTTCAGTGCTGATATTTGTACCAAACCGACCTAAATAAGTATACTGGGAGCTTGAAAGTGACGACAAAAGGGATTCCGTTGAGGGGAGAGTTGCATGAACACATCCGTAGTAACCAAATTCACCATTTGGCAAAAAAAAATCAGCCTTTGATTTGTAAGTGTATACTCATAAAGTTCAAGTTGGCACTCATATCGGAAATTTTACCATTTTCTTTATTTAATAACCCAACGCAGGGAGGACCTTGTGCATTATCTGTGAGGGAATACAGCTTATATCAATCAGTACTGTGTTCCAAGTCTGTCATGGCTAACCAAACCTAGTCTTGAGGGGGTTAGAGCCTGGGCCTTTTGAACTCCCTTTGAAGGCTGAGATTTACCATTTTTAGCCTTAGGCCAACTTCAACTTTCAAAAAATGAATTTTTGAAATTTTTGGATGTTGAAATATCTATGTTTCATTTACACATTAAGCCGTTCATTCATTCCACTAGTATTTATTGAGTCTTGGACTATTATAAGTTGGATGGCATGATAGCCACTGCCCGCTGCTGTCGAGTCGATTCCAGACTCAGAGTGACCCTATAGGGCAGAGTAGAAGTGCCCCATGGAGTTTCCAAGGAGTGCCTGGTGGATTTGAACTGCTGACCTTTTGGTTAGCAGCTGTAGCACTTAACCACTACACCACCAGGGTTTCCACTAGGGATAGAAAAATGAATGACACACAATCTTCCTTTGAAGGAAAAATCACAAAAATACAACAATATAGAGTGATGCGTATAATGACAGAAATGAAATATCGACCAAAAAAAAACCTTTGCCATGGAGCCGATTCTGACTCATAGTGACCCTATAGGACAGAGTAGAACTGAGCCATAGGGTTTCCGGACTGCAATCTTTACAGAAGCAGACTGCCACATCTTTCCTCTGTAGAGCCATTGGTACTTTCAAACCACCAACCTTTCAGTTAGCAGCCAAGTGCTTAAGAACTGTACCACCAAGCTCCTTGAAATGAAATACAAAGGACAGTTTATCTAACCTGTTTGATGTGATTGAGGAGGACTTTCTTGATGATGACACATTTAAAGACTCTGCAGATTTTCCAGGAGTCATGACGTGGAGGGAATTTCAGGCAGAGAGAGTAGTATTTAGGTGTAGATTAATTAGCAAGATTTATTCTAATATCCATGGCTAGATTTGCACGGAATGTACAATATGTGGTTGACTTTATATTTGACTCTGAACCTGTGTCTGGAAAGGTAAACAAAAGCCAAATGATAAAAGTCATATTCTGCCCTCCTTCTTGACGTAGACATTTGATTAAAATACTTAATTTTTTTGTTCTTCTATTTCTAGCTTTTTTATTTATTTACTTTTTTATTGTGCTTTAAGTGAAAGTTGACAGCTCAAGTTAGTTTCTCATACAAAAATTTGTACATACATTGTTATGTTGTATATCCCTGTATCCCTAGTTGCTATCCCTATAAGGAGTGTTAGCACATTCCTCCTTTGCACCCCAGATTTCCCCTGTCCATTCAACTACCTCCTATCCGTTTCTGCCTTCTCGTCTCTCCTCTGGGCAGGAGCTGCCCCTTTAGTCTCATGCATCTACTTGGACTAAGAAACACACTCTTCCTGAGTATCATTTTATGTCTTATAGTTTTTTTTTTTAGTCCAGTCTAATCCTTGTTTGAAGAGTTGGCTTCAGCAATGGTTTAAATTTTCTGAGTTAACAGAGAGTCTGGGACCATGTCTTCGGGGTTCCTCCAGTCTCAGACCATTAAGTCTGGTCTTTTTACAAGAATTTGAGTTCTGCACCTCACTTTTCTTCTGCTCCATCAGGGCCTTTCTGTTGTGTTCACTGTCAGAGCGGTCAGTGATGGTAGCTGGGGGCCATTAGTTCTTCTGGTCATAGGTGGTGCTTTTTGTTTCTTGGGCTAATATTTTCCTTGTATCTTTGGTGTTCTTCATTCTCCTTTGCTCCAAGTGGGTTGGGACTAATTGATGTGTCTTAGATGGCTGCTCGCTAGCTTTTAAGACCCCAGATGCCACCCACTAAAGTAGGATGCAGAACATTTTGATAAACTTTGTTATGCCAATTGAACTAGATGTCCCCTGAAATCATGGTCCCCAGACCCCTGCCAGTGTTAATCTGTCCCCAAAGAAGTGTTTGGTTGTATTCAGGAAACTTCTTAGCTTTTGGTTTAGTCCAGTTGTTCTGAATTCCCCTGTATTGTGTGTTGTCCTTCCTTCCACCTAAGATAATTCTTGTCTATTATCTAGTTAGTGAATACACCTCTCCCTACCTCCCCACCCTTGTAACCATCAAAGAATGTTTTCTTCTGTGTTTAAACTTTTTTGTGAGTTCTTATAATAGTGATCTCATACAATATTTGTCATTTTGCAACTGACTAATTTCACTCAGCATAATGCTTTCCAGATTCCTCCATGTTATGAGATGTTTCATGGATTCCTCATTGTTCTTTATTGTTGTGTAGTATTGCATTGTGTGAATATACCTAATTTTTTTTATCCATTCATCCTTTGATGAGCACCTAGGTTGCTTCGATCTTTTTGCTATTGTGAACAGTGCTACAATGAACATGAGTTTGCATATATCTGTTCATGTGACAGCTCTTATTTTTCTAGAATATAATCCAAGGAGTGAGATTGCTAGATTGTATGGTACTTCTATTTCTACCATTTATGGAAGTGCCAAATAGATTTCCAAAGTGGTTGGACCATTTTACATTCCCACCAGCAGTGTATAAGTATTCTAGTCTCTTCATAACCTCGCCAGCATTTATTATCTTGTGTTTTTTGGTTTATGGTAGCTTTGTTGGAATTAAATGGTATCTCATTGTAGTTTTGATTTGCATTTCTCTAATGGCTAATGATTGTGAGCATTTCCTCATGTATCTGTTAGCTACCTGAATGTCTTCTTTGGTGAAGTACCTGTTCATATACTTTGCCCATTTTTAATTGGATTATTTGTCTTTTTGTGGTTGAAGTTTTGGAGTATTTTGTAGATTTTAGAGATTAGACCCTGATCAGGTATGTTGTAGCCAAAAATATTTTCCCAGTTCGTAGGTTGTCTTTTTAATCTTTTTGTGAAGTTTTTTGATGTGCACAAGTGTTTGATTTTTAGGAGCTCCCAGTTATCTAGTTTCTCTTCTGGCATTTGTGCATTGTTAGTAATATTTTGTATTCTGTTTATACCATGTATTAGGGCTCCTAGTGTTGCCCTTATTTTTTCTTGCATGATCTATATTGTTTTAGATTTTCAAATTTAGATCTTTGATCCATTTTGAGTTAGTTTTTGTGCATGGTGTGAGGTATGGGTCTTGTCTCATTTTTTTGCAGGTGGATATCCAATTATGCCAGCACCATTTGTTAAAGAGGCTGTCTTTTCCCCATTTAACAGATTTTGGGCCTTTGTCAAATATCAGCTGCTCATAGGTGGATAAATTTATGTCTGGATTATCAATTCTGTTCCTTTGGTCTATGTATCTGTTGTAGAGGACCAGGCTGTTTTGACTACCCCGTATAACAGGCTCTAAAATCAGGGAGTGTTAAGGCTCCCACTTTGTTCTTCTTCTTCAGTAATGCTTTACTTATCCGAGGCCTCTTCTCTTTCCAAATGAATTTGGTGATTTGTTTCTCCCTCTCATTAAAAAACACCATTGGAATTTGGATTGGGATTGCATAGTATCTGTAGACTGCTTTGTGTAGAATTGACATTTTCACAATGTTGAGTCTTCCTATTCATGAGTAAGGAATGCTTTTCCATTCATGTAGGTCTCTTTTGTTTTCATGCAGCAGTGTCTTATAATTTTCTTTGTATAGGACTTTTATGTCTCTGGTTAGATATATTCCTAAGTATTTTATTTTCTTGGGGCCTATAGTAAATAGTATTGATTTGGTGATTTCCTCTTTGAAGTTTTCTTTGTTGTTATACAGGAATCCAAGTGATTTTTGTATGTTTATCTTGTATTCTGATACTTCACTGAAATCTTCTATTATTTCCAGTAGTTTCCTTGAGGATTCTTTGGGGTTTTCTGTATATAAGATCATATCATCTGCAAATAGGGATATTTCTTCCTTACCAGTTTGCATGCCCTTTATTTTTTTTTTCCTAGCCTAGTTACTCTGGTTAGGACCTGCAGCACAATGTTGAATAAGAGTGGTGATAAAGGGCATCCTTGACTGCTTCCTGTTCTCAAAGGGAACGCTTTCAGACTCTCTCCATTTAGGATGATGTTGGCTATTGGCTTTGTATAAATGCCCCTTATTATCTTGAGGAATTTCTCTTCTGTTCCTATTTTGCTGAGAGTTTTTATCATGAATGGGTGTTGGACTTTGTCAATTGCCTTTTCTGCATCAACTGCTAAGATCATGTAGTTCCTGTCTTTTGTTTTACTTATGTGATAGATTACTTTGATTGTTTTTCTAATGTTGAACCATCCCTGCATAGCTGGTATAAACCTTACTTGGTCATGGTGAAACAGTTTCTTAATATGTTGTTGAATTCTATTGGCTAGAATTTTGTTGAGGATTTTTGGGTCTATGTTCTTGGGGGCTATTGGTTTATAGTTTTTTGTTTTTGTTTTTTTTGTGGTGTTTTACCTGATTTTAATATCCAGGTTATGCTGGCTTCATAGAATGAGCTTGGGAGTATTCCATTCTTTTTTATGCTCTGAAGTACCTCTTGTAGTAGTAGTGTTAACCCCTGTCTGAAAGTTTGATAGAATTCTCCAGCGAAGTTGTCAGGGCCAGGACTTTTTTTGTAGGGAGTTTTTAATTACCTTTTTAATCTCTTCTTTTGTCATAGGTTTATTTAATTGTTCTACCTCTGTTTTCATTAGTTTCAGTAGGTAGTGTTTTTCTAGAAATTCACCCATTTCCTTTAGGTTTTCAAATTTGTTGGATCATAATTTTTCGTAGTATTCTGTTATGATTATTTTAATTTCAGTTGGGTCTGTTCTGATATTGTCCATCTCATTTCTTATTTGGGTTATTTGCTTCCTCTCCTATTTTTCTTTTGTCAGTTTGATCAATGGTTTATCAAATTTGTTGATTTTTTCAAAGAACCAGCTTTTGGTCTTGTTAACTCTTTCAATTGTTTTTTATTCTCTATTTCATTTAATTCTGCTCTAATTTTTATTATTTGCTTTGTTCCAATGCCTGTGGGCTTCTTTTGTTTCCCTCTTTCTTTTTGTTCAGGTTGTAGGGTTAATGTTTTGATTTGGGCCCTTACTTCTTTTTGGATGTGTGCATTTATTGCTGAAGTTAACCTCTGAGCACTGTTTTTGCTGTGTTCCAAAGGTTCTGGTAGGAAGTGTTTTCATTCTCATTTGTTTGTGTGCATTTCTTTATTCTATCCTTAAATTATTCTATAACTTAGTAGTTTTTGAGCAAGGTATTGTTCAGTTTCCCTGTATTTGATTTTTTCTCCTTACTTTTTCTGTTATTGATTTCCACTTTTATGGCTTCATAGTCAGAAAAGATCCTTTGTAATATTTCTATGTTTTGGATTCTGTTAAGGTTTGCCTTGTGGCCTAATTTGTGGTCTATTCTGGAGAATGTTCCATGTGCACTAGAAAAGAAAGTATACTTGGCCGCTGTTGGGTGGAGTGTTCTGTTTATGTCTATGAGATCAAGTTTGTTGCTTGTGGTGTTTAAATCTTCCTTGTCTTTATCGAGCTTCTTTCTGGATGCTCTGTCCTTCACTGAAAGCAGTGTGTTGAAGTCTCCTACAATTATTGTGGAGCTGTCTATCTCGCTTTTCAATGCTGTTAGAGTTTTTTTTATGTATCTTGGAGCCCTATCGTTGGGTGCATAAATATTTACGATGGTTATGTCCCCCTGGTGTATTGATCCTCTAATCATTATATAGTGTCCTTTCTTATCCTTTGTGGTGGATTTTGCTTTAAAATCTATTTTGTCAGAGATTAATATTTTTTAATATTGTTACTCCTACTCTTTTTTGTTGTTTGCTTGATGTATTTTTCTCCATCCTTTGAGTTTTAGTTTGTGTCTTTAAGTCCAAGGTGTGTCTCTTGTAGGCAGCATATAGATAAAAAAAGGAAAAATAGATGGTGTTTTTTTTTTTTTTATCCTGTCTGTTACTCTCTGTCTCTTTATTGGTGAATTTAGTCCATTTACATTCAGCATAATTATTGATAGGTATGAGTTTATTGCTGTCATTTTGATGTATTTGTGTGTGTGTGTGTTGTTGCCAGTTTCTTTGTTACACTTAATTTTCTGTGCTGAGTTGTTCTTCTTTATGTATTTTCTTTTCATCTTTTTCATTGTTGTTGGTTTTGTATTTGCTGAGTCTTTACTTTATTCTTGTTTTTTATTTTGTTGTGGAGGATTGTTAGTTTCCTTTGTGGATGCCTTAATATTTTCCTCAGCTTAAACCAGTCTTTTATTTCTCTGTATCGCCTTGACTTTCTCTCCATGTTAAAGATCTATGACTACATTATTTAGTCCATCTGTTTTGTTCTAGTGTTGTCATCTTTTACGTATTGACATCTCTGTTTCTCCATTTTCAGCCTTTTAGCTTGGACTTGTTTTTTTGATTTCCCTAACAGGGTTGACATCTGGTTGTTCTGTCCTGTGCTCCAGTCTTGGGTTGTTATCTGATGTTACTGATTTTCTAACCAGTGAACTCTCTTTAGTATTTCTTGTAATTTTTTTTTTTTAACAAATTACCTTAACTTCTGTTTTTCTGGATATGCCCTAATTTCACCATCATATTTGACAGACAGTTTTGCTGGATATATAATTCTCAGCTGGAAATGTTTTTTCTTCAAGGCTTTCTATATATATATATACATATATATGTCATCCCATTGCCTCCTTGCCTGCATGATTTCTGCTGAGTAGTCAGAGCTTAGTCTTATTGACACTCCTTTGTAGATGACTTTTCATTTGTCCCTAGCCATTCTTAAAATTCTCTCTTTATCTTTGGTTTTGGCAAGTTTAATTATAATATATCTTGATGGCTTTCTTTTGGGAATCTACCTTGTGTGGGGTTCAGTGAGCTTCTTGGATAGATATCTTCTCATCTTTAAGGGAAGTTTTCTGCCAACAAATCTTTAACAATTCTCTTTGTGTTTTCTGTTATCTTCTCCTGTTCTGGTACTCTAATCACTCATGGGTTATTCCTCTTCATAGAGTCCCACATAATTCTTAGGGTTTCTTTTTTTTATTATTAATTCTTTTATCTGATTTTTCCTCAAAATATGTTGGTATCAAGTGCTTTATCTTCAATCTCACTAATTCTGACTTCCATTGCCTCAATTCTGCTCTTAGGACTTTCTGTTGAGTTGTCTGCCTCTCAAATTTTATGGTTAATCTTTTGGATTTCTGTTTGCTGTGTGCTGTCTGTCTATGGATTCTTGCAGCCTATTAAATTTGTCATTACGGTCTTGTATAACCTTCATAAGTTCCTTTATTGCTTTATCTCTGTGTTCCTTGGCTTGTTCTGCATTTGCTGGATCCCCTTCCTGATCTCTTGAAGAGCTCTGTATATAAATCTTCTGAATTCTTCTAGTATTTCTGAAACAAACTCTTCTTCTGGAAGGTTTTTTGAATCTTTGTTTTGGGTCCTTGCTGAAGTCATCATAGTCTGGCTCCCTATGTCATTCGATATTGACTGTTGTCTCCAAGCCATCAATAAGTTATTATATTTATTTATTTTATGTTTGCTTATAATAGTGTGTCCTAGCTTCTTGTTTTGTTTTGATATGTCCAAAGAGGCTGGTTGTGTGCGCTAGTTTGATTATTGGTGTCTTTGAAGCTCTCCATGTCCTGTCACCAGGTAGTTAGATCTGTTACTAGGTAAGTGAGCCCAGAAACCCATTAACTTTTCTTGTATGGATTCAGTTCATGTGTCCAGGTAGTTGGTCACCAAGTGCATGGTGCAGGCTCTCACCTACAGCCCTAGATGGGCAAGGGTGATTGGAGTAGGCATATGTACCTGTCTTAAGTAGGGGGTCATGTGTTGAGCAATAGAGGGAGCTGACGTCTGCTCCTGAGTGTCTGGGAGGAAAGTGCGTCCCTGTTCCCTGGAGAATGTAGTTGGGTGGGTTTTACAGCTGGGCTATGGGCATCCAATGTTGTTGGCTGTAGGGATTGGGAGGCACCACTTATTCTCAGACCACTGTCACTATGTGGCATGAGTGGAGCCACCAGTCCTCCAGCCCCTGATGAGGGTAGGTTAGACCCTAGTCAGGGTTGTGTCAAATGTCATGAATCAGCCACTCCCCCTTATAGCTGATATAGTTGAAAATAGGCTTCAGGCATATACCCTGTTGTACTCTGCTAATGAGGGCCTATGCTGTTGAAATGGGCCCACATAGGTCTATGAGGGGTGAAAGGCATTCAAAGTCTGTGGACCACTTATGCCTGTGCCTAGGCAAAGGGTCTGTGTCTTCCCTAAGTTCCCGGCTTAGGGGTGCTAGCAGATTATTTTTCCCCTGTTTGTTTATTTGTTCCCTCTCCAAAGCCAGGAGAATGGCTGAGGGTGCATGACAAGTCCTACTTCTGGCCCAGGGGACGTGGCAATCACTGAAGGCAACCAGGGCCTGGTGCAGAGTGGGGAGGGGCGGAGAAATGGGAAAGAGATTCTTTGCCAAGGGTGTGTTTTTTTTGCTTTGCACGGTGTAGGTTAGATGAATGTACTTATCTTTTGCCAGTTAAACACTGATTCTTGCTGGTTCTGGAGGGTTGAATAGACTGTCCACCACTTGGTCTCTCCTGATGTGGAAAATGTGTCCCAAGTGTCACTGCTTGTCTCACCTTGCATGCCAGCCCATCTAGCCTGCAGGGTGCCAGTTCCCATGGCTCAGGTCTGGCAACTGCTTGCTGCTTCTGATCTGTCTTTCCCTCCCCCTGCTACTCAGTCTGATTCCTCAACTTTGCCTTTGATGTTTAGTGCTCCTAGGTTGTCATATATAATTGATTCACTTGTTTTTTCAGGTCTTTGTTGTAAGAGGGACTACAGGAAGTGTCTGACCACTCCACCATCTTGGGCCCGCCTCTGATTAAAATAATTAAACTAGGCAGAAAGCATTGAGAGGGTAAAGCACAAGGGATTTTAAGGTGACACAAGGGATTTTAAAGTGACAAAAAAATTATCTGTGATATTGTAATTGTAGGTACTTGGCATTATGCATTTGCCAAAGCCCATTGACACAGAGAGTAAAAGGTAATGTATGAAAATTTAAAAATCATTTACAAGCTCAGGAGATGCCAGGAGAGAATGCTGAATTTGAAACAGACAAACAAAAAACAATCTGCACTGCAGTATATGAACCAACCTCATTGCAGGTGGTGGGGAAAAGTTCCTGACCTAGGTAACTTTGGAAATGAGTGGAGCCTATAAAATTAAACGCAAAGGGAATTATACCTAATGCTGCACTATAGTTGATAAAGTTGTTTCCAACACAGGTGTAGGTTAACGATTCTGATAATTGAGGGCATTAAGTCTAGAATGACTAATGTGGTAATAGATTTGAGTTGGAGACATCAGTATGAACTCAAAAAATGTAATATAAATAAAGATGGTAACATACAGAAATGTTTGTAGTTTTGTACATATATGCAGTTTAACACACACAAATCAATTTCCTTGCTGTTTAAGCTGAAAGGGGCTAGAAGCAACCACACTCCAATAGCAAGAAGCACACCTATAACCCAGATCTTGGTTTCTAACACCACCCTTCAATGAAAAGACCTGGAACACCTCGGAGAAATGGCAGAATCTAGAACTGGGACAGGAAATATACAAGATGAGCCTGTAGCTATTGTAGTGCCAAAAAGTAAGGAAGTGCTAAAAAAAAAAAAAACTCTGTCGAGTTAATTTCTACTCATAGCGACCCTATAGGACAGAGCAGAATTGCCCCATAGTGTTTCCAAGGAGCACCTGGTGGATTCAAACTGCCAAACTTTTGGTTAGCAGCTGTAAAACTTAACCATGCCACCGGGGTTTCCAAAAAACTCACAGTGATAAGAGTATGTCAAATGGACACAGATGCCAAACCAAAAAGTTTCCAATGGCTAGAACTGGAATAATTTGAGTGACAAAATAAAGTAGTACTAGATTATAACCTAAAGTATAAAATAAATATATGAGTCCACATGATATGAATGAATGATTGAATGAGTAAATAATTAAGGAAGAATAGACAAATTTCTTGTGCAGAAGAATTGCAAAGAACTTATGTAGATACTCCACCCTTGAGGAGGTGGAGCCTCACTCCCTATTACTTCAGTTGGGCTGCATATTGAGACTTCTTTCCAAAGAGTACACTATGAAAGTAGAGGAAAAAGAGT
This sequence comes from Elephas maximus indicus, assembly GCF_024166365.1. Taxonomy (NCBI): domain Eukaryota; kingdom Metazoa; phylum Chordata; class Mammalia; order Proboscidea; family Elephantidae; genus Elephas; species Elephas maximus. Next base: position 11,449,494 of record NC_064822.1, on the reverse strand, counting down.
AACCTTACAATGGAGAACCTAGCAAACACTACCTCAAACCAAATGATCAAGGTCAACATCAATAATGAAAAATAATATTGACAGTATATACCCTAGACACGATATGATGAAAATGGCACATTAGTTCTGTAATCTTCCTCCCCGAAACCCATAACCCTAATAATTATGAGAAAAATATTAGACAAATCCCCAAATAGGATCATTTTATAGAATATCTGCCCTGTACACCTCAAAACTGTAAATAAATAATTAAGGAAAGTCTGCGGAACAGTCACAGCAAAGAGGAGCCTAAGGAGACATGATGACTAAATGTATTGTAGCACCCTCGATTGGATCCTGGAAAAGAAAAACACAATACATAAAAAATAAGGAAATTGGAAAAAAGCAAGGACTTTCTTTAATAATAATTCACCAATATTTGTTCATTAATTGTAACAAATATGCTATACTAATGCAAGGTGTTAATATTAGGGGAAATAGTACAGTTGTATGGGAACTTCCTGCACTATGTAGTTTTTTCTGTAAATCTAAAACTGTTGTAAAAATAAAGTTCAGGAAAGAAAAAACTTAAATTTCTAAATAAATAAATGAGCATAAATGTTAAGAAGAAGAAAATCAAATGTGCCTCTTTGTATTCTAATGAAAAGTAACACATCCTTTTGTGAAGAGTGCAGCCAAGGCAGTCCTCTAGTGGGATGAGATGAGGCACAGTGAGTTACAGGTCAACGGACTTCCGTGAAATTGTTGGGATGCGAGTATTTGATGGCAAATTTTGCAACAGTTCACAGTTCTTCATGCTGCTTATTCTAGAATCTTTCATATATTTCATATGTGGAAAAAGTCAACAAGTTTTGTTTACTTTTAGAAATTGCTTTGAGATATAGAAAATCCAAAAGAATTTTATGTGACAAAATTCATTCAAACTCGGTGTTTAGTATTCTATAAGGCATATATTTCCTGAAAAATAAAGACAGCATTTCAGATGTCACTAAGATTAAAAAAAAAAAAAAAAAAACCTATTTTCAAAATGCTGAACTTGATGAAAGCATATAAATAGAACGCATGTGTTTTTGTTCCATCATATTCAAAGTTATATGTTATAAGTGCTGTGGTTCCTTGAACCTTTTAAATAGGAAATTTATATCTTGTAGGTATCCAGAAATACCAAGATGCCCTCAATCCAATATCAAGGAAAAAGTTTGTACATTTAGATTCTTCCTCACTAATTTTTTTTCTCATAATACTTTCACAAACTTTAAAAAAGCAAAAACAAGCAAAGAAAAAAAAAAAACCATATAGACAACATAGAGTCCAGCACATGCCCAACTGAAAGATAAAGAAATAAATTAAAAAAAAAAAATTGGTGGGTGAATAGAGAGGATCTGAATTGTATTGCGATGGTTAAGGTTGTGTGTCAACTTGGTTGGGTCATGATTCTCAGTGGTTTGGCAGTTATGATGTAGTTTGAGAGCTATGTGATGATGTAATCACCTCCCTAATGAGATCTGATATAATCACCTCCATGATGAGATCTTCCATGAGCAGCCAATCAGTTGAAAGAGAGTTTCCCTGGTGGTATGGCTTGCATCCAATATATGTGCACTTTCTGGCAAAGCTCACTGGCTTTTGCTTTCTCTGGATCCTCATTTGACCTCTGGCTCTTGGGACTTGCCCTAGCAGCTTACCTGCAGATCTTGGGATTCTTTGGCCTCTGCAGTCTGTGAGCCAGAGCCCTGCTGTCTGACCTGCCGATCTTGGGTCTGCCAGCCCCTGCAGCTACACGAGTGAGGAGAAGCCTCCAGCCTGACCCAGGGACTTAAGACTTCCCAGCCTCTACAACTGCATGAGCCATTTCTTTGACATAAATCTCTCTGTCTCTCTCTCTCTATATATACCTCACTGGTTTTGCTTCTCTAGAGAACCCAGCCTAAAACATGTATAATTCTCATCAGTTAAAAATCAGACTCCAACCTTTTTACTAAGGTTGTAAAACACTTGGAACAATAATTTTCCTATAATTAACTTTTGGAAGGGGTTTGAACTAAAAATCAGTCTTAAACTTAAAAAAAAAGGAAATTAAGAAAAAAAATCAAAGAGGCTTAATTTTCTTCAACAAGTAATTAGAGGTAGTGGGAAAATTTCACATGCCTTATGCCTTATATAGCAAATTGAGTGATATATGACAGATACCATATGATAACATATTAGAAAAAAATAGGTCAATTTTTATGGGTCTAATTGGTATTTTCAACATGCACCATTTTCAACTAGATCCTTTCATGTTTTCTACTGCATTTAGCAGATATTCCATAACAGAGTGCCTTAAAATTGACTCTCTAGTATTACAATAAAAGATAAATGATTTAAACATGGTTATTATCATTGCAGCACCTGACACGATTTAATACCTTATGAGTTTGGGTTATATTTTGTATGATTTTATTTTATTTATTTATTTTTACTGTTCTTCTAAATATCAATTAGAAGACATATTTTATTTATGATAAAGAAACATGAATCACCATACTTGTTCTAAGTACTAGGAACCCTTCAAATGCAGTCATACTTATTGGCATAAAAACCTAGCAAAGACAAGGAGCTAATAGGAAACTGTGAACTTCGAACCAAAGAAATGAAACAATGTTTAGACACAAGCATAGATCTTCTAGTGAGAAATGATGGTTGTCACCATTAGATTATCTTGAATTACCAACAATACGCATAATGAAAAAGTATCATTTCTCGAAAGAGAAGTAAACCCAGTGAAAAAGGTGCAGTTGGAGAATTTATTCTGTTGAGCCTCGTAAGTTTTGTCTTAACTTCTCATCATGGGCATCTTTAGAAAATATTTGAATGGTAGGAAGTGGCGCTATCTGCACAGCTACAGTGTTCTGTGAATTTAGGGCTTAACTATGGTTTATTAGGGTCGTTATGACCATGATATACTTTCAACATCTCATCAGTTCTTTATGCTACTATAATCTGTGTTCTTTTTTCATGCTACAGAAACCATTTTCACTTTTCCTCAAATTCAATAGCTACTTTTCAGTCCATATCTACTTAGCATCCTAGCATCACCTGACCTATTGACTACCCTATGAGCTTGGGTTCTGGAATTAGAGAAGCCAGGCTCTGAGTTTTTATGCAGTCTGGTGCTTTGGGAAAGTTACTTAAATGCCATAGTTCCGGTTTTTTTGTCTGTAAAAGTGACATAATAACAGTGCCTACCTAGTGAGGTTGTTTTAGCATTAAACAAAATGATTCCTCCAAAGCACTTTGTGCCAGATACACAATAAGTGCTCAATAAATTAATTGTCAATCTTAAATATTCTTAACTATACCCTTTCCTGATATTTATCCTAGGTTCCCAGCAGCGACTCTTGTTCATTCCAAATTTCTCTTTTCATCACTCTACAAATTCTTTCTAGACAAATTTACAAAATCAACTGACCTATTTGCTGATTAATTCCAAGCATATATCTCAATCCAGGTACGGTTACCGAACTGTAGGCGTGTGTATTCAAGTTTCTCAGCATGCTTATGTTTCCTCAAGGATAGGAAAATGTCCTATTTATTTCTGTATTACCATGCAGAATACATAATGCAGTTTTGGCTATTTAGAAGGTGCTAAGTTGATATTTATTGAATAAATAGGCCCATTAAACTCATTTCTGTTGTTTTTTTCTCTAGTTTTTGGTTTACTTTGATTTATTGTTCTGGGTAAATACTTAAGAAACTGCATCGATTCTGCGTTAATATTTTATTTTCTTTACAACTCAGAACTGGCACCTTATAACACGAGGTCCTTGATAAATATCTGTTACCAAGTACAAAACCATTTAACCCTATAAAATTTTCAGAGCTTTTGATATGTATCTTAAAAGGCAACATAAAAAGTAAATGTTAATATTTATATGTTTAAAAAATGATTATAGCAAAAGGTTGAGAACCAGAGAATGAGTGAACTCAAGACAAGAATCATATTAAAATGAGTTATACTTCCCCAAAATAAACAAGTGTTAGTGCCAATGAGTACAAATGGCAAAAACAGCAAATAAAGAAAAATAAAAAAATGATTAAAAAGAAAAGAAAGGAATGCACGAGAATAACTTCCCTACATTGGCCACCTAAATGTGCATATGATTGCCATTACGATCCTTCTTATTTTAAACTATTCACACACGATAATATGATGAGAAACCAACTTACTGACATATTAGTCCTTGGCCAGAAAATTCTCACATACATAAAGAATTTTGTAGAAGGAAGGAGAATAATACCGGCAACCTACAGATTAATTTCCTCACCTTTTTGTTTATTTCCGAAATCCCTGATTTAGCAGTTTTGGACTCCATTGGCCATTATCATCTTACCTCGCGTTTTCAGATACCCCTGATACAGCGCCTGAGGGACACTGTGTCCTCACGTCTCCTGGCATTGCTGTCTCAGGCAAAGAAATGAGTGTCAAAACTTCTCGCCAATAAGCTTGAAAATAAACTGAAAATGACGACTTGGTCTTGGGTTTTAGGTGTCGGTGCCAAGACTCAGCACTAAAGCCAATTTGGCAGCCAATTTCTAAACCTTTGAAAATTGGGGTCAGTGGAAGGGCAAGAAATCAACATGTTAACTCACTTTGCGCCTACCCAGTGAAAGCCATACGTATGGACTGAAATTAAAAGCGCTCATTTGTTTACCATATCCCTAGAGAAAATGTTTTTTAAATAAATTAGTCATGCATAGTATGATCTCAGAATGAACATCTAAACAATTTGTTCTGTCTAAACACGTACACCAAATCTTTAAAAACAAAGTAGCCTTCTTCCTTTAGGTAAACAGAGCTATCCAATCCTGCCTTTAATTACAATTTTAAAAAATCATATTACTTAAAATTTAAACATAGAGAAAATTTTAAATAATTTTACAATGAACATTCAATATCCACAGTTCTACCATGGCATTCAACTATGCTTGCTTTATCACAGAAACCCTGGTGGCGTAGTGGTTAAGTGTTACGGTCAGCGGTTCAAATCTTCCAGGTGCTCCTTGGAAACTCTATAGAGCAGTTCTACTCTGTCCTATAGGGACAGTATGAGTCGGAATCGACTTGAAGGCACTGGGTTTTGGTTTTTGCTTTACCATTCCGGCTTTTTCTCCATCAATCAATCCATCTCAGCCGTATGCATTTTTGATACAAAATAAGTTGCAGAAATTAGTTCATATCCCCCTAACCACTTTAATGTACATAGCATTAACAGGAATGCCACAATCATTTAGTTCCTTACTTACATTTTGAGATAAAGAGGGAAACTTTATATACAACCAAATGTACACATCTTAAATTTACTATTGGATGAGTTTTGACAAATGCATATATCTGGTCACTCAAGCTCCTTTCAGAGCATCAGACGTTTTCCTTCCTCCAGATAATTGCCCCATGCCTTAACTGTGATTATAAACAGACAGGATTGTAAAAGAATATTTCATACTGAGGGGTTGGAATACCTTCTCCCACTAACTTATTGAGCTTATGAAAATAGCAATTCAAAAAGTGTCTTACTAATTTAGTAAATAACATATATATGCTTGATGAAGTCCTTATATTGAACCAGAAAATTCACTGTCACTGTTTCAAAAAGAGAGAATTTTAATTAGAAAGAGTGAAAAGTATCCTCTGTTCTGAAGCAAAATGCTTTATACCTGATGATCATCACAGGAATGATTACTGAGTGTTTTCCCACAGCCTTTATCTTGCTTTTAAGGAGCCCTGGTGGCACAGTGGCTAAGCTCTTGGCTGCTAACTGAAAGGTTGGGGGTTGGAACCCACCAGCTGCTCCAAGGAAGAAAGACGTGGTAGTCTGCTCCCCTGAAGATTAGAGCCTTGGAAGCCCTGTGGGGCACTTCTACTCTGTTCTGTAGGGTCGGTATGAGTCAGAACCCACCGGACAGCACACAACAGCAACAACTTTTATCCTGCTTTAAGAAAGCAAAATATTGATTTTTCATAAAAAGTATTTTTGTGTTGCCTTGGCTGATGAATCGCAATTAGAACTATTATGCTTCCTGACTTGTTGGAAAAAAACGTATTACAGACGTTTTGTAAATAGCTAGTGTTTTAAAAATTAGTAAAATTAATGAAATATCACTAATCTATATTTATACTTCAAAATCCAAGACTTCGTTAGATTGTGTTTAAATGCTAGACATGCTAAAGAAGCCAGACTTCTTTTTACTAAAACTTCAAGTTTTATATTAAAAAAAAAAAACCCAAAAATTGGAAACTAAAGTGTCGTGTTACCGAAGGGGTGCCAATTTCACAAGTTTTATTCAATTTTTTTCAAGCTTACGAATCTCAGGATCTAGATTTCTTGAAGTTCATCTCTTAGTTGAACCAAACCTAACTAAACCCGTTGTGGTCGAGTCAATATCCAACTCACAGCAACCCCGCAGGACAGAGTAGGATTGCCCCATAGTTTTCCAAGGAGCAGCTGGTGGATTCAAGCTGCAGACCTTTTGGTTAACAGCCAAGCTCTTAACCACCAGGGCCCATCTGTTAGTTAAGAAAGGCAATATATTGATACTCGCATCATTTTACTGCAGATACTAAATCCCTGTCTTGCAATTACAGTAACTACGCATCCAAATGCTTTAAATCACTCTTCAATTTTCCTTGAACTCACTACCATTTTTTAAATATAATTGCTTACTGGCACTGCAGAAAGAGAATATTCACTCAGAAAAACAAAAATCTGGGTATTATTTTCCCTGGCAAGGGGAAATGGCCTGGAAAAAAGAAAGCCGCGCACTTAGGAATCTCAACAGAAATAAGCATTCCCCTCCCCCCCGGACCCCTTTAAAAAGTTTTATAACTCAGCCTTCTTTTATTAACCACTACACGGGATTAAATTATTTTTCAGAAAAGAAAATCCTTCGAATTTTATACAAAATAATTCATATGCTGATATAATCAAATGTATTTTTGTGAATAAAAAGAAATGACACTTATTTAGTTCATTTATTCCTCTATGGTGTATAGGATCTCTTTGGGCTGAGCTTAAATCCGGGATTATCTTTTCTCAGGTTTCGTGTTATTGATACGTCTTCACTGAAATTTTTCCATCACCAAAGTCAATCATGGAAAGCTCCAATAACAAGGAAACCGTACCTTGTCAATAATCACCATTTTATACCGGTTTACAAAACTATGAAGTTTCCTTATAAAGAGCCTCCCTATTTTTAAGAATAAGTTCTAGGAGTTACATAGCTAAATAAAAGTTTCTATATGTCCCTTTTATATGCAAGGAATATCTACTAAACCTCTCCATCATTGTTCTAGACTTGCCTTTGGCCACCTCCTTCTTAGCCTATCCCACCACTAGACACAAAGGAAAAAAAATAAAGGGTTAGGACTATCAGAAATGATTTATGGTATTCGATAACCATTCAGTAAGTTTAGTGTTTAAAATACAGTTTCACAATCTCTGGATTTATAAAGATAACTTAAATCATTTGAAAATTACTCCCTAAATAATGTTCAATCTCTATTTCACCTACCCTTTTCTACAAGCATTTACTCAACTTCAAGTTCGTTGTCTTGAGTTCCACTACTGTGTCCCATGAATGCAAGCCCTTTTTTTAGTACTGTGTTTAAATTGGAAACCCTGTGGTGTAGTGGTTAAGTGCTACAGCTGCTAACCAAAGGGATGGCAGTTCAAATCCACTAGGCGCTCCTTGGAAACTCTATGCGACAGTTCTACCCTGTCCTATAGGGTTGCTATGAGCCAGAATCAACTCCACAGCAGCAGGTTTGGTTTTTTCTTTTTGGTTTATATTTAAATTAGTTTCAAATTTATAGACTCTTTAGCTATTTAGTTTAATCATAGAATTATGTTAAGGAATCTTATTTCAAAATACTTCTGTCCACTTACATTTACATGAGCTAATTTTATCTGAGTCTGTTTTCATCAAGCAACAGGGTAGACATTGATCATTGGAGACACCTCAAAGTGGTGTGCTGACCAAATAGGTATCTCATTGTATTTGTATAGGAATATAGGACCAGAAGAACTTTCAAAGTTATGCTGCGACCATGTTTCTTTCCAATCCCCAAGAATAAGACTGGGATAACAGAACATTCTCCTTTTATGGAAGGTCAAAATTCTGGTGGATCCATCCTCTTTCCGCAGCTCAATATACGTCTGTATACAAAATACCACCTTAAGCAGAAAAATAGGTAATTTTACAGATAATCACATATAATATTTCCAGTGTAGCATATTTCAGTTCCTCTTCGGGAACTCTCCCTTTGATTATTGTATTAAATGAACAGAACGTCCTTTCGATTATTATATTAAATGAACAGAACATTTCGGGACGTGCTAAATAGTATCAGTCAAGTTCCCTTAACGAAAACCGAAACTAATCTAGATATTTTAACTAAGATAATTTAATTCAGAGAGCTGCTTAGATAGTTGAAAAGTGAGAAGTCAAACATTTGATGGTGATGCAATCCTATGATGGCTGGAAGGACACAAGGAGGAAAAAGCATCGTCAGAGGCCAGTAGTTACAGCCACCTTGTGGGAGGGAACACCATAACAGGGGATGGCTCTTGAAGGGCAAAGCCTCAGGATGAGGAGTTTTCAGAGATCTTGAATAGAAGTTACAAACACTGCCAGAAGATGCTCACCAATCACCCACAACTATATTTCATTGTCTACTTATATGATTGCACATCTCAGAACTAGATCTCCACTTTTGCCCCGTTTAACCAGTTAAAACCAGTTGCTCCCTAGTGGACTATGACTCTTGGTGACCCCATTTGTGTCAAAGGAGAGCTGTACTCCATAGGGTTTTCAAAGGCTGATTTTTTGACTTGAACCTTCACCCTTATGGTTAGCAACTGAACATGTTAACCTTTATACTATCTAGAAAAAAAAAAATGAAACACATTGCCATCGAGCTGATTTCAATTCATAGTGACCCTATAGGTCAGAGTAGACCTGCCCTGTAGGGTTTCCAAAGAGTAGCTGGTGGATTCAAACTGCCGACCTTTTGTTTGGCAGCGAAGGTCTTAACCACTGTGCCAGCAGGGTTCCTTGAACCATGTAGGGACTCCTTTACCTTGTTTAGCATCACCTGATATTTACTAGAGCACATGGAGTTAAAAATTGAATTCGTTTTCCTTATGAACTGGGAGATCATGTGGTTAAATTTAAATTTTATATTCTTTGTATTTATTGTCTTGTATTTTTATACACTTATTATATAATTATGACATAGACCTTAAAAAAATAAATTGTACAATAAGAAACTTCAGAAACTGGCATACCTGCAGCCCCAATGAAAGAGTTAGACTACATGGCGAATGAGCCCCTTCTGCCTATAAAAGTTCACTATACCATGAGTTTAATTTGAAGATTGAAAAAAATCTTCACCTTCTACTAAATTCTATTTGCTGATGCATAATAACATATTGCACACAATGCATTATATCAGTCCATGGTTGTATTTGAGACCCAAAGAGAAGTAGGCTTGAAATTCAGTTCTACCACTTAATAACGATTTGAACATGGGAATGCTAATCAACTCTGCTGAATTTCAGTCTCCTTGTCTATTATATGCCTCAGAATGATTTTGTAAGGATTTAAGGAATCCTTAATTCTGTAAGTAAAATGTATGCATGATGAAGAGCAGTGCCTGGCACATGACATTTAGTAATTATCATTATTAATATTATCATTATTAATATTTTAATAATAAAAGTGACAATTTACTTTTCAACCACTCTAATTTTTTTAAACTGGCTTTTTCTGTTTTATGATGATATTCCCACTATACAAAGTGAACTAAACTATGTTATGAAGAGAAAATCATTCTGATAGATATTCAATTATTCACCTACTTGACATTTTCCTTTTTAAAAACATTTTCATTTTTTCTCCTTCTACTAAGTTAAATTAGGAATTTAAAAAATGTAATCCAAATAAATAAGGAGAGTAAAGCAAAGACTTGGCATGAGGAGGTATATATTCATGCATTCATGATACTTTTTTCTTTAATGCCAACCCTGCGTTATCAAACTTAACTTCTAGAATATGTTAGGTCCATATGATTAGGTGCTCTGTACTCCACCCCCTAACTTTCTCTGATTTTCTCCCTGGAGTCCATATCATTGGTGCCTGGCACTGGGGTCCTAAATGCATTGGCCCAGCCTTACACAGCTGTGTGAGAGCAGATAAGCCTCAAAATAGTCTGTACTGAACTCATTTCATACAAAAGTTTCCAGCAGCAAGGAGGAGAAAAGTAGCTAAAACTCCTGCATGTCTATAGTTGTACTCTCTTCTTATCTTCCTCCTCATCCGCCTCCTCCCCTTTTTTTTCCCCTTCTTTTGAAGAAAATGTGTACTCCAAATTCAGAGCAGAAAAGATAGCAGCATTGTTTTCTTCCAACAACTCCTATAAATATACAATTTGACCTATTTTATATTTTTCCCAAATTTTAGAGGAAAAATGCAGCTTTGAGTCTTGTAAGATAATAGATATTAATTCCATCATATGTTTTATTCTCCAAATATCTTTTAAGTAATGCCTGTGCAACAGAAAACCCTCTGATACAAAACCTTAAAACGAGTTATCTGTTAATACTTTTTGTCATATTAAATTCTCCTTATTGTTTCTTAAATGACTTAACTTTTTCTTCTATGCCTATCACTACTGAAGTTTCATTCTTTGATAAGATTCCATTTATCAAATCCAGATAATTTTAGTTTCAATTCCTTCATGTTCCTCTCTAGCATTTTACGATATTGACCATTGTCTGGAAAACTTTATTTTTTACCCCCCCCATGGCTTCCCTGACACCCTATTGTACTAGTTCCCTCTCTCCTTCTTAGTCCTCTTCACCTTTATTTCATACAAAAGTTCTACCTCCTACCTGTTTCCAATAAATATGAGTATATAAGAGGATAATGTCAATTTGAAGGAAAAGTAAAAAATTTTCTAAAAACTATATTTTAAATGCATGATCTAATTTTGAAAGCAAGACCACTAGATTAATGGTAGTTACCACACATAGAGACGCTTTGTTCAACAGAACAAAACACTGCCTGGTCTTGTGCCAGCCTCACAATCATTGCTGTCTTTGAGGCCATTGTTGTAGTCACTGTGTCAGTCCATTTTGTCAAGAGTTCCCCTCTTTTGCGCTGACCCTCACCAAGCATGATGTCCTTCTCCAGGGACTGATCCCTCCTATATCATGTCCAAAGTATGTGAAATCAAGTCTCTTCATCATCTTCACTTCTAAGGAGCATTCTGGCTGTACTTCTAAAACAAATTTGTTCGTTCTTCTGGCAGCCCACGGTATATTCAATATTCTTTGCCAAATCAGCATAATTCAAAGGCGTAAATTCTGCTACAGTCTTCCTTATTCACTATCCAGCTTTTGCATGCTTATGAGGTGATTGAAATATGACTTGAGTCAGGAGCACCTTAGTCCTCAAAGTGACATCTTCGCTTTTTAACACTTTAAAGAGATCTTTTGCAGCAGATACATAAGTGTATATTGCATTATAATTTACAAGTTTTTCTGTATGAAGTGCTTTTTACATTCTGTTTTAACACAATAGATGTCCACAACAACTATGCAGAGTAAATGTTGTACTGTGTTTAGAGGTAAAGAACATAAGGCTTGGAAAATATAAGTACTGTGGCCAAGCTGCCATATGGCAGAACTAGAACTGAAGTCAAGCCTATCTTGGCCTAGGGTCCTCCCGCTACCCCCAATACCATTCTCTAAACAATAAAGGGTAATAGATACCTGGCATGTATACCATGATCCCTTCACCTTTGTGCTAATTGCAGGCCTCGTTATCCACTCATAGAACTACCCACTGAGACTGTGCATGACCTCAGACTATTTACAGACTTAGTACTCAAGACAGCTACTACCAGTTAATGAGATTACCATTGGACTAGGCAAGTCAAATTACACACAGAACTTTCTCATTTGTAAAATTCGTTTTTTACCTTTTGCTAAAATATGTTGCCTAATAAGTATTACTCTTTGATCACAGAGTAAATTAAATCTCTCTTTTTTTTTTTAAATTAAAGACCTGAAACCTTTAAAAAATCTAACATATCTAATACAGATAGTCCCTGACTTTTAACAGGGTTCCATTTTGATGACACCATGAGTTAGTTCTGACATAAGTCAAATAACTCATTTCTTTTTTTTTTTAGTTTTCATTATTTTTGCCTTTTATCATCTTTATAAATTTGATCTTTGTCTCTGAGGATTGGAAACATTACATATGAACTTACGGATATATTTTAACATTGTATGTAGTAAGTGTTACTAACAATAAGACATACAAAAAAGCCAGACAGTCATGAATGTGGTTCGTCGTAACTCGAATATGTTGTGAGTCGGAATTACCTGTATTAGTTTGCACTGTTCTAAGTCAAACATCCCTTGTTTTTCTACCACTCCTCTATGACATAAAATATCATTCTTGAAAACCCAATCAACATATATCCACTATTTTTTCTGTTGTTCCAGGGGTTCATCATGGTATTTGGAGAACCATTTCCAAATACTTTCTTGAAGAATTGAGTCAATACAAAGCCATTTGGATTGCCATTAAGCTGTGATTTTTTCTTAAATGTTAAGCATGAAAATCTCCATATTTCTCAAGGTAAAAAACTCAAAACTAAAACAAAACAAGCAGGCAGAAAGAAAGAGAGGGTTAAAAAAAGTGCCACTTTTCAAAGTCTCTGGCGGAGAATGTGTATATTTTAATAAATAAGTAAATAGTGATTAAACCATTATTCACTCAATATTCGATGGATAACCTTAAGTGGAGAAGCTGCATTCTAGACAATAAAAATATGCAGTTAACTAAACAAACACGTTTTCACAGAATTTACATTCTTATTTTGGAGGCACAGAAACAATAAACTTATAAAGACATAAAATAACAAGTAGTAATAACAGTCATTGAGAACCCTATGGAACACAGTCCTACTCGGAAACAAATGGGGTCACCAGGGGTAGGAATTGACTCACAGCAATCGGGGAAAAAAGTGCCAAGGACTGAATCATAATAGAGAGATGTGTTATAAGGAGTCTTTTTTTTTTTTTTTTTAATAATTTTTATTGACCTTTAAGTGAACGTTTACAAATCAAGTCAGTCTGTCACATATAAGCTTATATACACCTTACTCCTTACTCCCACTTACTCTCCCCCTAATGAGTCAGCTCTTCCAGTCTCTCCTTTCATGACAATTTTGCCAGTTTCTAACCCTCTCTACCCTCCTATCTCCCCTCCAGACAGGAGATGCCAACACAGTCTCAAGTGTCCACCTGATACAAGTAGCTTACTCTTCATCAGCATCTCTCTCCTACCCACTGTCCAGTCCCTTCCATGTCTGATGAGTTGTCTTCAGGAATGGTTCCTGTCCTGTGCCGACAGAAGGTCTGGGAACCATGACTGCCGGGATTCCTCTAGTCTCAGTCAGACCATTAAGTCTGGTCTTTTTGTGAGAATTTGGGGTCTGCATCCCACTGATCTCCTGCTCCCTCAGGGGTTCTCTGTTGTGCTCCCTGTCAGGGCAGTTATTGGTTGTGGCCGGGCACCAACTAGTTCTTCTGGTCTCAGGATGATGTAAGTCTCTGGTTCCTGTGTCCCTTTCTGCCTCTTGGCCGCATAGTTATTGTGTGACCTTGGTGTTCTTCATTCTCCTTTGATCCAGGTGGGTTGAGACCAACTGATGCAACTTAGATGGCTGCTTGTTAGCATTTAAGACCCCAGACGCCACATTTCAAAGTGGGATGCAGAATGTTTTCATAATAGAATTATTTTGCCAATTGACTAAGAAGTCCCCTTAAGCCACAGGTCCCCAAACTCCCGCCCTTGCTCCGCTGACCTTTGAAGCATTCAGTTTATCCCAGAAACTTCTTTGCTTTTGGTCCAGTCCAATTGAGCTGACCTTCCCTGTATTGAGTATTGTCCTTCCCTTCACCTAAAGTAATTCTTATCTACTAACTAATCAGTAAATAACCCTCTCCCACCTCCCTCCCTCCCCCGCTCATAACCACAAAAGTATGTGTTCTTCTCAGTTTCTACTATTTCTCAAGATCTTATAATAGTGGTCTTATACAATATTTGTCCTTTTGCATCTGACTAATTTCGCTCAGCATAATGCCTTCCAGGTTCCTCCATGTTATGAAATGTTTCACAGATTCATCACTGTTCTTTATTGATGCTTAGTATTCCATTGTGTGAATATACCACAATTTATTTAACCATTCGTCCATTGATGGACACCTTGGTTGCTTCCAGCTTTTTGCTATTGTAAACAGAGCTGCAATAAACATGGGTGTGCATATATCTGTTTGTGTGAAGGCTCCTATTTCTCTAGGGTATATTCCGAGGAGTGGGATTTCTGGGTTGTATGGTAGTTCTATTTCTAACTGTTTGAGATACCGCCAGATGGATTTCCAAAGTGGTTGTACCATTTTACATTCCCACCAGCAGTGTATAAGAGTTCCAATCTCTCCGCAGCCTCTCCAACATTTATTATTTTGTGTTTTGAGGATTAATGCCAGCCTTGTTGGAGTGAGATGGAATCTCATCGTAGTTTTAAATTGCATTTCTCTAATGGCTAATGATCGAGAGCATTTTCTCATGTATCTGTTAGCTGCCTGAATATCTTCTTTAGTGAAGTGTGTGTTCATATCCTTTGCCCACTTCTTGACTGGGTTGTTTGTCTTTTTGTGGTTGAGTTTTAACAGAATCATGTAGATTTTAGAGATCAGGCTCTGGTTGGAGATGTCATAGCTGAAAATTCTTTCCCGGTCTGTAGGTGATATTTTTACTCTTTGGTGAAGTTTTTAGATGAGCATAGGTGTTTGATTTTTAGGAGCTCCCAGTTATCTGGTTTCTCTTCGTCATTTTTGGTAATGTTTTGTATTCTATTTATGCCTTGCATTAGGGCTCCTAACGTTGTCCCTATTTTTTCTTCCATGATCTTTATCGTTTTAGTCTTTATGTTTAGGTCTTTGATCCACTTGGAGTTAGTTTTTGTGCATGGTGTGAGGTATGGGTCCTGTTTCATTTTTTTTGCAAATGGTTATCCAGGTATGCCAGCACCATTTGTTAAAAAGACTATCTTTTCCCTGAATAACTGACACTGGGCCTTTTTCAAAAATCAGCTGCTCATATGTGGATGGATTTATATCTGGGCTCTCAATTCTGTTCCATTGGTCTATGTGCCCATTGTTATACCAGTACCAGGCTGTTTTGACCATTGTGGCTATATAATAGGTTCTAAAATCAGGTAGAGTGAGGCCTCCCACTTTCTTCTTCGTTTTCAGTAATGCTTTATTTATCCGGGGCTTCTTTACCTTCCATATGAAGTTGGTGATTTGTTTCTCCATCACATTAAAAAATGACATTGGAATTTGGATCGGAAGTGCATCGTATGTATAGATGGCTTTTGGTAGAATAGACATTTTTACTATGTTAAGTCTTCCTATCCATGAGCAAGGTATGTTTTTCCACTTAAGTAGGTCCTTTTCAGTTTCTTGCAGTAGTACTTTGTAGTTTTCTTTGTATAGGTCTTTTACATCTTTGGTAAGATTTATTCCTAAGTATTTTATATTCTGGGGGGCTACTGTAAATGGTATTGATTTGGTTATTTCCTCTTCGATGTTCTTTTTGTTGATGTAGAGGAATCCAAGAGATTTTTGTACGTTTATCTTATAACCTGAGACTCTGCCAAACTCTTCTATTAGTTTCAGTAATTTTCTGGAGGATTCCTTAGGGTTTTCTGTATATAAGATCACATCATCTGCAAATAGAGATAATTTTACTTCCTCTTTGCTAATCCGGATGCCCTTTATTTCTTTGTCTAGCCTAATTGCTCTGGCTAGGACCTCTAGCACAATGTTGAATAAGAGCGGTGATAAAGGGCATCCATGTCTGGTTCCCGTTCTCAAGGGAAATGCTTTCAGGCTCTCTCCATTTAGAGTGATGGTGGCTGTTGGCTTTGTATAGATGCCCTTTTTTACGTTGAGGAATTTTCCTTCAATTCCTATTTTGCTGAGAGTTTTTGTCATGAATGGGTGTTGGACTTTGTCAAATGCCTTTTCTGCATCAATTGATAAGATCATGTGGTTTTTGTCCCTTTTTTTTATTTATATGGTGGATTACATTAATGGTTTTTCTAATATTAAACCAGCCTTGCATAAAAAAAAATTTTTTTTTTTTTTTTTAATAAATCCCACTTGGTCGTGGTGGATTATTTTTTTGATATGTTGTTGAATTCTATTGGCTAGAATTTTGTTGAGGATTTTTGCATCTATATTCATGAGGGATATGGGTCTGTAATTTTCTTTTTTTGTGATGTCTTTACCTAGTTTTCGTATCAGGGAGATGGTGGCTTCATAGAATGAGTTAGGCAGTATTCCATCATTTTCTATGCTTTGAAATACCTTTAGTAGTAGTGGTGTCATCTCTTCTCTGAAAGTTTGGTAGAACTCTACAGTAAAGTCATCCGGGCCAGGGCTTTTTTTTTGATTACCGTTTCAATCTCTTTTTTTGTTATGGGTCTATTTAGTTGTTCTACTTCTGATTGTGTTAATTTAGGTAGGTAGTGTTTTTCAGGAATTGGTCCATTTCTTCTAGGTTTGCAAATTTGTTAGAGTACAATTTTTTGTAATAATCTGATATGATTCTTTCAATTTCAGTTGGGTCTGTTGTGACGTGACCCATCTCGTTTCTTATTCGGGTTATTTGTTTCCTTTCCTGTATTTCTTTAGTCAGTCTGGCCAATGGTTTATCAATTTTGTTAATTTTTTCAAAGACCAGCTTTTGGGTTTTTAATTCTTTCAATTTTTTTTTGTTCTCTAATTCATTTAGTTCAGCTCTAATTTTTATTATTTGTTTTCTTCTGGTGCCTGATGGATTCTTTTGTTGCTCACTTTCTATTTGTTGAAGTTGTAGGGACAGTTCTCTGATTTTGGCTCTTTCTTCTTTTTTATGTGTGCATTTATCGATATAAATTGACCTCTGAGCACTGCTTTTGCTGTGTCCCAGAGGTTTTGATAGGAAGTATTTTCATTCTCGTTGCATTCTATGAATTTCTTTATTCCCTCCTTAATGTCTTCTATAACCCAATTTTTTTTTTCAGCAGGGTATTGTTCATTTTCCAAGTATTTGATTTCTTTTCCCTAATTTTTCTGTTATTGATTTCCACTTTTATGGCCTTGTGGTCTGAGAAGATGCTTTGTAATATTTTGATGTTTTGGATTCTGCAAAGGTTTGTTTTATGACCTACTATGTGGTCTATTCTAGAGAATGTTCCATGTCAGCTAGAAAAAAATTATACTTTGCAGCAGTTGGGTGGAGTGTTCTGTATAAGTCAATGAGGTCAAGTTGGTTGATTGTAGCAATTAGGTCTTCTGTGTCTCTACTGAGTTTCTTACTGGATGTCCTGTCCTTCTCCGAAAGTGGTGTGTTGAAGTCTCCTACTATAATTGTGGAGATGTCTACCTCACTTTTCAGTTCTGTTAAAGTTTGTTTTATGTATCTTGCAGCCCTGTGATTGGTGCATAAATATTTAATATGGTTATATCTTCCTGGTCAATTGTCCCTTTAATCATTATGTAGTGTCCTTCTTTATCCTTTGTGGTGGATTTAACTTTGAAGTCCATTGTCAGAAATTAATATTGCTACTCCTGCTCTTTTTTGCTCATTGTTTGCTTGACATATTTGTTTCCATCCTTTGAGTTTTAGTTTGTTTGTGTCTCTAAGTCTAAGGTGTGTCTCTTGTAGGCAGCATATAGACGGATCGTGTTTCTTTATCCAGTCTGTGACTCTCTGTCTCTTTATTGGTGCATTTAGTCCATTTACCTTCAGCGTAATTATAGATAAGTATGTGTTCAGTGCTGTCATTTTGATACCTTTTTATGTGTGTTGTTGACTATTTCATTTTTCCACTTACTTTTTTGTGCTGAGACATTTTTCTTTGTAAATTGTGTGTTCCTCATTTTCATAGTATTTGATTTTATGTTTATGACTACATGTCATTATGTTTTTCTTGGTTTTTATTTTGAGTTATGGAGTTGTTATACCTCTTTGTGGTTACCTTAATATTTACCCCTATTTTTCTAAGTAAAAACCTAACTTGTATTGTTCTATATCGCCTTGTATCCCTCTCCATATGGCAGTTCTATGCCACCTGTATTTAGTCCCTCTTTTTGATTATTGTGATTTTTTACATATTGACTTCAATGATTCCCTGTTTTGAGCATTTTTTTCTCTTTAAAATTAATCTTAATTTGTTTTTTGTTATTTCTCTATTTGAGTTGATATCAGGGTGCTCTGTTCTGTGGCCTTGTGTTGTGCTGGTATCTGATATTATTGGTTTTCTGACCAAACAATTTCCTTTAGTATTTCTTTTAGGTTTGGTTTGGTTTTTGCAATTCTCTAAGCTTGTTTTTATCTGTAAAGGTCTTAATTTCGCCTTCATATTTCAGAGAGAGTTTTGCTGGGTATATGATCCTTGGCTGGCAGTTTTTCTCCTACAGTGCTCTATATATGTCATCCCATTGCCTTCTTGTCTGCATGGTTCCTGCTGAGTAGTCTGAACTTATTCTTATTGATTCTCCTTTGTAGGAGACCTTTCTTTTATCCCTGGCTGCTTTTACAATTTTCTTTTTATCTTTGGTTTTGGCAAGTTTGATGATAATATGTCTGGGTGATATTCTTTTTGGATCAGTCTTAAATGGGGCTCGATGGGCATCTTGGAGAGATACACTTTCGTCTTTCACGATGTCGGGGAAGTTTTCTACCAAAGATCTTATTCCAATGACACGCAAGTTGTTCTTCTTGATAGAGTCCCACATGATTCTTAGGGTTTCTTTATTTTTTTTAATTCTTTTATCTGATTTTGTTTTAGCTATATTGGTGTCAATTCCCTGGTTCTCCACATCTCTCACTCTGCATTCCAATTGCTCAAGTCTGCTCCTTTGACTTCCTATTGAGTTGTCTAATTCTGTAATTTTATTGTTACTCTTTTGGATTTCTGAATGCTGTCTCTCTGTGGATTCTTGCAACTTACTAATTTTTCCACTATGTTCTTGAATAATCTTTGTGAGTTCTTCAACTGCTTTATCAGTGTGTTCCTTGGCTTTTTCTGTAGATTGCCTTATTTCATTTCTGAGGTCATCCCTGATGTCTTGAAGCATTCTGTAAATTAGTTTTTTATATTCTGTATCTGGCAATTCCAGGATTGTATCTTCACTTGGGAAAGATTTTGATTCTTTAGTTTGGGGAACTGTAGAAGCAATCATGGTCTGCTTCTTTATGTGGTTTGATATCAACTGCTGTCTCCGAGCCATCACTAAGATATTGTAGTGATGTATTCTATATTTGCTCACTGAGTCTTATCTTGTTTTGTTTTCTTTCTATATACGTAGATAGGGTACTAGATTGCACTGTCTTGATTGTTGTAGCCCTTGACTCACTTATTTTCTATTACCAGCTGGTTTGGGCTATTACCAGATATATAAGCCTGAGTCCATTCACTATTCTTGAGTAGAATCTGATTTTGGGTCATCAAGTGTGTGGTGCAGACTGTCACCTATCCACTTAGAGAAGTAGTGGTGATAGTTGTGTGCACCAGATTCTAGTAGCAGCAGGGGGTCACACTCCAGGGGGGCAGGATGCTGACAGGCTTCCCCCAAGTGCCAGTGAGGTAGGCATGTCTCTATTCCTAAAACACCTTGTTTGGTGAGCTCTGCTGCTGTCCCTTAGGCCCCCAATGCAAGTACCTCTACAGATTGGTAGGTATCACCCTCCTTAGACCCCTCAGGCAGGAGGCTAGGTGGTCTGGGGGGAGCTTCAGCCCTCAGTTCCCTGTTGTGGGTCAGTGAGGGCTCTGTTGAATATGTAGAGATATCAGTCCTGGGAAACTTGTCTTTCCAGTAATCCACTAAAACAATTACAGTCAGATCCCTATCAGAAATGACTTTGCATTATAATAGCCACCTTGTTCCCTGTAGGGATGAAAACCCAAGGCTGTGGATCACATATGCTTGGCTGGAGCTGGTTCTGTGTTTTTAGTCCAATTAGGGAAGGATTTTTGGTCCTTGGGTTTCCCGTAGCTGCTTCTCTGAGGCCAGACGAATGGGTTAGGAAAAGACCAAAAAAAAAAAAAAAGAAAGAAAGAAAGAAAACCGCAGCGCAGTTCACTCTCTGGCTCTGGGAATTGCAATGTTAATGAAGCCGCCTGGGAAGGGGAGGGGAGGGTTCAGATAAATAGGAGAGAGTAGCACCCCAGAATATAGACAAAGTTACTTATCTTGCTTGTGATGACTGTTTTATCTGAGACTCCCAAGGGGCGTGTCAACTGGGTGCACTGGCTGGGTAGAGATTGCCCCCCGAGGGTCAGGTCCGAGTCCCGGGCTTGTGCTGTCTCAGAAGCCGCGGTTAGTTCCTCCTCTCCCAGTCCAAAGCCCAGCGCCAAGGTTCCCCAGCTGGGATGCCGCACTCCTGGCTCCAAAACCAGTGGCTGCCTCCCGGTGACTTCTCCTCCTGTCAGCGGCGTTGCTGCGCTGCCTGCGTGCACTGGCTGGGCTTTCCCCGAGGTCACTTCAGGGGGCTAGGGCTGCGCCCCCTGTTTGCACCATCTCAGGATGCCATGCTCAGCTCCCCTGCGCCCAGTCCAAAGCACGGAGCCAAGGTTTCCTGACTGGAACACTGGCTCCAGGGTCTGAAAACAGTCTCTGCTTCCCCGTGGTTGTTCGTTTTCAGTCTCTGTCACTCAGATCAACTCTTCAGATGTGTGTCTGATGGTCAAGGTTCGTAGATTGTCATGTATGTGATTGATTCACTTGTTTTTCCGAGTCTTTGTTGCAAAAGGGATCTGAGGTAGCTTCTACCTAGTCAGCCATCTTGGCCCTGCTCCCCCCCCCCCCGGTATATTGAGTCTTGGTAGAAACTTTAGACTGGAGAATTAACAAGAGTCTTCTTTGAGGAGATGAAAGGAATGTTTAGTCTTAAAAGATAAGAAAAGCCATATATAGGGAAGTCAGGTGTGAGCCTTTCCATCAAGGAGTTTGTACAAAGCCTTACTGCAGAAATGAACTCAGTGTGTCCAAGAACAGAAGAAAGGCCAGTGTAATTGGATGGGCAATATGAAGGCAGGAGAGGAAGGGTAACATGGCCACTGTAGACCAGCGTAAGGATTTAGATTTATATAAATGTGATAGAAAACCATTAGAACATCTTAAGCAGATAAGTGGCATGATTTGATTTGTATTTTAAACAGCCCTCTCTGGATATTAAGTAGAGCAAGAATGGTATGGGAGTCCCTAGGTGATGTAGACAGTTAATACCCTCAGCTGCTAACCAAAATGTTGGAGGTTCGAGTCCTCCCAGAGGTATCTTGAAAGAAAGGTCTGGCAAATACTTCTTTTTTTTTTTTAATTTTTATTGTGCTTTAAGTGAAAGGTTTACAAATCAAGTTGGACTGTCATACAAAAATTTATATACATGTTACTGTGTACTCCTAATTGCTCTCCTCCTAATGAGACAGCCACTCCTTCCCTCCACTCTCTGTTTTCATGTCCATTTGGCCAAATTCTGCCCCCTCTGCCTTCTCATCTCCGTTCCAGATAGGAGATGCCTACAAAGTCTCATGTGTCTACTTGATCCAAGAAGCTCATTCATTACCAGAATCATTTTCTATCCCATTGTCCAATCCAATCCCTGTCTGGAGAGTTGGCTTTGGGAATAGTTCCCGTCTTGGGCTAACAGAAGGTCTGGGGACATGACCACTGGGGTCCTTCTAATCTCAGTCAGAACCTTAAGTCTGGCGTTTTTACGAGAATTTCCTGTCTGCATTCCACTGCTCTCCCGTTTCCTCAGGGGTTCTCTGCTGTATTCCCTGTCGGGGCAGTCATCGGTTGTAGCAAGGCACCGTCTAGTTCTTCCGGTCTCAGGCTGATGTAGTCTCTGGTTCTGTCTCTTGGGCTCATAATTACCTTGTGTCCTTGATGTTCTTCACTTTCCTTTGCCCCAGGTGGGTTGAGACCAAGTAATGCATCTTAGATGGCCGCTTGCTAGCATTTAAGACCCCAGATGCTACACTCCAAAGTGAGATGCAGAATGTTTTCTTAATAGATTTTATTATGCCAATTGACTTAGATGACCTCTGAAACCATGATCCCCAAAATCCTGCCCCTGCTACGCTGGCCTTTGAAGCATTCAGTTTATTCAGGAAACTTCTTTGCTTTTGGTTTAGTCCAGTTGTGCTGACCTCTCCTGTATTGTGTGTTGTCTTTCCCATCACCTAAAATAGTTCTTATCTACTATCTAATTAATTAGTGAAAACCCCTTTCCTACCCTCCATCCCTCCCCCCTCTCGAAACCATCAAAGAATATATTCTTCCCTGTTTAAACTATTTCTCGAGTTCTTATAATAGTGGTCTTATACAATATTTGTCCTTTTGCTACTGACTAATTTCACTCAGCGTAATGCCTTCCAGATTCCTCCATGTTATGAAATGATTCACGGTTTCATCATTGGTCTTTATCGATGAGTAGTATTCCATTCTGTGAATATACCATAATTTATTTATCCATTCATCCTTTGATGGGCACCTTGGTCGCTTCCATCTTTTTGCTATGTAAACAGTGCTGCAATGAATATGAGCATGCATATATCTGTTCGTATAAAAGCTCTTATTTCTCTAGGATATATTCCAAGAAATGAGATTGCTGGATCATATTTCTAGTTTTTTAAGGAAGCACCAAATCTATTTCCAAAGTGGTTGTACCATTTTACGTTGCTACCAGCAGTGTATAAGTGTTCCAGACTCTCCACAACTTCTCCATTTATTATTTTGTGTTTTTTTGGTTAATGCAGCCTTGTTGGAGTGAGATGGAATCTCACTGTAGTTTTGATTTGCATTTCTCTAATGGCTAATGATAGTGAGCATTTCCTCATGTATCTGTTAGCTAGCCCAATGTCTTCTTAAATGAACCGCCTGTCCATATTTTTTGACCATTTTTTAATTGGGTTGTTTGTCTTTTTGTAATTGAGTTTTTGCCGTATCATGCAGATTTTAGAGATGAGGGGCTGATAGGAAATGTCATAGCTAAAAACTTTTTCCCAGTCTGTAGGTAATCTTTTTACTTTTTTGGTGAAGTCTTTGGATGAGCATAGATGTTTGATTTTTAGGAGCTCCCAGTTATCTAGTTTCTCTTCTGCATTGTTGGTAATGTTTTGTATTCTGTTTATGCCATGTATTAGGGCTCCTAATGTTATCCCTACTTTTTCTTCCATGATCTTTGTCATTTTAGATTTAAGTCTTTGATCCATTTTGAGTTAGTTTTGATGCATAGTGTGAGGTATGGGTCTCGTTTCATTTTTTTGCAGGTGGATATCCAGTTATGCCAGGACCATTTGTTAAAAAGACTTTTTCCCATTTAACTGACATTGAGCCTCTGTCAAATATCAACTGTTGATGAATTTTCCTTCTATTCCTATTTTGCTGAGAGTTTTTTTTTTTTATCATGAATCAGTGTTGAAATTTGTCAAATGCCCTCTCTACATCAATTGATTAAATCATGTGACTCTTGTCTTTTGTTTTATTTATATGATGGACTACAAAAATTATTTTTCTAATGTTGAACCATACCTGCATACTGAGTATGAATCCCACTTGATGGTGGTGAATTATTTTTTTGATATGTCATTGAATTCTATTGGCTAGAATTTTGTTGAGGATTTTTCCATCTACGCTCATGAGGGATATAGGTCTGTATTTTCTTTTTTTTTGTGATGTCTTACGTGGCTTTGGGGTTCAGGGATATGCTGGCTTCATAGAATGAGTTTGGGAGCATTCCATCTTTTTCTATGCTCTGAGATACCTTTAGTAGTAGTGGTGTTAATTCTTCTCTGAAAGTTTGGTAGAACTCTGCAGTAAAGCTGTCCGGCCCAGGGTTTTTTTTGGTTGAGAGTGTTTTGATTATGTTTTCAATCTCTTCTTTTGTCATGGGTCTATTTAGTTGTTGTACCTCTGTGTTAGCTTAGGTAGACATTGCGTTTCTAGAAATTCATCCGTTTCTTATAGGTTTTCAAATTTGTTGGAGTATAATTTGTCATAGTAATCTGATATGATTCTTTTAATTTCAGTTGGGTCTGTTGTAATATTTTCCATCTCATTTCTTATTTTGGTTTGGTTTCTTATTCAGGTTATTTGCTTCCTCTCCTGGTTTTCTTTTGTCAGATTGGGCAATGGTTTTTCAATTTTTTTAATTTTTCTAAAGAACCAGCTTTTGGTCTTGTTAATTCTTTCAATTGTTTTCTGATTTCTATTTCATTTAATTCTGCTCTAATTTTTATTATTTGCTTTCTTCTGGTGCCTGAGGGTTTCTTATGTTGCTCTCTTCCTATTTGTTCAAGTTGTAGGGATAATTCTTTAATTTTAGCCCTTTCTTCTTTTTGGATGTGTGCATTTATTGATATAAATTGACCTCTGAGCACTGCTTTTGCTGTGTCCTAAAGGTTCTGACAGGAAGTGTTTTCATTCTCATTGGATTCTATGAATTTCTTTATTCTACCCTTAATGTCTTCTATAACCCAGTCTTTTTTGAGCAGGGTATTGTTCAGTTTCCAAGTGTTTGGTTTCTTTTCCCCACTTCTTCTGTAGTTGATTTTTACTTTTATGGCCTTATGGTCAGAGAAAATGCTTTATAATATTTCAATGTGTTGGATTCTGCTAAAGCATGCTTTATGACCAAATATGCAGTTTATTCTAGAGAATGTTCCATGTGCACTAGAAAAGAAAGTGTACTTGGCAGTTGTTGGGTGGAATGTTCTGTATATGTCTATAAGGTCAGGTTGGTTGATTGTGGCATTTAAATCTTCCATGTCTTTACAGAGCTTTTTACTGGATGTCCTGTCCTTCACTGAAAGTCATGTGTTCAAGCCTCCTACTATAATTGTGGTGCTGTGTATCTCAGTTTTCAATGCTCTTAGAGTTTGTTTCATGTATCTTGCAGTCCTGTCATTGGCACATAAATATTTAATATGGTTATATCCTCCTGGTATATTGTCCCTTTAATCATTATATAGTGTCCTTCCTTATCCTTTGTGGTGGATTTAACTTTAAAATTCTGTTTTATCAGAAATTAATATTGCCACTCCTGCTCTTTTTTGATTGTTGTTTGCTTGATATATTTTTTTCCATCCTTTGAGTTTTAGTTTGTTTGTGTCTTTAAGTTTAAGGTGTGTTTCTTTAGGCAAAATATAGATAGATCATTTTTTTTAATCCATTCTGCCACCCTTTGTCTCTTCATTGGTGCATTTAGTCCATTTACATTCAGTATAATTATGGATAAGTATGAATTTAGTGCTGTCATTTTGATGTCTTTTATTGTGTGTTGTTCACTGTTCCCTTTTCCCACTTAATTTTTGTGCCAAGTAGTTTATCTTTATATGTTGTTTTTTGCTCTTATTTGCTTTTGTTGATTTTTTTTCTACTGAGTCTCTATTTTTTTCTTGTATTTTATTTTGATGAGTAGGAAAGTAGCCTCCTTTGTGGTTACCTTAATATTTACCCCAATTTTTTTACATTTAAACCTAACTTTTATTTCTTTATATTGCCTTGTCTTCCTCTCTGTATGAAAGATCTATGACTACACTTCCTAGTTTCTCTTAAGTTTTTTAATGTTGTCTCCTTTTACATAATAACATCGCTGCTTCCCTGTTCTGAGCATTTTTTTTTTATCTTGGTTTATTTTTATGATTTCCCTGCCTGGGTTGACTTTTGATTGCTCTGTCCCGTGTTCTAATCCTGGGCTGATACCTGATATTATTGACTTTCTAAACAAAGAACTGTCTTTCGTATTTCTTGTAGTTTTGGTTTGATTTTTATGAATCCCCTAAACTTCTACCTATCTGGAAGTATCCTAATTTCACCTTCATATTTGAGAGACTGTTTTGTTGGATATATGATTCTTGGCTGGCAATTTCTTTTTTTCCTTCAGTGCTTTATATAAGTCATCTCATTGCCTTCTTGCCTGCATGTTTTCTGCTGAGTAGTCCGAGCTTATTCTTATTGACTCTCCTTTGTAGCTGACTTTTCAATTATCCCTAGCTGCTCTTAAAATTCTCTTTATCTTTGGTTTTGGCAAGTTTGATCATAATATGTCCTGGTGACTTTCTTTTAAAATCTACCTTATGCGGAGTTCTATGAGCATCTTGGATCGATATCTTCTCATCTTTCACAATATCGGGGAGTTTCCTGCCAACAAATCTTCAACATCTCTCTCTGTATTTTCTGTTATCCCTCCCTGTTCTGGTACTCAATCACCCATCATAGGTTATTTCTTTTGATCTAGTCCCA
Source organism: Elephas maximus indicus (assembly GCF_024166365.1). Classification (NCBI taxonomy): domain Eukaryota; kingdom Metazoa; phylum Chordata; class Mammalia; order Proboscidea; family Elephantidae; genus Elephas; species Elephas maximus. The sequence goes on along the minus strand of NC_064822.1, from coordinate 11,423,077 downwards.
CGTGATTCTTACATTTCTTCATTTTTTTAAATTCTTTTACCTGATTTTTCTTCAAATATGTTGGTGCCAAGTGCTTTATCTCAAGCTTACTAATTCTGCCTTCCACTTGCTCAATTCTGCTCCTCACTTTCTACTGAGTTGTCTAATTCTGTAGTTTTATTGTTAATCTTCTGAATTTCTGATTGCTATCTCTTTATGGATTCTTGCAGCTCTTTAAATTTTTCATTATGGTCTTGAATAACCTTTTTAATTTCTTCAGCTGTTTTATCTGTGTGTTCCTTGGCTTGTTCGGCATACTGTCTGATCTCTTTCCTTATATCTTGAAGAGTTCTGTATATTAATCTTTTGTATTCTGCATCTGGTAATCCCAGGAAGGCACTTTCATCTAGAAGATCCCTTGATTCTTTGTTTTGAGAGCTAGTTGAAGCAATCACGGTCTGTTTAATGTGATTTGATTTTGACTGTTGTCTCCGAGCTATCTATAAAATTATATTAGTTTATCTTATATTTGCTACTGTATCCTAGTTTCTTGCTTTGTTTTGTTTTGATATGCCTAAATAAGTAGCTTAAGTGAGCTAGCTTGATTATTTTCACCTTTGAAGCTCTTACATCCCATCACCAGATGGCTACAGCTATTATCGGGTATATCAGTCTAGAAGTCCATTCATTTTCTTGTATGGATTCAGCTCAGGTATCTAGGTAAGCTGGTCATCAAGTGTGTGGTACAGGCTCTGCCCTACAGTCTTAGAGGGGTAGGGGTGACTAGCTTAGGTACCGGTATGTGGTTTCAGCAGGGGGTCATGCTCTGAACAAGGCAGGGGGCTGAGAATCATCCCCCAAGCGTCTCTGAGGTAAGTGCCCCCCTTCCCTAGAGCATACAGGTGGGTGGGTCCTACAGTTGGACCATGGGCAGCCAATGCTTTTGGTTTTAAGGACTGGAAGGTACCAGTTATACCTGGACCACTGTCATGAGTGGCTGCGTGACCTGAGTGGAGCCACCAGTCCTTAGGTCCCTGATGTGGGTAGGTGAGGATGCTATTTAACAGGCAAAGCAGTGTCAAATATCAAACACTCACCTCTCCACTGCATAACTGAAACAGTTGCAGTCTGCCAACAAGGGCCTATTCTCCCAAAATAGGCTCACACAGGTACATGAAGGGAGGAAAGGTATTCAAAGTTCATGGACCATTTATGCCTGGACAGGGGCTGCTTCTGTCCAGAGCTGCCATGGTTAGCAGAGCTGGCAAATTATCTTTTCCCCCATTTGTGAATTATTCCGTCTCCAAGGCTGGGAGAATGGTTCCTGGTGTTCAACAGGGCCTGTCTCAGGCCCAGGGAAATTAACATCGTTTGAAGCTGGCTTGAAGGCAGGCAGCATGTTAAAATATATGCAGGTACTTCGCTTTTGCAAAGAGCGCCATTCTTCTCTGGTTCTGGAGATGTGAGTAGGCTGTGCGGCTGGCTGCTTCTCCCTGAGAAAACTGCTGCCAAACCCTGCTACCAGCCTGCTGCAGCCACTCCCAGGAATGGTGCCTGAGGGATCATGGAGATTCAGGTCCAGCAACTCCTCTCTGCTTCTGAATCGTCTCTCCTTCCCCCTGCCTGCTCAGTCCATTTTCTTTGTCTTTGATGTTCAGGGCTCCTAGCTTGTCATAAATATAATTGTTTCACTTGTTTTTTTGGGTCTTTGTTGTAAGAAGGATTGCAGGAAGCATCTGGCTATTCTGCCTTCTTGGCCCCACCTCCTCCACAATTACTTCTAAAATATCAGCCACTGAAAACCCTATAGAATACAGATCTACTCTCAGGCACATGATACTGCCATGAGTTGGAATGAACTTATGGCAATTGTTTTTCATTTGTTTTGTGAATGGTATAATTTACCCTATAATTTGATCAAAAGAAAAAAATGTTACAATCTTTTCTATAAACGCCAAAATGGCATTTGATGCATATTTTAAATATTTTTTAAATTTATTTTCCTGATCTCTCTTTATAGTGCTGTAACTCAAGGATAAGGTATCCCCAACATTTTCCCCAGTGCCTGAAACATAGTAGATACTCACCAAATATTGCTTAGATATTGGGTAAGTGAATAAATAAAAAAGATATTAACAAAGCATATCATTTTTATTGAGGCAACCATCTATCTTAAAAAAATTAAATAAAATAATTTCTGTAATTCCATTGCAAGTGCATATGTTGTAAGCCAGTGACTTCCTGGCTTCTTGTTGAAGCAACTGATGTATATTAATAAAATTACTATAGGATACATTGCTGTGAAATTTTCTTTAATGTATTCAATACAAAAGTTGATTCAGTAATTACTTAAGCTGTGAGTCTTATTTTAAATGCTCTTAGATCACTGGAATTCCTAGGTATCCCCCCCCAAAAAACCCAAACCTGTTGCCATCGAGTCAACTTATAGTGACCCTATAGTTTTTTTTTATAGAACAGAGTATAACTGCCCCATAGGGTTTCCAAGGAGCACTTGGTGGATTCAAACTGCCAATCTTTTGGTTATCAGCCATAGTAGTTAACCACTAAGCCACCAAGTTGTCCTTTCTAGATATAAGTATGGATTAAATATGTATGTGAGTGTGTGTGTGTGTGTGCGTGTGTATGGAAAGATTCTTTAAATATATTGCTGTTATACATGAATCAAACTGTCTTACCGTTGGCTTTGTTACCTGTTTATACAATAATATATTTGTTATAAAATATAGATTCCACTCTGCCTGTGCCCTCCTGGTGAGCTTTTCTCTTTGCTATTAGAGGACTCAGACATAACCACTTTTTCAATAAGGAATTCTGAAGTAAATTTAGGAAAATTTTGGTGACTTACTTGAAAAGTTAGCCTTTTGTTTCTTGTTGTTTTCAGGTTGTGCCCTTCTGAAAAGAGCACAGGTCAGCCTTTTGAAGTAGCTCTGATTTATTCCACATGGTGTCACTCTGTCCCTGCCAAGCTGCACAATTATCTTTTGTTTCTGAACTTCTTCCACTGGATATTAAGGTGGAGAAGAAATATATTTATTTTGAGTCATAATAATGGAAAATATACTACTTTCCAAAGTGAGATAGTATGGTAAGTTTTCCCAACTGCCTCTCATTTCTTTCAAACTGTAAAACAAATAGTAAGCTGTAATGTAAGTAGGATGGTCTATTCCTTTGCCTCCCCAGGCCGTCACCAAATTAATGGATTTAAAAGGTAATATCTCTAGCATGCATTGGCCAAAACTGCCTTACAAATATTCTATTCCTAGCCAGTTTCTTAGTGTATTTATTTTATAAGTTTTATACTTAAATACAAATTTTTAGATTTTAAAATCCAGTTACAATTTTAATTATGAGTATTTATTCTTATACTTAAATATAAAATATATTACTCAATGATGTAGTAATATCTCAAAAAAAAATGCAAAAACGATGTAAGAAAAAAGCCGAATCCATTGCCATTAAGTCAATTCCGACTCAGAGTGACCCTACAGGATGGAACAGCACTGTCCCATAGGGTTTCCAAGGCTGTAAATCTTTGTAGAAGTAGTCTGCCACATCTTTCTCCCACAGAGCATCTGGTGGGTTAGAACCACTAACCTCTGTTTAGCAGACTTAACCACTTCACCACTGGGGCTCCTTAAAAATAAGGTAAAACTTACTTTAATTAGGTAACTGTAGTGTGTGGTCTAGCATATCTCACAAGAAAAATCTCTTGGTAATGTTTCTTCTAACTTCGTAGCTGTACCCATAACCATTTCCTTCTATTCCGACACTTAACAACCCTATAGGACAGAGTAGAACTGCCCCATAGGGTTTCCTAGGTATGGAAGCAGACTTCACACCTTCCTCTGGCTGGTGTGTTTGAACCACCAACTTTCTGTTAGTAGATGAGTGCTTAACCACTGCACCACCAGGGTTCCTTGTAGCTATAAAACCACACTGAAAAACCAAACTCGCTGCCATTGAGTTGATTCCAACTCATCGCAACACTATAAGACAGAGTAGAACTGGCCCATAAGTTTTCCAAATAGCAGCTGGTGGATTTAAGTTGCTGCCCTTTAGGTTAGCAGTCCAGTTCTTAACCACTGTGCCACAAGGACCCCTGTTGTACCTATAGAGACACTAATCTCCTACTGTACTTTGACCATTACACAGAGAAAAATAACAGGACATACACTTGCCATTGACTTTGCACAACTATTTATAACATAACAGTAACACTGTATCATATAGAAGGACTCTGGAGTCAAATCTTAGTGATGTTTGAGTGACGTTGGTATAGACTATATCATTGTGAATTTTTCTTAAAAGTCACATGCTCTACATTGAGCATCTCTAGTAACAAGTAACTAAGTGATTCTAAGTCTTTCTTATTTTGTGCCATCTCCTACACTTCCCACTCACAGTGCCAAGAATTTACAAACTGTGTGGCCTTAGGTAAGTTTCTTACCTAAGTGTCTTCACGTGTAATATGAGGATCATAACAGCACCTATTTCTAGTAGTCATTGTCAGTGTTAGGTGAGTACACAGATTGCATATATATATATATATTTAAGGCCCCACTCCACTGCCTTCGAGTCTATTCCGACTCATAGCGACCCTATAGGACAGAGTAGAATTGTCCCATGGGGTTTCCAAGGAGTGCCTGGTGGATTTGAACTGCTGACCTCTTGGTTAGCAGCCGTAGCACTTAACCACTATGCCACCAGGGTGGGTTCTTATATTTAAGGTAGGGACCAATAATTTTTGTTTTGTTTTGTTTTGTTGATGAGTGGGAAGAGCAGGCAAGAGTCTACTCACAGAATTTTCTTATGAAGATGTATATACACTTGTGTATGGCTCTAAAAATTCAGCCCCACGAATTGGCTCATTCTTCTGAATATTATGGCATTCGAAACAGGTATAAAAAGAAAAAAAACATGAAATATTTATCTTCAGGTGTTTACTGGGCATTGGGGAAAAGGGCTAGACTTGTTCTTGACATTATGAGTGGAAACTGTAGGAGATGACGCAGTGGAAAAGCCTTCAGAAGCACCGACGTACCTGTTACTGGGGATGCTTAAGCAGGGATGATTTTGAGGGAGACATTCAAGCATACAATGGTTGATTGTTCCTTGAATTTCTTGCAAGCTCCTTTGGAGTGTAGGATTCTATGCCTCAAGGAAAAAAAGGGTAGTGGAGAAGAGGAAACCTGTGCAGGTAGAGGAGTGGAACAGGAGAGGCATTAAAAACAGAGCGTTCAAACTCTAATTCACACACAAAAAAATTGTATGCAGCTTCTTATTGCTTAGTAGAAAAAAAATCCTAAATCTTATTTATATATTCGTAGTTTTCATCTCAAAAAGTTTGCAAGCACCTCAAAAACAGTTATAAAATCAATCTTTCTGTCATAGCGATAGCCAACTAAGCCGGGAGCCACTTAGCTATTATCAAACAAAGCCAACCTTAAGTGGTAGCACTGGATGTGGCTCAACTGGGAGCTGCTCAGGCCAAGTGGAACCTGCCCCTCCTGTCCATTGTCCTCAAAGCTCTGAGTGTGACTCAAGTCAGTTAAACCCAGTTTACCAGCTTACAAGCCAAGGAAAAAAAAAGCAATTTGTTTTAGTGTGCCTGCATGCCATGGTAACCTATGTAGTCTGTAATATTTGTGTGTACTTCCTTGTAAGAAACAGTATAAAAGTTTCTGCCTCCCTTTGCTCAGGGAGTTTGATTTGAGGTATATACCTCCTTGCTCCTTGCCTGCGCAGTTGCAATAAGCACTCTTCCTTGCGTCTTTATTGATGAGAAGCCACAATGAGCAGAACCTGCTTTAGGTAACAATAGCTCCTAGTTAAGCACTGAAAACACGATAGGAACTTAGTTGTTGGGTATAATATATGAAATCAAATTAAGGGTCAAATTTGAGAAGCACAATCGTTCCAGAAAATAATACACAAATGCACCTGAAATTCCAGGTGCTATAAATTTCTCTCCAGATGTGTTGATATTGGTAGCAGCATTTATAGTCTTTTTTAATGTGATTGATTTATTTATACGGAGTTTCCTTGAAATCCTTTCCTATAGCAAAACCATAAAGATAATCTATATTTTCTTTTCAAATGTTTTCAAGTTTCTCACATTTATTAATACTAAATATGTAGATTCTAAACAAGTATATTTCCTTTTCTGGTACAAACGGTGGCGGAATTTAAGTTATGTGCCTCCGATCACCAGCAACAGCACTATTAAATGTAAGGTGGAATATAGCAGGTTATAGAAGGCTAACACTCCAACTGCAATAACCAGAAAGAAAAAAAACAACAACAATAGACAAATTTCAAAAAATTTGTTTTAAGGTATCAGAGCTCTCTGGAAGCAATGAGGTCCAGATAAACTTCAAAATCCAAACAAAAATCCTCACAACTGGGCCAATAAGCAACGTCATGATAAACAGAGAAAAGATTGAAGTTGTCAAGATTTAATTTTACTTGGATCCACATTCAATGCCCATGGAAACAGCAGTCAAGAAATCAAACAACAATTTGTATTGGGCAAATCTGCTGTAAAAGACCTCTTTAAAGTGTTAAAAAGCAAAGATGTCATTTTAAGGACTAAAGTGTGCCTGACCCAAGCCATGGTGTTTTCAGTTGTGTCATATACATGTGAAAGCTGGACAATGAATAAGGAAGGCAGAAGAAGAATTGATGCCTTTGAGTTGAACATACCATGGACTGCCAGAAGAAGGAACAGATCTGTCTTAGAAGAAGTACAGCTAGAGTACTCCTTAGAAGCAAGGATGGTGAGACTAGGTCTCACATACTTTGGACATATTATCAGGAGGGAAAAGTCCCTGGAAAAGGATATCATGCTTGGTAGAGGGTCAGTGAAAAAGAGGAAAGCTCTCAACGAAATGGATTGACACAGTGGCTGCAACAACAGGCTCGAGCATAACAAGGATCGCGAGGATGGTGGAGGACTGGGCTGTGTTTAGTTCGGTTGTTGATAGGGTCGCTAGAATTGGAACCGACTGGATGGAGCCTAACAACAACAGGTGAGTTGACAGTGGGCATCTGTTTTCTTTGTGGTACTTGCCAATTCTGGGTAGGGTTAGAATTAGGGTTTGGGTTAAGGTTAAGTCTAAGTTTAAGGTTAGGTTTTGCTTTAGATCTAGGGTTAGGGTTCTGTCTAGGGATTTAGCTTTAGAGGCTGTGGATTGTTATCTTTGCATCTGTTGCTGAAGTATGAAACATGCAGAGCAGTAGACCTGAATGGCAAGGTGGATCTGGAGGAGTGGGGGAAGTTAGTAACATGTTTGTGTTATAACTATTATGAATAGTGTGCTGTGTAGCCTTCAAATTATTTTTGTAGCATGTATACATGTGTCTGTCACGTGCTTATGAGTTTTACTTGCATATAAATGAGATCACACTATGTTTCTTTTTCTGTACCTTTATTTTCTTATCACTCAATTAATTATTCATTCATTAAGTAAATATTTAATGAGGCTTTTTCATTAAATGCTCATGTCATGCTAATTGTGAGGTACAATGGTGAATAAGATGCAAGTGTAGTAAATAGGAAATTATAGGACAAATGAGAAGTGAGCTGTAACATGGGTTACGTAGGAATCCATGACGGCATGTAAGAAGATCGCTCAGTTCTACCTCTGGTAACTAGAAAATTTTTCTTGGAGTAGATAATGACTAAACTGAAACTAAAGATGGAAGGAGTTAACCAAGACAAAACAAAAAGAAGTAAATACATTCTAATTCCAGTGGGAGTTAACAGTATGTAAAAGTAAATAAGCAAATGAAGAGGACGTGGCTGTAGAAATGTGCAGAGAGGTTAATGGATGAGAAGGGGCTAGGCTACAGAATTCCTTTAGTTCCCTGCTAAGGGTTATCCTAGGAATATGGAAAGCCAGAGAAAGGTTTCAGGAAGTACATAATATCAAGAGTTTCAGTTTTAAGAAAGAGTAACTTGGCTGAAGTTTGGAGAATGGTTTAAGGCCTGGCAGTTAGAGACACATGTAGGAAAGTGATGTAGTTTCAGGGCAGAAATAACGGTACATAAAATAAAGTAGGGGAAGGGAGGAAGGTGAGAAGTAAACAAATTTATGGCAAATTGGGAGAGTAGTCGATAAATGAGAAGAAGAAAAGTAGACATATCACTCAGGAATCTTGCTTGGGACCAGGAAAGATGGTGGAACACTGATTGAGTTGAATAGGACAGTCAGCATCCCTTTTACCCTAATTAATCATGGTGACCACCCTCACCCACAGCATAGCCCAGCTAGTCAGAATCTGGACTTACAATGTCTTTAGGTCACATTTCCTCCTTATAGTTCTAAAAGAAAGAAACCAAGGGAAGGGGAAAGGAAAGAGGGCTTGAAACACATAAAGAGGAAGAAGGGGAAGGGAAAAATAAAAAGAGAAAAATGGCACTTGTATAAAGACAATAAAATCAAAACAGGTTGTTTCATACAGGTCTGGCTTTTAATCTCAACTCCAAAACCTTGAAAATATGCAACCATTGACAAGTTGCTTAATATCTCCATAATCAATTAACTCATTTGTAAAATGTAATTTCTTAGGGATTTTACTAACTTAAATAAAAACCTCTCTCTCTCTCTCTTTCACTGTATCTCCATGATGTATTCTCTAGTTTAGGCCAAGCACAATTACACAGCTGAGACATTATATTAAGTATAGTAATTAAAAAAACAGGCCAAGATGTAAGGGGAATATATATATATATTCATGGCATCAGAGAGTTATCAAGTTGGTGAAAACTTGTCAGGATAAGATTCTGGAGTTTAATTCAAAGAAGTGACCAATACAGAAATACAGACAGGCTGGGCAGAACATTAAAAAATCATATGAAGCTGTGAGGATAAAAATTGGAATTCAGAGCTCACGGAGAAAAGGTTCTTTGTACACCACAGGCTTTCAGCTGAATTCCTCAAAGTATTATATAAATGATTTGTTTTTTTGTTTGTTAGATGCCTTCAAGTCAGTTCTCATCAAAGCAACCCCATATACAACGGAACTAGACACTGCCCGGTCCTGTGCCTTCATCAAAATCTTTGCTATGGTTTATCCCATTGTTGCAGCCACTGTGTCAATCCATCTCATTGAGGGCCTTCTTTTTCACTGACCCTCTACTTTACCAAGCATGATGTCCTTCTCCAGGGACTGGTCCCATCTGATAACATGTCCAAAGTACATGAGATGAAATCCAACTATCTTTGCCTCTAAGGAGCATTCTGGCTGTACTTCTTCCAAGACAGATTTGTTCCTTCTTCTGGCCGTCTATGATATATTCAATATTCTTTTCCAGCACCATAATCAAAGGGTTCAATTTTTCTACAGTCTTCCTTTTTCATTGCCCAGCTTTCACATATATATGAGGCAATTGAAAATACCATGGCTTGGGTCAAGAGCGTCTTAGTCCTCACGGTGACATTTTTGCTTTTTAACACTTTAAAGAGGTCTTTTGCAACAGATTTGCCCAATGCAATATGTCATTTGATTTTTTGACTGCTGCTTCCATGAGTATTGATTGTGGATCCAAGTAAAATGAAATCCTTGACAATTTCTATATTTTTTCTGATATTGCTTATTGTTGGGAGGATTTTTGTTTTCTTTATGTTGAGGTGTAATCCATAGTCTTTGATTTTCATCAATAAGTTCTTCAAGTCCTCTCGACTTTCAGCAAGGAAGGTTGTATCATCTGCATAAGCAGGTTGTTAATGAGTCTTTCTCCAATCCTGATACCATGTTCTTCTTCATGTAGTTCAGCTTCTTGGGTGATTTGCTTAGCATACAGATTCAATAAGTAAAGTGAAAGAATACAACCCTGACACACACCTTTCCTGATATTAAACCATGCAGCCCTTGCTCTATTCCAACAACTGCCTTTTGGTCTATGTACAGGTTCAGCATGAACACAATTAAGTGTACGGGAACTTCCATGCTTAACAATGTTATCCATAATTTATTATGATTCACACCATCAAATCACTTTGCATAGTTAATAAAACAAAAATAAACATCTTTCTGGTATTCTTTGCTTTTAGCCGAGATCCATTTGACATCAGCAATGATATCCCTCATCCCATGTCCTCATCTGAATTTGGCTTGAATTTCCTGCAGTTTCCTCTTAATGTATTGCTGCAATCATTCTTGGATCATCTTCAGCAAAATTTTACTTGCATGTGATATTAATGATATTGTTTGATAATTCCTGCATTCTGTTGGATCACTTTTCTTTGGAATGGGAATGAATATAGATCTCTTCCAGTGGATCTGTGGCTAGGTAGCTGTCTTCCAAATGTCATGGCATAGATGAGTGAGCACTTGAGCATTGCATCATTTGTTGAAGCATCTCATTTGGAATTCTATCAATTCCTGGAGCCTTGTTTTTCTCCAATCCTTTTAGTGTAGCTTGGACTTCTTCCTCAGTACCATCGGTTCTTGATCATATGGTACCTTCTAAAATGATTGAACATCAACCAATTCTTTTTGTTACAGAGACTCTGTCTATTCCTTCCATCTTCTTTTGATGCTTCCTGCATTGCTCAGTATTTTCCCCCCAGAATCCTTCAATATTGCAACTCGAGATCTGAATTTTTCTTCATTTCTTTCAGCTTGAGAAATGCCGAGTGTTCTTCCCTTCTCTTTTTCTAACTCCAGTTCTTTGCACAATTCATTATAACACTTTGCTTTGTCTTCTTCTGCTGCTCTTTTAAATCTTCGGTTCAACTTTTACTTCATAATGTCTTCCCTTTGCTTTAGCTACTCTATGTCGAACAGCATTTTTCTCAGTCTTTTCTGACATACATTTTGGTATTTTCTTTCTGTTCTGTCTTTTTAAGGACCTTTTGCTTTCTTCATGCTTGATGCCTTTGATGTCATTCCAAAGCTGGTCTGTTCCTAGGTCTTTAGTATTCAATGCTTCAAATCTATTCTTGAGATGATCTCTAAATTCAGGTGGGATACACTGAAGTTCATATTTTGGTACTCACGGACTTGTTTTAATTTTCTTCAGCTTCTACTTGAACTGAGCAGTTGATGGCCTGTTTTGCAGTCATCTCCTGGTATTCTGACTGACATACAATTAATCGGATTGAAACAGAAATAGAACAGTTCTTAATAATTCAGAAGTTCTGTAATGAATCATCCCTGATTACCATTATTCTGTTCCTACCCTATTTTTTGTCAGAAGTCACAATAAATAGAAGATAACTTTATTCATATCTGTGAATTATCTCTATGATCCATCATATACAATGCCCAGAATTAAGTAAAAAATTTCAGTCATACTAGGAGATAAGTTCATACACTTGAAATCCAACAGAAAGGATAGATAATAGAAACAGACCTAAAACAGAACCACAAGAAATCCAGATATTAGTTTTTATCACACACAGACTTGTAAATATCTGTGATTAATATGTTGAAGATATTAGTTGAGAAAGTCAGGAGATGCAGCAGAAAATTAAAAAGTATTAAAAAAAAGACAAGCAAGTGGGTTTTCTGAAGCTTGAAAATACAATACAGGATTCCCTGACTTACGGTGGCGTTTCATTCTGATGACTCAGTATGACATAAGTGGAATACCTAATTTTTTTTTTTTAAAGTTTTTGTCACTATTATCTTTTATTATCAGTATCTTTATAAATGCGATATTTATTTGCGTTTGGGGGTTGTGAACATTATATATAAACTTACAGATATATTTTAATACATATGTACATAAAAAACTATGTATTTTTTATTTGTGTAATTATAAAAATTTACCCCAAGGATGAAGAGTTGGGCTACTTTGGTATTTTGTCAGTTTTGGTAATAACTCCACTTATGGAAGGTTCTGGATCATCTGATTTATCTCTGGGAATGGGGATGGCATTTCTAGTCAGAAAATTAGTGAGAGGTACCTGTGCCACCCTTTTTTCTTTTTTTTCTTCATATATTTTGTGGAAACATCTCACTGCTTCCCGAATCTCCCTATCAACTTTAGCAAAGCAATCAGCATTCAGGCCCATGTTTTCAAGGCCCCTGGTTTAGTTTACAAAAATAAATCTACACAACAGTGTTTTGAACAGTAAGTCAAAAATTGAACACCTGCAAGTAAACATCTGAAAAAGATAACATCAGCAAATTACAAGATGTAGCGTGCATATTACTAATGATATCTATATATCGTTAATACATATTACTAATGATAAGATGTACAAGAAGAAAAAAAAAATAAACCAATGGTTGCAAGTGCAGTTTGTCAGAACTAAAATACATTTTAAGTCATGTACCCTCCATGTGTCTGTCAGTTTGTCGTACTGTGGGGGCTTGTGTGTTGCTGTGATGCTGGAAGCTATGCCACCAGTGTTCAGATAAAAGCAGGGTCACCCATGGAGGACAGATTTCAGCTGAGCTTCCAGACTAAAACAGAGTAGGAAGAAGGACCCAGCAGTCTACTTCTGATAAGCATTAACCAGTGAAAACCTTATGAATAGCAGCGGAACATTGTCTGGTATAGTGCTGGAAGATGAGCCCTCCAGGTTGGAAGAAACTCAAAACATGACTGGGAAAGAGATGCCTCCTCAAAGTAGAGTCGACCTTAATGACGTGGATGGAGTAAAGCTTTCGGGACCTTCATTAGCTGATGTGGCGCAACTCAAAATACCAAGAAACAACAGCAAACATCCATTAATAATTGAAACCCAGAATGTACAGAGTATGAATCTAGGAAAATTGGAAATTGTCAAAAATGAAATGCAATGCATAAACATCGATATCCTAGGCATTAGTGAGCTGAAACGCGCTGGTAATGGCCATTTCGAATCAGACAACCGTATAGTCTGCTATGCTGGGAATGACAGCTTGAAGACGAATGATGTTGCATTCATCTCAAAAAGAACATTTCAAGATTTATCCTCAAGTACAATGGTGTCAGTGATAGGATAATATTCATATGCCTACAAGGAAGACCAGTTAATACGTCTATTATTCAAATTTACGTACCAACCACTAGAGCCAAAGATGAAGAAATAGAAGATTTTTATCAACTGCTGCAGTCTGAAATTGATCTAACATGCAATCAAGATGCATTGATAATTACTGGTGATTGGAATGCAAAAGTTGAAAACAAAGAAGAGGGATCAGGACATCATCCATGAAGAAAGCAAGAGGTCATTAAAAAGACAAAAAAGAAAGAAAAGACCAAGATGGATATCAGAGGAGACTCTGAGACTTGCTCAAGAATTGGTGAAGTAAAAGAACTGAACAGAAGATTTCAAAGGGCCTCTCGAGAAGAGAAAGTAAAGTATTATAATGACATGCACAAAGAGCTGGAGTTGGAAAACCCAAAGGGAAGAACACGCTCGGTGTTTCTCAAGCCGAAAGAACTGAAGAAAAAATTCAAGCCTCGAGTTGAAATAGTGAAGGATTCTATGGAGAAAATATTAAATGATGCAGGAAGCATCCAAAGAATTTGGAAGGAATACACAGTCATTATACCAAAAAGAATTAGTCGATGTTCAACCATTTCAAGAGGTGGCATATGATCAGGAACCGATGGTACTGAAGGAAGAAGTCCAAGCTGCTCTGAAGGCATTGGCAAAAAACAAGGCTCCAGGAATTGATGGACTATCAAATGAGATGTTTCAACAAACAGATGCAGCGCTGGAGGTGCTCACTCGTCTATGCCAAGAAATATGGAAGACAGCTTCCTGACCAACTGACTGGAAGAGATCCATATTTATGCCTATTCCCAAGAAAGGTGATCCAACTGAATGTGGAAATTATAGGACAATATCATTTATTTCACACACAAGCAAAATTTTGCTGAAGATCATTCAAAAATGGCTGCAGCATTATATCGACAGGGAACTGCCAGAAATTCAGGCCAGTTTCAGATGAGGATGTGGAACCAGGGATATCATTGCTGATGTCAGATGGATCCTGGCTGAAAGTAGAGAATACCAGAAGGATGTTTACCAGTGTTTTATTGACTATGCAAAGACATTCGACTGTGTGGACCATAACAAACTATGGATAACATTGTGAAGAATGGGAATTCCAGAACACTTAATTGTGCTCATGAGGAAACTTTACATAGATCAAGAGGCAGTTGTTCGGACAGAACAAGGGGATACTGATTGGTTTAAAGTCAGGAAAGGTGTGTGTCAGGGTTGTATTCTTTCACCATACCTATTCAATCTGTATGCTGAGCAAATAGTCTGAGAAGCTGGACTATATGAAGAAGAACGGGGTATCACGATTGGAGGAAGACTCAGTAATAACCTGCATTATGCAGATGACACAACCTTGCTTGCTGAAAGTGAAGAGGACTTGAAGCACTTACTAATAAAGATCAAAGGCCACAGCCTTCGGTATGGATTGCACCTTAACATAAAGAAAACAAAAATCCTCACAACTGGACCAATGAACAACATCATGATAAACAGAGAAAAGATTGAAGTTGTCAAGGATTTCATTTTACTTGGATCCACAATCAACAGCTGTGGAAGCAGCAGTCAAGAAATCAAAAGATGCATTGCACTGGATAAATCTGCTGCAAAGGACCTCTTCAAAGTGTTGAAGAGCAAAGACGTCACCTTGAAGACTATGGTGCACCTGACACAAGCCATGGTGTTTTCAATCACATCATATACATGTGACAGCTGGACAGTGAATAAGGAAGTCCGAAGAATTGACACCTTGAATTGTGGTGTTGGTGAGGAATACCGAATATACCATGGACTGCCAAAAGAAAAACCAAATCTGTCTTAGAAGAAGTACAACCAGAATGCTCCTTATAAGCAAGGATGGTGAGACTGCATCTTACATACTTTGGACATGTTGTCAGGAGGGATCAGTCCTTGGAAAAGAACATCATGCTTGCAGAGTACAGGGTCAGCGGAAACAAGGAAGACCCTCAACGAGGTGGATTGACACAGTGGCTGCAACAGTGAACTCAAGCATAACAACGATTGTAAGGATGGCTCAGGACCAGGCAGTGTTTGGTTCTGTCGTGCATAGGGTCACTATGAGTCGGACCCGACTTGATGGCACCCAGCAACAACAACAACAACAAGTCAGGGACTACCGGTAATTGATATTAAAAGCTCAGTTGTTGTTGAGTGCCATCTAGTCAATTCCGACTCATAGTGACCCTATTTGACAGAGTAGGACTGCCGCATGGTATTTCATAGGCTGTTATCTTCATAGGAGCAGATTGTCAGGTCTATTCTGCGGAGTGGCTGGTGGGTTCAAACGGCCAGCCTTCCAGTTAGCAGCCAAATGCTTAACCGTTGTATCACCAAGGCTACTGAGATATTCAAAACTGTATTGCCACCAAGAGTACAAATTTGGAGTTGATGGTACTCCACCTTATGTCTTCGTTAATGATCATTGGACTAACTGGATGTGCAGGTAAGAGAAAATCTGTAACAGTTCTTGTTCCCGATTTTTTTTTTAAATAAAAACATCACTAGCAAGAACAACATTAATTGTTATCCTACCCTAAAACAAAATAAGAGTAATAGACCTCTGTTGTTAGAAAGAATGTGAATAACATTGACCTTCCTTCATCAAAGTTATTCGTTGCCTGAATGAAGGGAAACAATTAAATTCTGCCTTTAAAGATGACAAGTTAAATTTACAGTTAAACATCTGCTCTTAGGTCAAAAAGAATTTAGGTCAGATTTTGCCGACTTTTGAGGAGTTCCAAAGGATCAGTGTTTTCACATTATAGGGAGTTAATACGCCTGCAATGACAATGTCGTCTGATTTACTCCTCTTTTTTTTCCCATCGTTTTCTGAAGATGAAAATTTTCAGCTGTTCTTCATTAGTCTCAATATAAGGTTTAAACAGGCCAGAAAATCCATTTCTGAGAATAGTGACATTGTAAAATCCCATATTTGTGCCCAAAAGTTAAAAAAAAAAAAATCATCAGCTCTTCATTCTCAATGTCGTTTTTGTATGATCTCAGTAGTGTTAATAAAAAACATATTCAAAATCACTTGTGAACTATCATCAACTTATAGACAGCTTCTGCATTTAGTAACTTTTTATTTATACCATGAGAGAGAGGTCAAGGACGCTTCTTCAAAACAGAAGCACAACAATCACTGTGTATTTTTGCCTTTAAAGAACTTACTGGACTGAGTGAAAGTTTTGTTGGTTTTTATAGTGATTCCATTTTCAGTTCCTCTGTGAAATGGGAGCTAAAGAAATATGCACCACATGGGGGTTTTAGCACCAATGTCATTAATGCTCTGCAAACCAGTGAAGTTCAAACTCTTAGGTGATGTCTCCTTTTGGGAGTTGAATAAAATCATGGGCCCTCTCCTCAGAAAAATGCACTTAGACAAATATTTAGCAACTGAGGAATACCTTTTCAAGAGTTTCCTCACTCTCTCATATCAATTGGTGGACTTCTAGGCACTAGTATCTTCTGGAGAAGAATACGATGACTTGTTCTTTTGGGAGAAAATAAACCACTGTATAATATAGAGGGGTGAATGACTAATCTAGGAGTCCTTGGGTAGCACAGAAGGTTAAGTGCTCAGCTACTAAATGAAAAATCAGCAGTTCAAATCCACTCAGAGGTACCTTAAAAGAAAGGTCTAGTTATCTACTTCTGAAAGATCACAGTCATTAAAAGCCCTATAGAGAGCAATTTTACTCTGAAACACACGGGTCACTATGAGTCGGAATCAACTTGGCTTCAGCTGGTACTAATACTGGTACTGGTTTGGTTTTGGTGACTAATTTGCCATGGAGTTATTCTTAGTGATTTTTTTGTCATCCCCTGCTTGTTTTACTCAAGATATTATTATTATTATTTTTTTTTAATTTGAAATCCAGCCCGGGAAATTTTCTTTTCCTAAAGAGAAAGAGCTCTGATAGGTACTAAGACGTATAGATAGATGTGTCCTAGCCACATAAACTCCATTGTCAAGTTACTAACTACCTCTATTAGCTTCCTAGAGCTGTCATAACAAAATACGACAAAGTGGGTGGCTTATATGTGCAGAAATGTATTGTCTCTCAGTTCTGGAGACTAGGAGTCAGAAATCAGGGTATCAGCTATTTTGATTCCTTCTGAGGTTTCTGAGGGAGAACTTTTTTTCCATGCCCCTCTCCTAGCTTCTGGTGACAGCCAGTGATCCTTGACGTTCCTTGACTTGTAGTTACACCACCTCAAATCTCTACCTCCATTTGCAAGTGGTCATCTTCCCTCTCTGTCTTTCCGTGTTTCTTCTCCTGTGTTATAAGGACACCACTCAGATGGGCTTAGGACTCACTCTATGCCAGTCAGACCGCATGTTAGTGTAACTGGTAATACCTTCAAAGATCCTATTTCCAAATAAGACCACGTTCACAGGTACTGGGAATTAAAACAAACAGACAAAAATTTGCTGTCCAGTCGATTCCAACTCATAGCAACCCTATAGGACAGAGTAGAACTGCCCTGTACAGTTTCCAAGGAACACCTGGTGGGTTCGAACTGCTGACTTTTTGGTTAACATCCACAGCTCTTAACCTCTACGCCACCAGGGTTTTCTTACTGGGGATTAGGATTCAACATATCTTTTTGGAGATACGATTTAGTCTATAATATTACCCTACCCCATCAAACCTACTGTTGGTAATGAGCTTCTTCAGACATCGTAACATTTTCTTTTTAGGAAACTCTCTTACCTGTATTTCTTCCAGTATAAACTACTTCCAAGTACCTAACAGAAACCCTGATGGCATAGTGGTTAAGAGCTACAGCTGCCAAAAGAAAGGTCCGCAGTTTGAATCCACCAGATGCTTCTTAGAAACCCTACGGGGAAGTTCTACTCTGTCTTATAGGGTCGCTATAGGGTTGTTTTGAGTCAGAATTGAGTCGACGGCAACAGGGTTGATTGTTTATATTTTGGTTTAAGTACCTAACATTGACCTATTTTTATTTTTATTTATTTAGAGCGTTACAAAAAGCTAGGATTGCTTGAAATTCCTGGATTTTAAAAATAGTAATTTTTTTTTTATTATTAGTAGTACAATTACCACCTTCTCCCAAATGACACAAGAACATACAGGGGTGGGCTTGGCGAGATTGAGCACAGGTTTTTGCTGTTTTATTTCACCAGTCAAAACACCCACGCTGTGTTTTAGTCCCATGGAAATGCAGTTAGACTACAAATAAACAAAGCTGATCGACTTGATGGCCGCCACATTGAAGGCTCAGTCAGTCTACAGTCCTCAAACTGTGGGACTTCCTTTTGCCTCTGCCCAGTCTGGGTGTGTTTGAGTCCTAGCCTTGAAATGATAGTATCAGATTCCATGGAAGGGACTAAAAGTATCAACGTCTACCCCCTTTTACAAGAAAAGCATCGAGATTTCATCTCACAGATTGAAATTTGCAAAAATAATAGGGGCCCTGGCTCCTCACCTGAATCTCTACATCAAACCAGCATTTTCACAAGATAACATCTGATACCAGCTCTTTTACTTGAGGAAAATGACCTTTTGTCCTGTACCTTTCATCAACTGTTGGTTGTTTGGTTGTCCATCTTAAGGGTCCCAAACACTAGAGAAAAAGAGTAGAAGAAATAAAAGGAATTAAAAAAAAAAAAAAAAAGAATTTTAAGACCTTTGTCAAACACCTGAAATATTGTGATTTTGGTGTCATTTAAATTTCTGAAAAGATTTGAGACAATTCATATTGTCCATTTCTGATCTACTCTAAAACCAAAATGATTACAAATCTCATTTCTTTATAGATTATTCAATAGTTGACACATCAGAGAGTATTCTTCTGAAGCTACTATAGAGTAAAAATCATAGAAACTCTCTGGAGACCAAAGTGGTGGCATGTCGTGTGCCCTTGAGTCAATTCCACAGCCCTATCTGCTACCTCTTAAATAATCCCCTTGAATTAAAAGCATAGTATGTAATCAACATAGCAGAATTCACTGCTGAAGATAAGTTAATGTAGGTGCTCATATTTCAAGTAGAACTAGATTGTAATCGAGACACACAATTATTAGCAGATTCATTTGGATTCTTTTTTCTGAATTAGCAAAAGTGCATAAGAATTGTCTCTTAGAAAGTTAAGTATACCAGAGGACATACTATTGTGTTTAGAGGTGAACTTGTGATATTAATTATGAAATTTTAAGCTTGATGTCTGACCAGTGTACCTCTAACAAAACTGTTCATGAGGTTGTTACAGGTAAAATCTATCAATGGAATGAAAAAAAAAAAAAAAGCTGCTTTAAAAATTCTAAAAAGTAGAAAGTATCAATTTATGTATTTTTTTATATCTAAGATAGATTTTCCTGAGTTTTCTGGGGTATTTATCTAAAATAATTACATGAATATGGAATATGGTCATTGTGGTTCTCTCAATCAAATATTATGAAATAATGAAATAGTTTTTAGGGTCACCATTTTACTCTTTTGTGTTCTGTTTTTGTTTTTCAAATGACCATGGCCTATTTTATTGCCATTTAAGCACAGAAATCACATTGTGACTCTAAACTGCATAAAGATAATCCCTTGTATTTAGTTACAGGCAATTTTATAGTTCACCGCTTTTCTTCTCTTGAACTTTGAATGAAGGTAAAAAAAAAAAAAAATAAGGAAAATAGAACCTTATGAAAACTGGTAGCTCCAATATGTCAATAAAAATTTAATGTTCTATTTTATTTCATAGTAAATGAAATTACTTCGTACTGTATCAAATATGTTTCCAAAGGGAAAGCCAAAACCTACATAAGCTCTGTTTTGCCAAGGAATTTTCTGCCGTGGTTCTCACTGTTGATAGGGAATCTAAATCCAGGCCCCAGATGAAGAGGGAAAGTGCGTCTTTACATCAGCCGTCTTGGCAACAGAAGAAAGTGCTGTATTGTTCTTCACACAAACCATCCCCATTAGAGCTTAAGATGTTCTTTTCCTTCTAATCCTCATTTGTACCCCTTAGCCATTTGTTTAGAATTAAATTAACTGCAATTTGGAAAATGTGGATGAAAGGTAGTGCATTGAGTAGACATCACATGTTTCCTGAATGGTGCCTGTTCAGCCTCTTTCACGGCCATTCATTGTGCCTGAAAGGGTGTAGTGTGTGAATTGTTGGACTGTCACTCTGCAGAGAAGTCTGGCAGCCAGGATTACCATGGAAACAGCAGGAAAAAGACAATTAACAAAATGGTTTTGATTTTTTTTTTTTTCTATTTCTTTTCTACTCTTCAGCTTTAGGGAGAATTTCTCCCTTGTAAGGCACACATACTCATACATACACTTGTACACACACATGCAGACACATGAAAAAGCCTAATATTTGAACTCTGATCGTTAGATTCTTCCATTGAGGCTGTCAGTGAATATTTTTAAAAAATCATACTCTAACATGAAATATTTATGAATAGTTTTCTCAACTTATTCCTCCCTCCCCCCTTCAGTTTTTGTTCTTTTCAGACCTCGGAAAGAATTCTCTGGAAATATCCTTAGGTAAACGACTGTTAATGAGCAGAGCCTGTGATTTTAACCCTGGCACATTCATTGGACTTTTAATTAGTCCCTCTTACCATCACTCCTGTGACAGAAACACAATGTAGGCCCAAGAGCTTAAACCGAAAGGAGCTCTCTTTAGATCCGTCAACCTTAGTTTAACTTAGCACATCAGAAAAGGACAGTTATGCCTGGCGATTAGGACTAGATTTTGTGACTGAAGGGTTAACAGAGCATAAAGACTAAATGTTTGATGTCACCGTTGATACCAAAAACACATTGCAATCCAAACTCTGTCAGACTTTGATTTCTTTAAAAAGGCTATTTATAAATAAAAGAAATGATTGTACGTTGAAAGCATCATAATTAAAGTAAAATACGAGTGGGAGACCTACTGAACCTATGTGTCAAATATTCCATTGAAATGAAACATCGTGCTTTGTAGATAAGCTCTCTAGAAATGTTTGAGATTGTAAAAATGAAGATTCTTTCTGCATGTTGTGCTTAAAATCCATTCTCTGTCTTAAGCCTTATGGAAAAATATAATTCTATAGGAGGCCTCAGTCTAACAGTGACCTTGAGCTTGCTCTGGTATAGATTTTTTTCTCAAAAAACAGTTTTCTACCAGAATGAAATGTAGTAGCTACTATTTTATAGAATATTTATTGATACCCCTAAATCCTAGGCAAGCCTCCAGAAATCATTCTTAAAATTTTCCAAACCAAGAAAGACGTAAGCAGAAATGAATTATGTGGTCCTTAACTTTTCTCCTACATTTTTTTGACCAGTGCACAGACTTCTGTTTTCTTCTTCAGTTATTTTTCTCTGTTTTGACTATTCACTTCTATTAATTGTAAAATGAATCAATTAGACTTAAAATTTGAAGAAAGATTTTCAGGGAAGGAGGTAATTTTTGTTTCCTTCAAATTTTGAAAATTTTTTGAATTGATTATTAATTTCTGCCAAAACCTTTAATCTGGTTTAGTAGATGAGAGTCTTTATGAAGGAACTCTAAAACAATCTTAGAAAATGGGACAATATTCTTGATTTGAACATTCCCATATTTTTTAAGGAAATCAGTTATTTATAACGTATAAAGAATAAAGAAAACATATTAGGAGGGCAGTATTTGAGAAACAAATTCCTGTGAAATTGTGAAAAATATATACGGTTTTGAAATGAAGTCAAGCAAAACTTGGTATTTTTTACAAAAGGAAACCACAAACCTAATAAAGACTTTCAAACTTGCCAGTCCTATGCAGTTCTACTGTTAGTTTTATTTAACTTATTGTAAACCACATCTTTAAGAGAGACACAAAACCCTACAAGTCTATCTGCAAAGGCATCCAAGAACATACTTATATTCATTTTAGAGTGTAGGTTTTGAGAGTAAAGTCGTTGAAAACTTTTCTTTCCTAAAATGAAAATGACTTCCTTACTCACTATGATGACATACCTGCCGTTAACAACAACAACAATGTATGTAGCATC
Organism: Elephas maximus indicus; assembly: GCF_024166365.1. NCBI lineage: Eukaryota > Metazoa > Chordata > Mammalia > Proboscidea > Elephantidae > Elephas > Elephas maximus. The sequence continues at coordinate 11,401,104 of NC_064822.1, read as the reverse complement.
AATTGTGTGTCAGATCCTAAGTTTCCTAAAAAAAAAAATAAAAATTTTCCTTGGCACTAAAAAAAGGCACTAGAAGTCATTTAATCAAACAGCTGTGCTTAACTCTGTTCCATGTCATTCTTAATAATATCCTCAGCAGCAAGTGGGCCATGAGTTATATTTAGGGATGTGTTAGAATGAATTTTCTCTAAATGTATTTTTTGATGGGCTTTATTTTTTATAACAGTTTTAGATTTACAGAAAAACTGTGCAAATAATACTCATACCATGTTTTCACTCTTACCTTAGTATAGTACATTTGTCATAATGAAAACAAAACAATAAATATTAAGATGTTATTTTTCTAAAGTCCATACTTTATTCAGATTTCTTTATTTTGTCTAATGTCCTTTTTCTGTTTCGTGATCCCTTTCAGAAGGCCACGTTACATGGAATCCTCGCGTCTCTTTAGACTTCTCTTGGCTGTGACAGGTTCTCAGACTTCTTGTTGTCTTTGTTTGATAATCTTGACCGTTTTGAGGAGTACTGGCCACAAAAATGTTGTCAAATTGCCCTTTATTGTATTTTTTTTTTTTTCCTTGTGATTACAGTGGGTGTTGGGTTTTTGGGTGGAAGACCACAGCGGTAAAGTGCCATTTTCATCACATCATGTAAAAGGTGCATAGAAGTAACCTGACATACCATTCTTGATGTTGACCTTGATCACTTGGCTGAGACAGTGTTTCCCAGGATTTCCCACTGTAAGTTTACCCTCTCCTTTCCTTCCTGTACTCTACTGTTAGGAAGACAGTCACTATGTGCAGCCCACATTTAACAAGTGGGAAGTTATGCTCTGCTTCCTTGAAAGCCAAGTATCTACATAAATTGTGATTCTCCTCTACAGGATATTTGTCTCTTCTCTCCCAATTATTTATTTGCTCATTTATTTATATTAGTATGGACTCAGGGGTACTTATTTTATACTATGGGTTATACTACTTTATTAATTTTGTTGCTCAAATTGTTCCATCTCCGACCTTCAAAAAACAAAAATTTTTTTTTTTTTGACCTTTAGGAGCTTTCAATTTCCATCATTGTAGGTTTGTTTTTTTGTTTTGATAGAATGTTTTTACTTTCTGGTATAACAAGCTGCTAAAGGCCAATCTTGCATGTTTTCTGCACCATTTCTATAATCTGTCATTTCTTCAAGGAGCCCTGGTTCTTTTTATTAGAGAATGACCTTAGAAACCACAATCTGGGCACTGAATGTGCTTCTTACTGCTGGATGTCATTACCTCCAGCCCCTCTCAGCTTACAGAGAATAGATGAGTGCATTCTAACCAATATATGTATATGGGTTAGAATGCATGTGTCTATTTTATTTATTTATTTATTTTTGGAGACTGAATGAGTTTATCAGCTCCTTTCTGAGAACATGTTTTTCAGAGAGGGCCATGGGGAGCATACAAAGGAACTGGCTCTTGGCCAAGGCAGGGGAGCTCAAAAAGGCGCTGGGCTCCTGACCAAGGCAGCAGGTCAGGGAAGTGAGGGGAAGACGAAGCAGGGAGATGGGACACATGGACTATGTACTGCACCTCCTTCACAGTCTGGCCTCAGCAGGCTGGGATCAGGGCCAGGATGGGGGTGAGTAGCCAGGGCCTCAGTAAGGGAGAGATATCACAGGCGCCTGCTGGAGGCAGATGAAGCAGAAACCCCAGAGTTCTTGAAAAATGGTCCTACCCTGATCCTTGAGGTGAGCAGGAAGGAGGGGGTACCTCTGGACAGGACTTGAGGCCCATAGTGCTGATGTGTATTGGTGCTGTGCCCTGGGCTGACACTCGGTCCTGGCCTAGCAGCCCCAGGATCAGCTGTGTCTGCAGTGGGACAAGAAGGTGCCAGGGCAGACCTGACCCCAGAGGCTGGTGGGAGGGAGCTGGCCGAGTCTCCCCAGCATTCCTGGCCCCAGGGGCCCTGTCCAGGCTGGTGTAGAGGCAGAAAGGAAGGGAGTAGGGTGATGACAGTCAATGATGCTGCTGCAGGAGGCAGGGATGCTCAAGAGTGAGCCTCAAGACATAGACCTGAAGGTCTGTCTTGGCAGGACTCATCACATCTCAGCATCCAGGAAGTGTTTGATTTCTTTCTCCACTGGGTCCTCTTGGTGGTTGCCATCTCTTTCCTCACCAACTGTGGGTCCTGCTTGCCAGACTTCTGGGTCCTGCCGATGCACAGGTTGAGCCTTGATGTCACAATCCCTGACAGCCTCAAGTTCTCCTTCTATCTAAAGACAGGTTCTACTCTGGCTGGCCAGCTCCTTCTCAAACAGGTATGTTTGCTGGCTATACCCACAGGAGCCACAAAGAACTCTGTGCAGGAGGAGCCTGGAGACTTGACTGATTCTAATCTCTGTATTGTTGTGTGATATCTCTCCAGCTTCTCTCCTAACTTGAATAGCCAGGAGCCGCATGCTGGCACTGACGGTTAAGGTCATTTCTGAGTTGTTCTCCCTATGGCTCATCCAAAAGGAGATGGCCCTGGGGCTGGAGCATTTGAGGGAGCTGCTGTAGGTGACCTGGGCAAGGTTGTGTCTGCTTCTTCCTCCTTGCCGGGAATTTTCTCCAGGAGGTGGGAAGCCACAGTTGGAGAGTCTGGCCCCCTCTTCTCTCTTGATTCTGCAGAGGGAGCAGGGCTCTTCATCAACATAATCTTAATAAATGTTCATTAACATTTACGTCTAGATGTTAACATTCTGCCAGGGTGTTACAAGCATTGTGGTTCTGAATCCTTGTTCTACCTACCACTCAGTAATTGTTTAACCTTGGCTAGGTTACTCTCTGAAGGAGCCCTGGTGGTACAGTGGTTCAATGGTTGATTGGCTTCTAACCAAAAAGTTGGCAATCTGAACCCACCAGCTGCTCCGCGGGAGAAAGATGTAAAAAGTTACAACCTCGGAAACCCTATGAAGCATCTCTACTCTGGCCTATAGGATCACTATGAGTTGGCATCGACTCAAGAGCAATGGGTTTTATATATATTATCTTTATATATCTTTCTGTGTGTACTGCTCTGTATCTATATTAAGCTAACCATGAGGTCATACTGAAGTCTCCAATTCAGTTCCATTACCACATGACCCATTCTGGCCTCCTCCACTGCTTATTTGTAACTTCTCACTCCAGCAGTGAGAAACCTCAGTCCTGATACAGTTATATCTGATATTACCTGATATAGGTAATTTCTGTTTTCTCTCTCTTTTTTGGTAAAAATGGCTCGATGTTTATAATTTATACTGACCTTTCCAAAGAATTAACTTTGGGTGTCCTTCATTTTATCTCCTGCTTTTCTATTTTCAGTTTCATTGACTTCTGCTCTAATTTTTATTATTTTCTTTCTTCTGCCTGCTTTAGGCCTAAATTACTCTTCTTTCTCTAGTTTCCTAAGGGGGAAGCTTAGTTTATTAATTTTATATTTTTCTTCTTTTATAATATATGCATTTAATGCTACACATTCTCTTCGAAGCTCTCTAGATATTTGACATTACAGCTATTTTTCTGTTATTAATTTCTATTTTAACTTTATTGTGATCTGAGAACATATTTTATGTGATTTCTATTCTTTTAAATGTGTTAAAGTGTTTACAGCCCATAATGTTTTCTATCTTAATGAGTGTCCCATCAGAGCTTGAGAAGAATGTATATTCTGTTGTGGTTGAATGGAGCATTTTATAAATATTTATTATACTCACCCACTGCCATCGAGTCCATTCCAACTCATAGTGATCTTATAGGACAGAGTAGAACTGCCTCATAGGGTTTCCAAGACTGTAAATCTTTATGGAAGCAGACTACCACATCTCTTTCCCACAGAGCAGCTGGTGGATTCAAACTGTCGACCTTTTGGTTAGCAGCTGAGTGCTTTAACCATTGCACCACGAGGGCTCCTTAAATATTTATTAGATCAATTTAGTTGTAGCACTGTTTAGGTCAAATATATCTTACTGATAGTCTGCCTGCTTGACCTTCAATTAGTAACAGAGGGGGGTTAAATGAATAATTTATTTTAAAAAATCAACACAAAGCTGTTTCCTACGAGGCAGCTGACCCAAACGCCCAGCTTCTCCAAGCTGCGGTACCACTTCATCATCTCTAACACCAACTACTACCCCTCTCCTCAGTACTCTTCCTGCTGTCTTGGGGTTCGGTAATTCACTGCAACGTCTCACAGAACTCAGGAACTGTACTAACTGTAAAGTGGTTTATTGGGGAAATAACGGGTTACAACTTGCGATCAGAATCAAGTTTGTCAGTTAGGACAGTGTTCAACCAGGATAGCTCTCAGATCCTTCTGGGACGTGCTGGCTAGCAGCACTTCTCTTGACCCTTATCTTGGCTGATCTTGCATGCTGGGACCTGCTCGGGCCTCTGCTGGGCTCACTCTGCCTGACCTCTGCCCTGCTCGGGCAAGTGTTACAGCTCTTTTGGCTCCTCCAACAAGTGCCTGTGGGCACCCTCCTCTGTTATCAAGCCTCCTGGCCAAAGGCACGCAGCTCTCTCTCACTCCACAGGCTGGCAAGCCCACTGCAGTCGCCTCTGCAGGTCTCCACGCCTTTGCTCCTGTCACAGTCACTTAATTTGCATAGTAACTGGACAATCCCCACAAAGATTTTATGAACCTTATTTGCATACACCAGTCCCTGTAAGGTACATAAAATAGACCAATCACAGGGCAGGTCATGGCCTAACTATTTTTGGCAGTACTACAAACCCAGGGGCAGACAGGCCATATATAAAGAGAAACCTGGTGTACTGCAGGGGTTCAATTGTCCAACTATAACAATGGATTTGTCTATTTCTCTTCACAGTTCTATCAGTACTTTGATAATCTATTGTTAGGTGCACACACGTAAGATTGTTATCACTTCTTTGAGAGTTGTGCTCTTTTTCATTATTCTCCTCTTTTTCACTGACAACTTACTGCTTTGTCTGAAATTAATATAGCTATTCCAGCTTTCCTTTGATTAGTATTAGCAAATTATATAATTTTCTATCTCTTTACTTTTCAGCAATCTGTGTCATCACATATAAAATGCTTTTCTTTAAATTGGTTTTATACATAATATATAGTTAGATCTTTGTCTGCTCTGACAATCTCTGCCTTTTAATTGGAACATTTAGACCATGGACACTTAAAGTAATTATTCATGTATTTGGATTGCTATCTACCATGTTTGTAACTTTTTTAAAAATCTGTTGCTGTTCTTTTTTTTTTCTTGTTTTTCTGCCCTTTCTGGTTTTAATTGTACATTTTTTAAATTCCATTTGAATTCCTCTCTTAGGATATCAATTATACTTTAAAAACTTTTTTTTTATGGTTTCCCTTGGATTTGCAATATTGTTGTTGTGGTTGTGTGCCTTCAAGTCAATTCAAACTCGTAACGACACTATATGACACAGAACCACCGGCAATTCCATTGTCATATCTGAGTCTGATTCTGATGCTTGTTTTGTCTTTTCAGACTGTGTTTTTCTGTGTCTCCTAACCTTTGTTGAAAGCTGAAGATAATGTATTTGGTAATAGAAACAGACATAAACAAGCATGTATTGAGAGGTTTTATGTTAATCTAGCTAGGATTTGTCATCAGTGTTTAATGTTTGCTGTAGCTGTAGGTGCCAGAAACTTCAAATTCCTCTAATACCCTTGTTTTTGTCTCCTCTGTTATCTTTGGATTTTCCTAAGAATTGCTCCTCAAATAGAGTTTGTACTTTGTAGCTCTTTCAGCCGTAATCCACCATTATTATACTGAAGCCCTGTGGGCGTCGTGGTCAGTCATGGGGAAAAGGAAGCAGTCTGTAGTCTCATGATTAAGTAGACTGTGTCCATTAGCTGTGATCTTGGTAAGTGTTTCTTGGCTCCTCCTCCACTCCTGTAGGTGAGATGGAAGGCTAGATGGGACTGGAGCTAGGAAAATGCCCTTCCCTTAGGTGGGATGAGGTTCTGATAAAGTATCCCCCCCCCCCACCCCCCGTCAACCTCTCCCCATTCCCAAAATAGGGTTTGCTATGGAGAATATTCTGGGCCTATTTCAAAATCCACCACTTGTCTGTCAGTTTGTCTTATGGCGGTGGCTTTCATGTTTCAAAATGATTACTTTTCCCCTGCCCCCTTTCTGAGCCAGGAGGGGGCCCTTCTTGCCTCTTCCCTGTGAGAACCTGGCGAAGTTCTTGAGGGTAAAAATCTATGAAAGTTTAGAATCCCACCTAAAACCATATCCCGGAGGAGTTTCTCATTCTTAAGCTTGTGCACTGTCAGCATCCATCAGTTTTTCAAAAGTATTATGTTCGGGCTTCTAAAAGTTTATAGTGCCAGAGGCTTCTCCTCCGTGCACACAGATTGTGGCTGGGACTGTTTGAATTCACCTGTCTCTCTAGATTTTGGAGAGGTAATTTGCCCAGAGACCTCAGTTCTCTGATGAGTCTTTGAAAAGTGATTTATCTTTGGTTTCCTCAGCTTTTCCTTGTGGTAAGACAACAGTGACGATATCCAAGCTTTGTGTATCAGCGCTCTAATGCCATTTTTACATGAGAGTATAATCTGTAATGACAGACTTTTTGACAACTTCAAATGTCATATTGTGTAGGTTACTAATTTATTCTTCTGATAGGATAGGCCCTACAGAGTGTCACTTAAAAAATGTTTGTTGTTGTTGTTTTCCAGGAGCACATTTCAACTAACAACATCTAATTTTCCTTAATAATAGTTTTGAAATTAGTCATGATTTTGAGCTGGCTGCTGGCACATCATGGTTGCTCTTCTCTGGTAATCACAGAAGTGAGCTTTCAGTGACCACTGCTCCCCCAAATGATTCCTCTCCCCAGGTATGACTGCTTGATCCAGGTGGAGACATTTAATAACCTGGACCAATCAAATGGGATTTTGAATTTGAAATAGAGAGGTCCTGACACTTGTCCTTCCTGTGCCTTAGATACTTAACTTTTCCTTTAATAATGTGACTCCTTAAACCTTTCAAGACTTTCCCTTTTGAATTGACGATAATAATAATACTATGTGCCAGTAAAATAATTATTGAACTAAAATTCCTGATCTGAATGGAGAGCTGTTCATCACCATGGATATAATTTGTGTCAGGACAGAATCCCCATACTCAGTGTTGGTTGTATACATGAGGAGATTTTAAACTCAGTTCCCTGTAATCCCAGGGTTTCTTTGAAGTGAGTGTTGGGGGAATGGACCGGATAAGGAGGTAATATCAGGAATTGAAATACAGTGAGATGATTGAATTGGGTTTTACATTTTCTCCAAGGTAGCTCAGCCTTATCTTCTAAGCTTTTGTTTCAATATAGTTTTCCATGATTTTCTTTTCTTTTTCTTTCTCTCCCCTTCCTTCACTTCCTCCCTTTCCTGCTTCCTTCCCCTTTATTTCTCTCTCTTTTTCTACAAAATAGTTTCATTTTTGTTTCTGTTTCTTGGCCAAGTTTGATTCTGGTTTTAGTTTGTTTGTGACCAATAAGTTCTTCCCCCTGGGGGCAGCAATGATTGGAAACCCGCTTCTATGGTGTACTGTTAGCTGAAACTGATTGAAGAAATGAGGATATATTATCAGTTGAGAGAGGACAAAGAATTTGGTTTAAGATCTGGGTGTTTCTTTGCCTGCTTGTTTATTTCTGAGCTTAAATCAATAAAGGAAATATTTTATGCCCACTGGGGTGTTTCAAAGGAGCCCTGGTGGCACAGTGGTTAAGCACAGGGTTATTAACCAAAAGGTTGGTGGTTCAAACCCACTAACTGCTCCACAGGAGAAAGCTGTGGCAGTCAGCTTCCGTAATGATTACAGCCTTGGAAACCTTGTGGGGCAGTTCTGCTCTATCCTGTAGGGTTACTCTGAGTTGGAATTGACTCCAAGGCAATGGATTTTTTAATGGGTTTACGGTCTCAGTTGGGAACTTTTGTGTTCTGTGTTTTAGCTTTTATCCTTGTGTCTGAGATCGTTAAACTGAAACTTCAAACTCTCTGCTGATTTGTCTATCATTGGGAAAAAACCTTTGCCTCTGTTTGCACACGTGTGCACACATGTGTAGTATTTTTCTACTTCTGGAGGATATTAATAAATTAGATTATAATGTTTCAGATGAGAATATGTTCTGATTAGTTTATAGAGAAAAAGCATAAATCTAATATTCTCCTGTATTAAATAAATAAAGTGACAATTTTTCTTTTTTTAACAAAAGGCTTTTCTCAGGTTTTATTAGTGTATACAAGTTTTTCCTTTCAAATAGAGATTTGAGTTAATTTTTATTTATTTATTTAAAATAATAGTTAATTTGAAATTTTGAACCTCTTTTCCTGATTTGGCGTTTTGGTGGCACAATGATTAAGCACTTGGCTGCTAGCCAAAAGGCTGGCAGTTCAAATTCACCAACTGCTCCTTGGAAACCCTATGGGGCAGTTCTACTCTGTCCTATAGGGTCACTGTGAGTGGGAATCAACTGGATGGCAAATAGGTTTTTTCCTGGTTTACTGATGAATTAAGCTAATTTTTCTCTCTCATAATTTCTAGGACTATGAAATATGTAAAAATATAAAATTTTGTTCAACTAAATTGAATTATTATTTGACAATTTTCATACCAATAATAATAATGTTTTGAAGTGTTTCAGCTTAAACATGATTTCCAAGATCCTAAATTAACTCCACTTTGAGTTAACTTCGAAATTTGGACTAATACAGAGTTAATTAACATAAATAATTTTGAAGTAAGATACAATACCAAAACGTGCTATAATTTGCAGAGTGACACAACTATACCATTTACGAAGGTATGAATAGGATGTATGTGGCTTTAGGGCATTGCGTTATCTGCGGTTGATAAAAATGGTTATGTATGCCATCAAAAAACAAACAAAGGAGAAGGGGCCAAGATGGCTGACTAGGTAGACGCTACCTCGGATCCCTCTTGCAACAAAGACTCGGAAAAACAAGTGAATCGATCACATACATGACAATCTACAAATCCTGAACAACAAACACAGATTTAAAGAGTTGACCTGAGTGACAGAGATGGAGAACGAACAACTACGGGGAAGCAGCGACTGTTTTCAGAGCCTGGAGCCAGCGTCCCAGTCAGGTAACCTTGGCGCCAGGCTTAGGACTGGGCACAGGGGAGCTGAACACAACATCCTGTGACGGCGCAAACACGGGGCCCAGCCCTACCCCCCTGAACTGACCTCGGGAGGGGGCCCAGCCAGTCAGCGCAGGTGGCGCGGCCACACAGCTGGTAGGAGGAGAAGTCCCCGGGAGACAGTGACTGGTTTTGGAACCAGGAGTACAGCATCCCAGCTGGGGAACCTTGGAGCCGGCCTTTGGACTGGGCACAGGGGAGCTGAGCATGGCATCCTGTCATGGTGCAAACATGGGGCACAGACCTACCCCCCTGAACTGACCCCAGGAGGGGACCCAACCCATCTGCACAGGTGGCACAGCGACGCGGCTGGGGGGAGGAGAAGTCCCCGAGAGGCAGCGACTGATTTTGGAGCCGGGAGTGCAGCATCCCAGCCGGGGAACCTTGATGCTGGGCTTTGGACTGGGAGCGGAGGAACTGACTGCAGCTTCTGCGGGCCAGACCCTTGGGGGCAATCTCTACACAGCCAGCACACATAGGTGACACGCCCCTCGGGAATTTCAGATAAAACAGTCATCCCAAGCAATATAAGCAACTTTGGCTATATTCCGGGGTGCTACTCTCTCCTGTTTTTCTGAACCCTCCCCTCCCCTTCCCAGGCGGCGTCATTAACATTGGAATTTCCTGAGCCAGAGGGAGAACGGCTCCGCGGTTTTTCTTTCCCTTTTTTTTTTTTTTTTTTGGTCTTTTCCTAACCCATTCTTCCAGCCAGAGAGAAGCAACCACAAAAAACCCAGGGACCAAAAATCCTTCCCTAATTGGACTAAAAACACAGAAAGAGCTCCAGCCAAGCATATATGGTCCATATCTTGGGTTTTCATCCCTACAGGGAACCAGGTGGCTATTATAATACAAAGGCATTTCTGAAAGGGATCTGACTGCATTTTTTTTAAGCAGATTTACTGGAAAAACAAGTTTCCCAGGTCTGATATCTCTGCTTATTCAACAGAGCCCTAACTGACCCACAACAGGGAACTGAGGGCTGAAGCTCCCCCCAGACCACCTAGCCTCTTGCCTGAGGGGTCTAAGGAGGGTGACACCTACCAATCAGTAGAGATACTTGCATTGGGGGCCTAAGGTACAGCTGCAGAGCCCTCCCACCAAGGTGCTTTAGGAATAGAGACACACCTACCTCACTGACACTTGAGGGAAGCCTGTCAGCATCCTGCCCCCCTGGAGTGTGAACCCCAGCTGCTAATAGAATCTGGTGCACACAACTATCACCACTACTTCTCAAGGTGGATAGGTGTTAGGGTGCAGCACACACTTGACAACCCAACATCAGATTCTACTCAAGAATAGTGAATAGACTCAGGCATATATATCTGGCAACAGCCCAAACCAGCTGGTAATAGGTCATAAGTAAGTCAAGGGCTACAACAATCAAGACAGCACAATCTAGTAGCCCATCCACGTATATTGAAAGAACCCAAAACAAGACATGACTCAGTGAGCAAATATAGAAAAAATCACTACAATATCTTAGTGATGGCTCAGAGACAGCAGTCGATATCAAACCACATGAAGAAGCAGACCATGACAGCTTCTACAACCCCCCCCAAAAACAATCAAAATCTTTCCCAAATGAAGATACAATTCTGGAATTATCAGATACAGAATATAAAAAACTAATTTACAGAATGCTTCAAGACATCAGGGATGACCTCAGAAATGAAATAAGGCAAACTGCAGAAAAAGCCAAGGAATACACTGATAAAACAGTTGAAGAACTCAAAAAGATTATTCAAGAACATAGTGGAAAAATTAATAAGTTGCAAGAATCCATAGAGAGACAGCATGCAGAAATCCAAAAGATTAACAATAAAATTACAGAATTAGACAACGCAATAGGAAGTCAGAGGAGCAGACTCGAGCAATTAGAATGCAGAGTGGGAAATCTGGAGGACGAGGGAATTAACACCAACATAGCTGAAAAAAAAATCAGATAAAAGAATTAAAAAAAAAATGAAGAAACCCTAAGAATCATGTGGGACTCTATCAAGAAGGAAAACTTGTGTGTGATTGGACTCCCAGAACAGGGAGGGAGGACAGAAAACACAGAGAGAATAGTTGATGATCCGCTGACAGAAAACTTCCCTGGCATCATGAAAGACGAAAGGATATCTATCCAAGATGCTCATCGAACCCCATTTAAGATTGATGCAAAAAGAAAAACACCAAGACATATTATCATCAAACTTGCCAAAACCAAAGATAAAGAGAAAATTGTAAAAGCAGCCAGGGATAAAAGAAAGGTCTCCTTCAAAGGAGAATCAATAAGAATAAGTTCAGACTACTCAGCAGAAACCATGCAGGCAAGAAGGCAATGGGATCACATATACACAACACTGAAGGAGAAGAACTGCCAGCCAAGGATCATATATCCAGCAAAACTCTGTCTGAAATATGAAGGTGAAATTAAGATATTTACAGATAAACTCAAGCTTAGAGAATTTGCAAAAACCAAACAAAAGCTACAAGAAATACTAAAGGAAATTCTTTGGTCAGAAAACCAATAATATCAGATACCCGCACAACCCAAGGTCACAGAACAGAACATCCTGATACCAACTCAAATAGGGAAATCACAAAAACAAATTAAGATTAATTAAAAAAAAAATGCTCAAAAGAGGGAATCATTGAAGTCAATATGTAAAAGATCACAATAATCAAAAAGAGGGACTAAGTACAGGTGGCATAGAACTGCCATATGGAGAGGGATACAAGGCGATATAGGACAATACAAGTTAGGTTTTTACTTAGAAAAATAGGAGTAAATAATAAGGTAACCACAAAGAGGTATAACAACTCCATAACTCAAAATAAAAACCAAGAAAAACGTAACGACTCAACAAACATGAAGTCAAATACTATGAAAATGAGGATCACACAATTTCCAAAGAAAACCGTCTCAGCACAAAAAAGTAAGTGGAGAAATGAAATTGTCAACAACACACATAAAAAGGAGTCAAAATGACAACACTAAACACTTAAAAAAAACACTTATCTATAATTACGCTGAACGTAAATGGACTAAATGCACCAATAAAGAGACAGTTAGTCTCAGACTGGATAAAGAAACACGATCCGTCCATATGCTGCCTACAAGAGACACACCTTTGACTTAGAGATGCAAACAAAGTAAAACTCAAAGGATGGAAAAAAAATATATCAAGCAAACAATAAGCAAAAAAGAAGAGGAGTAGCAATATTAATTTCTGACAAAATAGACTTTAGACTTAAATCCACCACAAAGGATAAAGAAGGACACTACATAATGATAAAAGGGACAATTGATCAGGAAGACATAACCATATTAAATATTTATGCACCCAATGGCAAGGCTGCAAGATACATAAATCAAATTTTAACAGAACTGAAAAGTGAGATAGACACCTCCACAATTATAGTAGGAGACTTCAACACACCACTTCCGGAGAAGGACAGGACATCCAGTAAGAAGCTCAACAGAGACATGGAAGACCTAATTACAACAATCAACCAACTTGACCTCATTGACTTATACAGAACACTCCACCCAACTGCTGCAAAGTATACTTTTTTTTCTAGCTAAAATGGAACATTCTCTAGAATAGACCACATATTAGGTCATAAAACAAACCTTTGCAGAATCCAAAACATCGAAATATTAAAAAACATCTTCTCAGACCACAAGGCCATAAAAGTGGAAATCAATAACAGAAAAATTAGGGAAAAGAAATCAAATACTTGGAAAATGAACAATACCCTCCTGAAAAAAGACTGGGTTATAGAAGACATCAAGGAGGGAATAAGGAATTTCATAGAATGCAACGACAATGAAAATACTTCCTATCAAAACCTCTGGGACACAGCAAGAGCAGTGCTCAGAGGCCAATTTATATCGATAAATGCACACATACAAAAAGAAGAAAGAGCCAAAATCAGAGAACTATCCCTACAACTTGAACAAATAGAAAGTGAGCAACAAAAGAATCCATCAGGCATCAGAAGAAAACAAATAATAAAAATTAGAGCTGAACTAAATGAATTAGAGAACAGAAAAACAATTGAAAGAATTAAAAAGCCAAAAGCTGTTTCTTTGAAAAAATTAATAAAATTCATAAACCATTGGCTAGACTGACTAAAGAAATACAGGAAAGGAAACCAATAACCTGGATAAGAAACGAGAAGGGCCACATCACAACAGACCCAACTGAAATTAAAGACTCATATAAGATTATTACGAAAAATTGTTCTCTAACAAATTTGCAAACCTAGAAGAAATGGAGGAATTCCTGGAAAAACACTACCTACCTAAACTAACACAATCAGAAGTAGAACAAATAAATAGACCCATAACAAAAAAAGAGATTGAAACGGTAATCAAAAAATTCCCAACAAAAAAAAAGCCTTGGCCTGAATGGCTATACTGCAGAGTTCTACCAAACTTTCAGAGAAGAGTTAACACCACTACTGCTAAAGGTATTTCAAAGCATAGAAAATGACGGAATACTATCTCATTCTATGACGCCACCATCTCCCTAATACCAAAACCAGGTAAAGACATCACAAAAAAAGAAAATTACAGACCTATATCCCTCATGAACATAGATGTAAAAATCCTCAACAAAATCCTAGCCAATAGAATTCAACAACATATCAAAAAAAATAATTCACCACGACCAAGTGGGATTTATACCAGGTATGCAAGGCTGGTTTAATATTAGAAAAACCATTAATGTAATCCACCACATAAATAAAACAAAAGACAAAAACCACATGATCTTATCAATTGATGCAGAAAAGGCATTTGACAAAGTCCAACACACATTTATGATAAAAACTCTCACCAAAATAGAAATTGAAGGAAAATTCCCCAACATAATAAAGAGCATCTATGCAAAGCCAACAGCCGACATCACTCTAAATGGAGACAGCCTGAAAGAATTTCCCTTGAAAACGAGAACCAGACAAGGATGCCCTTTATCACCGCTCTTATTCAACATTGTGCTAGAAGTCCTAGCCAGAGCAATTAGTCTAGACAAAGGAATAAAGGGCATCCGGATTGGCAAGGAGGAAGTAAAATTATCTCTATTTGCAGATGATATGATCTTATACACAGAAAACCCTAAAGAATCCGCCAGAAAACTACTGAAACTAATAGAAGAGTTTGGCAGAGTCTCAGGTTATAAGATAAACTTAAAAAATCACTTGGATTCCTCTACATCAACAAAAAGAACATTGAAGAGGAAATAACCAAATCAATACCATTCACAGTAGCCCCCAAGAAGATAAAATACTTAGGAATAAATCTTACCAAAGATGTAAAAGACCTATACAAAGAAAACTACAAAGCACTACTACAAGAAATTAAAAAGGACACACTTAAGTGGAAAAACATACCTTGCTCATGGATAGGAAGACTTAACATAGTAAAAATGTCTATTCTACCAAAAGCCGTCTATACATACAATGCAATTCCAATCCAAATTCCAATGTCATTTTTTAATGTGATAGGGAAACAAATCACCAACTTCATATGGAAGGGAAGGAAGCCTCAGATAAGCAAAGCATTACTGAAAAAGAAGAAGAAAGTGGGAGGCCTCACTCTACCTGATTTTAGAACCTATTATACAGCCACAGCAGTCAAAACAGCCTGGTACTGGTACAACAACAGACACATAGACCGGTGGAACAGAATTGAGAACCCAGATATAAATCCATCCACATATGAGCAGCTGATATTTGACAAAGGCCCAGTGTCAGTTAACTGGGGAAAAAATAGTCTTTGTAACAAATGGTGCTGACATAACTGGATATCCATTTGCAAAAAAATGAAACAGGACCCATACCTCACACCATGCACAAAAACTAACTCCAAGTGGATCAAAGACCTAAACATAAAGACTAAAACGATAAAGACCATGGAAGAAAAAATAGGGACAACCTTAGGAGCCCTAATACAAGGCATAAACAGAATACAAACATTACCAAAAATGATGAAGACAAACCAGATAACTGGGAGCTCCTAAAAATCAAACACCTATGCTCATCTAAAGACTTCACCAAAAGAGTAAAAAGACCACCTACAGACTGGGAAAGAATTTTCAGCTATGACATCTCTGACCAGCGCCCGATCTCTAAAATCTATATGATTCTGTCAAAACTCAACCACAAAAAGGCAAACAACCCAATCAGGAAGTGGGCAAAGGATATGAACGCACACTTCACTAAAGAAGATATTCAGGCAGCTAACAGATACATGAGAAAATGCTCTCGATCATTAGCCATTAGAGAAACGCAAATTAAAACCACGATGAGATTCCATCTCACTCCAACAAGGCTGGCATTAATCCTCAAAACACAAAATAATAAATGTTGGAGAGGCTGCGGAGAGATTGGAACTCTTATACACTGCTGGTGGGAATGTAAAATGGTACAACCACTTTGGAAATCTATCTGGCGTTATCTTAAACAGTTAGAAATAGAACTACCATACAACCCAGAAATCCCACTCCTCGGAATATACCCTAGAGAAATAAGAGCCTTCACACAAACAGATATATACACACCCATGTTTATTGCAGCTCTGTTTACAATAGCAAAAAGCTGGAAGCAACCAAGGTGTCCATCAAAGGATGAATGGTTAAATAAATTGTGGTATATTCACACAATGGAATACTACACATCGATAAAGAACAGTGACGAATCTGTGAGACATTACATAACATGGAGGAACCTGGAAGGCGTTATGCTGAGTGAAATTACTTAGAGGCAAAAGGACAAATATTGTATATATAAAAAAAAAAATAAGACCACTATTATAAGATCTTGAGAAATAGTATAAACTGAGAAGAACACATACTTTTGTGGTTACGAGAGGGGGGAGGGAGGGAGGGTGGGAGAGGGTTTTTTACTGATTAATTAGTAGATAAGAACTGCTTTAGGTGAAGGGAAGGACAATACTCAATACAGGGAAGGTCAGCTCAACGGGACTGGACCAAAAGCAAAGAAGTTTCCGGGATAAACTGAATGCTTCAAAGGTCATTGGAGCAAGGGCGGGGGTTTGGGGACCATGGTTTAAGGGGACTTCTAAGTCAATTGGCAAAATAATTCTATTATGAAAACATTCTGCATCCCACTTTGAAATGTGGCGTCTGGGGTCTTAAATGCTAACAAGCGGCCATCTAAGAGGCATCAATTGGTCTCAACCCACCTGGAGCAAAGGAGAATGAAGAACACCAAGGTCACACAATAACTAAGAGCCCAAGAGATAGAAAGGGCCACATGAACCAGAGACCTACATCATCCTGAGACCAGAAGAACTAGTTGGTGCCTGGCCACAATCGATGACTGCCCTGACAGGGAGCACAACAGAGAACCCCTGAGGGAGCAGGAGATCAGTGGGATGCAGACCCCAAATTCTCACAAAAAGATCATACTTAATGGTCTGACAGAGACTGGAGGAATCCCGGCGGTCATGGTCCCCAAAACTTCTGTTGGCACAGGACAGGAACCATTCCCGAAGACAACTCATCAGACATGAAAGGGACTGGACAGTGGGTAGGAGAGAGATGCTGATGAAGAGTGAGCTAATTATATCAGGTGGACACTTGAGACTGTGTTGGCATCTCCTCTCTGGAGGGGGGATGGAAGGATAGAGAGAGTTGGAAGCTGGCAAAAATTGTCATGAAAGGAGAGACTGGAAGGGCCGACTCATTGGGGGAGAGCAAGAGGGAGTACAGAGTAAGGTGTATATAAACTTATATGTGACAGTCTGACTTGATTTGTAAACGTTCACTTGAAGCTCAATAAAGTTAATAAAAAAAAAAAAAAACCATTGTCCTCAAGCCGATTCTGATTCAGAGTAGAACTGCCCCATAGGGTTTCCAAGAAATGGCTGATAAATTCGAACTGCTGATCTTCTGATTAGCAGCCACTAGGGCTCCATGCATCCCACAGAGTTCTCAATTGTCTACCTCCTGATTCTGAAATTGAAGGAGAGATTAATTATTTTGATTAAAAGTTATAAATGATATACATAATTGCAATTGTACTAGGAATATTCTGGTAAATTATATGTACTCAAAATAACAGAATGTGCTTTTGTTCTTCAGAGAAAGGAGTAGTTTATTAAGATTCACATTGTTCCAGAATGTGAAAGAGGAAAGTGAAGCAAAAATTTGTATGT
Source organism: Elephas maximus indicus (assembly GCF_024166365.1). Lineage (NCBI taxonomy): Eukaryota > Metazoa > Chordata > Mammalia > Proboscidea > Elephantidae > Elephas > Elephas maximus. The sequence goes on along the minus strand of NC_064822.1, from coordinate 11,383,759 downwards.
TTATAGCAAAATGTAGAAGGTTTGAGGGTGTGATATTTATTTTCCTTTGATCCTAATATCTTAAAATGGTGACTTAAATGACAAAATGCGTGTATTAAATCGTGGCCAAAATTGGTTCAGTTTTGATGGCATTACTAAAAAAAAATGTGAATTTTGTAATGCCAGATGTTATATTAAAGCAAGATTAAAGTGTAGATTTCTCTTGATCCCGTAAAATTCAATCTACTGTAAGGGTAATTAAAGGCCATTATCTACCTTTTTTCCCTGGGTGGTGTGTATGGCTAATGTGCGTGGCTGCTAACCAAAAGCTTGGAGGTTCAACATAACTCAGAGGTGCCCCCAAAGAAAGCCCTGGCAACCTAATTCTGAAAAAGCAATCACTGAAAACCCTGTGGAGCACATTTCTACTCTGACAAACCCATGGGCTCACCATGAGTTGGTGTCAAACAGAAGGCAACTAGTTCTCTTATTTAATATTTTTATTTAAAAAAAACTGTACAAATTTTCTTCTTCACATTCTCCTGGAACCATCTTTCCTGTCTCATCGATTCTCTCATGAGTGGTAGAAATAAATTTTGATACGTGTTCATCTTATATTTGTATGAGAGTTGTACTATTGTATTATTAAGTTTTTTTCAAAATTATACTCTGGCTGTGTAAATATCTACCTTTTATTAGTTGTAAAATGCCTCTTTTCTTGTTGTAAAAATATTTCATGGAATTTGAAATATCATGCAAGACTGTTAGGACCAGGTGACCATTGTCTGTTGATGGGTTGGGGCAGTGCAAGAAGATAAAACAGAAAACCAATTTCTCACTGACAGTGTGTGCCCACTCTTCCTACACTTCTCTCTCAAGGTACATACCTATGCCAATTTTTCACTTTGAGACTACTCCAAAGAGCTCTTCCCACGTAATGAGCACTTTCCATCTTCAGGATGAGAGATAACTCGATAGATCCCAAGGGTGTTTAGAAACTAAAATAGTGCAATGAGAAATACCCTGTTACGTCTCTCTTGGTGTTTTGTGGTGGTGTTTACATGAGAGCTCATGAAATGATTTAAAGCTTTCAGATCATGGGAAGAGCTTAAAAGCACTCTGTGTGAACAGTTTTTTTTTTTTTTTAAGGAAACCCTGGTGGCGTAGTGGTTAAGTGCTACAGCTGCCAACTTATAGGGTCGCTATGAGTCTGAATCGACTCGACGGCGCTGGGTGTTTTTTTTTTGGGTGTGAACAGTGGCTACAAATGAGTGTTAACCAAAGGGATTTTGAGATATTGTGTTGATTTCTAAGACACGTTTGTGCCAGCAAGGCAGCTGCAAGTTATTCTCTGTTCTCAAGGAAGAGGCTTAAAGTGGACACCTATAAAACCTTCAGAGGTAATCACTTGCAGGCACTCCCTAGAAAGGACAGCATTACAGCCAGGAGAGCAAAATAAATTTCCTCAGGGGAGATCAAGAAGTGAAAAACAACAGGAACAAAAATAAACTAATAAAACAGGCCTGGGAATGAGTCAACTTCTCCCTTAAAAACATCCATCCATTTAACTGAAAGCATACTTCTTTGAAGATGAGAGATGTCCAAAGAACGTGGTTAGCTACCACCCAGTGGGCTCCGACTCATAGCTACCTCGTGTATAACAGAGTGAAAGGTTGCTGGTCCTGCGCCATCCTCACAACCACTGGTCTGTTTGAGCCCATGTTTGCAGCTATTGTGTCAGCCCATCTCATTGAGGCTTTCCCTCTTTTTCACTGCCCCTCTGCTTTACCAAACATGATGTCTTTAAGGGGGACAGTAACCATAACGCAAAGGCAAATGAAGAGACTAGATGAAAGCATCAGATTTGCAGGTGGTGGAGTTATGCTTTGCTATTTCGTCTGATAGAAAAGATCACATCCGTGGTACTGGGAGTAACTTGTTCTATCCCTTTAGAAAAGGGAATTGATAATCTGATTGCCAATAATTTTGAAAATGTTACTAGTGTTCTCTATATGTTTAACACATTGTAAGTCACTTGTTAATATAAAATATTGGCAATCATCCTGTTTATATACATATGTATATGAATTACGGGTCACCTCTTTGAGTAAATATAGAGCCTCTCTGTAATGGGAAAAAAAAAAAGCTGGATTGTGAATTGATGTGCTATGCCATCCTTCAACCCAAACTCTGTCCACAAATACTGCAAAGGGACATATGAGACTTAGAGTAAATTAAAATAGAAGTAATTATTAGCAATTCAAGAAAAAAAATAACAAACATAACCACTTGTGTAAAGTAGAATATAATCCCCCCCCCCCCAAAAAAAAAATCCAAACCTGTTACTATGGAGTTGATTCTAACTCATAGTGATCTTACAGGACAGAATAGAACTGACCCAGAGGGTTTCCAAGGAGTTGCTGGTGGATTTGAACTGCTGACCTTTTGGTTAGCAGCCTGAGCTCTTAACTACCATGTCACTAGGGCTCCAAAGCAGAATATGCTCATGCCTAAAATACAGGCTGAACCATTATAAATTACTTTTAATTTTACCCTTCCATCCTTTTTTCCCTAAGATTCCACACAGAATTACAAGGAGAAGTACAAACTACAAACCCACCATATGCTTTCCTTTCCAAGGTCTTAAAAAGTTTAAATAGACTTAGGTGTTTACCCCAACCAGAACCAAATGCCCACAGACTCATGCATCTCCACAAGGAATAAGCTGAATTTGCATCAGTCTCAAAGACTTGCCAAAATCTTTAGCCTAAACCCATTTTACAACACAAACCAAAAAAAAAAAAACTACTGCCGTCGAGTAGATTCCGACTCATAGTGACCCTACAGCACAGAGTAGAACTGTCTCATAGATTTTCCAAGGAGCATCTGGTGGATTCGAACTGCTGAACTTTTGGTTAGCAGTCATAGCTCTCAACCACTAGTCACCAAGGTTTCCATAACACAAACAGTGGTTAACATTTTCATCTACATGTCGTTTTCCCTTTTCTAGACATTTTCTTACCCAGATGTTCCTATATTAAAAAAAAAAAAAAAAAGATCAAAGGCTTAACCAAAATAAGAGAAACTGCAAGATTTCACTCAGAAATTCAGTCAAGGCACTGTAAGTCAGATGATTTAGAGCTAGCTTTGATCTTATCAGTGTTTATCTGAACTGAAAGAGACATTGGCACACTCAAGGTCTTTCCTAGTATTTACATAATGCTGCCATTTTTTTACTTAAAATTCACTATAAAAATTTCTGCAGGAAAATTCTGAGTTTTTAATCTATATATTTTGTTTTATTCTCTTGCTATGTGTAAGGTCAACATGAGGAGAGACAAAAAGTGGAGTTTGTAAATGTGGTCATTTTGTCTCCAACCAGGGGAGGCATAGTGATCTGGCCATTAAAATTGTGCATTGTATATGATTTCCTCTGCTCTGAGTAACAACATTATCCGGGTTTCCCCGTGACTCTGGATGTCATGGGAATTGTTTTCTTTCTACAATTCAGGTGCCAGTCAAATGTTCTCCTTAACTAGTATCAGAATTTCATGGGAGTTTCCATTGCTTTTGTTTTGAAAACTCTGACTCTCAAGAGTGAAATTAATTTCCTTTAGAAATAATAGAATCTATCAAGACAAGGACATAGCTAATGGAAAATATTTGAAAAGGACAATTGATATGTGAATTCACCAATGAGGTTAATTTTCAATTGAAAATTAAAAGATGTTGTGTGCACAAAACTGAAACAACAGGGAACATAAACATGAAAAACACAAAGTACTGTTTTCAAAAAGAAGAAAGGGGCAAAGAGATAATTAGTTTCAATAAGGGGTCACGGACATCTTGGTGGAGGATATAATTCTGAATTTTCTAAAGGAAATTTCAGGAGACAAATAGAAAATAGCAGGTGAACAAATGGTTTAAGTAAACTCATTGCAGATAAAAAAGTGTTGGCTACATTAAGGAAACAATGAACTCCATGTGACTAGGTGGTAAAAATGGTTAACGTATTTGGCTGCTAACCAAAAGTTTGGAGGTTCAAGTCCACTCAAAAGTGCCTCGGAAGAAAAATGTGGCAATCTGCTTCCAAAAACTCCACTATTGAAAATGCTATGGAGCACAGTTCTCCTCTGACACATATGAGGTCGCAACTGACTTCGAAAATAGAAGTGACAGAGAACTGTGGAATGGCAATTTGTATCTACACTGTGTCAAGTGTTTTACTTGTATTACCCAGGCCATGTAGAGACCTTAAAAATTCTTAAACAGATGAGTGACATAGTCAGGCATTTATGCTTCGAAAGGTTAATTATAGCAAAATATAGGAATTATTTGAAGAAAGAAGAAATAAAGATTATGAAGTGAATAAAGAGATAGAGTTGATTCTCATTATTCGTGGTGGTTATGTTCTACAAAGTTGCTGTAAACACTGGATTAGTGTATAGTGAAAAATTTCTTCTAGGGAAATATAGGGTTAGGTTTCATCATACTTGTCTTATGTATGTTTCTGTTTAAAGACGCCTTACTTAATATATATTGCCGATTCATTAACATTAAACTCAGGTCCAATAGCACAACGCATGCCTGAAAAGAAATGATCTAACACAAGTATTTTCTTTCTGTAAGACACTTTCACATCTTCTTGTACTTTTGAACACTAGACAGCACTTCAACACTATGCTTAGGGGTCATTTTAAACAGTGAAACTACCAATAAAAATTGTGAAAAACATGCCACTAAATAAACCACGGAAAGGACATGCATTTATGGTGTGAGAGCTGAAACAAGAAGGCAAAGAATCCCCTTGTTCGACCTCAGTTGGAGTCTTGCTTGTCAGTGACTCAAATTTGTCACTACTTTGCACACACGCATGTTGAAAATGACCACAAAAGTGCTGCAAATATTTATTTGGGGATTAGGAACAAATTTTAGTCAGTAGGAAGAATCACAAATACCGAAATCACGGATAATGAGGACTGCCTCTGTTTTTAAAATACTGTAAGCTAAGTCCACGACGGGCCAAAAGTAGGAAATCCTTTTTGTAAGAAAAAGGACCCGACACAGATAGTAACTATTATAAAGAAAAAATTAATGGGAGTTGGTGACCAATTCAAAGTGGAACATAAAGAATAAAAGAATTTAATATATGGATGTAAGGAAATAAATAACTTAATAGAATCCTGAAGTTTTGAGCTGAGTTGCCGGGAGCATGGTGGTGCCTTCTGCAAAGAGAGGGAACTTGAAGTTACAGCAAATTTAAAAAAAAAATTGAATCTTTGGTGAAAGTTTACACAGCAAGTTAGGTTTCCATTTGACAATTTCTGCACAAATTGTTCAGCGAAGTTAGTTACATTTATTACAATGTGTCAACATTCTCTTTAATTTCGTTCTGTTTGTTCCACTTCCAGTACTCTAGTTTCCCTGGCCCCTTGTTTTCTCAACTTTGCTTTTGAGCAATTGTTGATCTTTTGGTCTCATACAGAGGTTTTGAAGTCCAGCACTGATCTTATGGATGATATCCTTTAACTTTTAGGCTACTCTGCCAGCTAAAAGGAGATCTCAAGGGATAGGCTTGTTTCTGGGCTTAAAGAATGTCTCAGGGCGATAATCTCAGGGAGTCCGCTGCTCTTTACGAAGGTTCTGCAGATTTTTAGTTGGTTCTATTTTTGGAAAAAATTTATTATATTATTTGATAACTTCGCCTACTAACCAAAAGGTCAGCAGTTCTAATCCACCAGCCGCTCCTTGGAAACCCTATGGGGCAGCTCTACTCTGTCCTACAGGGTCGCTATGAGTCAGAATCTACTCGACAGTAACAGGTTTGGTTTTTTTTGAGGAGTTATATTCTACTTTAAACAAGTAGTTAAGTTAGTTTAGTTATTATTTATTTAGTGTCTTTTTTTTAATTGAAGGTGTAACTCAAATATGGTAACATGCACAAATCTTAAGTATATGGCTTGATGAAATGTGTGTGTGTGAGTGTCCCTGTAACCATATTTCTAACTCTCCTTCACACAAGTTCCTCCTGTCACTTCCCTGTTCATAATACCCCCAGGTAACCATTACTCTGCCTGCTGTTATTGGATGCTAGTTTTCCAATTTTTGCAATTCATACACCTAGAATCATACAATATGCACTATTTTATGCCTAGCTTCTGTCACTCATCATATTGTTGTTGTTGTCGTCGTTGTTAGGTGCCATAAAGTCAGTTCCGACTCACAGCGACCCTATGCACAACAGAACGAAATACTGCCCGGTCCTGCGCCATCCTTACAATCGTTGTTATGCTTGAGCCCATTGTTGTAGCCACCGTGTCAATCCACCTCGTTGAGGGTCTTCCTCTTTTCTGCTGACCCTGTATTCTGCCAAGCATGATGTCCTTCTCCAGGAACTGATCCCTCCTGAAAACGTGTCCAAAGTATGTAAGACGCAATTTCGCCATCCTTGCCTCTAAGGAGCATTCTGGCCACACTTCTTCCAAGACAGATTATGAACTCATCATATTAAAAAAATTATATCAGATTAATCCACAATACTTTCTTCTTTTTCCATTGGTACGTTATGTTTCATCTTGTGAGTATAACCCAACTGATCATCTCCCCATGGTAGACATCAGTTTCTTCCCAGAATTAGGCTCTTCTGAGTAAAACTTCTACAAACAACCTAACACACATATTTTTGTGGACATATGTGCTAATTTTCCTTTGGTATATACCTAAGAATGCAACTGCTATTCATAGAGCAAAAATATGTTTAATTATGTTACTATCTGCCAAGTAGTTTTTAAAATGAGATTACACAATTTTGAACTGCCACCAACAATGCATGAAAGTTTCAGTTGCTCTAAATCCTTGACAAAAATTGGTTTTGGCCATCTTTGTAATTTCAGTCATTCTAGCCCTTGTGGTTTTAATTTGTATTTCCTTGGTGCCACACACATTTTGTTATGATTTGCATGGTATTCTCCATCTTTTGAACTTCAATCTATTTATGTCCATATTTTATTAAGTGAGTCCCTTATACACAGCATGAATGTAAATCATTTCCTTTTTAATTCAATCAAATAATCTCTGTTTTAATTGGAACATTAGATCTATTTACATTTAATGTAATTACTGATTTGATTGGGATTAAGTCTACGAACTTGCTACTTGTTTTCATCAACCCATATGTCTTTTGTTCTTCCGCTTTCGTTCACATTAGTCAAGTTTTTATTATTCCATTTCATCATCTCTATTTTTAGCTGTGGCTTTTTAGCTATGACTTTTTGTGGTAGGTGTTTAGTGATTATAATGCAATGTTATCACAATACAAAAGCAAACACAACCCATTGCTATTAAATCAATTCCAACTCATAGCAACCATATAGGACAGAGTAGAACTGCCCTATACGGTTTCCAAGGAGAGGCTGGTGGATTTGAACTTCTGACGTTGTTGGTTAGCAACAGAGCTCTTAACCACTGTGCTACCAGGGCTTATAATACGGTGTATATAGCAATACGCATTGTTAATTTATTATTAATGAATTCAAGTTAATACCTTGAATTAGCTACTTAGAGCTTCATGAACAGTGTTGTTAGGTTGTTGTTAGGTGCTGTCAAGTCGGTTCCAATTCAAAGCGGCCCTGTGCACAATAGAACGAAAGCGCTGCCCAGTCCTAAGCCATCCTTACAATTGTTGTTATGCTTGAGCTCATTGTTGCAGCTACTGTGTCAATCTAGTTCATTGAGGGCCTTCCTCTTTTCCACTGACCCTGTACTCTGCCAAGCATGATATCTTTCTCCAGGGACTGATCTCTTCAGACAGCATGTCCAAAGTATGTAAGATGCAGTCTTGCCATCCTTGCTCCTAAGGAGCGTTCTGGTTGTACTTCTAAGACAGATTTGTTCATTCTTTTGGCAGCCGGTGGTGTGTTCAATATTCTTTGCCAATACCACAATTCAAAGGTGTCAATTCTTCTTCCATCTTCCTTATTCATTGTCCAGCTTTCACATACATATGATGCAATTGAAAATACCATGGCTTCGGTCAGGCACACCTTAGTCTTCAAGGTAACATCTTTGGTCGTCAACACTTTAAAGAGGTCTTTTGCAGCAGATTTGCCCAATGCAAGGTGTCTTTTGATCTCCTGATTGCTGCTTCCATGGCTGTTGATTGTGGATCCCAGAAAAATGAAATCCTTTACAACTTCAATCTTTTCTCTGTTTATCGTGATGTTGCTCATTGGTCCAATTGTGAGGATTTTTGTTTTCTTTATGTTGAGGTGCAATCCATACTGAAGGCTGTGGTCTTTGATCTTCATTAGTAAGTGCTTCAAGTCCTCTTCACTTTCAGTAAGTAAGGTTGTGTCATCTGCATAACGCAGGTTGTTAATGAATCTTCCTCCAATCCTGATGCCCCGTTCTTCTACATATAGTGCAGCTTCTCGTATTATTTGTTGAGCATACAGATTGAATAAGTATGGTGAAAGAATACAACACTGACACACACCTTTCCTGACTTTAAGCCAATCAGTATCCCCTTGTTCTGTCCGAACAACTGCCTCTTGATCTATGTAAATGTTCCTCATGAACACAATTAAGTGCTCTGGAATTCCCATTCTTTGCAATGTTATCCGTAATTTGTTATGATCCACACAGATGAATATCTTTGCATAGTCAATAAAACGCAGGTCAACATCCTTCTGGTATTCTCTGCTTTCAGCCAGGATCGATCTGACATCAGCAATGATATCCCTGGTTCCACATCCTCTTCTGAAACCAGCCTGAATTTCTGGCAGTTCCCTGTTGATATACTGCTGCAGCCGTTTTTGAATGATCTTCAGCAAAATTTTGCTTGTGTGTGATATTAATGATATTGTTCTATAATTTCCACATTCGGTTGGATCACCTTTCTTGGGAATAGGCACAAACAATGTAAGAACCTTATAATCACTCCATATACCTCCTCCTTTCTTCTTATTAATATTGCCATATATTTTATGTCTACATATGTTATAAATCCTGTCATTCATTGCTATTATCATTATTGAATAGTCAAGGCTCTTTTTTTTTTTTTTTTTAACCTACATTTCTACCTTTTGTGGAGATCCAGAAATGGACAAGGAGAACCAACTCTGGGGGCTTCTACAAATTCCAAGCCCATGAGTAGTCTCTGTCAACTCAAGAAAAAGGCTATTTCTCCTCCCACACACACCCAGGTTTGTCTACTCTCTCAGCTGCCCCAGGTTGCAGATTCTCTCAGAAGGGCTTGTTTCTCCCCAGCATTTGTTTCCTTCAGATTTCTTTGCATCCAAAACTCTTCTGCATGTTATAAAATACATGCCATTTTCATTTTACTTTTTACAGTGGAAACAATGTAACAAAATGCAGAAACTTTCAGTGCTTTATATAAAATTTCATGTTTATAATTTTTCTATGTAAAAGATTGAAATCCTATTGACGTCAGTCAAAATATCAAGGCTATCAGTTACTATTAGGATACATGGTACGTCCATGAGGAACTATAAACTTACTGATATAAAAAAAGAAAAAAAAAAACAATTGCCATCAAGTCAACTCCAACTCCTGTTGACCTGTGTGAGTCAGAGTAGGACTGTGCTCTGTGAGTTTTCAACGTCTGTAAGTAGATAAGCACCATTATCATCCCTGCTTTACAAATGAGAAAACTGAACACAGAAAATTGATGTAATTTGCCCATAGAAAGCAAAAGGATTGAGATTATTAAGTGTCATATTGGAATTTCTGAAGTTCTTTTTAGCTTTGAGATTCTATGATTTTATTTCAAAATCAAATGAATTAAAATAAAATCCACATACAACGAAGTGAAAGAGTTTTATTTAAAAATATGTTTAAAGTGTGGTAAACTTTATTCAGCAGAGAAGATGAGAGGTAAATGGAAACAAGGAAACAATAACAGGGATTCCCCTGAACTTCTAACACTAAAGACAGACAGACACACACATATATACACACACACTCCCCCCAAGGCAAGTTCAAATGAAAATTTCTTTTAATTTTGGTCCTTCCAATTATAGCTTAAAATATAATCAAAGGTCTTATCTATGAATAACTCTTCAAAAAAAAATAAAAAGATTAGTGCCTACACTATGTATACTCTGTGCCTACGCAAGGTGAATGGTTATTTTTTGCTCAGATAAATAGAAAACAAATACGAGTGGATGGGGTCCTTATGATTGTTTTCGGCTGATTTCTAGGGTTGTATGAGAAATTTGAAATGGGTAATCAAAGGAGTCAGAAAAATGAAGCATATACACTTCTAAGAGACACGGTTTGAAAAATGAGGGCTAGTTTGAGAGTGCATAGCGTGTTAAGTATGGAATCTGCTACTGTCATCAAGACAATTACATTGAGACTATCTAGTTATTCCTCATCTCTTGTGAGAATATAATTGAGATAAATGGCCTGGTGAATTGTTAGTTCGAATTTCAGGAAGGCAGATTTAACAACAGAGTATGTTACCAAGACAATTTGTGAAGGGACAATTACATAGAATTGTTCTGCCTGACCCACAGATAAACATGACTGAGTAAATGGAATATCAGCTCTGTAATGAGTAATCAGAGACCCTGGATGAAATAATTTGAGATAAAAAGACACTGAAAATAAGGATAAACACATGTTGAATTATTATCTTTGAAAACCTGAGCCTAAGCCTAATAATATCTTAAATTGAAAGACCTGAGGATTAAAATATAACAACTTAAATTGTTAAAAATGATCACTAGTGCTCAGGTAGTTGTTCAGCATTTGCCCCGGGGGTGGGGAGAGGGGCGGCAAGTGCCCATTATTGTGACAAGTTCTACTCATGTGTGATGTAACTACATTTAATCACAGAATTCTCCCCTGCTGTGAATGGCATAGAAGGCATAATAAAACGTGTGTTGAAATATTTACAAAACAATCTAATAAAATAATCATTTGCTTCTTTTTAAAATCAAATTATACATGCGAACTTTTTTATTGTAATGGGAAAAAAAACCCCAAAGTTATGTATAAAATCAGCATGATATTCTTCTCAGGTAATATCATAGTTTCTGTTGTTTCAAAAAACAAGTTTGAAGGTCTTTTTTATGGAGTTATTTCCTTGGCATACCCAGAATTGCAAGGGTGAAATAAAGAACGAGCTGTATCTTTGCATAACAAACTAGTAGTAGTATCAGGCTGACATTAGTGGCTTAGGACAGAGGGGATGGAGGCCCCAGGTGCAGAAATAAAATGTGACAAGGGCCTAGGCTAGAAGTTCCAAGAATGTGTTGTTAGGATGGGGCTGGAGAAATTTCTTCTTATAGGGATAGATGAGAAATTCCAGGATAGTAGTGTCAAATGTGTATGGGTGTTATATGTATATGTGTATGTATGTATTTGGCTGCTCTGGTATGATGCAATTCTCCCATGTCCAGTCGCATAGGTGGATAGATGCCATTGATTTGACTCCAAATCATGGTAATCTTATGTATAACAGACAAAACATAGTTTGGTTATGGGTGATCTCAAGGATTGCTGGCACTTTCAAGTCCATCGCTGTGGCTATTGTGCATATTCACCTCTCTTACCCTTAATGGCCCTCTACTTCACGAAACATGGCATCCTCCTCTAGAGATTGATCCCTCCTGATGACCAGTCCAAAACAATCAAGTCATGTTCTGTTGTGAACCAAAAGGTTTTTATTGGCTAATTTTCGGAAGTAGGTTGCCAGGCCTTTCTTCCTAGTTTGTCTTATTCTGAAGCTCCCGTGAAACCTGACCACCATGGGTAACCCTAATGGTATTTGAAATACTGGTGGTGTAGCTTCCAGCTTCACAGCAACACAGAAGCCACCACAGTACAACAAACTGACAGACAGGTGGTGATCAATTCACTTAACAAACTTGAATTAATGGTACGTGGTTGTATTAATGGTATCAATGGTGTGATGGGAATCAAAGAGGTGGTGCTCCCTGCTGGAGAGGATGACATAGGGAAAACTGAGTTTCTCTGGAACAGAGAGAAGATGCCAAGTGTCATAAGAGTGAGAAACCAAGACTGACTGACCCAACACCAACACCGAGAAACTCAGGGAATATTGGTGAAGGCTCTGAGTGCCACAAGGTACATGGAATGGGGGATTAAAATGCTATAATGTTAAAAGAACGAGTGATCCTGGAAGCCTGAAGAAAGTGGAGCAACCTGGCTGCAGCTAATTGTTTTTTTGTTGGGGCTTTTACTAAACCTGCACACATAATTGTTTTAGGAAGAACATTCTTCCTCTTACCCCATCCCTTATGTACATATCAATATTCTGAAAGCAAATATATCAGGCATAGAGAGTTTATGACACTATTGATTTCTGTAAGGAGCGTGCCCCCTATAAACAGGAAATGGGACTCAGCCCAAAGTGTCTTTGTGCACTTGTTGTCTCTCGCTTCACGGACAGTCAGGTGTGCAGGAGATAAAGGTGTTGCTGGAAAAATGGGAAAGCACAGGAGCAGGAGTCAGCAGATTATGGTTTTAATTGTCAGCTGTGCCGTTAATACAAACTACCTTTTTTACAAGACTTATCCTGTTAGAGCTACAAAATCTCCTTGCAATTATTACTAAGTACAAGAACACCTCGCACCTATTTAGAATTCATGGAGTCCCTGGGTGGTGCAAGGAGCTAATGCGCTAGGCTGCTAACCAAAGGATTAGACGTCAAAGGTCATCCAGAGGCTACTTCAGAGAAAGGCCTGGAGATCTGCTTCCAAAAGATCAGCCATTGAAACCCTACAGAGTAGGTGCCCAAGTGTCGGAATTGACTCGAAGGCAGCTGGTTATTTAGAAGCCGTAAAATGATTTTACATGCATATTTGATTTGGTCCTCAGAACAGCCTCAGGAAGCATGTGAGTCCACCAGCACAGATATCTTTACCCCGTTATACACGTATGAAATGGTCTCTGGGAAGCCCAGAGATCTGTGCAGGTGCCATAGCTAATACAAAATATGGCTGGGAAGGCTGGGATCCTCACTACTACACGTTCTGATCATAAGTCCACTTTTCCTTAGGCATTGTCCGGTTATTGTGCCCTCTTTAAAACGTACCTACTGCTGTCACACAGAGAATTACTTCTAGCAAATTTATTTAATTAAAATAGGTTTTGCAATTTTGTTGAGAAATTCTAGCATTAATTGAAGATTTTATAACTCCATTCGAATCCTTATTCCTTCTGTGAAAATAATTATTTAGAAAAAATGATTATATTGAAAACATACTAGGTTTTCACGAACTCTTCTTAACCTACCTTTTGTTCCTTATTCCCTGCCAATTACCTACCACAACTTGGCTACCTTACCATCCACACACTATTTTATGTGCCTATTTCCTTGTGTGTGCTTTGCTTCCCATAGCAAATCTTCTTATCTTGTGAATCAGGTGAATTCTTACTCGTTATCCAAAATTGAGCTCAATATTGAACTTTCCAACAGCCCTTTCTAATCTCTGTGACTCTTGATAGCGTTAACCACTTCCTCATCATTGCTATTTTATCTTCAGCAAAACTGCATTCTTAACCTTAATACATGGCAACTTATTCGTCTGTAGGTTTGGGTTTGTGAGCAGGGACAATATTATATGCTCAAGAGATACATTAGTGAGGTGCTCCCAGGGGAGTCTCAATAAATGTTTGTTGCGTTGAATTGAACTGAAATGCTCCTGACTTTAGCATGGGACTGAAAATTCTCATATTCTTATAATACTTAAATAATAACCTTCACTGAGTCAACAGTATTTACTATCACCAAGAAAACAACAGTTCAAGCAAAATGATGTTATGAATTCAAATTGAATTAAAAATTTGACTCTAATTTAAAGGTGGTTAAGAGTTGTCCCCAGATCTGGAGATCTGAAATTGGTCCTAGTTACATATGTATAGAATATACATATATATTATTACTTACATAGAGAATATATATGCATATAAACAAAAGAAAACATTGCCCCATGGCTGTTGAGTCAACTCCAACTACAATATATATGCATATATATAGTGATGGTTAGAATTGTATGTCAGCGTGGTTGGGCCATGATTCTCAGTGTTTATATGTGACTACCCCCATGATGGGATCTGTTGTGAGCAGCCAATCAGTTGAAAGGGAGTTTCCTTAGGGGCATGGCCTGCATCTGAATATAAGTGGACGTTCTGTCTTTTGCCTGCTCTGGACCCTGCAGCTGCCTTCTGTTCACCTGACCTCCGGTTCTTGGGAGTTAAGCTAGCAGCTTACCTGCCCATCTTGGGATTTGTCCATCTTCACAGCCTGTGAACAAGAGCCCTGCTTTCTGACCTGCCAGTCTTGGGTTCGCCAGCCTCTGTGGCTGCGTTAATGAAGAGAGGCCTGTATCTTGATCCATGGACTTGAGACATTCCAGCCTGTACAAGCACGTGAGCCATTCCCTTATATAAATCTCTCTATATATTTATTTGCTTTACTGGTTTTGCTTCTCTAGAGAACCCAGCCTAAGACATATATATATATATACACACATATGTAAAAATGTAAAAAATATTGTTGCCATTGAGTAGATTCCAACTCATAGTGACTCCATGTTTGCACAGTAAAACTGCTCTATAAGGGTTTTTTTTTGGTTGTAATCTTTATGGAAGCAGGTCACCAGGTCTTTTTTATGCAGTTCTGCTGGGTGGATTTGAACTGCCAACTTGTAAGTTAGTAGTCGAGCACAAACCATTTGTAACATCCAAGAACCTTAAAGGATGAAATAGATCATCCCATATTTTAGCGAAGGTATCTGCCATCCTTTCATATATTTTGACTCAGAGTGATTTTACCAAATTCAGGGATTTGACTCAAGTCCCAGCAAGTAGAATGTCTTATAGAACACTTTGTTTGGAAACCCTGGTGGGGTAGTGGTTAAGTGCTACAGCTGCTAACCAAAGGGTCGGCAGTTCGAATCTGCCAGGCGCTCCTTGGAAACTGTATGGGGCAGTTCTACTCTGTCCTATAGGGTCACTATGAGTTGGAATTGACTCGATGGTGCTGGGTTTGGTTTTTTGGTTTATATGGCCTTAGCCCTGAAAATGATAAGCTCATCCCAAGAACACAGGACAAATCTGGAGTGCGCTCTGCCCACATCAACTCCACTTAGCCAACTCTCAACTATTCTCACCACCAGGCAGGGGAAAGCAGCCCCAAGGCCCAGCATCACTCTACCCCAGCTTACTTCCGCTATCTACAAAGTGCATTGCAGAAATCCCTTACCCGTCTTTTGTTTTTCCTCCAGCTCTGTTTTTCTAATTAGAATCAAGAGAAAAATGTAAGATTTGCCAAGATGTGAAAGTCTTGTAGCTGTGAGAAAAACAGAACTAAAACCATGTGTATAAAATTATTATAATTGAGAGTTGTAATAAAAATGATGCTTATAAAATACAGTCATGATTTTAAGGAAATCTGTCATCCTGGGACAAGGACAAGAGATTATATCATGGTCATGAGGCTGTCATCATGGATCTGTCCAGCCTCCCTAATGTGTAGAAAGCAGCTGATGGGGACACCATCTCAGTCATAGAAACTGCTTTTCACTCAATGGTATAAACTAATAAACACACATACTAGATAGGACAACTATATAAAATATCCTTTAAAAATGATAATAAGGTCATTATTATCAACTAAATCTTACTCTTTCACATTTTTTGATCTCAAAACATGTCTGTTAAGTTCTAAAATAGCCTAAGTAATATTTAATGAGGAAAATAAGTTACAGGCAACCAGACTGGTTAATGAATTTTTTTTTTTTTTAATTTAGGGTATATCTTAGTGGTATGATCGCAGAATGTAGAACTCTAATGACATCGATGAGCAGTCCTGTTTGGACACTGAGACAGTGCAGTTTTGAATGTACTTACAGTTACCATTCTCTGGCATGAATCTAATTTCTGGCATGAATGACTAGGCCTGGTAATAAGTATGCACCTAAAACTCTCCGTTTTGGTCAAGGAACTGTGTGTGGTAAATAATGAAAGTCTGATTAATTTCAGTGCTAATTATAATTTTATTTATGTAATCAATTTAACATTACTATTCTCCGTGTTCTAAATTTGAAAGGCATTAGTCCAACTCCCCATCTGAATTCAAAATAGTTGTATATTTGTGTGTGAATGTGACATGACTCCAGAGAAATAGAGTTAAACACAGCTCATATGCATACACACGTCCTGAGTATGCAGCTACTTAACATTTTTTTATTTTCGTGACCAGGTATGAGCGAAACCTGGTATTACAGTCAATTCACTGGAGGGCATTGTTTTGTCAAATTTTATCAATTTCCAGAAAAGTCTGAATCAATAACTATCTTTTACACAAATATGTACATACATAAAATAAGTACTCAGAATTTTATGATATTTTAAAAGAAAACAGCAACAACAGTTGCCATGGAGTCAATCCCGACTCATGGCGACTCCATATGTGTCAGTGTAGAACTGTGTCCACAGGGGTTTTAAGGGCTGGCTGGTTTCCGGAAGCAGATTGCCAGGCCTTTGTTCTGAGGTGACTCTGGGTGGGCTCCAGTTTCCAGTCTTGCAGTTAGCAGCCAGGCACGTTAACCATCTGCGCCAACCAGGGAGTCCTATATAAAAGAAAAAAAAGAATTTTCTTTTTTTCTTTTATAAGATACGTGAAAATCGTATCCCTTTTTTCTGTTCGTGTACCCGGGATGATTTTTATTACCTTCAAATTTACAACGCTGAAAATTATAGTCCCACACTTTTTTGTAAGAATATCTTTGTGTTGGAATATCTTAAATTTCTCTCAAAGCCAATATTGCCAATGAAGACTTGTAGATAATTGATTACAAAAATTAAAATAGCCGAGATATTTATTTTAAAGAGAGAAGAACAGGGCACATTGTAAACATCCTTCTCAGGAAGCAGAATTATTAGTAGCATTTTTTCTCTTCCAGTTCTTCAGTTTGTTCAGTGAAGCTGTTGAAGATGTTTATATCAAACCAAAACCAAACCCGTTGCGGTCGAGTCAATTCCGACTCATAGTGGCCCTATATATGTCCCTGGAAATTACAAGACAAATTAAATTACCAAAGTATTTAAAGATAAAATGACTACTTTCATAATAGACTCACATTTTCATCAGTTGTATTAATTACTGTGCAGCTAATTTAATATACTTTTATGCTTTAGTGTATTTCCTGTGCCACAAGTATTTTCTATTTGCCTAATTTATTCTGGGGAATAGTAGCTCCTTAGATGCTTGCTTGCTATAGGCATGTTCACAGTCGGCTTTCTGTTTTGTATTCTATACCTGTTTCAGAAAAATGCCTTCTTTATCCTGCTATAATCCTGCCATGGTTCAATAAATGCCAAAAGCGAATGGCTATAGAATTCCAGAATAGTAGGGTTTTCAGGATTATGATTTTTAGGTTTCACTTATTTTCTCCATAGATTTTTATTAGGGAGGTAGTAGTGGGAATGACAGAATCCAATAATTAAAAAAAAAAAAATCAAATTAACACCCTGCTGATTGCAATAAAGAGCTAAAAGTAATCCAATACCTGCAAGCTAGAGGAAGAAGTTCACATCAATTAAAATGACTTTATATATAAAAGAAAAGGTCATTTCTGCTAAATACATCTGGACCATTAATTCGCACTAGAAAAATATGGTCACCTAAGTAGTCATTGCTCTGGATTTGTAAGGGCTTCCAAAGCCAGTGAAAGTGACAGGAAAAAAAGAAAAAAGAGCAACCTAGCAATTTTCAGCCAAGGGCACAATCATCAGAAAACAGGGGCCGCCTTTAACCCAATCACAGGTTAAACTAATTCGATTTTTAACAATACAAGAACCTTCTGCTTGTACTTGAGTTACAACACACCGCTTTGTAGACATCCCTACAACAGAAAGGCAGGGCAGGTGATATGCAGCAGAACAAAGCTTTCATGCCAAGCAAAGGAAACTCTGCACTTCCATGAAATTTTATCAGCTTATTTAATTAAAAGGTGGTAAATGTGGGTAAGCAAGAAAACCATAAGGAGACACATTCAGCATAATAGGCAAGAAAAACCAAAGCCATGAGGCTAGATTTAGTAATATTCCTTTCAGGTTTCTTTGGATAAGTGCGATTTTGGTTCACTATCTTTGAACAATGAGACAGAATCTTCACTCACTATTTTCAACATCCCCTAGAATGTAGCTTCAGTAGGTAAAATATGAAAATAGCGTATTTCAACGTTTTCTCTTTTGCCTTCCAAAGCACTCCAATGTGGCTTTTGAAAATATTTCATCCTTTAGCTTCAATTCTTGAAATGAAGTAGAGACTATTCTGTGTAAATACAGTGGTATAACATATTCCCTGTTGGTCTGCCTACTCAGAAAGCTTCATTTCTATACATGCTGCAGATAGAAATTCTTGGTGATGTATCAGCTTGGAATTTTATGACTGTGCCTAAAATAAATTGTGTTGAGCCTTTAGATTTCTATTTTAAAATCCTTAGAAACCAGAAGCTCCTCCTTTTCATTGTATAATTTGTTATTGTGAGGGGAATGAAGTTTGCAAAGTACCTGGACTTAGCAGTTCATCCAGTTTATAAATTCAGTCAAATGCTTGTCTAGCCAAACGTTTGTTTGTATTCTGAACGTATTACACATAATTTTCACTGTCTCTGTTTTCAATCAGAGAGAAAAATTAACTGTTTAACATGATATAACCTTTCAGTAAATTCTTTTGTAAATTGATTGGGAAGAGCCCAGAAAAAAGAAGGGAGGTGACTTAAAATAGTGGGCCAAACTGTAGCTCAAAAAAAGGAATCATTCTTGGGCTTTACTTATGCAAATGTAAAACAGGAATAATGAGCCTGCCTATGATTATCTCACAAAGTTGTTGCAAGATTCGTATGAGAAAATGTGCCTCAAAATGCTTTGAAAATCATAGAAACTCAGGCAACTAAAGAATAAAATTATAGAATCAGATTTAAAAGAACACCAATTTGTTGAGGGTAGAATGCTTTCCATACAGATCTCTCCGACACAGCCAATACATATACTACCTGCGGCATCAAGAAGTAGCTGGCTTCAAGTTTCCTTGTCACAAAGGTCAGTCTTCATTTGCCTTGGCTCTGTTCTATACACTCACTGGTTAATCATATTTTGAGCACATATTTTCTGAAAGTTAGAAATCTCTAGTCAAAAGGCTACTCTTAAAACATCAAACATGGCCAAGAGTTTCATTTCAACACATCTTGTTTGTATGAAGAGTGGAGGAAAATAGGACTATTGAACCATTCGCCACAATAGAATTATGGTAACCAGATGACGAAGGTAAATTGGAAGATGCTTCTTCTAGTTCAAGTTTACGTCCCATGTATAAATTCCCCTTCTGAAGTGGAAAAGTATATAAATTGTATAATTTGGTCATAAATTAAAGCCTACGTTGGACTTGTATTTCATGGCAATAGAAACAAAATGAGTTTAAGATGGAGAGATAGCCAATCAAATAAATAATGATTGACACTGATATGAAAGGCAAACAACACTAGTAGTTGATTGCTCTCTGTACATTTAGATCTTTTTTTGTGGTGAACTAGGATAGCCAGGCGCAGATTTCCTTTTTTTCAGGAACTTCTTCTTGAAACCACCTCACTTAAAGAAAGTTTCTTTCTGTATTTGACAGTTCTTGAGTCTAATACAAGTTTTCTAAAGCACACTATTTTTGTGTTTGTACAACATACCAGTAGTGTTTTGAAATCTAGCAAATTTTTTAAATGATCTTAATTGAAGTTTAACTGAAATATAACATACAGTCAACTTAAGTGGAGAGTTTGATGAGTTTTAACAAATGCATACAGTTGTGTAACTACCACCACAATCAAAATGTTGAATGTTTATGCCACCAAGAAGTTTTCATATTCCTTCACAGTCAGTCCTTACCCCAACTTCTAGGCCCCCACAACTACTGATCAACAATCTGCCACTATAAATTTGATTGAACTTCTCCAGAATTTTTTACTAACATTTTAAAAATATGAACACTTTTATTTCTTTTAGTGTGTTCTAGAGATTCATCCATATTGTTGCAGAAATCAGTAGATCTTTCCTTTTATTGATGACTAGTGTTCCATTGTATGGAAATACCACAATTTGTTTATCCATTAACCTGTTGATGGACATTTGGACATTTTTTCAGTCCTTGGCTATTACAAATAAAGCAACTATGTTTATTTGGGTACACATGTCTTCATTTCTCTTGAGCAAACAACTAAGAATAAAAGATCAGGACTGAATGATAAGTATACATATGTAACCTTATAAAAGAACAAAAAACTGCCAAACTGCACCACTGTATACCACCACTGGTAGTGTATGAAAGTTCATGTTGTGCCAGATCCTCTCCAACTCGAGGTACCATCATTCTTTTTATTTATGCTTTTTTTTTGTATTCATTCTCTTTAGGTGTAGTAGTATCTCATCACGGTTTTAATTTACATTCCCTGATGACTATTACCATCTTTTCAAAGTTTATTGGCCTTTCCTATATCTTCTCTTCTTAGTGTCAGTTCAAATCTTTTGCCCACTTTGTTATTGGGGTAATTTTCTTCTTAGTGTTGAGTTTTAGAAGTTTTAAATTAGTCTTTATATATTCTGCATAAAAATCCTTTGTCATATATATACGCATATGTCATATGAAATATATGTATGCAATATATACATATATAGGAAAATATAAGTATGAAATGTATACATATAGTATAGAAAATAAATAAATATATTACAATTTGTGGTTATTTTTTTCTTAATGGCATCTTTCTAAAAACAAATTTTTTTTTAAATTCTGATGTTATCTAATTTGTTAATTTTTTAACCATTTTGCTTTTCATGTCCTATAAAAGAAAACTTTGCCTCACTCAATATCGTAAAGGTTTTTTCTTTTTACATTTAAGTTTATAATAAATTTTAGGTTCGTTATTGTGTATTGTAAGAAGTGTCAAGATTTCTTTTTTTAACATGGGTATTCAACTATTCCAGCACTATTTGATGAAAAGACTAGTCTTCCTCATTGCCTTACTTTGACATCTTTGTCAAAATCAAATGACCTTACATGCATGCATATATTTTAAAAGATTGGTGAAGAAAGGGTATACGAAATGAAGTACAATTGTCTCACTGATTTGGAAGAGACAGAGCAAGTGAGATTTTAAAGTGCAGGAGATCTGAGACAGCTAAAATTTGTGTGGGCAAAGAGCTCCAAATCTGCATAGGGATTCCTTCAATGTCTTACTTAATATTAAGTAGCATTTGTGCAGGCTAAGAGTCACAGAATGACGAGAAAACTATAAGCTGAACAGTTCCTAGAGCTCATACAACCTGGGGAAATATTCAAATTCTAACCCACCACAATAATGAGACTATGGTGATACCAGAGCGCAAATGTCTTATTCATGAGACTACATTTATGCTAGAGTAATAGGGGCAACTCAATGGCAGCTAACAACATCAACAAAAGGCTATTCTAATCCTACCTAAGCAAAGTTTAATAAATAAGCCTCAAAGGATCAAGATGATCCATAAGTATATTTCTGACGGCAAAAATCAATTCCATGCTAACTTTGGTGTAGGGTAAGACAGTACACAGCACTGGGGAAGCCAACACAACTTGTACAAGGCAAAGTTATGGAAGCTCCACAGACACATCTAAACTCCCTTAGGGACCAAGTTACTAAGCTGAGGGCTGTGGGGACCATGGTCTCGGGGAACATCTAGCTTAACTGGCATAACTTAGTTTATAAAGAACATGACCTATATTCTACTTTGGTGAGTAGCATCTGGGGTCTTAAAAGACTGTGAACAGCCATATAAGATATTCCAGTTGTCCCATACCTTCCGAAGCAAGAGAGAATGAAGAAAACTAAAGCTATAAGGGAAAGATTAGTCCAAAGGACTAATGGACCACAGCTACCACAGCCTCCACGAGGCTGAGTCCAGTACAACTAGAGAGTGCCCTGACTGCTCTGACAGGGATCACAATAGAGGGTCGTGGACAGAGTTGGAGAAATGTGTAGGACAAAATTCTAATGCACAAAAAAAGACCAGACTTACTGGCCTGACAGAGATTGGAGAAACCCTGAGGGTATGGCCCCTGGACACCCTTTCAGCTCAGTAATGAAGTCACTCCTGAGGCACACCCTTAATCTAAAGACTAGACAGGACCATAAAACAAAATGAAATGAAAGGGACACTCCAGCCTAGGGACAAGGACTAGAAGGCAGGAGGGAGCACAAAAGCTGGTAATAGGGAACCCAAGTTTGAGAAGAGTGTTGACATGTCGTTGGGTTGTTAACCAATGTCATAAAACAATTGTGTACTAACTGTTTAAAGAGAAGCTAGTTTGTTCTGTAAACCTTCATCTAAAATACAATTAAAAAAATTAATCCCAACTCCTTTAAAAGAAGACAAATAAACTCATTGATCAATATGAAATTTACAATGTCCAGTATTCAATCAAAACCCAAACTCATTGCCATTGTGTCAATTCTGACTCATAGCAACCCTATAGGACAGAATAGAACTGCCCCATATGGTTTCCAAGGAGCAGCTTCTGCCGAATTTTTGGTTAGCAGCTGTAGCTCTTAACCACTACATCACCAGGGTTCCCACGTTCAATCAAAGAAATGAGAAAATGTGACCCACAAACAAGAGAAAAATCAGTCAATAAAAACAGTCCAGAAATGATAAAATGATAGGGGTAGCAAAATTAGCACAGAAAGATATTACGTTTGTTATAACTATGTTCAAGGATATAAATCAAAACACAGTGATGGAAACTGAAGATATTAAAAAAGCAGAAGAGAACTTCTACAGAGGAAAAAATAAGACATAAAACTGAACTATTATCACTAGAAGGATAATAAACAGGTTAAACACGTTAGAAAAAAAGTCTGTAAAATTTCGGACACAACAATATAAAATATATAAATTGAAAAATTGAGAGATGAAAGAATTAAAAAAAACAATAGACCCAGTAACTATGGGATAATACTAAGTCCCTCTGTGAGTCTAAAACATGTATAATTGGAGTTTCAGAAAGAGAATGAAGGTAGAATTGAGTGGGGGAAGATATTTGAAGATATGATACCTAAATAGTTTCCAATCTGATAAAACTATAAACACACAGATCTAAGAAACTCAAGAAATTCCAAGCAACAGAACACAAAACCACAACAAGACAAGTCATGGTGACAGGAAGACTGCCAGGTTTGAATGAATGCAGGAGCAGGAAAGTGCCCTACAGAAGATTCAGGCAGTAGTGGCAGCAGTCCTGCAATTGAGCCATATAATCTGGCAGGACCTATGTCATTGGAAATGTTAGTGACAGTAAAAGATACAGTCTAGTATATATGGTAAGCCTCAGTGAGATAATCGTAACACAGGAGCCTGGGATTCAGGAGTTAAAACATGCCATCCATATCCTGGAAGAGATAGAATGCTTGACAAGTGGTCATGGACGTGGGACTACACATTACAGGCTGGGATGTACTGGAAATACCAAGTCATTAAATCAGAAGGACCATGAGCCAGTCTATCCTAAGGTGGAAATAATGAATACGAGATCAAGGTCAAGAGAAGATATGAATAAATTGAATTAATAGGTATTTGATGTCCTTATGTCACCCACCATATATGTGTCAACAGTCATCCTCCAGCTCACACCTATAACTGTATGACCAGCTGAAGGTGGAAGGAAATGTCTGCCCTTGATTTAAGGATATGGCTATATTACAGCCACATGCACGGGGATCTGAAAGAAAATCTTCTCAATCAGCAGAGATGTAAGCAGTATACCTGGGTATCCTCTCTTTATGTAAAAAGAGTAGTGGTCTGAGGTGAGAATATATACAGGTTTATTTGCAATGGTCAGTGGCCCAGTCATCTGGCCAAGGGCCTAGATGGGGAATGGGAAGATTTAAGACAAGGAGGTCAAGAGCAGAAGCAAGTGGATGGGCATGTGGTCATGTGCATAAAAAGTAAACATTTTGTACTTGTATCACTCATTAATACCACTAGAAATCATCCACTATGGAAGAGACCCTGAACAAGCAAACAGACAAAATGAAAATAACTCAGCAATTTATCATTAGCCAGCCTTTGTCTTTGGCCTCTCTGGAATAGGCATAATAGTTACATATATAGAAAGGCCATGTAGGCAGCAATAGAAGGTACATATGGGCCTAGTAACATGGGCTCCTACTTATCAAGACTGATCTGGCAACTGCTGACTCTGAATGTTCAAGTTTTTAGCAACATAAATGTGTATTGAGACCCTTATATGGCAAACCTGTCCCGGAATGAACACAGGAGGATATTGTAGGGCTGGATTTGGCTACCCTGCCCACTTACCCTGAGCCAGGACCACAATTGAGAAGCTTACATAATGCCTGATCTACAGGCATGAAATCACACATAGTATAGTATCAAACCAGGATATCCAATTCACGAGGAAGGACCTGTAGAAGTGGGCCCATGGTCATGGAGCTCACTGGTCATAATATACACCACAACAAGAAGCGGCTGAACTCACAGAATGCTGGAAAAGAGCACAATCAAAGAGAGAATTAGTGAATTGGATGATAATGATTTTTAAAAATATGAAAGACCAGTTAAAGCTCCTAACCATGTCTGCTAGAATTCCTAAAGAAAGAAAACAGACAGAATGAAGGCTCTAGGGGAAAATCTTTCCTTGCCTCTTGGTAGTTTTTGGTAGTTTCTGGGAATCATTGGCATTCCTTGGCTTGTATATGCATCACTCCAATCTCTGCCTCCATCTTCACATGGACCGTGTTTCCTCTGTATCTGTCTCTCTGTGTCTTTTCTCCTCTTTCTATGAGGACACTAGCCATATTGCACCAGGGCCCACCTACTCCTGTATAACCTCATGTTAACTTAAATAATTATGACTGCAAAGGCTCTATTTCTAAATAAATTCACATTCACAGGTACCTGAGATTTAGGGCTTGAACATATTTTGGGGAGACACAAATTACCACCTAACAAAGGCAGTCTAGGCTTTTTCTTTCATGTGCCTTAAAATACTTCCAGTCTCTACGCATTAACCAATTACAAAGTCACTTTCATGTTTTTAGTGTCTGTTACAGTTTAGTATTTATACCACTTTCTGGTACCAAAACCTTTATTAGCTTCCTAAAAACCAAAAATACAAACCACTTCCTATCAAGGCAATTTTGACTTATGGTGACCCCATGTGTTGCAGAGTAGAGCTATGCTCCAAAGGGTTTTCAATGGCTGTAATTTTTCCTGAGTAAATTGCCAGGTCTTTCTTCGCAGATGTTTCTGGGTGGATTCGAATTGTCAACCTTTCAATTAATAGCCACACGTTTAACTGTTTGTGATTGTCACAAACTAGGTGGTTTAGAAATTTATTCTCACACAGTTCTGGAGGCTAGAAATCTAAGATCAAGGTGTCAGTAGGGTCATTCTCCCTCCAAAGATCTAGGGAAAATTTCTTGCTTGTCTCGTCCTAGCTTCTGCCGGTTTTTCAAAAGCCGTAGAGTTTCTTAGCTCTGCCTCAGTCATCATATGGTATTCTTCCTGTGTCTCCGAGTGTCTGCTGTCTGCTTTCTCTTCTTATACGGATACCAGTCATTGGATTAGGGCCCACCCTAATCACATATTAGAGCCCCAGTGGCATCGTGGCTTAAGGGCTTGGCTGCTAACTAAAATGTCAGTTGTTCAAATCCACCAGCGGCTCCTTGGAAACCCTAGGGGGGATTTCTAAACTGTCCTATAGAATTGCTATGAATCGGAATCAACTCGATGGCATTGGGCTTTTGGTTTTAGTAATCGGTTATGGCTTTTCCTTGATTTAAATAATTACATCTGCAAAGATCCTTGTCATGGATTGAATTATGTCCCCCTCAAAGTGTGTGTATCAATTGGGCTGGGTCATGATTCTCAGTACTGTGTAATTTTCCTATATGTTATAAATCCTGCCTCTATGATGTTAATGAGGGAGCACAGTCGGCAGTTGTGTTAGTGAGGCAGGACTCAACCTACTGGATTGGATTGTGTCTTGAGGCAATCTCTTTTGAAAAGAGAGAAGCAAGAAGAGAGACAGGGCGACCCCATACCACCAAGAAAGCAGTGCCAGGAGCAGAATGAATCATTTAGACCAGAGGTCCCTGGGCTGAGAAGATCCTAGTTTGGGGAAGATTGATGAAAAGGCCAACAGAGAGAGAAAGCCTTCCGCTGGAGCTGGCACCCTGAATTTGGGCTTTTAGCCTACTTTACTTTGAGAAAATAAACTTCTCTTTGTTAAAGCCATCCACTTGTAGGTATTTCTGTTATAGCAGCACTAGATGACTAAGACAACCCTATTTCCAAATAAGGTCACATGCTGAGATTCCAGGTACATATTAATTTTGGGAGGACTCAATTCAACTCGGAAACACTGGTGGCGTAGTGGTTAAGTGCTATGGCTGCTAACCAAAGGGTCAGCAGTTTGAACCTGCCAGGCGCTTCTTTGAAACTCTATGGGGCAGTTCTATTCTGTCCTATGGGGTCACTATGAGTAGGAGTTGACCGGATGGCACTGGGTTTTTCTTTTTTTTTTTTTTGTCTATTCAACTCAGTACCTCAACTTTCATCTCTTACAGCTGACTTCCCTGTATACTCTTGGAATTCAAAGCCAATTATCATTCTTAATTTATATTTTTATTATACGTAGAACTCCTCCTAATTTATTTTTATTTTTTTATTAACTTTTATTGAGCTTCAAGTGAACGATTACAAATCAAGTCAGACTGTCACATATAAGTTTATATACACCTTACTCCATACTCCCACTTGCTAATGAGTCAGCCCTTCCTGTCTCTCCTTTCGTGACAATTTTGCCAGCTTCCAACTCACTCTATCCTCCCATCCCCCCTCCAGACAGGAGAAGCCAACACAGTCTCAAGTGTCCACCTGATATAATTAGCTCACTCTTCATCAGCATCTCTCTCCTACCCACTGTCCAGTCCCTTTCATGTCTGATGAGTTGTCTTCGGGAATGGTTCCTGTCCTGGGCCAACAGAAGGTTTGGGGACCATGACCGCTGGGATTCCTCTAGTCTCAGTCAGACCATTAAGTCTGGTCTTTTTGTGAGAATTTGGGGTCTGCATCCCACTGATCTCCTGCTCCCTCAGGGGTTCTCTGTTGTGCTCCCGGTCAGGGCAGTCATCGATTGTGGCCGGGCACCAACTAGTTCTTCTGGTCTCAGGATGATGTAGGACTCTGGTTCATGTGGCCCTTTCTATCTCTTGGGCTCTTAGTTATTGTGTGACCTTGGTGTTCTTCATTCTCCTTTGCTCCAGGTGGGTTGAGACCAATTGATGCATCTTAGATGGCCGCTTGTTAGCATTTAAGACTCCAGATGCCACATTTCAAAGTGGGATGCAGAATGTTTTCATAATAGAATTATTTTGCCAATTGACTTAGAAGTCCCCTTAAACCATGGTCCCCAAACCCCCGCCCTTGCTCTGCTGACCTTTGAAGCATTCAGTTTATCCAGGAAACTTCTTTGCTTTTGGTCCAGTCCAGTTGAGCTGACCTTCCATGTATTGAGTATTGTCCATCCTTTCACCTAAAGCAGTTCTTATCTACTAACGAATCAGTAAAAAACCCTCTCCCACCCTCCTTCCCTCCCCCCCTCGTAACCACAAAAGTATGTGTTCTTCTCAGTTTCTACTATTTCTCAAGATCTTATAATAGTGGTCTTATACAATATTTGTCCTTTTGCCTCTAACTAATTTCACTCAGCATAATGCCTTCCAGGTTCCTCCATGTTATGAAATGTTTCACAGATTCGTCACTGTTCTTTATCGATGCGTAGTATTCCATTGTGTGAATATACCACAATTTATTTAACCATTCATCCGTTGCTGGACACCTTGGTTGCTTTTCGCTATTGTAAACAGAGCTGCAATAAACATGGGTGTGCATATATCTGTTTGTGTGAAGGCTCTTATTTCTCTAGGGTATATTCTGAGGAGTGGGATTTCTGGGTTGTATGGTAGTTCTATTTCTAACTGTTTAAGATAACGCCAGATAGATTTCCAAAGTGGTTGTACCATTTTACATTCCCACCAGCAGTGTATAAGAGTTCCAAACTCTCCGCGGCCTCTCCAACATTTATTATTTTGTGTTTTTTGGATTAATGCCAGCCTTGTTGGAGTGAGATGGAATCTCATCGTAGTTTTAATTTGCATTTCTCTAATGGCTAATGATCGAGAGCATTTTCTCATGTATCTGTTAGCTGCCTGAATATCTTCTTTAGTGAAGTGTGTGTTCATATCCTTTGCCCACTTCTTGATTGGGTTGTTTGCCTTTTTGTGGTTGAGTTTTGACAGAATCATATAGATTTTAGAGATCGGGCGCTGGTCGGAGATGTCATAGCTGAAAACTCTTTCCCAGTCTGTAGGTGGTCTTTTTAGTCTTTTGGTGAAGTCTTTAGATGAGCATAGGTGTTTGATTTTTAGGAGCTCCCAGTGATCTGGTTTGTCTTTGTCATTTTTGGTAATGTTTTGTATTCTGTTTATGCCTTGTATTAGGGCTCCTAAGGTTGTCCCTATTTTTTGTTCCATGATCTTTATCATTTTAGTCTTTATGTTTAGGTCTTTGATCCACTTGGAGTTAGTTTTTGTGCATGGTGTGAGGTATGGGTCCTGTTTCATTTTTTTGCAAATGGATATCCAGTTATGCCAGCACCATTTGTTAAAAAGACTATATTTTCCCTAATTAACTGACACCGGGCCTTTGTCAAATATCAGCTGCTCATATGTGGATGGATTTATATCTGGGTTCTCAATTCTGTTCTACTGGTCTATGTGCCTGTTGTACCAGTACCAGGCTGTTTTGACTACTGTGGCTGTATAATAGGTTCTGAAAACAGGTAGAGTGAGGCCTTCCACTTTCTTCTTCTTTTTCAGTAATGCTTTGCTTATCCGAGGTTTCTTTCCCTTCCATATGAAGTTGGTGATTTGTTTCTCTATCACCTTAAAAAAAGGCATTGGAATTTCAATCGGAAGTGCATTGTATGTATAGACGGCTTTTGGTACAATAGACGTTTTTACTATGTTAAGTCTTACTATCCATGAGCAAGGTATGTTTTTCCACTTAAGTATGTCCTTTTTAATTTCTTGTAGTAGAGCTTTGTAGTTTTCTTTGTATGGGTCTTTTACATCCTTGGTAAGATTTATTCCAAAGTATTTTATCTTCTTGGGGGCTACTGTGAATGGTATAGATTTGGTTATTTCCTCTTTGATCTTCTTTTTGTTGATGTAGAGGAATCCTAGTGATTTTTGTATGTTTATCTTATACCCTGAAACTCTGCCAAACTCTTCTTTAATTAGTTTCAGTAGTTTTCTGGAGGATTCCTTAGGGTTTTCTGTGTATAAGATCATGTCATCTGCAAATAGAGATAATTTTACTTCTTCCTTGCCAATCTGGATGCCCTTTATTTCTTTTTCTAGCCTAATTGCTCTGGCTAGGACTTCTAGCACAATGTTGAATAAGAGTGGTGATAAAGGGCATCCTTGTCTGGTTCCCGTTCTCAAGGGAAATGCTTTCAGGCTCTCTCCATTTAGAGTCATGTTGCCTGTTGGCTTTGCATAAATGCCCTTTATTATGTTGAGGAATTTTCCTTCAAGTCCTATTTTGGTGAGAGTTTTTATCATAAATGTGTGTTGGACTTTGTCAAATGCCTTTTCTGCATCAATTGATAAGATCATGTGGTCTTTGTCTTTTGTTTTATTTATATGGTGGATTACATTAATGGTTTTTCTAATATTAAACCAGCCTTGCATAAAAAGCATTTAAAAAAAAAAAATACCTCGTATAAATCCCACTTGAGCATGGTGAATTATTTTTTTGATATGTTGTTGAATTCTATTGGCTAGAATTTTGTTGAGGATTTTTGCATCTATGTTCATGAGGGATATAGGTCTGTAATTTTCTTTTTTGTGATGTCTTTTTTACCTGGTTTTGGTATCAGGGAGATGGTGGCTTCATAGAATGAGTTGGGTAGTATTCTGTCATTTTCTATGCTTTGAAATACCTTTAGTAGTAGTGGTGTTATCTCTTCTCTGAAAGTTTGGTAGAACTCTGCAGTACAGCCATCCGGGCCAGGGCTTTTTTTTGTTGGGAGTTTTTTGATTACCGTTTCAATCTCTTTTTTTGTTATGGGTCTATTCAGGTGTTCTACTTCTGATTGTGTTAGTTTAGGTAGGTAGTGTTTTTCCAGGAATTCATCCATTTCTTCTAGCTTTGCAAATTTGTTAGAGTACAATTTTTTGTAATAATCTGATATGATTCTTTTAATTTCAGATGCGTCTGTTGTGATGTGGCCCTTCTCGTTTCTTATTCGGGCTATTTGTTTCCTTTCCTGTATTTCTTTAGTCAGTCTAGCCAATGGTTTATGAATTTTGTTAATTTTCTCAAAGAACCAGCTTTTGGCTTTGTTAATTCTTTCAATTGTTTTTCTGTTCTCTAATTCATTTAGTTCAGCTCTAATTTTTATTATTTGTTTTCTTCTGGTGCCTGCTGGATTCTTTTGTTGCTCACTTTCTCTTTGTTCAAGTTGTAGGGACAGTTCTCTGATTTTGGCTCTTTCTTCTTTTTGTATGTGTGCATTTATCGATATAAATTGGCCTCTGAGCATTGCTTTTGCCGTGTCCCAGAGGTTTTGATAGGAAGTATTTTCATTCTTGTTGCATTCTATGAATTTCCTTATTCCCTCCTTGATGTCTTCTATAACCCAGTCTTTTTTCAGGAGGGTATTGTTCAGTTTCCAAGTATTTGCTTTCTTTTCCCTAATTTTTCTGTTATTGATTTCCACTTTTATGGCCTTGTGCTCTGAGAAGATGCTTTGTAATATTTCGATGTTTTGGATTCTGCAAAGGTTTGTTTTATGACCTAATATGTGGTCTATTCTAGAGAATGTTCCATGTGCGCTAGAAAAGAAAGTATACTTTGCAGCAGTTGGGTGGAGAGTTCTGCATAAGTCAATGAGGTCAAGTTGGTTGATTGTTGTAAGTAGGTCTTCCGTGTCTCTATTGAGCTTCTTACTGGATGTCCTATCCTTCTCCGAAAGTGGTGTGTTGAAGTCTCCTACTATAATTGTGGAGGTGTCTATCTCACTTTTCAGTTCTGTTAAAATTTGATTTATGTATCTTGCAGCCCTGTCATTGGGTGCATAAATATTTAATATGGTTATATCTTCCTGATCAATTGTCCCTTTTACCATTATGTAGTGTCCTTCTTTATCCTTTGCGGTGGATTTAAGTTTAAAGTCTATTTTGTCAAAATTAATATTGCTACTCCTCTTCTTTTTTGCTTATTGTTTGCTTGATATATTTTTTTCTACCCTTTGAGTTTTAGTTTGTTTGTGTCTCTAAGTCTAAGGTGTGTCTCTTGCAGGCAGCATATAGACGGATCGTGTTTCTTTATCCAGTCCGAGACTCTCTGTCTCTTTATTGGTGCATTTAGTCCATTTACCTTCAGCGTAATTATAGATAAGTAAGTGTTTAGTGTTGTCATTTTGATGCCTTTTTATGTGTGTTGTTGACAATTTCATTTTTCCACTTACTTTTTTGTGCTGAGACGGTTTTCTTTGGAAATTGTGAGATCCTCATTTTCATAGTGTTTGACTTTATGTTTGTTGAGTCGTTATGTTTTTCTTGGTTTTTATTTTGAGTTATGGAGTTGTCATATCTCTTTGTGGTTACCTTATTATTTGCCCCTATTTTTCTAAGTAAAAACCTAACTTGTATTGGCCTATATCACCTTGTATCCCAATCCATATGGCAGTTCTATGCCACCTGTACTTAGTCCCTCTTTTTGATTATTTTGATCTTTTACATATTGACTTCAATGATTCCCTCTTTTGAGCTTTTTTTTTTATTTTTTAATTACTCTTAATTTGTTTTTGTGATTTCCCTATTTGAGTTGATATCAGGATGTTCTGTTCTGTGACCTTGTGTTGTGCTGGTATCTGATATTATTGGTTTTCTGACCAAACAATTTAGTATTTCTTGTCGCTTTAGTTTGGTTTTTGTAAATTCTCTAAGCTTGTGTTTATCTGTAAATATCTTAATTTCACCTTCATATTTCAGAGAGAGTTTTCCTGGATGTATGATCCTTGGTTGGCAGTTTTTCTCCTTCAGTGCTCTATATATGTCATCCCATTGCCTTCTTGCCTGCATGGTTTCTGCTGAGTAGTCTGAACTTATTCTTATTAATTCTCCCTTGAAGGAGACCTTTCTTTTATCCCTGACTGCTTTTAAAATTTTCTCTTTATCTTTGGTTTTGGCAAGTTTGATGATAATATGTCTTGGTGTTTTTCTTTTTGGATCAATCTTAAATGGGGTTCAGTGAGCATCTTGGATAGATATGCTTTCGTCTTTCATGATGTCAGGGAAGTTTTCTGTCAGCAGATCTTCAACTATTCTCTTTGTGTTTTCTGTCCTCCCTCCCTGTTCTGGGACTCCAATCACACGCAAGTTATCCTTCTTGATAGAGTCCCACATGATTCTTAGAGTTTCTTCATTTTTTTTAAATTCTTTTATCTGATTTTTTTTCAGCTATGTTGGTGTTAATTCCCTGGTCCTCCAGATTTCCCACTCTGCATTCTAATTGCTCGAGTCTGCTCCTCTGACTTCCTATTGAGTTGTCTAATTCTGTAATTTTATTGTTAATCTTTTGGATTTCTGAATGCTGTCTTTCTATGGATTCTTGCAACTTATTAATTTTTCCACGATGTTCTTGAATAATCTTTTTGAGTTCTTCAACTGTTTTATCAGTGGCTTTTTCTGCAGTTTGCCTTATTTCATTTCTGAGGTCATCCCTGATGTCTTGAAGCATTCTCTAAATTAGTTTTTTATATTCTGTATCTGATAATTCCAGGATTGTATCTTCATTTGGGAAAGATTTTGATTCTTTAGTTTGGGGGGTTGTAGAAGCTGTCATGGTCTGCTTCTTCATGTGGTTTGATATCAACTGCTGTCTCCTAGCCATCACTAAGATATAGTAGTGATTTTTTCTGTATTTGGTCACTGAGTCATATCTTGTTTTGTTTTCTTTCAATACATGTGGATGGGCTACTAGATTGTGCTGTCTTGATTGTTGTAGCCCTTGACTTACTTGTGACCTATTACCAGCTGGTTCGGGCTGTTGCCAGATATATATGCCTGAGTCTATTCACTATTCTTGAGTAGAATCTGATGTTGGGTCATCAAGTGTGTGCTGCACCCTAACACCTATCCACCTTGAGAAGTAGTGGTGATAGTTGTGTGCACCAGATTCTATTAGCAGCTGGGGTTCACACTCCAGGAGGGCAGGATGCTGACAGGCTTCCCCCAAGTGTCAGTGAGGTAGGTGTGTCTCTATTTGTATAGCACCTTGGTGGGAGGGCTCTGCAGCTGTACCTTAGGCCCCCAATGCAAGTATCTCTACTGATTGGTAGGTGTCACCCTCCTTAGACCCCTCAAGCAAGAGGCTAGGTGGTCTGGGGGGAGCTTCAGCCCTCAGTTCCCTGTTGTGGGTCAGTTAGGGCTCTGTTGAATAAGCAGAGATATCAGACCTGGGAAACTTGATTTTCCAGTAAATCCGCTAAAAAAAAAATGCAGTCAGATCCCTATCAGAAATGCCTTTGCATTATTACAGCCACCTTGTTCCCTGTAAGGATGAAAGGCTGAGATTTGGATCATATATGCTTGGCTGGAGCTGGTTCTGTGTTTTGAGTTCAATTAGGGTAGGATTTTTGGTCCCTGGGTTTTTTGTGGTTGCTTCTCTCAGGCCGGAAGAATGGGTTAGGAAAAGACCAAAAAAAAAAAAGGGAAAAGCAAAGCCGCGGAGCCGGAACAGTTCTCCCTGTGGTTCAGGAAATTCCAATGTTAATGAAGTCACCTGGGAAGTGGAGGGGAGGGTTCAGAAAAACAGGAGAGAGTACACCCCGGAATAAAGCCAAAGTTGCTTATCTTGCTTGGGATGACTATTTTATCTGAGGTTCCCGAGGGGCGTGTCGCCTATGTGTGCTGGCTGTGTGGAGATTGTCCCCGAGGGTCTGGCCGGCTGAAGCTGTGGTCAGATTCTCCGCTCCCAGTCCAAAGCCCAGCATCAAGGTTCCCCTGCTGGGATGCTGCACTCCCGGCTCCAAAACCAGTTGCAGCCTCCTGGGGACTTCTCCTCCCACCAGCCACGTCGCCACGCCTCTCCCATGGACCGGCTGGGCCCCCTCCCGGGGTCAGTTCAGGGAAGTAGGTCTGCGCCCTGTGTTTGCGCTGTCACAAGATACTGTGTTCAGCTTCCCTGCTCCCAGTCCTAAGCCTGGCACCAAGGTTACCTGACTGGGACGCTGGCTCCAGGCTCCGAAAACAGTCGCTGCTTCCCTGTATTTGTTCGTTCTCCGTCTCTGTCACTCAGGTCAACTCTTTAAATCTGTGTTTGTTGGTCAGGGTTCCTAGATTTCATGTATGTGATCGATTCACTTGTTTTTCTGAGTCTTTGTTGCAAGAGGGATCCGAGGTAGCATCTACCTAGTCAGCCATCTTGGCCCCCCCTCCCCTAATTTATTTTTGATATTTCCCAAATTTGCAGATTGAAAGGAATTAACAGGTTACCAAGCAGAATTATTGCTCTGTGTGAATGATTTTCCTCATTTATGCGAGAGTTCAGTGGTGTATTTTCATTAATAAATAAATTTCCTTAGGAAAATACTCCAATATTTTATAACTAGAATTAGCTAAGGATAGGGAATTGCTTCTAAATCAGAAAAGGTTGTGCCTGAGCACTGATGAGGGAATAAAAGCCAAGCTTTTTTTCTTATTTATTATCTTCCAGGTGCTGTATTAAACCCTTTGAATGAATTTGATTATTTCAAAACATCAAAAATCAAATGCCAAAGAAAAAGTATTTCTTTTAAATAGGTAAGACCTCCATTCCTTCTATAGTGCAGATTTTTTATACCTAGCAGATTTTTAATGGACCTCCTTTAAAAGTGTATGCTTTACTTAATGTTCTATAAATGTATTGAATTTGGCTTAGGGTGTTTATTTAGAAGTCATATTTTTGCATCCATACAAATGCCTTATTTTTATCCTGTTAATTTTTTTCAAATGACACTTCAATATTTTAAGCTTAATGTTTTGAAAAAATCAAGTAACTTTCAGTTGAAGTTAAAAAAAGTAAAATCATTATTAAGTTGGGTAAGACAAAGATTAAAAAAATACAAATTCATATTCCTGCATGTACATGCATGCACACACACTCATATACTGTATATGTATTATATATATTTTATATATATAAATGCTAATGGGATAGCAGTGGGGCTCTACTATTTGAAGGCACTTGCATGAAGGCTTGTGAGAAACCTGTGTACTATTAATACCCCTGAGAAGAACCTGAATTGTATCTGAAATTCTTATGGCATATGGAGAAATTAAAATCTTGTTAAATCAAGCTTCTTTGTTTATAATTACTGGGAGGCCCTTAAACACAAAGAAAATGTAGATTTTCTCTTACTAAACTCTTTGTTCAATAGTCAAATTCATAATGTAAGCACGATTCAAGTGACAGATTCAATGTCAAATAGGAAAGGCTTTTGCGGCTCATTCTGTTTTTAATCAACCACAAAACACCCACACCTGGTAAAACAGAAGCTGAAGAGACAGGTGGTAAAAAAAACAACTATTTGAGACCAAGGAGTAGGTACCATGTCTGCTAAACTGTTTACCACACCAGACACACATATACGGTTCAACAAAAGTGGTTTAATCCTTCAGAAAATTGGCTTTAACTTCCAAATAGTTATTTTCTCCTTTATAAAAGACATAGCAAGCAAAAACACAAAATATTTCTTTCTATATTTCTCTGGAAGTGGAAAAATCAATCAACTAATCAATAAAGGGATTTGTAGCTTTTAATAAAAGACCAGGGAGGCAAGATGAATCTAGTATTATCATTCATTTCTGAGATTTACAACTTTTATAAAGAAAGCCAGGAGAGGGATGGAAGTAACTTGCTACTGTGTTTAACGGAAGCAGAGAGCCACAGCCACATCAATAGGAGACAAGCAGAAGAGGGTTTAACAAAAAAATCTGACTATACTATTTAATTTCTCTGAATATTTATTAATTCTGAATGCTAAATGATCGCTTTCATATTAGTGTTTCTTTGATAAAGAAACCATAATTCGGTGGATTTTCTACTTTATCAGGTACATATAATGATTTGGAAATCATGATTTAGATTAAATATAGTAATGGAAATCAAGAAAATCTAGTTTTATTCAAATTATTTCAATCATTTCTCACAATAAAAAAATGAATTACATTACTAATGATGCAGATTAAAGCCAAATTTTACTGTCATCAAATAGATATTGAATGTTCTACATACAAGATGTTCAGCATACTTTGAGAAAGATTTAATTATGTACTGCAAACACTGGATATTTGTTTTTGCTTACCGATATCAATCCTTTTACTCTCTCACTGGTTATGTATTTACTGTTTTCCAGGGGCAGCTACAATAGCATACAGTTAGTGCTGCTATCTAGGCAGTTACACGGTATTCTAGGAGTTTAATATGAGAAGAAAAAATCATCTCAACCTTTTTATAAGATAATGATTTGTACAGATAAAAATATTTAATTGGTCCTTGAAGAATGAGTGAAAATTGATGAAGAATAACTAAAGAATGGTCTAATCAGATATAATAAAAAAAATTTTTTTTTTTTTTAGATATAATAGAAAGAGCAAAAGTATAGCTATAGGAAAGTGTGTATACATTTGAAAGACCAGTTCTGTGTGTGGCTACAGTGTGGGATTTATAAGGAAAAATGGTAAAGAATCGAGGGGAAGTTTGTATTCAGTAAGTTTGTATTCCGTAAGTTTGTATTCCAATGCCTGTTTCCTAAACCTCTTTGACCATGAAATGTGTGAGTTTGTGTGTGCTTGTTCAACATTTCCATAACACTTTTGTGAACACTTTTACAGGTCTTTTTCAACCATTTCCTCATTTCCAACATTTCCTCTTACCTATGACTCTCAAGTCTTTACTATGGATTCATCTTCAGATGAAAAGTACATGGATACACTTACATTCTTGATAAATGTCTTTAGAACCATTTGACAGGAGTAGGCAGATACACTAAAACCATTGCTGTTGAGTCGATTCTGACTCGTAGTGACCCTATAGGACAGAGTAGAATTGCTCTATAGAGTTTCCAAGGAGCGCCTGGTGGATTCAAACTACTGACCGTTTGGTTAGCAGCCATGGTACTTAACCACTACACCACCAGGGTTTCCTGTCAGATACTCTAGTCTAGGCTATTCCCATAGTTGAGACAAGATATGATGAGTACCTGAATTAAAATATTAGCAGTGAGTATAGAAATGACAGATTAGAAAGATAATTCAAGATAGGAATAGCAGAATTTAATGACTGAATGGGAGGGATTCATTAGAAGAAGCAGTCAAGAAATATTTTCAGTTTTTTGGTGACTGGCTTGATATTGTCGCCTTTAGCTGAGAGAGACAATACCTTAAAAAGAATAGATTTATTAGCAGAGATACAAAGCTTGATTACAAATATGTTAAATTTGATGTGCAGATAGGACATATACCATGGAGAGAATAAATTGGCAATGGATAGTATGTATGAGTCTTGAATCTTTAAGAGGAATCCGTAATAAAGGTTTGAGAGTCACAGTTAAGAGGAAATGTTGGAAATGGGTGAGAAAGCCCAGCGAAAGTATTTACAACATGATTTCCCAAAGTGTTGTGGAAATTTTGAACAAAAATTTCATGGTCAAAGAAGCTTAGGAAACATTTGGTCAAACTAAAGTTATAGTCTTTACGGCAACTTTTCTTGGAACATTTACATACACATCCACAGGTGTAGGGTTTGCAGCATTTCCTAAACTTACCATGGAATTGCATTTCGTAAACACATTTCAGGGAAATTGCTCCTGATTTTGGAAAACACTGGTGCAAAATAATAAGAAAAGAAATACATATCAAGACCAGTATTTGCACAGTAGACATAAAAAGAGAAGCCAGCAAGGAGAGACAAAAGTTATGAGAGAGACAGCATTGGACCAGTATTTTTGAGTGGCCTGAAGAAAATTAGGGCAGGAGAAAATTTCAATAATGTAGTAGAAAGAAGCACAAACATTTAGAAAGGTCAATTAGGAGGATTTTATAAAAATTCCCATTGTATATTATATGGAATTCATTCATAACTTCAATAATACTACTCCAAAGAGTAGTAGTTGTAGAAATGAGACTGCAATCAGTTTACAATTTAAAAAGAAGAGAAGAAAGTAGAGTGTTTTTTCAAAAAAGGAAGACAACATGGATCAAAGTTGAAGAAAAAGAGATTTATTATTGTTATCGTTATTTATTTAGAAGGGAAAAGGTAACGTATCACTGGATTTCAACTTTGGAGTATTTAAGAATCACCTGGAGACCATGATGGAAGACATGTAGTGTAGCATAACAGCTATGAATGAGTGTGGTCTCTAGACCTGGGACTGAATCTCAGCTCTGCCACCTTACGTCTGTGTGATCTTGGGCATGTTACTTAACCTCTCAGTGCCCCAGTTTCCCCATCTGTGAAATAGTGGGGATTAAGTGAATATGTGTAGAACATTTTAGAGGCGTTCTTGACACATAGTCTGTAATAGCTTTTAAATGCAGATTTTAGAGCCCTATTCCCTTAAAAAAAAAAATTTATTCCCTTAGATTCTGATTCAGTAGGCATGAGACAAATGGGGGCCAGAGATCTGAATTCTTAATAAGCACCCTAGGTAATTCTCATGTGGATGATCTTGGAACCACAGTGTGAGGAAACCTGATAGAGAGCAGTTTGTAACGTCATTAAAGAAAAAGATTTAAGGAATGATTAAGGAATTAACTATATTGTCCAAAATAAGGGTTAGGAAAGAAGGGTATTAAAATAAGATAATAAATAATTCCCTTAACTGTATAACATACTACTATAACAATTCAATGAGATCCACATTTGTTATCAACATTAAGTAGGTCATTAACATTTGTTACCTCATGGTTGACATTTACCTGAAATTGAACTACCATGATAAAACATATTCCTTTCAGTGGTTGTACCCTTTGGGTGAGCATTCACATAGAACATAGACACTATAGCCTTATCCATCTTATTCCCATAGTGCTTCACTGATCTGTGAAAATCCTCTCATCAGACTTGTCCAAATTTCTGACTTTCAGATCAAACCGTAAGGCTTTTCTGTTTTGGTAGAGGTTATTTTTCAAGAAAATGGTAAATGACATCCTTCCCAAGTAAAGGATTTCTCTTCTCTGTTCAAAGGGGTCACCCCTGAGTGGAAATATGACTTTATAGAAATCCACTTCCAGAAATAGGCCACATAATATGAAGGGCCATCTGTAATCCAGACCTTTTACCTCTTCAGTCATCCAGTCATAGGAAACTCTGTATGAGTCTCTGATGTATATAGAAGGAAGGGTGGCCATGTGCCAGGAGTAGACATGCTGGAAACATGAGTAACTTCCTGGTGAAATTGTGCCTTGGGAACTGCTCAGGCACAGCACTGTGTGTACAATTTCCATTTGATGATGAAAGACCACTTTGTGCTTAATTTAATCACATAATGCTCAGATCATGATGGGCCACTCTTGTCTCATGACCACATATGCTTTCTCATTAGTGCCCAAATTTAAAATCAATATTTGTTTCTCAAAAAGAGAACAATTTCTTCCAAAGGAGTTTTTTTTTTTTTACTCTAAAATTATTTTGCATTTATTTTTGTTAAAGAAATTTAAATTTAAACATGAATTACTTAATAGTTTTTACCAATAAGATTGGCAAAGACCTAAGATATTGATTTCCAAAGTTAACAGGTTTGCAGAGAAATAAACACTCTATAAATTGGTATCAAAATTAGTACAGAAAGCTTGAAAAACCTGCTAAAATATTAACAATGTATGGTTTTTAGTCTAGCAATTTCACTTTGGGAATAGATTCTACAGAAATCATTATCTGTGAACAAATACTCAGCTACAAAGATATCCTTCCCAGCATTTAGAGAATTGGTATCATTTCTTTCTAAATTTTTGGTGGAATTCACCAGTGAAACCATTTGGGCCTGGTGCTTCTTTTTTGAACGGTTATTAATTATTGATGTAATTTCTTTAATAGGTACAGACCTATTCAATTTATCTGTTTCTCCTGTGTGAGTTTTTTTTTTTTTTATAATAACTTTTATTAAGCTTCAAGTGAACGTTTACAAATCCAATCAGTCTGTCACATATAAGTTTACATACATCTCACTCCCTACTCCCACTTACTCTCCCCGTCTTGAGTCAGCCCTTTCAGTCTCTCCTTTCTTGACAATTTTGCCGGCTTCCCTCTCTCTCTATCCTCCCATCCCCCCTCCAGGCAAGAGTTGCCAACACAATCTCAAGTGTCCACCTGATATAATTAGCTCACTCTTCGTCAGCATCTCTCTCCCACCCGCTGACCAGTCCCTTTCATTTCTGAAGAGTTGTCTTCGGGGATGGTTCCTGTCCTGTGTCAGCTGAAGGTCTGGGGAGCATGGCCGCCGGGATTCCTCCAGTCTCAGTCAGACCATTAAGTTTGGTCTTGTTATGAGAATTTGGGGTCTGCATCCCACTGATCTCCTGCTCCCTCAGGGGTCCTCTGCTGAGCTCCCTGTCAGGGCAGTCATCGATTGTGGCCGGGCACCAACTAGTTCTTCTGGTCTCAGGATGATGTAGGTCTCTGGTTCATGTGGCCCTTTCTGTCTCTTGGGCTCTTAGTTGTCATGTGGGCTTGGTGTTCTTCATTTTCCTTTGCTCCAGGTGGGTTGAGACCAATTGCTGCATCTTAGATGGCTGCTTGTTAGCATTTAAGACCCCAGATGCCACATTTCGAAGTGGGATGCAGAATGATTTCATAATAGAATTATTTTGCCAATTGACTTAGAAGTCCCCGCAAACCATGTTCCCCAGACCCCCGCGCTTGCTCCGCTGACCTTTGAAGCATTCATTTTATCCCGGAAACTTCTTTGCTTTTGGTCCAGTCCAATTGAGCTGACCTTCCATGTATTGAGTGTTGTCTTTCCCTTCACCTAAAGCAGTTCTTATCTACTGATTAATCAATAAAAAACCCTCTCCCACCCTCCCTCCCTCCCCCCCTCGTAACCACAAAAGTATGTGTTCTTCTCAGGTTTACAAAGGAGTTTTTTTAAATAATTTTTATCGTGCTTTAAGTGAAAGTTTACAAATCAAGTCAGTCTCTCACATAAAAAATTATATACACCTTGCTACATACTCCCAATTATTCTCCCCCTAATGAGACAGCCCGCTCTCTCCCTCTGCTCTCTCCCTCCACTCTCTCTTTTCATGTCCATTTCACCAGCTTCTAACCCTCTCTACCCTCTCATCTCCCCTCCAGGCAGGAGATGCAACATAGTCTCAAGTGTCCACCTGATCCAAGAAGCTCACTACTTACCGGCGTCACTCTCCAAAACATTGTCCAGTCCAATCCATGTCTGAAGAGTTGGCTTCGGGAATAGTTCCTCTCCTGGGCCCACAGACGGTCTGGGGGCCATGAACACAGGGGTCCTTCCAGTCTCAGTCAGACCATTAAGTCTGGTCTTTTTATGAGAATTTGGGGTCTGGATCCCACTGCTCTCCTGCTCCCTCAGGGGTTCTCTGTTGTGTTCCCTCTCAGGACACTCATCAGTTGTAGCCGGGCGCCGTCTAGGTCTTCCGGTCTCAGGATGATGTAGTCTCCGGTTCATGTGGCCCTTTCTGTCTCTTGGGCTCATAATTACCTTGTGTCCTTCATGTTCTTCATTCTTCTTTGATCCAGGTGGGTTGAGACCAATTGATGCATCTTAGATGGCTGCTTGCTAGCGTTTCAGACCCCAGATGCCACTCTTCATAGTGGGATGCAGAACGTTTTCTTAACAGATTTTATTATGCCTATTGACTTTTTTTTTTATTATTATTATTGACTTAGATGTCCCCTGAAATCCTGGTCCTCAAAACCCTGGCCTGCTACACTGGCTTTCGAAGCATTCAGTTTATTCAGGAAACTTCTTTGCTTTTGGTTTAGTCCAGTTGTGCTGACCTCGCCTGTATTGTGTGTTGTCTTTCCATTCACCTAAAGTAGTTCTTAAAAAAAAAAATTACCTACCAGCTAATTAGTAAATACCCCTCTCCCACCCTCCCACCCTCCCTCCTCTCGAAACCCCAAAAGAATGTTTTCTTCTCAGTTTAAACTATTTCCCAAGTTCTTATAACAGTGGTCTTATACAATATTTGTCCTTTTGCAACTAATTTCACTCAGCATAATGCCTTCCAGATTCCTCCATGTTATGAAATGTTTCACAGATTCCTCATTGTTCTTTATCGATGCTTAGTATTCCATGGTGTGAATGTACCATAATTTATTTATCCATTCATCCATTGATGGGCACCTTGGTTGCTTCCGTCTTTTTGCTATTGTAAACAGTGCTGCAATAAACATGGGTGTGCATATATGTGTTTGTGTAAAGGTTCTCTATATTTCTCTAGGATATATTCCGAGGAGTGGGATTGCTGGATCATATGGTAGTTCTATTTCTAGCTTTTTAAGGAAGCACCAAATCGATTTCCAAAGTGGTTGTACCATTTGACATTCCCACCAGCAGTGTAGTAGTGTTCCAATCTCTCCACAGCCTCTGCAACTTTTATTATTTTGTGTTTTTTGGATTAATGCCAGCCTTGTTGGAGTGAGATGAAATCTCATTGTAGTTTTGATCGGCATTTCTCTAATGGTTAATGATTGTGAACATTTCCTCATATATCTGTTTGCTAACTGAATGTTTTTTTTAGTGAAGTGTCTATTCGTAACTTTTGCCCATTTTTTAATTGCGTTATTTGTCTTTTTGTGGATGAGTTTTCGCAGTATCATTTAGATTTTAGAGATCAGGCGCTGATCAGAAATGTCATAGCTAAAAACTTTCTCCCAGCCTGTAGGTAGTCTTTTTACTGTTTTTGGTGAAGTCTTTGGATGAGCATAAGTGTTTGGTTTTTAGGAGCTCCCAGTTATCTAGTTTTTCTTCTACGTTCTTTATAATGTTTTCTATAATGTTTATGCCATGTGTTAGGGCTCCTAACGTTTTCCCTATTTTTTCTTCCATGATCTTTATCATTTTAGCTTTTATATTTAGGTCTTTGATCCATTTTGAGTTAGTTTTTGTGCATGGAGTGAGGTATGGGTCTTGTTTCATTTTTTTGCAGATAGATATTAAGTTATGCCATCACCATTTCTTAAGACTGTCTTTTCCCCCATTTAACTGTTTTGGGGCCTTTGTCAAATATCAACTGCTCATATGTGGATGCATTTATGTCTGGATTCTCAATTCTGTTCCATTGGCCCATGTATCTGTTGTTGTACCAGTACCAGGCTGTTTTGACTACTGTGGTGGTATAATAAGTTCTAAAATGAGGTAAAGTAAGGCCTCCCACTTTGTTCTTCTTTTTCAGTAATGCTTTATTTATCGGGGGCCTCTTTCCCTTCCATATGAAATTGGTGATTTGTTTCTCCATCTCATTAAAGAATGTCGTTGGGATTTGGATTGGAATTCCATTAAATGAATAGATCGCTTTTGGTAGAATACACATATTTATAAGGTTTAGTCTTCCTATCTACGAGCAACGTATGTTCTTCCACTTATGTAAGTCTCTTTTGGTTTCTTGCAGAAGTGTACTGTAGTTTTCTTTGTATAAGTCTTTTACATCTCTGATAAGATTTATTCCTAAGTATTTTATCTTCCTGGGGGCTACTGTAAATGGCATTGATTTGGTGATTTCCTCTTTGATGTTCTTTTTGTTGGTGTAGAGGAATCCAACTGATTTTTGTATATTTATCTTGTATCCCGATACTCTGCTGAACTCTTCTATTAGTTTCAGTAGTTTTCTGGAGGATTCCTTAGGGTTTTGTGTGTGTAAGATCATGTCATCTGCAAACAGAGATACTTTGACTTCTTCCTTGCCAATCTGGATGCCCTTTATTTCTTCATCTAGCCTAATTGCTCTGGCTAGGACTTCCAGCACAATGTTGAATAAGAGTGATGATAAAGGGCATCCTTGTCTGGTTCCTGATCTCAAGAGGAATGCTTTCAGGCTCTGTCCATTTAGGGTGATGTTGGCTGTTGGCTTTGTATAAATGCCCTTTATTATGTTGAGGAATTTTCCTTCTTTTCCTATTTTGCTGAGAGTTTTTATCATGAATGAGTGTTGAACTTTGTCAAATGCCTTTTCTGCATCAATTGACAAAATCATGTGATTCTTGTCTTTTGTTTTATTTATGTGGTGGATTGCATTAATTGTTTTTCTAATGTTGAACCATGCCTGCATACCTTGGTATGAATCCCACTTGGCCGTGGTGAATTATTTTTTGATATGTTATTGAATTCTATTGGCTAGAATTTTATTGAGGATTTTTGCATCTACATTCACGAGGGATACAGGTCTGTAATTTTCTTTTCTTGTGGTGTCCTTACCTGGTTTTGTTATCAAGGATAAGGTGGTTTCATAGAATGAGCTTGGTAGTATTCTGTCCTTTTCTATGCTCTGAAATACCTTTAGTAGTGGTGGTGTTAACTCTTCTCTGAAAGTTTGGTAGAACTCTGCAGTGAGGCCGTCCGGACCAGGGCTTTTTTGGGGGTAGAGTTTTTAGATTACCTTTCAACCTCTTCTTTTGTGATGGGTCTATTTAGTTGTTCTACCTCTGTTTGTGCTAGTTTAGGTAGGTAGTGTGTTTCTAGGAATTTATCCATTTCTTCTAGGTTTTCAAATTTGTT
The DNA here is from genome assembly GCF_024166365.1 of Elephas maximus indicus. Taxonomy (NCBI): domain Eukaryota; kingdom Metazoa; phylum Chordata; class Mammalia; order Proboscidea; family Elephantidae; genus Elephas; species Elephas maximus. Next base: position 11,338,869 of record NC_064822.1, on the reverse strand, counting down.
AGAGTGCAATTTTTCATAGTAATCAGATATGATTCTTTTAATTTCAGTTGGGTCTGTTGTAATATCACCCATCTCATTTCTTATTTGGTTTATTTGCTTCGTCTCCTGTGTTTCTTTCGTCAGTTTGGCCAGTGGTTTATCAATTTTGTTGATTTTTTCAAAAAGCCAGCTTTTGGTCTTGTTAATTCTTTCAATTGTTTTCTGTTTTCTATTTCATTTAGTTCAGGTCTAATTTTTATTATTTGTTTTCTTCTGGTGCCTGAAGGTTCCTTTTGTTGCTCTCTTTCTATTTGTTTAAGTTGGAGGAATAATTCTTTGATTTTGGCCCTTTTTTTTGTATGTGTGCACTCATTGATATAAATTGGCCTCTGAGTGCTCTTTTTGCTGCGTCCAAGGTTCTGATAGGAAGTGTTTTCATTCTCATTGGATTCTCTGAATTTCTTTATTCCATCCTTAATGTATTCTATAATCCAATCTTTTCTGAGCAGGGTATTGTTCAGTTTCTAAGTGTTTGATTTCTTTTCCCTGCTTTTCCTGTTATTGATTTCCACTTTTGTTACCTTATGGTCAGAGAAGGTGCTTTGTAATATTTCAGTGTTTTGGATTCTGCTAAGGCTTGCTTTATGACCTAATATGTGGTGTATTCTAGAGAATGTTCTGGGTGCACTAGAAAAGAAAGTATACTTGGTTGCTGTTGGGTGGAGTGTTCTGTACATGTCTATGAGGTCAAGTTGGTTGATTGTGGCATTTAGATCGTCCGTGTCTTTATTGAGTTTCTTTCTGGATGTCCTGTCCTTCACCGAAAGTTGTGTGTTGTAGTGTCCTACTATTATTGTGGGCCTGTTTATCTCACTTTTCTATGCTGATAGAATTTGTTTTGTGTATCTTGCAGCCCTGTCATTGGGTGCTAAAATATATAATATGGTTATATCTTCTTTGTGTATTGTCTCTTTAATCATTATATAGTGTCCTTCCTTGTGCTTTCTGATTGATTTAACTTTAAAGTCTGTTTTGCCAGAAATTAATATTGCCACTCCTGCTCTTTTTTGATTGTTGTTTACTTGATATATTTTTTCCATCCTTTGAGTTTTACTTTCTGTCTCTAAGTCTAAGGTGTGTCTCTTGTAGGTAGCATATAGACGGATCTTGTTTTTTAATCCATTCTACCAATCTCTGTCTCTTTATTGGTGCAATTAGTCCATTTATATTCAGGGTAATTATGGGTAGGTATGAATTTAGTGCTATCAGTTTGATGTCTTTTTTTGTGTTGTGTTGCCAGTTTCTTTTTCCCACTTAATTTTATGTGCTGAGTAGATTACCTTTATATATTGTCATTTCCTCATATTTGTTGTTGATTTTGTGTCTGCTGACTCTATTTTTTTCCTGTATATTATTTAATGAGTAGGATAGTTTGTCTCCTTTGTGGTTACCTTACTAAAAAAAAAAAAAAAAAACTATTTACCCCTATATTTCTAAATTTAAAACTAACTTTCATTTCTTTGTATCACCCATATCTTCCTCTCCATATGGAAGGTGTATGAATACATTTCTTAGTCCCTCTTTATTATTCTAATGTTGCCTTTTTTATATATAATAACATCACTGTTACCCTGCTTTGAGCTTTTTTTTTTTAATAATCTTGCCTTTTTTTTTTTTTTTTTTGTATTTCTCTGTCTTTGTTGACTTCTGGTTGCTCCGCCCAGTAGTCTTGTCTTGGGTTTATACCTGATATTATTGGTTTTCTAACCAAAAAACTCCCTTTAGAATTTCTTGTAGCTTTAGTTTAAAAAAAAAAAAAATTTTTTTTTTTTTTTGATTTGGTTTTTATGAATTCCCTTGTGTGTATCTGGAAATATCTTAATTTCACCTTCATATTTAAGAGACAGTTTTGCTAGATATATGATTCTTGGCAGGCAATTTTTTTCCTTCAATTTTTTAAATATGTCATCCCATTGTCTTCTTGCCTGCATGGTTTCTGCCGAGTAGTCCGAGTTTATTCTTATTGGCTCTCCTTTGTAGGTGACTTTTCATTTATCCCTCTCTCCTCTTATAATTCTCTCTTTATTTTGGCAACCTTGATTATAATATGTCTTAGTGACTTTTTTAACATCTACCTTATATGGCGTTCGATGAGCATCTTGGATAGATATCTTCTCAATTTTCACAATATCAGGGAAGTTTTCTGCTAACAAATCTTCAACGATTCTCTCTGTGTTTTCTGTTATCCCTCCCTGTCCTGGTAGTCCAATCACTCGTAGGATATTTCTCTTGATAGAGTCCCACATGATTCTTAAGGCGTCTTCATTTTTAAAAAACTCTTTTATTTGATTTTTCTTCAAATATATTAGTGCCAAGTGATTTATCTTTGAGTTCCAAGATTCTAGCTTCTACTTGCTCAATTCTGCTCCTCTCACTTTCTATTGAGTTGTCTACTTCTGTAATTTTATTGTTAATCTTCTGAATTTCTGATTGCTTCCTGTCTATGGATTTTTCCAGCTTATTAAACTTTTCATTATGTTCCTGAATAATCTTTCTAATTTCTTCAGTTGCTTTATCTGTGTGTTCCTTGGCTTGTTCTACATATTGTCTCATTTCCTTCCTGATGTCTTGAAGGGTTCTGTATATTAACTTTTGTATTCTGCCTCTGGTAATTTCAGGAATGCAACTTCATCTAGTAGATCCCCAGATTCTTTGTTTTGAGAGCCTATTGAGGTGATCATGGTCTGTTTCTTTATGTGACTTGATATTGACTGTTGTCTCTGAGCCATCTGTAAGTTATTGTATTACTTTATGCTTGCTTACTGTGTCATAGCTTCTTGCTTTATTTTGTTTTGGTATACCCCTATGGGTTGCTTGAGTGAACTAGCTTGATTATTTTCACCTTTGGAGCTCTGATGTCCTGTCCCCTGATGGCTAGAGCTGTTATCAGGTATATCAGTCTAGGAGTCTGTTCAGTTTTCTTGTATGAATTCTGCTCAGGTGCCCAGGTAGCTGATCATCAAGTGTGTGGTACAGGCTCTGTCCTACAGTTTTAGAGGGGCAGGGGTGATTGGCTTATATACCGGTATCTGATTGCAGCAGGGGTTCACGCTCTGAACAAGGCAGGGGGCTGAGAACTGACCCCTGAGTGTCTCTGAGGAAAACACGTTCCTGTTCCCTAGAGCATGCAGGTGGGTGGGTTCTGCAGAGGGACCACAGGCACCCAAAGTTTTTGGTTGTAAGGACTGGGAGGTACCAGTTATCTTTGGACCCCTGTTGTGGGTGGCTGGGTGACCTGAGTGGGGCTACCAGTCCTTAGGCCCCTGATGTGGGTAGGTGAGGACCTTGTTTAATAGGCAAAGCAATGTGAAACAGCAAACACCCCCCTTTCCACCGCACAGCTGAAATGTTTGGAGTTTGCCAACAAGGGCCTATTCTCCCAAAATAGGCCCACACAGGTCCATGCAGAAGGTGAAGGTGCTCAAAGTCCACAGACAGTTTATGCCTGGACAGGAGCTGCTTCTGTCCTGAGCTCCCCCAGTTAGTGGAGCTAATAAATTATTTTTTCCCCCTAATGCAAATTTTTTCCTTCCCCAAGGCCGGGAGGATGGCTCTAGGTGCTCAACAGTGCCTATCTCAGGCCGAGGAAATTCAGCCACTGTACCCGGTTTGGGGATGGGGGGCATGTTAAAATATACACAAGTACTTAGCTTTTGCCAAGAGTACCGTTCTTCTCAAGTTCCAGAGGTGTGAGTGGTCTGTGTGGCTGGCTGCTTCTCCCTGAGGAAACTGTGCTTAGATGCTAGTACCAGCTCACCGCCACTGCCACTGCTCTGGGAATGGTGCCTGAGGGCTCCCCGCAATTCAGGTCCGGTAAGTCCTCTCCGCTTCTGAACAGTCTCTTCCTCCCCCTGCCCCTCAGTTCATTTTCTAAGCTTGCCTTTGAAGCTCAGGGCTCCCAGCTTGTCACAAATATACTGGTTTCACTTATTTTTTTGGGTCTTTGTTGTAAAGAGGGCTTGACGGTAGTGTCTGTGTGTTCCGCCATCTTGGCTCCGCCTCTCCTCCATCCAAGAGTTTTTTTTTTTATTTTTGCCCCAAATCTGAGAGACTTTCATTGTATTTCTCCTCTGCACGATTACCTCAGTCTCTCTATAACAATTCTATCTACTGTAAATGCTTGGCATGTTGCTGTCGTTGTTGTTAGGTGCTGTCAAGTCAGTACCGACTCATAGCAACCCTATAGAACAGAGTAGAACTGCCTTATAAGGTCTCCAAGGAGTGGCTGGTGGATTTGAACTGCCAACATTTTGGTTAGCAGCAGAACTCTTAACCACTATGCTATCAGGGCTTCAAACCAAATGGCATAACTACCTATATTAAAATCTTCAGTACCTTAAAACCTTTCTCTTTCTCTGAGTCCCACTTATAGCTAACATTTTTCTTGGCACTTGTAAGTGAATTAGAACACACATTCACATATGTTTTGTGTTGCTTCTAGCTTTCAATAAAGCCCACTAACAGTGATCATCTAGTGTGCTTCCCTTCATTTTGGGGGATGTACACCCTAATGCCCAATACTATTGAAGTCTCAGACTTCACTAGGGTAGAAAGCCCTCATTTTTGCCATATACCTTCCCAAAATAGCTACAGTAACTGCTACTGCTCTCATGAAGCCATCCTTATAATATACCAAGATTATCCCCAGTGGGTTGATGAGATAGTCAGGGTTCCTAAGAACACAATAATGAACAGAGCAGAAGAATTATATTTTTAAAGCTCGGTAGTGAAGATGCCATGCTAGTGAAGAGGTTCTTCCAGATTAAAGTTTGTAAAACCCAAAACCAAACCCACTGCCATAGAGTCAATTGTGACTCATAGCAACCCTATAAGGACAGAGTAGAACTGCCCCATAGAGTTTGCAAAGAGCACCTGGTGGATTTGGACAGCAGACCTTTTTGTTAACAGCCGTAGCTCTTAACCAGTACACCACCAGGGTTTTCTAAAGCACATAGTTTAAGGTATTCTGTATATAGAGAAAATTAATTTGCCTAGCTGTATACCAAACAATGGGGGCTAAATATGTTTGCTGCAAAAAGGTAACTATCTGGACTTAACATCTCCATTTTATTAAGCTTACTGCTGTTGTTAGGTGTCCTCAAGTTGCATCCAACTCACAGTGACCCTATTTACAACAGAGAAAAACTGCCAGGTCAAGTGCCATCCTCACAATCGTTGCTATGCTTGAAGCCATTGTTGGAGCCACTGTGCCCGTTCAACTCGTTAATGGGCTTCCTTTTTTTTTGCTGACCCTATACTACCCCAGAAACTCTGATGGTGTAGTGGTTAAGTGCTACAGCTGCTAACCAGAATGTCGGCAGTTCAAATCTACCAGATACTACTTGGAAACTCTATGGAGCAGTTCTACTTTGTCCTGTAGGGTTGCTATGAGTCGGAATTGACTCAATGGCAGTGGGATTTTTTTTTTTTTTTTTGGTATACTACACTATCGCTTACTACACTATCACTTTAAACTCTTCCACAGAATCCAAACTACAGTCTTAAATGGAAATATGGGACAGATCCCCAGCTCTGTGTTTTTCAAATAGTTGATGATGACACTCTTCTTTGTAACTCCTCAGAGATGATAGTTGCAGGAGTAGTGGTAGTAAAAGTAACAAAAAATAGCATTGACTAAGCACTGATCACGTGACGACCACTAATCTAAGCGCTTCATATGTGCCAACTCCAGTGGCATTGCTTTTGATTTATTACAGTGAAAGATAGAAGAATCTCATGAGAATATTACTGAGTTCTTCTATGATAATATAATTTCTTACGTGGGGTGGGAGCGTTTCTGTTATTAGCTACCATTGAGTCAGCTTTCGACTCATGGTGACCCTATACACAGCCTAAAAAACACTGTCTGGTCCTGTGCCATCCACATGATTGGTTGAAGATCAGACCATTGGGAGCTATAGAGTTTTCACTGGCTGATTTTTCAGAAGTACAATCACCCGGTCTTTCTTCCTAGTATGTCTCAGTCTAGTAACTTTGCTAAAACCTGTTCAGTAACAAAGCAAAATGCAAGCCTCCACTGACGGACAGGTGGTGACTGCACATGAAGTGCACTGGCCAGGAACTGAACTGGGTCTCCTGCTTGCAAGGGGAGGATTCTACCACTGAACCACAAATGCCCCACCTACATAGTTAGAGCTGGGGAAATTACCACTGATTAGGATAGGCCTTCCTTCAGGCTTATTGTGAGGCCACTGTTGGTTAACACTTTGTTCAACTCCTAATAACTATTGTTGGACATCTCTGAGTGGAAACACTAGTTTTGAATTTTCAGAAATTCTATCACCTGAATAACCAATTTGCTGCACTGAATTTCCTCTCTTATAAATATTTTCAATGGTTTCTGTGCTCCTGCTTAGACCATGAGTGATATGGGACCAAATTATCAATTAAACTTTATGAAATCTTCTTGTGGATGAGACCATTTTTATTGTGATGCTGGTTCTTAAGCCTGCTGTGGTAACCACGATCAGCATGCTTACATTGGTTTGGTGCAATTCATTGGCCTCTGCCACCTACTCACTCTATAATCACTGCAATCAGGTGGGCAGGTTAGCTATCAGTGCCCTCAGAAACCTGCACTAATGCACTTTTGAAAGGTACTGGAGGTTCCCTTACCACTCTATATCTTAAGGCCTTAGGAAAATAATTATGTTCTGGAGCCACTTTGTCAACAGGGATAAAATATGGATGAGAAGTTCATACATGATAAATTTATTGCAACATTTCTATCTTTCCAAGATGTTGAATGCCTATCTCTACATTATACCAAGAAAATTAGAACACCTAGATTTCATTTAGAATAAGCCACTAATGTTTTCAAATTTCAGTTAGCCCAAAATTCAAATAATTCAAACCACTCATAGATGCTTAAGTAGCACATTGAACTGGAATCTCTTGTAACTGGATAATATTAGTGAATTTCACACAATGTAAAATTATGTTCTTCTCAGCTTGGTCTATCTACACCACATAGGGTCCATTCTTACATGGACAACCATGACGAGGCCTCCTCCTTCTGCCGTAAACTGAGAGCCATCTGTAAGGGGAACATAAGTGTTGAAGCAGAAACAGTTATATTCTACATTCCTGGCATCATCACTCATTTACAAATGAAATCAAGATAAATCAGTAATACGGTGTTTATTGCAGTAATACTTGAAATATTAGTTGTAAATAATCTAAATGCCTCTCACCGAGGTAAAGTTTGAGTCAGCTACACTAAGTATATAAGATTTAATAATATTCATGCATTAAATATATTTCTAAAAAATAAGAAAGTAGGGAAATATCTTATTGACACAGAGATTAACTTGTACAGAAGTATAATCTAAAACCCTGCTAAAACGCACTTTAAAAGAAACTGTCAAAATGTCATTGATGGTGATTTTGGATGATGGAATTATTGCTAAGCTTTTCTCTACTTCTCTTAACTTTGTAGTTTTCTAAAATCTTTTATAACAAGAATTTTGTGTCAAAAATATCAAGTGAAATCTGAAAATCAGAAAAAGCCTGAGTGAGTAGAGTATGGCCTCTGTTAAGTCTTATTTAGCATCATAAACAGAAACAATGTAAGCAGCAACAGAAACAACCAACAACCTCACCCTCTTTCCATAAAGGTAAATAAAACTCCAAAGAATTCCAAATTTGGAAACTATGAATTTTAGGTCAGGTCTTAATTAGTCAAATCATGCTTTTCAAAGAAAATGGTGAATTTTAAAGTTACATTGAAACGCTTATAGGGTAAAAAAAAAAAAAAAAAAAAGCCACAGAAGGTTAAATTACAAAGGTAGTGAGAATAAGAACTATGGACACATTAAGGATTGCAGTCACTGAAAGGGGAAAAATGAAAAATGTCTTTGCTTGCTTAATGCTGCCAATTTTTAAAATATGTCCTTAAATTTTCTTAGTTATGATATACAAGTTTGCAAAATGGTTTGTGACCTATAATTTGCTAAGTGATTTAAAAAAAAAAGATAGTCATGCCTGTGAAGACACAAATGATTTGTCAAAAGCGTAAATTGTGGAGATTGTAAATCTTTCTATTAAATTAGTGGGAGGGAATGTCAGACTCCATATGGGTAACTCATTATTTTAATGACTTCCCATTTTGCTCCACAATCCCTCCTCCATTTGACATTGGCAGTTGGAGTCCCCGTTAAGAATTTAGGTTTACAGTGAAGCATCTATAAATTTCTGGATCTTTGTTGTGCTGGCATGTAGGTTACTAGGAGGAGGAGGCAGGGAGGCAGTTGCCCCAAGGGACAGGGAACATCTGCAACCTGAGCTGTCCAGGTATCAGTGTGACAGAACCTGGGCTGCTGACCCAGGGATCTGACAGGGGCAGGCAGTGGAGCAGGAGGAAATCTGAAAGCCAGGTCTGTCCTAGCTGGTGTCACTACAAGGCAGTCCTATGGGCCACTGCAGCTGTGCCACTGGGGGCAGGGAGAGAGAATGGAGAAAGCACCTATTGCTGAACTCAGAGACAAGATTGGGCTTTTTACTGCATATTTTCCCAAATTTATCACTGTCCTTCACCCCTGGATTTCCAATAATATATTGATTTGGATGGATATTATGAACCCCAAATGTTTGTCAATAGGTTATTTCCTCTCACACACAATGTGTTGTTGTTGTTGTTGTTAGGTGCCGTTGAGTCGGTTCCAACTCATAGCAACACTATGCACAAGAGAACAAAACACTGCCCGATCCTGTGCCATCCTTACAGTCGTTGTTATGCTTGAGCTCATTGCTGCAGCCACTGTGTCAACCCACCTCGTTGAGGGTCTTTCTCTTTTCCGCTGACCCTGTATTCTGCCAAGCATGATGTCCTTCTCCAGGGACTGGTGCCTTCTGATAACATGTCCAAAGTAAGTAAGACACAGTTTTGCCATTCTTGCCTCTAAGGAGCATTCCGGTCACACGTCTTCTAAGACAGATTTGTTCATTCTTTTGGTAGTCCATGGTATATTCAATATTCTTTGCCAACACCACAATTCAAAAGCGTCAACTCTTCTTCAGTCTTCCTTATTCATTGTCCAGCTTTCACATGCATATGATGTGATTGAAAATACCATGGCTTGGGTCAGGCACACCTTAGTCTTCAGGGTAACATCTTTGCTCTTCAACACTTTGAAGAGGTCCTTTGCAGCAGATTTGCCCAATGCAATGCGTCTTTTGATTTCTTGACTGCTGCTTCCATGGCTGTTGGTTGTGGATCCAAATAAAATGAAATCCTTGACAACTTCAATCTTTTCTCCATTTATCATGATGTTCATTGGTCCAGTTGTGAGGATTTTTGTTTTCTTTATGTTGAGGTGCAATCCATACTGAAGGCTGTGGTCTTTGATCTTCATTAGTAAGTGCTTCAAGTCCTCTTCACTTTCAGCAAGCAAGGTTGTGTCTTCTGCATAATGCAGGTTGTTAGTGAGTCTTCCTCTAATCCTGATCCCCCGTTCTTCTTCATATAGTCCAGCTTCTCGTATTATTTGCTCAGCATACAGATTAAATAGGTATGGTGAAAGAATACAACCCTGACGCACACCTCTCCTGACTTTAAACCAATGAGTGTCCCCTTGTTCTGTCTGAACAACTGCCTCTTGACCTGTGTAAAGGTTCCTCATGAGCACAATTAAGTGTTCTGGAATTCCCATTCTTGGCAGGGTTATCCATGGTTTGTTATGATTCACACAGTCAAATGCCTTTGCATAGTCAATAAAACACAGGTAAACATCCTTCTGGTAACACGATGTGTTAGCTCATAGTTATCTTCCTAGCCGGTAATGTTTAAAGGTGCATTGAAACTGGCATAAAGTACAGCTGATTTTCATGTGATGCCAGAGAAAGCATTTGAGTTTAAGACATTTGTTAATTAAGTGTTGTTATTTAAATGTTGTTGTTGTTGTGCGCCATCAAGAGGATTCCGACTCATCGTAATCCTACATGACAGAGTAGAATTGCCTCCACAGGGTGTCCTAGTCCTGGTGGTATGGTTGTTAAGAGTTTGGTTGCTAACCAAAAGGTTGGCAGTTCAAATCCATCAGCTGCTACTTGGAAACCCTATGGGGCAGTTCTACTCTGCCCTAATGGGTTACTATGAGTTGGAATCCACTTGAAGGCAACAGGTTTTTGGTTTAGAATCTTTGTGGGAGCAGATCACCAAGTCTTTTCTCCCCTGAAACTTCTGGTTAGCAGCTGAGTGCTTAACATTGCCCCACCAGGGATCCTTTATTAAATGTAGCAACATCATTTCTGAGGAGCAGAGAAAGAAGAATCTTTCAATTAGAAATATTATTTTCCTTTTATTTTAATTTAGATGAAGGTTTACAGAACAAACTACCTTCTCATTGAACAATTAGTATATGTACTGTTTTGTGACATTGGTTACCAACCCCATGACATGTCAGCACTCTCCCCTTCTTGAACTTGGGTTCCCTATTACCACCTTTCCTGTTCCCTCCTGCCTTCTCGTCCTTGTCCCTGGGCTAGTGTGCTCCTTTAGTATCGTTTTGTTTTATGGGCCTGTCTAATCTTTGGCTGAAGGGTGACCCTCAGGAGTGAATTCATTACTGAGCTAAAAGGATGTCTGGGGACATACTGTTGGGGTTTCTCCAATCTATGTCAGGCCAGTAAGTCTGGTCTTTTTTTTGTGAGTTAGAATTTTGTTCTGCATTTTTCTCTAGCTCTTTCCGGGACCTTCCACTGTGATCCTTGTCTAAGCTGTCAGGGGTGGTAGCCTGGCACCATCTAGCTGTGCTGGACTTAGTTTGGTGGAGGCCATGGTAGTTGTGGTCCATTAATCCTTTGGACTAATCTTTCCCTTGTGTCTTTGGTTTTCTTCATTCTCTCTTGCTCCACATGAGGTGAGACCAGTGAAATGTCTTAGATGACCACTCAAAAGCTTTTAAGACCCCAGAGGCTACTCACCAAAGTGGAGAGTAGAACATTTTCATTATAAACTGTGTTATGCCAATTGACTAGATGTCCCCTGAGACCATCGTTCCCAGCCCTCAGCCCAGTAACTTGACCCCTCAGGGAGCTTAAATGTGTCTATGAAGCTTCCATGACCTTGCCTTGTACAAGTTGTGCTGACTTCCCCAGTATTGTGTACTGCCTTACCCTTCACCAAAGTTACAACTTATCTATTGTCTATTTAGTGTTTTTCCATTTCCATCCAGCCCCTCCCTTGTAACCATCAAAGGCTGTATGGCTACTGTGGGTGTATAATAGGTTCTAAAATCAGGTAGAGTGAGGCCTCCCACTTTCTTCTTCTTTGTTAGTAATGCTTTACTTATCCGGGGCTTCTTTCCCTTCCATATGAAGTTGGTGATTTGTTTCTCCATTACATTAAAAAACGTCATTGGAATTTGGATCGGAAGTGCATTGTATGTATAGATGGCTTTTGGTAGAATAGACATTTTTACTATGTTAAGTCTTCCTATTCGTGAGCAAGGTATGTTTTTCCACTTATGTAAGTCCTTTTTAGTTTCTTGCACTAGTACTTTGTAGTTTTCTTTATATAGGTCTTTTACATCATTGGTAAGATTTATTCCTAAGTATTTTGTGTTCTTGGGGGCTACTGTGAATGGTATTGACTTGGTGATTTCTTCTTCAATGTTCTTTTTGTTGATGTAGAGGAATCCAATGGATTTTTGTATGTTTATCTTATAACCTGAGACTCTGCCGAATTCTTCTATTAGTTTCAGTAGTTTTCTGGAGGATTCCTTAGGGTTTCTGTGTATAAGATCATGTCATCTGCAAATAGAGATAATTTTACTTCTTCCTTGCCAATCTGGATGCCCTTTATTTCTTTGTCTAGACTAATTGCTCTGGCTAGGACCTCTAGCACAATGTTGAATAAGAGTGGTGATAAAGGGCATCCTTGCCTGGTTCCTGTTCTCAAGGGAAATGCTTTCAGGCTCTCTCCATTTAGAGTGATGTTGGCTGTTGGCTTTGTATAGATGCCCTTTATTATGTTGAGGAATTTCCTTCAATTCCTATTTTGCTGAGAGTTTTTTTTTTTTTATCATAAATGGGTGTTGGACTTTGTCAAATGCCTTTTCTGCATCAACTGATAAGATCATGTGGTTTTAGTCTTTTGTTTTATTTATATGGTGGATTACATTAATGGTTTTTCTAATAATGAACCAGCCTTGCATACCTGGTATAAATCCCACTTGCTCGTGGTGGATTATTTTTTTGATATGTTATTGAATTCTATTGGCCAGAATTTTGTTGAGGATTTTTGCATCTATGTTCATGAGGGATATAGGTCTGTAATTTTCTTTTTTTGTGATGTCTTTACCTGATTTTGGTATCAGGGATATGGTGGCTTCATAGAATGAGTTAGGTAGCATTCCATCATTTTCTATGCTTTGGAATACCTTTAGTAGTAGTGGTGTTAACTATTCTCTGAGAGTTTGGTAGAACTCTGCAGTGAAGCCGTCCGGGCCAGGGCTTTTTTTTTGGGGGGGGGGTGTTTTTTGATTACCTTTTCAATCTCTTTTTTTATTATGGGTCTATTTAGTTGTTCTACTTCTAATTGTGTTAGTTTAGGTAGGTACTGTTTTTCTAGGAATTAGTCCGTTTCTTCTAGGTTTGCAAATTTGTTAGAGTACAATTTTTTGTAATAATCTGATATGATTCTTTTAATTTCAGTTGGGTCTGTTGTGATATGACCCATCTCATTTCTTAGTCGGGTTATTTGTTTCCTTTCCTGTATTTCTTTAGTCAGTCTGGCCAATGGTTTATCAATTTTGTTAATTTTTTCAAAGAACCAACTTTTGGTTTTGTTAATTCTTTCAATTGTTTTTTGTTCTCTAATTCATTTAGTTCAGCTCTAATTTTTATTATTTGTTTTCTTCTGGTGCCTGATGGATTCTTTTGTTGCTCACTTTCTATTTGTTCAAGTTGTCGGGATAGTTCTCTGATTTTGGCTCTTTCTTCTTTATGTATGTGTGCATTTATCGATATAAATTAACCTCTGAGCTCTGCTTTTGCTGTGTCCCAGAGGTTTTGATAGGAAATGTTTTCATTCTCATTGCATTCTATGAATTTCTTTATTCCATCCTTAATGTCTTCTATAACCCAGTCTTTTTTCAGGAGGGTATTTTTTTTTATTGTTCAGTTTCCAAGTATTTGATTTCTTTTCCCTGATTTTTCTGTTATTAATTTCCACTTTTATGGCCTTGTGATCTCAGAAGATGCTTTGTAATATTTCAATGTTTTGGATTCTGCAAAGGTTTGTTTTATGACCTAATATGTGGTCTATTCTAGAGAATGTTCCATGTGCACTAGAAAAAAAAAGTATACTTTGTAGCTGTTGGGTGGAGTGTTCTGTATAAGTCTATGAGGTCAAGTTGGTTGATTGTAACAATTAGGTCTTCCATATCTCTATGAGCTTCTTACTGGAAGTCCTATCCTTCTCCGAAAGTGGTGTGTTGAAGTCTCCTGCTATAATTGTGGAGGTGTCTATCTCACTTTTCAGTTCTGTTAAAGTTTGTTTTATGTATCTTGCAGCCCTGTCATTGGGTGTATAAATATTTAATATGGTTATATCTTCCTGGTCAATTGTCCCTTTAATCATTATGTAATGTCCTTTGTGGTGGATTTAACTTTAAAGTCTATTTTGTCAGAAATTAATATTGCTACTCCTGCTCTTTTTTGCTTGTTGTTTGCTTGATATATTTTTTTCCATCCTTTGAGTTTTAGTTTGTGTCTCTAAGTCTAAGGTGTGTCTCTTGTAGGCAGCATATAGACCGATCATGTTTCTTTATCCAGTCCGAGACTCTCTGTCTCTTTATTGGTTCATTTAGTCCATTTACATTCAGTGTAATTATAGATAAGTATGTTTAGTGCTGTCGTTTTGATGCCTTTTTGTGTGTGTTGTTGACTATTTCATTTTTCCACTTACTTTTTTGTGCTGAGATGTTTTTCTTTGTAAATTGTGTGTTCCTCATTTTCATAGTAGTCGAATTCATGTTTGCTGAGTCATTATGTTTTTCTTCTTTTTTATTTTGAGTTATGGAATTGTTAGACCTCTTTGTGGTTACCTTAATATTTACCCCTATTTTTCTAAGTAAAAACCTAACTTGTATCCTCCTATATTGCTTTGTTTTCCTCTCCATATGGCAGTTCTATGCCTCTTGTATTTAGTTGCTCTTTTTGATTATTGTGATCTTTTACATGTTGACTTCAATGATTCCCTGTTTTGAGCATTTTTTTCTTTTTCAAATTAATCTGTATTTGTTTTTGTGATTTCCCTATTTGAGTTGATATCAGGATGTTCTGTTCTGTGACCTTCTGTTGTGTTGGTATCTGATATTATTAGTTTTCTGACCAAACAATTTCCTTTAGTATTTCTTGTAACTTTGGTTTGGTTTTTGCAAATACTCTAAGCTTGTGTTTATCTATAAATATTTTAATTTCACCTTCACATTTGAGAGAGAGTTTTGCTGGATATATGATCCTTGGCTGGCAGTTTTTCTCCTTCAGTGCTCTATATATGTCATCCCATTGCCTTCTTGACTGCACGGTTTCTTCTGAGTAGTCTGAACTTATTCTTATTGATTCTCCTTTGTAGGAGACCTTTCTTTTATCCCTGGCTGCTTTTAAAATTTTCTCTTTATCCTTGGTTTTGGCAAGTTTGATGATAATATGTCTTGGTGATTTTCTTTTTGGATCAATCTTATATGGGGTTCAATGAGCACCTTGGACAGATATCTTTTCGTCTTTCATGATGTTAGGGAAGTTTTCTGCCAACAGATCTTCAACTATTCTCTCTGTATTTTGTGTTATCCCTCCCTATTCTGGAACTCCCATTGCACGCAAGTTATTTTCTTGATAGAGTCCCACATGATTCTTAGGGTTTCTTCATTTTTTTAAATTCTTTTATCTGATTTCTCTTCAACTATATTGGTGTCAATTGCCTTATCCTCCAGCTCCCCCACTCTGCATTCCAATTGCTCGATTCTGCTCCTCTGACTTCCTATTGAGTTTTCTAATTCTGTAATTTTTTGTTCATCTTTTGGATTTCTGAATGCTGTCTCTCTATGGATTCTTGCAGCTTATTAATTTTTTGACTATGTTCTTGAATAATCTTTTTGAGTTCTTCAACTACTTTATCAGTGTGTTCCTTGGCTTTTTCTGTAGATTGCCTTATTTTATTTCTGAGGTCATCCCTGATGTCTTGAAGTATTCTGTAAATTAGTTTTTTATATTCTACATCTGGCAATTCCAGGATTGTATCTTCATTTGGGAAAGATTTTTATTCTTTAATTTGGGGAGTTGTAGAAGCAATCATGGTCTGCTTCTTTATGTGGTTTGATATCGACTGCTGTCTTCGAGCCATCTCTAAGATATTGTACTGATTTATTTTATATCTGCTCACTGAGTCTTATCTTGTTTTGTTTTCTTTCAATATATGTAGATGGGCTACTGGATTGTGCTGTCTTGATTGTTGTAGCCCTTGACTCACTTCTGTCCTATTACCAGCTGGTTTGGGCTGTTACCAGATATATAAGCATAAGATTCCATTCACTATTCTTGAGTAGAATCTGATTTGGGGTCACCAAGTGTGTGGTGCAGACTGTCACCTATCCACCTAGAGAAGTAGTGGTGATAGTTGTGTGCAGCAGATTCTAGTAGCAGCAGGGGGTCAAACTACGGGGGTGGGGGCAGGATGCTGACAGGCTTCCCCCAAGTGCTAGTGAGGTAGGTGTGTCTCTATTCCTAAAGCATATTGGTGAGTGGGCTCTGCAGCTGTACCTTAAGCACCCAATGCATGTATCTCTACAGATTGGTTGGAGTCACCATCCTCAGACCCCTAAGGCAGGAGGCTAGGTGGCTTGTGCTCAGCTGCCCTGCGCTCAGTCCAAAGCCCGGTGCCAAGGTTTTCTGACTGGGACACTGGGTCCAGGCTCCAAAAATAGTCTCTGCTTCCTTGTAGTTGCTCATTCTCTCGTTAGCTGCCTCAGTGTGCAGCCTGCTTGCGCTGGCTGAGTCTCTGTCACTCAGGTCAACTCTTTAGATCTGTGTTTGAAGGTCAGGGTTCATAGGTTGTCATGTATGTGATGAATTCACTTGTTTTTCCGAGTCTTTATTGCAAGAGGGATCCAAGGTAGCTTCTACCTAGTCAGTCATCTTCTATTCCTAGCTTTTTAAGGAATTGGCGTATCATTTTCCAAAATGGTTGTACCATTTTGCATTCCCACTAGCAGTACCTAAGTGTTCCAATCTCCCTGTAGCCTCTCTGAGATTTGTTATTTTCTGTTTTATTGATTCCTGCCAGTAATGCCTGGGTGAGATAGCATCTCATTTCGGTTTGATTAACATTTCTTCAATGGCTAGTGATCGCAAGCATTTCATCATGTGTCTGTTCATCACTTGAATGTCTTCTTTGGTGAAGTGTCTGTTTATTTCCTTTGCTCATTTTTTAATTGGATTATTTGTCTTTTTGTCATAGAAGTATTGGATTTTCTTGTAGATTTTGGAGATTAGACCTTTGTCAGGTTTGTCACAGCCAAATGTTTTTTTCCAGTCTGTAGGTTCTCTTTTTACTCTATTGGTGAAGTCTTTTGATGAGAATCAGTGTTTAATTCTTAAAAGATCTCAGCTATCTAGCTTATCTTCTGTAGTTTGTGTGCTGTTAGTTATGGTTTATCTGCTATTAATGCTGGATTTAGGGCCTCTAGCTTTGATCCTTTTTTTTCCTCTCAAATCTTTATGGTTTTTAGCTTTGTATTTAGGTCTTTGCTCCATTTTGAATTAGTTTTTGTGTATGGTGTCAGGTGTGGGTCCTGTTTCATTTTTTTGCAGTTGGACCTCCAGTTTTGCCAGCACCGTTTGCTAAAAAAAAACTGTCTTTTCCCCATTTGATGGATTTTGGGACTTCTTCAAATATCAGGTAACCATAGGTGGATGGATTTACCTCTGGGTTCTCAATTCTCTTCCATTGGTCAAAGGATCTGTCATTGTACCAGTACCATGCTGTTTTGACTACCATAGTTGTATAATAGGTTCTGAGGTCATGTAGTTCATGTTCTCCTACTTTATTCTTCTTCAATAGAGCTTTAGTTATGTAGGGCCTCTTCCCTTTCCATATAAACTTCATGATTATTTTTTCCATCTCTATGAAGAATGTTTTTGGTATTTAGATAGAGATTGTATTGTATTTCTAGATTGCTTTGGCTAGAATTGGCGTTTTCACAATGTTGAGTCTACCTATCCATGAACATGGTATGTTTTATTCCTTTATGTAGATCTCTTTTCATTTCTTGCAGTAGTGTTTTGTAGTTTTCTTTGTATAGGTCTCTTACATCCCTGGTTAGATTTATTCCTAATTATTTCATTTTTTAGGGGCTATTATAAATGTTATTGTTTTCCTGATTTCCTTTTTGTGGCTTTCTATATTGGTATAGAGGAATCCAACTGATTTTTGTATGTTTATCTTATATTCTCCTGCTCTGTGAATCTTTCTGTTGGTTCTAGTAGTTTTCTTATAGAGTCTTTTGGGTTTTCTATGTATAGTATAATATAATCAACAAAAAGGGACAGTTTTACTTCTTCATTACCAATTTGGATGCCCTTTATTTCTTTTTCCTGCCTTATTGCTATAACTAGGACTTACAGCACAATGTTAAATAAAGGGTATCCTTGCCTTGTTCCTGTTCTCAAGGGAAATGTTTTCAACCTCTCTCCATTAAGAATGATGTTGGCTTTTGGTTTTGTATAGATGCCCTTTATTATGTTGAGGAATTTCCCTTACATACCTATTTTATTGAGAGTTTTTAGTGGGAATGGGTGTTGGACTTTCTTGAATGCCTTTTCTGTGTTAGATGAGATGATCATGTGATTATTTTCTTTTATTTATGTGGTAGATTATGTCGATTAATTTTCTAATGTTGAAGCATCCTTGCATACCTGGTATGGATCCCACTTGGTCCTGGTGTATTATTTTTTTTTTGATATGATGCTGAATTCTACTGGCTAGAATTTTGTTGAGAATTTTTGCATCTGTATTCATGACAGATATTGGTCTATAATTTTCTTTTTTTTGTGGTGTCTTTGCCTGGTTTTGGTATCGGGGTTTGGCTGGCTTCATAGAATGAATTTAGAAGTATTCCTTCCTTTTCTATGTTCTGAAATAGTTTAAGTAGTAATAGCGTAAGCTCTTCTCTGAATGTTAGGTAGAATTCTCCAGTGAACCCATCTGGACCAGGGCTTTATTTTTTGTTCTTCAGAGCTATTTATTTACTTATTTTTTTTCCCCCTTTTTAACCTCTTCTCTTGTTATGGGCCTGTTCAGGTTTTCAACATCAGTGTTTGTTGGCTTGGGTAAGTAGTGTGTTTCTAGAAATTTATCCATTTCCTCTAGGTTTTCAAATTTGTTGGAATATAGTTTTTCATAGTACTCTGTTATGATCCTTTTTATTTCAGTTGGGTAAGTTGTAATGTCCCCCATTTCATTTCTTATTTGGTTTGTTTGTGTCCTCTCCTGTTTTTCTTGTCAGTTTGGCCAATGGTTTGTAGATTTTCTTGATCCTTTCAAAGAACCAACTTTTTGTTTTGTTGATTCTTTCTATTGTTTTTCTGTTCTCTATTTCATCTCTAATCTCTATTATTTCCAAAAAAACAACAAATTTTTTTTTTTTAATATTTTTAATTTTGTGGTGTGGGCTTCTTTTGCTGTTCTTTTTCTATTTGTTCAAGTTGTTCAGCTTACTGCTTTGATTTTGTCACTTTCTTCTTTTTTGATGTGTTCATCTATTGCTATAAATTGACTTCTGAGGACTGCCTTTGCTATGTCCCAAAGGTTTTGATATGATATGTTTTCATTCTCATTTGATTCTAGGAATTTTTTAATTGCATTTTTTATTTTTTCTCTTACCCAGTGGTTTTTGAGTGTGGTGTCATTCAGTTTCCATGTAATTGATTTTTTTTTTTCTTTGCTCTTCCTATTGTTAATCTTTACTTTGATGGTGTTGTGTTCAGAGAAGATACTTTGTATTAGCCCAGTGTTTTGGATTATTTTGAGGGTCTCTTTGTGACGTAAGATGTAGTCTATTCTGGACAACATTCCATATGCATTAGAAAAGAATGTGTACTTTGCAGCTGTGGGGTGGAATGTTCTATATAGGTCTATGAAGTCAAGTTGGCTGGTTGTGATCTTCTGTACCTTTGTTTTCTTTCTAAATGTGCCACCCTTTACTGCGAGTGGTGTGTTGGTCTACTACTATTTTTTATGGAGCTGTCAGTTTCTCTTTTCAGTGCTGTTAGAGTTTGTTTTATGTATTTTGGGCCCTGTCATTGGGTGCATAGATATTTATTATGGCTATGTCTTCACGTTGAATTTTCTCTTTAATCATTATATAATTCCTTATTTGTCTTTTATGGTGAGTTTTTTTTTTTTTTTTAATAGCCTGTTTTATCTGAGATTAGTATTGCCACTCCTGCTCTTTCTTGGTAGTTGTTTGCTTGATATACTTTTTCTATCCTTTGATTTTTAATACATTTATGTCTTTGCTTCTGAGGTGTGTCTCTTGTAGACAGCATATTGATGGATCCTTTTGTTGTTGTTGTTCTGTCACTCTCTGTCTTTTTATGGGTATATTTTGGCCATTTACATTCAGTGTGATTATTGATAGGTGTGAGTTTACAGCTGTCATTTTGTAGTGTTTTGTTTTGTAGTGCTGATGTTTTCTTTGTTTCTCTTACTGTTCTGTGCTGAAATTCTTTTGTTTTTGTACATTTTGTGTTTACTGAGACCAAGTTTTTCTTCTTTATTGTGATGAGCAGGTTTGTTAACTTTCTTTGTGGTTATGTTGAAATTTACCCCTATACTCCTAAGATGAAACTAGTCATTTATTACTTGATAATGCCTTGACTTTCTCTCCATGTGAAAGTTCTGTATGTAAACTGTTTACTCCCTCTTTATTGTTCTGACATTGTTGTCATTTACAGATTGACTTCACTGGTTCCGTGTTGTAAGTTTTTAGTTTTGTTTTATCCTTGAGAGTTCATTATCTGGGTTGGTATGTGGCTGATGCTGTCTTATGTGCTAGATTCAGGTTGTTGTCTGATGTTGGTTCTCTAACCAAAGGATTCCCTTTAATAATTCTTGTCAGTTTGGTTTGGTTTTTATGTATTCTCTTTATATCTGTTTATCTGGAAATATGTTAATTTCACCATCATATTTGAGTGGGAGTTTTGTGGGATATATTATTCTTGGTTGGCAGTTTTTTTTTTTTTTCAAGATATTGCATATGTCATCCCATTGCCTTCTTGCCTGCAGGGTTTCTGTTGAGTAATCAGAGCTTATTTTATTGTTTCTGCTTTGTATGTGACTTTTCTTTTTTCTCGAGTTCTATTCTTTCTTTGTCTTTGTTTTTAGTGAGAGTATTTATAATATGTCTTGGTGCTTTTCTTTTGGGGTCTATCCTATATGGGATTTGTTGAGCTTCTTGGCTAGTCAGATTTTTGTCTTTCATGATATTAGAGGAGATTTCTGTCAGCAAATCTTCAGTGATTTCACTATGTTTTCTATTTTCTCCCCCTATTCTGGAACTCTGATCACACATGAAATTTTGTTTTTGATTGTAATCCAGATTTTTTCAGACTTTCTTCATTTTTCTTTGTTCTTTTCTCTGATTTTTCCTCAAACAATCTGGCATCCATGGATTTTTCTTCAATTTTGCTGATCCTTTCTTCCATTGTTTTAAGTTTTCTCTTAAAATCTTCTATTGCATGGTCCATTTCTGAAATCTTGCTGCTTATCTTTTGGATTTCTAATTGTTTTTTTTTTTTTTGTATGATTTCTAGTTTTTTTTTTTTTTGACATTTTGTTCCTGTATTATTTTTCTGCTTTCTACCATTGTTTTGTTTGCATTTTCCATGATTTTGTCTATTTTTTCCTTATTTTTATCTACATTTTCTTTCATCTGTTCTTTTTGTGGGGGAACCTTCAATATTAGAGTTCTGAATTCCCTATCAGGTGGTTCTAGTGTCTTTTCTTCTAGCAGAAAGCCATCCTCCCCTCTTTTTTAAAAATATGTCTTGATATTATCTGCTGTCTCTGGCATATTCAGGAATTATTTTCTTCATTTACAGATTGTAGATTTGATTGTTTTGTCCTGCTTTTTTGTTTTATTTGGTTATTTCTGGGATGGGCATTGTTTGTTGCTTGCTTGCCTGTGGGCACAATACTTCTCACCACCTTGTCCAAGTGAGCAGGCCTGGCCTCTCAGCTATGGTGCAGCAGTGTGGTCCAGCAGGGGTGGAGGCATTAGGATGGGTAGTTTGCAGCACAAGCTGTGGGTGACAGGTCAGGGCTGGGGGGCAGTGCAGGGTGGGGTCTGGAGGGCTGTGTTGGTACTGCTTGGGAGCATGGCATTTAGTGCAAGTGCAGATAGATGGGAGAGAAAGGAGAAGATATGACGTGGAAAGCTAAGTGGGTTGGTGAGAGAAGAGAAAGAAGAGATAGGAACAAAAGCAAAAAAAAAAGTAAAAGATGAAGTAGAAAAAATATATAAAAAGTAGAAAAGTAAATAAAATGGTGATACAGTAGGGTTCAGTGGTGGGGGCAGGGCAGACCCAGGGAGGCTGTGTTCTGGTGAGTTTCTAGCCAAGCAGTGTGGCTAGGCCTGTCAAGAAGTGGCTTGGATGGTGCATGGGGCTATGTGGGTGGGAGAAAGGAAAGGAAAGAGGGGAAAGAGAGAGAAGAAACCAATAATCAAACAAGTAAAAGAATAAAAAAAATTAAAACAACAACCAAAAAAATATGGTGGTGGGGGTGCTGTATATTATTACTATATTATTACGTTAAAAGTGTTTTAGTGCATTTGGAAGTTTTTCTTTAATGTTTTTTAATGTATTGAAAACAAAAGCAAACCCGTTACCATCTAGTAGATTCCAACCCGTAGCGACCCTATAGGAAAGAGTAGAACTGCCACATGGGGTTTCCAAGGAGTAGTTGGCTGGTGGATTCAAGCTGCCAGTGTTTTGGTTAGCAGCCTAGCAGCCATATCACTTAACCACTGCATAGGAAGGTACGCTATATACTATACACTAGATAAACTTTTGACCAACGATATTAGATATGAACCATGCCTTACATACAAATTTGACTTAAAGACAGGCCTAGGAATGGAATCCATTAGTAATCCAGAACTGCCTGTACTTTGTGATTCCAACTATATGACTTCCCAAAAAAGGCAAAACTATACTGACGATGAAAAGAACACTTGTTTACCAGGGCTCAGGGTAGGGAAAGAGTGATAAATAGATGGATCACAGGGCTTTTTCAGGGCAATGAAACTATTCTGTCCAATACTGTGATGGTAAATACATGACATTATGCACCTATCAAAAACTGTACAACTCAATGAGTGAACCCTAATGTATACTATAGACTAGTTAATAATAATGTACCAACATTTGTCCATCAATTGTAACAAATATACCACATGAATGCAATTATAACAAATGTACCACATGAATGCCAATATGTTAGTAATAGGAGAAACAGTTTGGAGAGGGAGTATATGGGAACTCTGTACTTTCTGCACAATTTTTCTGCAAACGTAAAACTGCTCTAAAAAATAAAGTCTATTAAAAAGTATATTTATACATAGGAAACTGCTCTCTATACTCTTCCTTTCTACAGCCCATTATTTAGACCTTTATACATGAGCTTACATCTTCCAGGGTGCAAAGTTCTTTTCTACATCCTATGATTTTGATACAAGCCAGCATGGAAATAGGTTGAGAAGCACTAATGTAGGTCCAAATTCAATGGAAAAGATGCTTGCTACTTCAAAAATATTTTACAGTACTTATGACATATAGATAATAATTATCAATAACATTTATTGACTTATTACGTACCTGGCACCAGCATTATATATTTCAAAGTTTACAATTACCCAGGAAAGTGGATATTATTACCATATCTGCATTGCAAGCAAGGAAAATGAGCCAAGAGCAGATAAGTTTACTACCTTAAGGACACACTGCTTCTAAGTGACAGAGCAAGGAAACAAATGCAGACCTGTTTGACTCCAGAGATAATTCTCTTAATTGTTATATTTCACTACATTCCTGGATTGTTAGACTGCATCTCACAGCAGGACCTTAGAATTGAGCTTCAAGGCATCTTCCTCCCACTTCAGGGATAATACAAAGAACAAAAAAATCAAACCAGCCATGGCAACCCCATGTGGGTCAGAGTAGAGTTGTGTACCATAGGATTTTCAATGTCTGATTTTTCAGAAGTAAATCACCAGGCCTTTTTTCCAAGGCACCCCTGATAAGCAATGAGAGCTTAGCCATTTTTGCCACCCAGGAGCTCCTTAAGGATAGCAGGGCTGCTCTTTTACAGTCAGCAAATCATGCATGGTCTATAACAATGGTGAACATCAACTCAGATCATACCAAAAAAAAAAAAACCAAATCCACTGCCGTCGAGTCGATTCTGACTCATAGCGACCCTACAGGACAGAGTAGAACTGCCCCATGGAGTTTCCAAGGAGAGCCTGATGGATTTGAACTGCCGACCTCTTGGTTAGCAGCTGTAGCACTTAATCGCTATGCCTTCAGGTTTTCCTCAGGTCATATAAAAAGGTCATATAGGCACTAATAATACTTCAATATTTATCCTTAGTTTTCAGTGTTGTTTTAGTTCTTATTCCTTTCAAAGTGTCTTATGTATTTTAATGGAATATTGCATTTGGGTAAAAGAGATTTCCAAAGTAATGTCATTTTAACCTGGAAATTAATTCAAGACTGACACATATTTCACAAAAAGGAGAAAATATTATTATTTGAGCTGTTAGCAAAATATTCTCTTTTATATGAGACCTAATTTTGCTTGGAACAAGCTTTGATGAGACAGCTTGGTTTAGCAGCTGAGCCTCCAGCAGCTGGGGGTAGAAAGGTAGGCTACAGAAAGAGTGAGAAGTTCCTCTAAATGACAGAAGAAGGAACATTGTTGTGATGTGTGCAGAGAATGCTGAATGTGGGCATAAGCAAAAGAAAAAGGAGAAAAAAGAGAGTGCTGGTGAGTGGAATTATATGTGACCCATTTCCATTAACCCCCAAATCATCTTATGTTTTTAAAAAATTGAAGAATTCTTGTTATAACTGGATTATTGGAAATAATGGTGAACCAGACTAAGTTTTGCAACTGGTGGACTGGTTTGCAAACAAGGGGAAATGGAATGAAAAGGAGACAGCATTCCCCTTCAAGAGCTGAGGATAGCAATTGTGGTGGGACTGGAGGCTACAAGAGTCTATTTTAGATGACATATGTAATTGTTTGTCTCTTTGTCAAATTAGGTGGCCTTGATTCTCCTGGAAATATAGAAAACTGCACACTTTAGATGATGTGTTACTTAGGAGTCTCCAGAGAAACAGAACCAACAGAAGTCAGAGGAGGAGAGAGAGGGAGGGACCGAGGGAGAGAGAAGAGGGGAGGGAGGGAAGGAAGATTGGTTTTAAAGAATTGGCTTAGCTCACATGATTGTGGGGGCTGACAAATCCAGAGGCAAGGTGCAGGCTGGAAACTCTGGCAATGTTGAGTCTGAAAACTGTAGGCCAGGCAGGCTGGAAACTCTGGCAATCTTGAGTCAGGCAACTGTAGGCTAGGTAGGCTGGAAACTCCAGCAAAATATTTATGTTACAGTTTTGAGGCAGAATCCTTCCCTCAATTTTTGCTGTTATACAGCTTTCAACTGATTGGATGAGGGCCACCCACATGTGGAGGGTAATTCAATTTACTTTAAAACCGATCGATTGTGTTAATCATATCTAACTACCTTTGTAGCAATATCTAGACAAGTGTTTGGCTAAAAAACTGGGCACCATAGTCTAGCCAAGTTAACACTTAAAATGAACCAGGACAAATAGCAATGTCACTTGTATTAGATTGTCAGTTTAGCATCAAGTCGAATACTGTCCTTGGACCTCTTGCATTCTACTCCAAGGGTAAGGGCAGATACCCAACACATGTAAACAGCCCCAGGAACACATGCTTAGGACCTGTGTCATATTATAACTAAAAAAAAAAAAAAAGATCTCACCCTTTCTAATAAAACTCCAATCAAAATTGACTGTAAGATAAATACCTGTTGTGTGTAGCGACAGGCTTTTTCTTTTTTAACTGTCTTTATATAAAATTCTATTGTATGAATATACTCCAACATTCTATTGTTGATGAACACTGAATAGTTTTCAGTTTAGGAGTATTGCTGCTACAAACAGTCTCGTACATGTCTTTTGGAATATACATGTGTATATATTTATATACACACCTAAGTGCAGTTGCTGGCTCATAGGGTATTTCTATGTTCAGTTTCAGTAAATATTTTCAAAGAGTTTTCAAAGTCACTATATTAATTAACACTCTAACCACTAATGTGGAGAATCCTTGTTGCTCTATATCTTCATCAAAACTTGGTATAGTTTGCTTTTTCTTTTTATCCATTATGGGGAATGTGTGTGGCACTAAATTTATATTTTTGTAGACTCGGTGGCAGTGGGTTTTTTATAACAAACTTGGACCTTTTACATATGTTTATTACACATTTGATTTATTCTGTGAAGTGCCTGTTCAGATCTTTTAGCTATTTTTTAAGTTAGATTGTTTTACATTATCTTTTTAATCTGTAGGCATTCTTTATTCTATGAATTTTTAGTCTTGAGACAAGACACTGTGGCCTGTCTTTTCACTCTTTCAATGGAATCTTTTGATAAATGGAAATTCTTAATTTCAATATAGTTGGATATAATTTTTTTTTCCTTTGCGGTTAGCACTTTTTATATTGGGTTGAAGGACTCATTTCCTACTCTAAAACTGGAAAGATATTCTCCCAAGTTTTCTTTTAAAGTTTTATTGCTTTATCTTCCACACTGAGATCTGAAAAACATTCAGTATTAATTTTGGGGGGGGGAGGGTTGCTTTAAGGTAGAGATTAAGATTTTTTTTTTTTACCATTTGAATATTCAATTGACTCAGAATTATTTATTGAAAAGACCATACTTTCCTATGGCAGTATAGGATCACCTTTGCTGTAAATCATAGATGAGTCTGTTTTGAGGCTACTATTTTCCTTTGGTGTATTTGTCTTTCCTTTTGCTGGCAACACTCTATTTCGGCTTATCATGCATTTCGATATCAGGTAGTGTTGTTGTTGTTAGGTGCCCTCCAGTCAGTTCTCACTCTTAGTGACTCTGTGAACAAAACACTGCCTGGTCTTGTGCCATCCTCATAGTAATTATACGTGATCCCATTGTTGCAGCCACTGTGTCAGTCTATCTCTTTGAGGGTCTTCCTCTTCTTCCCTGGCCCTCTACTTTACCAAGCATGATGTCCTGCTCCAGGGACTGATACCTCCTGGTAATATGTCCAAAGTATGGGAAACATAGTCTCGTCATCCTTGCTTCTAAGGGGCATTCTGGTTGTACATCTTCCAAGACAGACTTGTTCTTTCTTTTGGTAGTCCATGGTTTATTCAATATTCTTAGTCAACACCATGGTTCAAAGGTGTTAATTCTTCTTCAGTTTTCCTTGTTTATTGTCCAGGTTTCACATGCACATGAGGCAATTTAAAACACCATGGCTTGGGTGAGGGGCATCTTAGTCTTCAAGGTGGCATCTTTTACTTTTCAGCACTTTTAAAGAGGTCTTTTGCAGCAGATTTGCCCAATGCAATGTGTCTTTGGTTTCTTGACTGCTGCTTCCATGGGTATTGATTATTGATCCAATCAGTAAAATCCTTGACAACTTCAGCCTTTTCTCCGTTTATCATGATGTTGCTTACTGGTCCAATGGTGAGAATTTTTGTTTTCTTAATGTTGAGTTGTAATCGATACTGAAGACCGTGGTCTTTGATCTTCATCAGCAAAAGCTTCAAGTCCTCTTTACTTTCAGCAAGTAGGGTTGTGTCATCTGCATAATGCCAGTTGTTAATGAGTCTTCCATCAAACCTGATGCCACGTTCTTCTTCATATAGTACAGCTTCTTGAATTATTTGCTCAACATACAGATTGAATAAGTATGGTGAAAGGATACAACCCTGGCACACACCTTTCCTGACTTTAAACCAGGCTATATCCCCTTGTTCTGTATGAACAACTGCCTCTTGATCTATGTACAGATTCCTCATGAGCACAATTAAGTGTTCGAGAATTCTCATTTTTCGAAATGTTATTCATAATTTGTTATAATCCACACAGTCAAATGTCTTTGTGCAGTCAATAAAACACAGGTAAACATCTTTCTGGTATTCTCTGCTTTCAGCCAGGATCCTTCTGACATTATCAATGATATCCCTGGTTCCATGTCCTCTTCAAGTAGTGTAAGTCCTCCATTTTTGTTCTTTTTTTGGTCAAGATTACCTTAGCTATCCGTAACCTGTTGTGTGTCTTTTAAATTTTAAAATTAGCTTCTCTATTTCCATTTTTAAATATCCCGTGCCTGTGTTTGAAATTACATCGAATTCACAGAGCACTTTAGAACTATTTGATATCTATAGTATTGAGTCTTCAAATACATTAACAGGCTTTCTTTAATTTATTTAAATAAATTTGTGCAATTTTAAGATAGAGAGTAAGCTTACACATATTCTGTCATCCTTCATTTATTGTCATTGTTGCCTGCTGTCCAGTCAGCCCCCACTCACGGCAACCCAGGGATTAGGATTGGACTATCGTGATCATAGTGTTTTCATTGGCTGATTTTTCACAAGTAGATTGCCAGACTTTTTCCTAGCCTATCTTAGACTGGAAGCTCCACTAAAACCCATTCAGCATCATTGCAGCATGCAAGCCTCCATTGACAGATGGGTGGTGGCTGAACTTAAGGTACATTGGCTGGGAAGTGAACCTGGATCTCCCACGTGAAAGCAGAGAATTCTACCACTGAACCACACTGGCCTGGGTGGTGCAAATGTTTAATGCACAAGACTGAGAACCTAAAGGTTGGCAGTTTGAGTCCACCCAGAGGAGCCTGGTACTCTACTTCCAAAAAAAATCTGGCATTGAAAATGCTGTGGAGCACAGTTCTACTCTGGCACACATGGGGTCACCATGAGTGGAATTCACTTGACGACACCTGGTAATAAATCAGCTCTGTAGCCTAAGTGTGGCCCTTCTGCAATCTCTATTAACGCCCCAGGTTTGAGAAGTCTCTCAGTAAAGTTTTACTGATTTTATCAGTTTTTCAAGAATCAACTTTTGATTTTGTTTATTTTCTCTAGTCTGTTTACTCTTTCATCAACCTCTGTGCTTATCTTTATTTTATCATCTTGAATTTTGCATGAGGTTATCTTCCAACAGAGGCAGGTGTTGCCTTTTCCTCTATTAGGCAGATACAGTGCAGGGTTGGTTACCTGATCAAGGACCAAGCAGAGTAGAGTCTGTGTTGTAATATTGGTTAAGACTCAGCCTATCTCTGATTCTCTCCCTGTTCCTAGGGATGTATTCCTCTGAGTTGCTCCTGAGGGCCTGTTGGTTGTTTAAACAACAAGAAGCTGTGGGAAACTCTACTTTGTTTCTCAGAGTTTTTGATTTTATACTCTTGCATCATAAACAAAAGCCAAGCCAGTTGTCATCTAGTAGATTCTAAGTCATGGTGACTCCATTGTCTCAAAGTAGAACTGTCCTCCAAAGGGTTTTCAATGCCTGATTTTTTTCAGTGGCTAATTTATCACAAGTAGGTGGCCACGTTTTTCTACCAAGGCACCTCTGAGTGGACTCAAGCCTCCAATCTTTCAGTTAGCAGCTGAGTACCATGACTGTTTCCACCACCCAGGGCTTCCCTCGTACCATCCAAAACCAAACCAAACCCAGTGCCATCGAGTCGATTCCGGCTCATAGCGACCCTATAGGACAGAGTAGAACTGCCTCATAGAGTTTCCAAGGAGCGCCTGGTGGATTCAAACTGCCAACCCTTTGGTTTGCAGCCGTAGCACTTAACCACTACGCCACCAGGGTTTCCATCCCATAGAGCCTCAGAATTCAAATAACATAAAGGAGAAACTCTTATGTCTCAGTTTTGACATTTGGTCATCATGTGACTGCCAAAATTTCTGCCGAATTCTTTTTCTCCATCTTCTGAATGCTAATCACAGATTCTCGCTTTCAGTTATGTCAAATTAGAATATGCTCCCAGGGAAAAAGGACTTTCAGTTACTGTGTGGTATTACCTTACTTTCCCTACACATGATGAATCTTGTCTCTTTCATCTTTAGCTTTTGGGTCAATCTGATTGATAGTGATTTGGCTTGGTTCTTTATCCTTCAGATTTTAGTAAATGTTGTGAGGGGAGGGATCAGTCACATATCGCCAACATCGATTCTCAAATTTTATTACACAACCACCACAACCACCACCAGCTTTGCTGGTTCTTCAGCAGCAGCCTCTGAGTCTCAACGCAGAATTGGCAAGTAGACCCAGAGAAAAGAAACTACAGACTTCCACTAACCTCTAAGCGGTTCTTCACCATCTGGACTTTGGTTTTTCTAGTCCTTGTTGATTCTGCAGTTCTCTAATATATGTTGTCTTTCTTTGTAATTAGTGGGATTTTGGCCTAATATAAACCATTCCAACCTTCCCCTGGTTGTAAAATTTCTTTCCAATAGATTAATAGTTGTACATGACTTTTCTGGTCTTTGAGTGATTACCCTAGAGACTAAAATACAAACAGGTGACAGTACAATTGAATATAAATTCGTATGTTTGCCATTTCCCAGAGTATGCTGGAATTCTAAAACACTGTAATGCAGTGCACTCTTGCCTTGACTTTGAGTTAATCTTTTCATGTTTTCTTCTTCTGAACAGACTTTTAAGTCTCACAACACATTCCAATTATTGTTGCAATATTCATTTAGTTTTGATCATGTATTTATGGACCCTGGTGCTCCTTATTCAGTCTTAAATTTCCTGTTTTTTTTTTTTTTTTTCCCCCTCTGATTATTTTCTTCCTGCCTCAGAAATCTTTCAATCTTTATTTTATGTGAGTCTTCTGGTGAAAATTCTTTTAGTAAGTTTCTTCATATTTACCCTGTTTTGGTTTATTGAAATTTTTGAATCTCTAGCTTAAGACCTATCTCAGTTTTTATAAAAATGTTGGCCAATATTGCTTCAAATAGTACTTCTAAAGGATAGACTCTCTTTCTTTCTCCCTCTCTCTCCCCATATGTGTGTGTGTCTTTCTTCCCTCTTTATAGGGCTTCAATGACAAGTATTTTATCATCTTGTGCATCTATGGTCTTTTCTGTGTGTGTACATATGTATTTTTAGGATTTTCATATCTACAAAGTCTTATATTTTATATATATTTTCTATTAGTCTATTAGAGCATTAATTCTCTCTTCCAGTTTTTCTAATTTTCTTTATAATCCATGCATTGTTTCTATTATTAAATATATACTCTCAGTTTTTAAGTTCCACTTACTAAGTTTTGAAAGATTAAAGTTTCTTGATGTAATTGTACCTTCGTTATATATTTTATGGAACATATTTATTGGCTCTTTTAAGCCTGTGTCTAATAACTTCAATAGCTGAATCATCTGTGTGTCTGCTTCTATTATCTTTTTTTTTTTTCACTTGTTTCCCTTTCTTTGGTGGTGATTTATTATTATTAAATTGTGGAAGTTGGCATGAAAATTTGTAGAACCTTTGAATAGTGTTTTCTTCCACAAAATTTTCACCATCTCCTCTGGGTGGCCCCGGTGGTGCAGTGGCTAAGAGCCTGGCTGCTAAGCAAAAGGTTTTTTTTTTTTTTTAAGTTGAAATTTATTAACCACTTCATGGAAACCCTGTAGGGCAGTTCTATTCTGTCCTATAGGGTTGCTGTCGTGGATTGAATTGTGTCCACCAAAAATATGTCAACTTTGTTAGGCCATGATGCCCAGTATTGCATGGGTGTCCTCCATTTTGTGATTGATATAATTTTCCTGTATGTTTTAAATCCTAATCTCTGCCTATGGTAAATGAGTCGAGATTGGTTTATGTTGAAGAGGACTAGAATAGGAATATCACTCTTGCTCAGGTCACATCCCTGTTCAAATAAAAAGGAAGTTTCCCTGGGGTCTGGTCTGCTCCACCTTTTATCTTACAAGAGATAAAAGGAAAAGGAAGAGAGCAGAGAGTTGAAGACCTCGTACCACCAAGAAAGCAGCGCTGGAAGCAAAGTGCATCCTTGGACCTGGAGTTCCTGCCAGAGACAGCCTTCCCCTGGAGCCGAGTGCCCTAAATTGGACTTCTAGCCTACTAGACTGTGAGAGGATAAATTTCTCTTTGTTGAAGCTACCCACTGGTGGTATCTCTGTTATGGCAGCACGAGATGACTGACAGCCGCTATGAGTCAGGGGGCAACTCAGCAGGAGGAGATCACCATAATCCAGTCACAGAATGAACTGACTCAAGACTAGCTTTATGTGTTTGCAAAGTTTGAATTGCCTCTCTTCCACCACTGCTAATAACACCCTTGCAGGAATCCTAACTTAGAGTTTAGAGTATTTCATGTGACCCTTAACTTCTTAGTTGATTCTAAACTCTTTTTATTTTGTTTGCCTCAGTACTATGTAATACCTGAAAACTCTATTTCACATTGACTTTCTGCTTTGTCTTGCCCTATACAGCTTAAACTTTCAGCAAATGCTCAGATATTAGACTCACTTTTCTCTACTTCCCTTCTCTTTAGGATTCACAGCTCCTGGCTACCTTAATAGTTCTGTTATCCAATTGTTGACACTTGAGAATGGTGAGAGACATAAATCTCTGATAAATTTTCTGTCTCCTAGAAAAAAAAAATTTTTTTAGAGGCAGCCTTATATAACGGTTCTCAACTTCTTGCCTGATACAAAGAATTTGCAAATGTCCCAATATAAATTTCTCAGAAAGATTGAATATTAGTTCATTTCTCTGTTCTGGAAATCCTGGCTTCCTCAGTTGCTTTCTGATGCCTTTTAAAAGTATATTTTACATATGTATATAATATATATTAATATCATATTAAATATAAAGATATCCTGCTTCTCTAGTTGTCCTTGGTAATAAAGTTGGCATCCCAAAAGCTACTCCATTATAGTCCTCAGCAAAAAACTCCCAATGAAGGATTTTAAGCAAAACTATATTTAGAAATATGATTGGTAGCAGGGTTTACATTCTTTGAGTGACTCAGTGGTTTGTAAGAATTACATATATTATAGATTTATGTATGTATATACATACAGACATTCTATATATATAGACATGATATATGTAAACAGGATATGTATAAACATATATACACACTCACACAATATATATACACATGATATATCTGTATATACATGATATATCTCTATATGTCTATAGCTATAAAAAATCAAACAAAACCCATTGCCATAGAGTTGATTCCAACTCATGCCAATCCTATAAGACAGAGTAGAACTGCCCTATAGAGTTTCCAAGGAGCGTCTGATAGATTCAAACTGCCATCCTTTTGTTTAGTAGCCATAGTGCTTAAACACGAAGCCACCAGGATTTCTATCTATCTCTGTATCTGTACCTATATCTATCTCCCTAGGTATATAGATATAACCCCCCAAAACCACACCCATTGCTGTTGAGTTGACTCCGACTCACAGTGACCCTATAGGATGGAGAAGAACTCCCCATAAAGTTTCCAAGGAGAAGCTGATGGATTTGAATTGCCGACCTTTTGGTTAAACAGCCATAGGTTGGTGGTACAGTGGTTAAAACTTCAGTTACTAACAAAAAGGTCTGCAGTTCGAATCCATCAGCCACTCCTTGGAAACCCTATGTGGCAGTTGTACTCTGTCCTATAGGGTCACCATGACTCAGAATTGGGTAATGAGTTTGGTGTTTTTTTTTTTAATATACACATTTTATATATAAATGTATGTATATATACACACAATATATATGTATATGGAAGCCCTGGTGGCGTAGTGGTTAAGTGCTATGGCTGCTAACCAAAGAGTTGGCAGTTTGAATCCACCAGGCGCTCCTTGGAAACTCTATACTCTGTCCTATAGGGACTCTATGAGTCGGAATCTACTCGACGGCAGTGGGTTTGGTTTTTTTGGTTTGGATATATATATATATATATATACACATGATATATATCTGGGTGGTACTAAAGATTTGCACTTGACAACGAACCGAGAGATTGGTAGTTCCAACCCAAATAGTGGTGTCAAGGAGGAAAGACCTGGGAGTCTGCTTCCATAAAGATTACTTTACATTCAAGAAAATCCTTTGGAACAATTCTACTTTTTGACACATGGGTCACCATGAGATGAGTCAGAATTGACTCAAAGGCAATAAGTTTGTTTGGTTACACACATATATGCAAATAAAAATTGTTTTACTTCTTCTTTCCCAATTTGGATGCCTTTTATTTCTGTTTCTTGCCTAATTTTGCTGGCTAGATTTTCCAGTACAATATTAAATAGCAGTGGTGAGAACAGCATCTTTGTCTTCTTCCTGATTTTACAAGAAATCTGTCTTTCCCTATCGAATATGACGTTAGCTGTAGGTTTCTTTAAACAGAGAAACTTCCTTTCTATTCTTAGCTTGTGGAATGTTTTTATCATGAAAGGGTGGTGAATTTTGTCACATGCTTTCTCTGCATTAATTGATATGATCATCTGGTTCTTTTCCTTCCTTTTATTAATATGGTGTATTACATTGATTGATATTTTTTTTTAAATGTTGAATCACTCTCATTCCTAGAATAATTTCCACTTTGTCATGGTATATAATACCTTTGATACTCAGTTTGCTATTAATATTTTTAAGAAATGTTTTCACAACAAAATTCTCTGGGGATAGTAATCTGAAGTTTTCTTGTGGTGTCTTTGTCTGGTTTTAGTATCATGGTAATGCTTGCCTCATCAAATAAGTTAAGATGTCTTCCTTCCTTTTCTATTTTTTTGGAAGAGTTTAAGAAGAATAAGTGTCACATATTCATTTTTTTAAATAATTTTTATTGTGCTTTATATGAAAGCTTACAAATCAAGTCAGTCTGTCACACCAAAACCCATATACACTTTGCTACACACTCCCAATTATTCTCCCCCTAAAAAAAAAAAAAAAAAAAAAAATTTTTTTTTTTTTTTTTTTAATGAGACAGCCTGCTCTCTCCCTCCACTCTCCCTTTTAGCGTCCTTTTCGCCAGCTTCTAACCCCCTCCACCCTCTCCTCTCCCTTCCAGGCAGGAGATGCCAACATAGTCTCAAGTGTCCACCTGATCCAAGAAGCTCACTCCTCACCAGCATCCCTCTCCAACCCATTGTCCAGTCTAATCCATGTCTGAAGAGTTAGCTTCGGGAATGGTTCCTCTCCTGGGCCAACAGAAGGTCTGGGGGCCATGACCACCAGGGTCCTTCCAGTCTCAGTCAGACCATTAAGTCTGGTCTTATAGTAATTTGAGGTCTGCATCCCAGTGCTCTCCTGCTCCCTCAGGGGTTCTTTGCTGTGTTCCCTCTCAGGGCACTCATCGGTTTTAGCAGGGCCCCATCTAGTTCTTCTGGTGTCAGGATGATGTAGTCTCTGGTTCATGTGGCCCTTTCTGTCTCTTGGGCTCGTAATCACCTTGTGTCCTTGGTGTTCTTCATTCTCCTTTGATCCAGGTGGGTTGAGACCAATTGATGCATCTTAGATGGCTGCTTGCTAGTGTTTAAGACCCCAGAAGCCACTCCTCAAAGTGGGATGGAGAATGTTTTGTTAATAGATTTTATTATGCCAGTTGACTTAGATGTCCCGTGAAACCATGGTAACCAAACCCCTGCCCCTGCTATGCAGACCTTCAAAGCATTCAGTTTATTCAGGAAACTTCTTTGCTTTTGGTTTAGTCCATTTGTGCTGACCTCCCCTGTATTGTGTGTTGTCTTTCCCTTCACCTAAAGTAGTTCTTATCTACTATCTAATTAGTGAATGCCCCTCTCCCACCTTCCCTCCCTCTCCCCTCTCGTAACCACAAAAGAATGTTTTCTTCTCAGTTTAAACTATATCTCAAGTTCTTATAATAGTGGTCTTATACAATATTTATCTTTTTGCAGCTGACTAATTTCACTCAGCATAATGCCCTCCAGATTCCTCCATGTTATGAAATGTTTCACAGATTTCTCACCGTTCTTTATTGATGCGTAGTATTCCATTGTGTGAATGTACCATAATTTATTTATCCATTCATCTATTGATGGGCACCTTGATTGCTTCCGTCTTTTTGCTATTGTAAACAGTGCTGCAATAAACATGGGCGTGCATATATCTGTTCATGTAAAGGCTCTTATTTCTCTAGGATATGTTCCGAGGAGTGGGATTGCTGGATTGTATGGTAGTTTTATTTCTAACTTTTTAAGGAAGCACCAAATCGATTTCCAAAGTGGTTGTACAATTTGACATTCCCACCAGCAGTGTATAAGTGTTCCAATCTCTCCATAGCCTCTGCAACTTTTATTATTTTGTGTTTTTTGGATGAATGCCAGCCTTGTTGGAGTGAGATGAAATCTCATTGTAGTTTTGATCTCCATTTCTCTAATGGCTAATGATCTGATCATGAACATTTCCTGATGTATCTGTTAGCTACCTGAATGTTCTCTTTAGTGAAGTGTCTATTCATATCTTTTGACCATTTTTTAATTGGGTTATTTGTCTTTTTGCAGTATCATTAGATTTTAGAGATCAGGCGTTGATCAGAAATGTCATAGCTACAAACTTTTTCCCAGTCTGTAGGCAGTCTTTTTACTCTTTTGGTGAAGTCTTTGGATGAGCATAAGTGTTTGATTTTTAGGAGCTCCCTGTTATCTAGTTTTTCTTCTATGTTCTTTATAATGTTTTCTATAATGTTTATGCCATGTATTAGGGCTCCTAACATTGTCCCTATTTTTTCTTCCATGATCTTTATCATTTTAAATTTTATATTTAGGTCTTTGATCCATTTTGAGTTAGTTTTTGTGCATGGAGTGAGGTATGGGTCTTGTTTCATTTTTTTGCAGATGGATATCCAGTTATGCCATCACCATTTCTTAAAAAGACTGTCTTTTCCCCATTTAACTGTTTTGGGGCCTTTGTCAAATATCAACTGCTCATATGTGGATGCATTTATGTCTGGATTCTCAATTCTGTTCCATTGGTCCATGTATCTGTTGTTGTACCAGTACCAGGCTGTTTTGACTACTGTGGCAGTATAATAGGTTCTAAAATCAGGTAAAGTAAGGCCTCCCACTTTGTTCTTCTTTTTCAGTAATGCCTTATTTATCGGGGGCCTCTTTCCCTTCCATGTGAAATTGGTGATTTGTTTCTCCATCTCATTAAAGAATGTCGTTGGGATTTGGATTGGAATTCCATGAAATGAATAGATCGCTTTTGGTAGAATAGACATATTTATAATGTTAAGTCTTCCTATCCATAAAAAAAAGCAAGGTATATTCTTCCACTTATGTAAGTCTGTTTTGGTTTCTTGCAAAAGTGTACTGTAGTTTTCTTTGTATAAGTCTTTTTACATCTCTGGTGAGTTTTATTCCTAAGTATTTTATCTTCTTGGGGGCTACTGTAAATGGCATTGATTTGGTGATTTCCTCTTCGATGTTCTTTTTGTCAGTGTAGAGGAATCCAACTAATCTTTGTATGTTTATCTTGTATCCCGATACTCTGCTTAACGCTTCTATTAGTTTCAGTAGTTTTCTGGAGGATTCCTTAGGGTTTTGCGTGTATAAGATTATGTCATCTGCAAATAGAGATACTTTGACTTCTTCCTTGCCAATCTGGATGCGCTTTATTTCTTTATCTAGCCTAATTCTCTGGCTAGGACTTCCAGCACAATGTTGAATAAGAGTGGTGATAAAGGGTATCCTTCTCTGGTTCCCGATCTCAAGAGGAATGCTTTCAGGCTCTGTCCATTTAGGGTGATGTTGGCTGTTGGCTTTGTATAAATGCCCTTTATTATGTTGAGGAATTTTCCTTCTATTCCTATTTTGCTGAGAGTTTTTATCATGAATACATGTTGAACTTTGTCAAATGCCTTTTCTGCATCAATCGATAAAATCATGTGATTCTTGTCTTTTGTTTTATTTATGTGATGAATTACATAATTGCTTTTCTAATGTTGAACCATCCCTGCATACCTGGTATGAATTCCACTTGGTCATGGTGAATTATTTTTTGATATGTTGTTGAATTCTATTGGCTAAAATTTTTGCATCTACGTTCATGAGGGATATAGGTTTATAATTTTCTTTTCTTGTGGTGTCCTTACCTGGTTTTGGAATCAAGGATATGGTGGCTTCATAGAATGAGCTTGGTAGTATTCCGTCCTTTTCTATGCTCTGAAATACCTTTAGTATTAGTGGTGTTAACCCCTCTCTGAAAGTTTGGTAGAACTCTGCAGCGAAGCCAGGGCTTTTTTTGGGGGCGAGTTTTTAGATTACCTTTGAATATCTTCTTTTGTTATGGGACTATTTAGTTGTTCTACCTCTGTTTGTGTTAGTTTAGGTAGGTAGTGTGTTTCTAGGAATTCATCCATTTCTTGTAGGTTTTCAAATTTGTTAGAGTGCAATTTTTCATAGTAATCAGATATGATTCTTTTAATTTCAGTTGGGTCTGTTGTAATATTGCCCATCTCATTTCTTATTCAGTTTATATGCTTCCTCTCCTGTTTTTCTTTTTCAGTTTGGCCAATGGTTTATCAATTTTGTTGAGTTTTTCAAAAAACCAGCTTTTGGTCTTGTTAATTCTTTCGATTGTTTTTCTGTTTTCTATTTCATTTAGTTCAGCTCTAATTTTTATTATTTGTTTTCTTCTGGTGCCTGTGGATTTCTTTTGTTGCTCTCTTTCTATTTGTTCAAGCTGTAGGGGTAGTTCTTTGATTTTGGCCCTTTCTTCTTTTTGGATGTGTGCATTTATTGATATAAGTTGGCCTCTGAGCACTGCTTTTGCTGTGTCCCAAAGGTTCTGATAGGAAGTGTTTTCATTCTCATTGGATTCTCTGAATTTCTTTATTCCATCCTTAATGTCTTCTATAATCCAGTCTTTTTCTTTCCAGGGTATTCTTCAGTTTCCAAGTGTTTGATTTCTTTTCCCTGCTTTTCCTGTTACTGGTTTCCACTTTTATGGCCGTATTGTCAGAGAAGATGTTTTGTAATATTTCAGTGTTTTGGATTCTGCTAAGGCTTGCTTTATGACCTAATATGTGGTCTATTTTAGAGAATGTTCCGTGTGCACTAGAAAAGACAGTGTAGTTGGTTGCTGTTGGGTGGAGTGTTCTGTATATGTCTACGAGGTCAAGTTGGTTGATTGTGGCATTTAGATCTTCTGTGTCTTTATTGAGCTTCTTTCTGGATGTCCTGTCCTTCACCGAAAGTGATGTGTTGAAGTGTCCTACTATTATTGTGGAGCTGTCTATCTCACTTTTCAATGCCGGTAGAGTTTATTTATCTTGCAGCCCTGTCACTGGGTGCATAAATATGTAATATGGTTATATCTTCTTTGTGTACTGTCCCTTTAATCATTTTATAGTGTCCTTCCTTATCCTTTCTGATGGATTTAACTTTCAAGTCTTTTTCTCAGAAATTAATATTGCCACTGCTGCTCTTTTTTGCTTGTTGTTTGCTTGATATATTTTTTTCCATCCTTTGAGTTTTAGTTTGTTTGTGTCTCTAAGTCTAGGTGTGTCTCTTGTAGGCAGCATATAGAAGGATCTTGTTTTTTAATCCATTCTGCCACTTTCTGTCTCTTTATTGGTGCATTTAGTCCATTTACATTCAGGGTAATTATGAATAGGTATGAATTTAGTGCTCTCATTTTGATGTCATTTTTTGTGTGTTGACAGCTTCTCTTTCCCACTTGATTTTATGTGCTGAGTAGATTTTCTTTATATATTGTCCTTTTCTCATATTTGTTGTTGTTGATTTTGTTTCTGCTGAGTCTGTATTTTTCCCTTGTATTTTACTTTGATGAGTAGGATAGTTTGTCTCCTTTGTGGTTACTTTATTATCTATCCCTATTTTTCTAAATTTATAACTTTTATTACTTTGTATCACCGTATCTTCCTTTCCATATGGAAGGTGTATGATTACATTTCTTAGTCGCTCTTTATTATTTTAATGTTGTCTTCTTTTATAGAATAACATTGCCGTTACTCTGTGTTGGCCTTTTTTTTTTAATCTTGCTTTGTTTTTTTTTTTTTTTTTTTTTTTTTTGGA
Source organism: Elephas maximus indicus (assembly GCF_024166365.1). Lineage (NCBI taxonomy): Eukaryota > Metazoa > Chordata > Mammalia > Proboscidea > Elephantidae > Elephas > Elephas maximus. The sequence continues at coordinate 11,299,603 of NC_064822.1, read as the reverse complement.
TTTCCCTGCCTGGGTTGACTTCTGGTTGCTCTTCTTAGTGTTCTAGTCTTGGGTCAATACCTGATATTGATTTTCTAACCAAGGAAATCCCTTTAGTATTTCTTGTAGTTTTGGCTTGGTTTTTATGAATTCCCTCAACTTGTGTTTACGTGGAAATGTCTTAATTTTACCTTTATATTTAAAAGACAGTTTTGATGGATATATGATTCTTGGCAGACAATTTTTTTTCCTTCAATTTTTTAAATATGTCATGCCATTGCCTTCTTGCCTGCATGGTTTCTGCCGAGTATTCCAAGCTTATTCTTATTGGGTCTCCCTTGTAGGTGACTTGTCTTTTATCCCTTGCTGCTCTTATAATTGTCTCTTTATCTTTGGTTTTGGCAAGCTTGATTATAATATGTCTTGGTGACTTTCTTTTAAAATCTACCTTATGTGGAGTTCGATGAGTATCTTGGATAGATATCTTCTCATCTTTCACAACATCAGGGAAGTTTTCTGCCAACAAATCCTCAACAATTTTCTCTGTATTTTCTGTTATCCCTCCCTGTCCTGGTACTCCAATCACTCGAAGGTTATTTCTCTTTTGATACAGTCCCACATGATTCTTAAGGTTTCTGAATTTTTTTAATTCTTTTATCTGATTTTTCTTCAAATATATTAGTGCCAAGTGATTTATCTTCAAGTTCAGAAATTCTAGCTCCTACTTGCTCAATTCTGCTCCTCTTTTTATTGAGTTGTCTAATTCTGTAATTTTATTGTTCATCTTCTGAATTTCTGATTGCTGTCTGTCTATGCATTTTTCCATCTTATTAACCTTTTCATTATGTTCCTGAATAATCTTTCTAATTTCTTCAGTTGCTTTATCTGTGTTTTCCTTGGCTTGTTCTGCGTATTGCCTCATTTCTTTCCTGGTGTCTTAAAGGGTTCTGTATATTATACTTTGTATTCTGCATCTGGTAATTCCAGGAATGCACTTTCATCTAGAAGATCCCTGGATTCTTTGTTTTGAGAGCCTGTTGAGGTGATCATGGTCTGTTTCTTTATGTGACTTGACATTGACTGTTGTCTCTGAGCCATCTATAAGTTATTGTATTAGTTTATGCTTGCTTACTGTGTCGTAGCTGCTTGCTTTGTTTTGTTTTGGTATACCCCTATGGGTTGCTTGAGTGAGCTAGCTTGACTATTTTCACCTTTGGAGCTCTGGTGTCCAGTCCCCAGCTGGCTAGAGCTGTTATCAGGTAATATCAGTCTAGAAGTCCATTCAGTTTTCTTGTATGAATTCAGCTCAGGTTTCCAGGTAGCTGATCATCGAGTGTGTTGTACAGGCTCTGTCCTACAGTCTTAGAGGGGCAGGGGTGATTGGCATATGTACGTGTACCTGATTGCAGCAGGGGGGTCATGCTCAGAACGAGGCAGGGGGCTGAGAACCAACCCCCAAGTGTCTCTGAGGAAAACGCGTCTGTGTTCCCTAGAGCATGCTGGTGGGTGGGCTCTGCAGAGGGACCATGGACACTCAAAGTTTTTGTTTTAAGGGCTGGAAGGTGCCAGTTATCCCTGGAACCCTGTCGTGGATGGTTGGGTGGCCCAAGTGGAGCTACCAGTCCTTAGGCCCCTTTTTTGGGTAGGTGAGGACTTTGTTTAATAGGCAAAGCAATGTCAAACATCAAACACCCACCTCTCCACCGCACCGCTGAAAGGGTTGGAGTTTGGCAACAAGGGCCTATTCTCCTGAAACAGCCCTGCACAGGTCCATGCAGAAGGGAAAGGTGCTCAGGGTCCATGAACGGTTTATGCCTGGACACGAGCTGCTTCTGTCCTGAGCTCCCCCAGTTAATGGAGCTAGCAAATTATCTTTTCCCTCCAGTTGCAAAGTTTTTCCTTCCCCAAGGCTGGGAGGACGGCTCCAGGTGCTCACCAGGATCTATCTCAGGCCTGGGGATTCAGCCACTGAAGCTGGCTTGGGTGTGGGGAGGGCATGGTAAAATATACGCAAGTACTTAGCTTTTGCCGAGGGCGCCCTTCTCCTCAGGTTCTGAGGTGTGAGTGGGCTGTGTGGCTGGCTGCTTCTCCCTGAGGAAACTGCGGCTGAACACTAGGACCAGCCCATGGCCGCCGCCGCTCCCGGAATGGTGCCTGAGGGCTCCCTGCGATTCAGGTCCGGCAACTCTTCTCCGCTTCTGAATGATCTCTTCCTTCCCCTGCCCCTCAGTTTGTTGTCTAAGCTTGCCTTTGATGCTCAGGGCTCCCAGCTTGTCACAAATATACTCGTTTCACTTGTTTTTTGGGGGTCTTTGTTGTAAAGAGGTCTCAAAGGAAGAGTCTGTCTATTCTGCCATCTTGGCTTCTCATGTATTATTTTAATGTTTGGTAGAATACCCAGTGACATCGTCAGGTCCAGGGCAGTTATTATATTGGGAGATTTTTAATTACTGATTCAGTCCCTTCACTTACTATGGAGCTGTGGAGATTTTCTATTTCTCCTTGAGCCAATTTAGATAGTTTATGTGTTTCTCAGAATTTGTCCATTTCACCTAGGTTACCTAATTTATTGACATACAATTTTTCATGTAATTTCTCTATCTTTTTATTTTTGTAGGATTTGTTGTAAAGACCCCACTTGCATTTCTGATTTTAAATAGTGTCATCTTCTCTGTTTTTTCTTTTTCAGTCTAGCTAAAGGTTTGTTGTTTTACTGATCTTTTCAAAGAACCAACTTCTGGTTTTGTTGATTTTCTCTGTTGTTTTTCTATTCTCTATTCCACTTATTTCCGCTCAGATCTTTTTTTTTTTTTTTTTCCTTCCTTCTGGTAGCTTTGGGCTTAGTTTGCTCTTCTTTTTCTAGTTCCTCAAGTTGTAAAGCTAGGTTATTGATTTTGGATCATTCTTATTTTTTAATACAGGTATTTACCCATATAAATTTCCCTCTGAGCACTGCCTTCACAGCAGCCTATAAATTTTGGAATGTTGTGTTTTCATTTTCCTCTAAGTATTTTCTGATTTCTCTCTTGATTGCTTCCTTGACACATTGTTGTTTAATACTGTGTCATTTAATTTATACATAACTGTGTATTTTCTGGTTTTCCTCTTGTATTTATTTTCTAGCTCAATTTCATTGTAGTTAGAGAAGATATTTTGTATAATTTCAATCATTTAAAATCTATTGACACTTGTTTTGTTATCTAGCACATGGTGTATCCTGGAGAATAATCCATGTACACTGGAAAAGAATGCGTATTATTCTGATGCTGGGTGCAGTGTTCTATATATGTCTGCTAGACCTAGTTAGCTGTGAATCAGGGCAAAGTGATGTTTTCAGTTGTTCAGGCAGCCCCAGACAGATCAGAACAGATGCATTGCACAGTCTGCCCCAGAAACATCACTCCAGAGCCAGAGACCTGGCCCGTCTCTGAGACCACAGACTGTGGTCTACCTCTACCACAGCCTCTGCCATAAAAAAAAAAAAAAAAAAAAATCAGACACTGCCAAACCAGCAAGGGGAGGAGGAGAGGTAGTAGGAGAAAAAGAATTTTCCTACCATTTAAAAGTCAATCTTTATTTCTTGTTTCAGTGTACAGTTAGTTGCTGCAACCCTCTAGTTGTTTTCAGAGTTCTTACAGAGTTAAGTTTATAGATTTCTAGTTACTTTCCTTGTTGAAGGTGTGGGAAGTTTGGGATAGTGGGCCTGCTCACTATGATGATCTTCTGGGAGACCCACATACGAATATATACATATATATATATATATTTTTAATTGTCTCACATTGCTTTCTCCCTTATTGGTACAGTGCCCACTGGTTGATCTACATGCCTCAGGTAGTAAATATAGTCTTCCATAGGGTTTGTAGTACTGTACTGGTAGGACCAGCTACGTAATTTGTGGGGCCCACTGCAAAATAAAAATGTATGGCACCTTGTTAAAAAATTACTAAGAATTTCAAGATGACAACAGCAGAGTATTAAATCAAGAGCAGAGAGCTTCTAAGTGGGTAGTCCTGGGCTGCTTCACAGGTTGCACACTTAGGAAGCTGACCTGGTCAGTGGACCCAGGAAGCACTGAGAGGCAGACTAAACTGGCCAACCTTACTTCCTTTCACTCTTTTTAACTTTAACTCATTGTTGTAGAATATGTCATATATTTGCAAAGATGTAATAACTTGTTTCCCTCTCTTCTATGCCTGTGTACACCTGCCTTTCAATTTTCCTTTGCAAGCACGGAGATGTTGACAAAAATGAGCAAAGATAAATTTTTAATACCATATTAGTAATAATTCATATGTGGAACCACTCTCTTTTAGCTATTGACTGGGGCCAGGAAAAGATTAAAATTGTTATTACCCAAATGGAAGGGAATGAAATCCTCAAAATAGTTTAATTGTGCATCTGTGGAATTATGCATGTGTGTGGGAACATCAGAGACACCTGTGTCTTATCAAATCTTTGCCTTTCTCTGTGAGGACCTCCTTAGTAACTTCTCTCATTTACGGTTACAGTTGTCCACATTCTGCGTACTGCTAATGTCAGCATTCTGTCCACAGACACCTCAGGTTTTTAACAACTGTGACAGAGATTTTCACTGCTCAAGCACTAAATCTTACTAACCTGGGAAATAATAAAATGTGCTAAATGGCACACAGCATGATATATTTGCATAATTCTTTGAAATGCCTCAAGTCTCTTAAAAGTATTAATAGAAAAATCCTCATATTCCTTCATTAGGGTTGCTCTCTATATATGCATTAATCACGGGCACTGAAGCTTTGCTATGTAGGTCTTCGCCACCCATTTGCAGGAATTATGTGCTACTGAAGAAAGCGTTGTAACAACAAAGACTTCATGAGCTTCCAAAAATAGGAATGTTTACAGAGGACCTAAGATTACATGAATTCAACACTGTAGTTAAGTAATTCCTAGACTTAGGACACTGAAATAGACATGAGTGAGACTTGGCCTCTTAACCGCCTAAAGGGTCATTGTGTTTGTTTATCGTCACAATTTAGAAATCAGCGCTTAACTATTTTAATACCTCTCATGAAAAATCTCATCATACAGGGCATGGAGAAGGGAAAAATTACCTTATCTACGGATCCTGAGATAATAGTTGTTTAAGTGAAGTGTCATTAATTGTCAAGAAAGAAGAGAGAATTACCACAGATTTTACTTCTCTGCCAAGGCAGTTTTCTATCACAGAAAAATTATTACATTATCTTACTTGCCCATGAATATGTCCAATTGCTCAAAACCCAATCATTTTAGCACATAATATCTAATAATTTTGTTTGAAGGTAAGATAATATCTGTTATACACTGGTATAAAGTTGGTTGATTAAAGATGAGGAATTCTATAACCGCCCTTCTCAGTTTCACTCTGTATTTTAACACTTCTTTGGTGGGAGGTTATTTAGCAGTAATGAGTACATATCTCTGGATGTTAACGTTGATGCACGCATGGATAAATATATTTTATAAGCTAAAGCATGATTATTTTTTAGGAAACCTATAGCATTCTTCCTACTTTGGATTTAGCTCATGAAAAGAGGTGTATTAAATAGAATCAATCAGGAAATCATTCCTATCCTTCAGGTAATGATTGTAATAACAGAAGATATACTCATAGCAGCTGCTATTTTGCCCCATGGGAAATAATTTTTTTTCATTGTTTCCTCAAAACTGTCTTTAAACAGAAGAATGATCAAATCTGACTTGGAAGAAATACAGCCAGAATGCTTCTTAGAAGCAAGGATGGTGAGACTTCATCTCACATACTTTTGACATGTAATCAGGAGGGACCAGACCCTGGAGAAGGACATGATACTTGGTAAAGTAGAGGGTCAGTAAAAGAGAGGAAGACCCTCAACGAGATGGATCGACACAGTGGATGCAACAATGAGCTCAAGCATGATGATTGTGAGGGTGACGCAGGACCAGGCAGTGTTTTATTCTGTTATACATAGAGTTGCTAACAACATCATAAATTTTATAAATAAAAAACATAAAATCCTCCCTTAGACATCCTCCCTCCCCATAGACCTAGGCATTACTTGTTGACTTAGTTGAAACCATGAGGCTAAGACACTATTCAATAGTCTGAATGCTTAAATGTGAATAACAGAAAATGTCAAAGCAGAGCTGAACTATACTCAGTATTGAACAAATTAAACTCTAAAAAAAGATCTAGACAGGGTTTATTAGTGAACAGGGTGCTGTTTTCGAAATACGCAAACACTGATTGCTGAAGATGGAATTTTTCTTTTTCTTCTAATGGACATTGTACATTTACTTCAAGATAGTGTTTTTGTGGTTTGTATACTTTGTATTTTTACTTTTATTGTGCAATTTGTTAATAGCTAATTTAATTGCTAAGAGATTTCTGTGAAAACAATACAAAATACCATTTGAGCTTTGTTTGGTGTCCAACTTTATTGATTTGTCAATCAGTTAGCATGTTTTAAAGATTAAACAATCGGTCAATCCTTCTAAATATTTACATATTACTAAAAATCATAAACCTGTATGAATTCAAAAGAATAAAATTTTCCCCAGTATTTTCACATTTATTTTCACATTTATTAAACATAACCACTTTAAAGATTTTAATTGAAATCACAATTCTAACATATTATGTTCTCTCAAATGCTTTGGCATCTTAAATCTTAAAAGCAGACCAACCATAAAAAGTACTATAATCATCACAAAGCTGATTGGAATGCTTACTCTAACATAGCCTACATATGCGAATACTGTTTATTTAAATTTGTTTCATCATCGTCGTTGCTTTTATTCTTTTCCATATTTATCTTCCTATGGTCTTAATAATCTTACTGGATAAAATAAAAAATGGTATCTTAGAAAAGTCAAGATCTGTGCTATTAATCAATTCTTTCTCTTCAAGGCACAAGTCCTGGTGAGCGTTTCAAAGTTATTTAAATCCAACTCACAGATGGTCATGCAGAATTTCTAATTTGTTACTAAACATAAATTGTGGTAAATCAACAATATTTAACATCTGTACTTCGACATTAACTTTAGTTTGTGCAACCCATAGTTCATCCCTGAGTGATGTACTTTTATCATTATTGATTTTCTTGTATTTATATTGACCTCGTCTATTGACTCTATAAACTGTTATATATTGTTTTTGTTTCACTGTGATTATTAAATCTAGCTAGAGCGTTTTTCTCCTAGGAGATGAAGTTCTGGCTGTGTTTTAAGACATTTGGTTACTTTGTCATCTTAGAACTTTGTTTAATGCTCTCTCTACTTACTTATTGTATGGCAAGACCAACGTTAATTAACACTTAGGCCCTCTTCCTACCTACCTAATATGTAACTCAACGATTATTGAGTCCTTTGCTTAGGGTACGGGTTGCCAAACTAATCTAGGCTCACCACCTGTTTTTGAAATAAAGTTTTATTAGAGCACAGACACTCCTTTAGGTATTGTTTATGGGTGCTTTTGCACCACAATGGCAGAGTTGAGTAGTTGTGATAGAGACCGTATGCCTGCAAAGCTTAAAATATCTACTACCTACGTCTTCACATGAAAATTTTGCCAACCTCTGCTTTGAAACAATATTTACTCTTTCTGGATTGTCTTAGAGGTCCCTGGTTTATTTTTCCTTGCTCACAGAGGTAGAAAAATACTATTTCATTAGAGTAAGGAAGGCTAGTTATTCACAGATAATTTCTATTTTCTTCTGGAGTACAGAGTTAAATTACATTTCTCATTTCCTTACCATTTGTTGTGGTCACGTGACTGAGTTCTAGTCAATGGATCGTGGGTGGAACTGAGAATTTGACTATTGCATGAAAAAAAATACTTTATAAAGCCACTGAAATTCAGAAGTACTTGACAGCAATGGTTTTTTTTTTTTTTTTTTTTTTGGTAATCAACTTATAAACATATATTTAATTTATGGAGGAAATATTCCCATATAAATGAATGCCCCAATTCATGTTTTTATTATGTCTTAAAAAAAAGAAAACACAATAATCCAAACTCATTGCCGTCCAGCCGATTCTGATAGCGACCCTATAGGAGAGAGTAGAACTGCTTCATAGGGCTTCCAAGGCTGTAATCTTTACGGGTCACTATGGGTAGTAGCAGTAGTAGTAGTAATCTTTAGGGAAGCCGACTGCCCTATCGTTCTCCCGTGGAGCGGCTGGGGAGTTCAAACCATCGCCACCAGGGCTCCTTATTATATCTACTCTTCTTTTATGTTACAACTCTTTGTGTATAATGTACACTAACATTTTATCTCTTCTGAGGATTATTATTAGCTCATACTCTTTTTTTTTTTTTTTTTTTTTTTTTTATAATAACTTTTATTAAGCTTCAAGTGAACGTTTACAAATCCAATCAGTCTGTCACATATAAGTTTACATACATCTCACTCCCTACTCCCACTTACTCTCCCCGTCTTGAGTCAGCCCTTTCAGTCTCTCCTTTCTTGACAATTTTGCCGGCTTCCCTCTCTCTCTATCCTCCCATCCCCCCTCCAGACAAGAGTTGCCAACACAATCTCAAGTGTACACCTGATATAATTAGCTCACTCTTCATCAGCGTCTCTCTCCCACCCGCTGACCTGTCCCTTTCATGTCTGATGAGTTGTCTTCAGGGATGGTTCCTGTCCTGTGTCAACAGAAGGTCTGGAGAGCATGGCCGCCGGGATTCCTCCAGTCTCAGTCAGACCATTAAGTTTGGTCTTCTTATGAGAATTTGGGGTCTGCATCCCACTGCTCTCCTGCTCCCTCAGGGGTCCTCTGCTGAGCTCCCTGTCAGGGCAGTCATCGATTGTGGCCGGGCACCAACTAGTTCTTCTGGTCTCAGGATGATGTAGGTCTCTTGTTCATGTGGCCCTTTCTGTCTCTTGGGCTCTTAGTTGTCATGTGGGCTTGGTGTTCTTCATTTTCCTTTGCTCCAGGTGGGTTGAGACCAATTGCTGCATCTTAGATGGCTGCTTGTTAGCATTTAAGACCCCAGACGCCACATTTCAAAGTGGGATGCAGAATGATTTCATAATAGAATTATTTTGCCAATTGACTTAGAAGTCCCCGCAAACCATGTTCCCCAGACCCCCGCGCTTGCTCCGCTGAGCTTTGAAGCATTCATTTTATCCCGGAAACTTCTTTGCTTTTGGTCCAGTCCAATTGAGCTGACCTTCCATGTATTGAGTGTTGTCTTTCCCTTCACCTAAAGCAGTTCTTATCTACTGATTAATCAATAGAAAAACCCTCTCCCACCCTCCCTCCCTCCCCCCCTCGTAACCACAAAAGTATGTGTTCTTCTCAGGTTTACTATTTCTCAAGATCTTATAATAGTGGTCTTATACAGTATTTGTCCTTTTGCCTCTGACTCATTTCGCTCAGCATAATGCCTTCCAGGTTCCTCCATGTTATGAAATGTTTCAGAGATTCGTCACTGTTCTTTATCGATGCGTAGTATTCCATTGTGTGAATATACCACAATTTATTTACCCATTCATCCGTTGATGGACACCTTGGTTGCTTCCAACTTTTTGCTATTGTAAACAGAGCTGCAATAAACATGGGTGTGCATATATCTGTTTGTATGAAGGCTCTTGTATCTCTAGGGTATATTCCGAGGAGTGGGATTTCTGGGTTGTATGGTAGTTCTATTTCTAACTGTTTAAGATAACGCCAGATAGATTTCCAAAGTGGTTGTACCATTTTACATTCCCACCAGCAGTGTATGAGAGTTCCAATCTCTCCGCAGCCTCTCCAACATTTATTATTTTGTGTTTTTTGGATTAATGCCAGCCTTGCTGGTGTGAGATGGAATCTCATCGTAGTTTTAATTTGCATTTCTCTAATGGCTAATGATCGAGAGCATTTTCTCATGTATCTGTTGGCTGCCTGAATATCTTCTTTAGAGAAATGTGTGTTCATATCCTTTGCCCACTTCTTGATTGGGTTGTTTGTCTTTTTGTGGTTGAGTTTTGACAGAATCATGTAGATTTTAGAGATCAGGCGCTGGTCGGAGATGTCATAGCTGAAAATTCTTTCCCAATCTGTAGGTGGTCTTTTTACTCTTTTGGTGAAGTCTTTAGATGAGCATAGGTGTTTGATTTTTAGGAGCTCCCAGTTATCGGGTTTCTCTTCATCATTTTTGGTAATGTTTTGTATTCTGTTTATACCTTGTATTAGGGCTCCTAGGGTTGTCCCAATTTTTTCTTCCATGATCTTTATCGTTTTAGTCTTTATGTTTAGGTCTTTGATCCACTTGGAGTTAGTTTTTGTGCATGGTGTGAGGTATGGGTCCTGTTTCATTTTTTTGCAAATGGATATCCAGTTATGCCAGCACCATTTGTTAAAAAGGCTGTCTTTTCCCCAGTTAATTGACACTGGTCCTTTGTCAAATATCAGCTGCTCATACGTGGATGGATCTATGTCTGGGTTCTCAATTCTGTTCCATTGGTCTATGTGTCTGTTGTTGTACCAATACCAGGCTGTTTTGACTACTGTGGCTGTATAATAGGTTCTGAAGTCAGGTAAGGTGAGGCCTCCCACTTTCTTCTTCTTTTTCAGTAGTGCTTTGCTTATCCGGGGCTTCTTTCCCTTCCATATGAAATTGGTGATTTGTTTCTCTATCCCCTTAAAATATGACATTGGAATTTGGATCGGAAGTGCGTTAAATGTATAGATGGCTTTTGGTAGAATAGACATTTTTACTATGTTAAGTCTTCCTATCCATGAGCAAGGTATGTTTTTCCACTTAAGTATGTCCTTTTGAATTTCTTGTAGTAGAGCTTTGTAGTTTTCTTTGTATAGGTCTTTTACATCCTTGGTAAGATTTATTCCTAAGTATCTTATCTTCTTGGGGGCTACCGTGAATGGTATTGATTTGGTTATTTCCTCTTCGGTGTTCTTTTTGTTGATGTAGAGGAATCCAAGTGATTTTTGTATGTTTATTTTATAACCTGAGACTCTGCCAAACTCTTCTATTAGTTTCAGTAGTTTTCTGGAGGATTCCTTAGGGTTTTCTGTGTATATAATCATGTCATCTGCAAATAGTGATAACTTTACTTCTTCCTTGCCAATCCGGATACCTTTTATTTCTTTGTCTAGCCTGATTGCCCTGGCTAAGACTTCCAACACGATGTTGAATAAGAGCGGTGATAAAGGGCATCCTTGTCTGGTTCCCGTTCTCAAGGGAAATGCTTTCAGGTTCTCTCCATTTAGAGTGATATTGGCTGTTGGCTTTGCATAGATGCCCTTTATTATGTTGAGGAATTTTCCTTCAATTCCTATTTTGGTAAGAGTTTTTATCATAAATGGGTGTTGGACTTTGTCAAATGCCTTTTCTGCATCAATTGATAAGATCATGTGGTTTTTGTCTTTTGTTTTATTTATGTGATGGATTACATTAATGGTTTTTCTGATATTAAACCAGCCTTGCATACCTGGTATAAATCCCACTTGATCAGGGTGAATTATTTTTTTGATGTGTTGTTGGATTCTATTGGCTAGAATTTTGTTGAGGATTTTTGCATCAATGTTCATGAGGGATATAGGTCTATAATTTTCTTTTTTTGTAATGTCTTTACCTGGTTTTGGTATCAGGGAGATGGTGGCTTCATAGAATGAGTTGGGTAGTATTCCGTCATTTTCTATGCTTTGGAATACCTTTAGTAGTAGTGGTGTTAACTCTTCTCTGAAAATTTGGTAGAACTCTGCAGTGAAGCCGTCCGGGCCAGGACTTTTTTTTGTTGGGAGTTTTTTGATTACCGTTTCAATCTCTTTTTTTGTTATGGGTCTATTTAGTTGTTCTGCTTCTGAATGTGTTAGTTTAGGTAGGTAGTGTTTTTCAAGGAATTCATCCATTTCTTCTAGGTTTTCAAATTTGTTAGAGTACAATTTTTCATAATAATCTAAAATGATTCTTTTAATTTCATTTGGTTCTGTTGTGATGTGGTCCTTCTCATTTCTTATTCGGGTTATTTGTTTCCTTTCCTGTATTTCTTTAGTCAGTCTAGCCAATGGTTTATCAATTTTGTTAATTTTTTCAAAGAACCAGCTTTTGGCTTTGTTAATTCTTTCAATTGTTTTTCTGTTCTCTAATTCATTTAGTTCAGCTCTAATTTTTATTATTTGTTTTCTTCTGGTGCCTGATGGATTCTTTTGTTGCTCACTTTCTATTTGTTCAAGTTGTAGGGACAGTTCTCTGATTTTGGCTCTTTCTTCTTTTTGTATGTGTGCATTTATTGATATAAATTGACCTCTGAGCACTGCTTTTGCTGTGTCCCAGAGGTTTTGATAGGAAGTATTTTCATTCTCGTTGCTTTCTATGAATTTCCTTATTCCCTCCTTGATGTCTTCTATAACCCAGTCTTTTTTCAGGAGGGTATTGTTCATTTTCCAAGTATTTGATTTCTTTTCCCTCGTTCTTCTGTTATTGATCTCTAGTTTTATTGCCTTGTGGTCTGAGAAGATGCTTTGTAATATTTCGATGTTTTGGACTCTGCAAAGGTTTGTTTTATGACCTAATATGTGGTCTATTCTAGAGAATGTTCCATGTGCGCTAGAAAAAAAAGTATATTTTGCAGCAGTTGGGTGGAGAGTTCTGTATAAGTCAATGAGGTCAAGTTGGTTGATTGTTGTAATTAGATCTTCCGTGTCTCTGTTGAGCTTCTTACTGGATGTCCTGTCCTTCTCCGAAAGGGGTGTGTTGAAGTCTCCTACTATAATTGTGGAGGTATCTATCTCGCTTTTCAGTTCTGTTAAAATTTGATTTATATATCTTGCAGCCCTGTCATTGGGTGCGTAAATATTTAATATGGTTATGTCTTCCTGATCAATTGTCCCTTTTATCATTATATAGTGTCCTTCTTTATCCTTTGTGGTGGATTTAAGTCTAAAGTCTATTTTGTCAGAAATTAATATTGCTACTCCTCTTCTTTTTTGCTTATTGTTTGCTTGATATACTTTTTTCCATCCTTTGAGTTTTAGTTTGTTTGTGTCTCTAAGTCTAAGGTGTGTCTCTTGTAGGCAGCATATAGATGGATCGTGTTTCTTTATCCAGTCTGTGACTCTCTGTCTCTTTATTGGTGCATTTAGTCCATTTACATTCAGGGTAATTATAGATAAATAAGTTTTTAGTGCTGTCATTTTGATGCCTTTTTATGTGTGTTGTTGACAATTTCATTTTTCCACATACTTTTTTGTGCTGAGGCGTTTTTCTTAGTAAATTGTGAGATCCTCACTTTCATAGTGTTTGACTTTATGTTAGTTGAGTCGTTACGTTTTTCTTGGTTTTTGTCTTGAGTTATAGAGTTGTTATACCTTTTTGTGGTTACCTCATTATATACCCCTATTTTTCTAAGTAAAAACCTAACTTGTATTGTTCTATATCGCCTTGTATCACTCTCCATATGGCAGTTCAATGCCTCCTGTATTTAGTCCCTCTTTTTGATTATTGTGATCTTTTACCTATTGACTTCCATGATTCCCTGTTATGTGTATTTTTTTTTTAATTAATCTTAATTTGTTTGTTTTTGTGATTTCCCTATTTGAGTTGATATCAGGGCGTTCTGTTTTGTGACCTTGTGTTGTGCTGTTATCTGATATTATTGGTTCTCTGACCAAACAATATCCTTTAGTATTTCTTGTAGCTTTGGTTTGGTTTTTGCAAATTCTCTAAACTTGTGTTTGTCTGTAAATATCTTAATTTCGCCTTCATATTTCAGAGAGAGTTTTGCTGGATATATGATCCTTGGTTGGCAGTTCTTCTCCTTCAGTGTTCTGTATATGTCATCCCATTCCCTTCTTGCCTGCATGGTTTCTGCTGAGTAGTCAGAACATATTCTTATTGATCCTCCCTTGAAGGAAACCTTTCTTTTCTCCCTGGCTGCTTTTAAAATTTTCTGTTTATCTTTGGTTTTGGTGAGTTTGATGATAATATGTCTTGGTGTTTTTCTTTTTGGATCAATCTTAAATGGGGTTCGATGAGCATCTTGGATAGATATCCTTTCGTCTTTCATGATGTCAGGGAAGTTTTCTGTCAGAAGTTCTTCAACTATTTTCTCTGTGTTTTCTGTCCCCCCTCCCTGTTCTGGGACTCCAATCACCCGCAGGTTATCCTTCTTGATAGAGTCCCACATAATTCTTAGGGTTTCTTCATTTTTTTTAATTCTTTTATCTGATTTTTTTTCAGCTATGTTGGTGTTGCTTCCCTGGTCCTCCAGATGTCCCAGTCTGCATTCTAATTGCTCGAGTCTGCTCCTCTGACTTCCTAGTGTGTTGTCTAATTCTGTTATTTTATTGTTAATCTTTTGGATTTCTACATGTTGTCTCTCTATGGATTCTTGCAACTTATTAATTTTTCCAGTATGTTCTTGAATAATCTTTTTGAGTTCTTCAACAGTTTTATCAGTGTGTTCCTTGGCTTTTTCTGCAGATATCCTAATTTCATTTGTGATATCATTAAGCATTCTGTAAATTAGTTTTTTATATTCTGTATCTGATAATTCCAAAATTGTATCTTCATTTGGGAAAGATTTTGATTCTTTTGTTTGGGGAGTTGGAGAAGCTGTCACGGTCTGCTTCTTTAAGTGGTTTGATATGGATTGTTGTCTCCGAGCCATCACTGGGAAACTAGTTTTTCCAGAAAATCCGCTAAAAAAAAACTGCAGTCAGATCCCTATCAGAGTTCTCCCTCTGGCTCAGGCTATTCAGATGTTAATGAAGCCGCCTGGGGAGGGTGGGGGAGGGAACAGAGAGATAGGAGAGTAGCACCTCAGAATATAGCCAGAGTTGCTTGTCTTGCTTGGAATGACTCTTATATCTGAGATTCCCGCGGGCGCGTCGCCTATGTGTGCTGTCTGTGTGGAGATTGCCCCCGGGGGGTCTGGCCCGCTGGAGTCACGGTCAGATCCTCCGCTTCCAGCCCCACGCCCAGCGTCAAGGCTCCCCTACTGGGACGGTGCACTCTCGACTCCAAAATCAGTCGCTGCCTCCCGGGGACTTCCCGTCCCTCCAGCCGCGTGGCCGTGCCGCCCCCGTGAACCAGGTGGGCCCCCTCCCGGGGTTAGTTCAGATGGGTGGAGTAGCTCCCCGTGCTTGTGCCGCGACCGAGTGTCCCGGCTGGAACGCTGTTCTCCCCGCTCCAATACCAGTCGCTGCCTCCCGGGGACTTCTCCTACCGGCTGCGTCCCACGCCGCCCGCGCGACCCGGATGGTCACCTTCCCGGGGTTAGTTCAGGGGGTGGAGCAACTCTCCGTGTTTATGGCGTACCTGCGTGCAGTCCAAATCCCTGTGGGACGGTTCCCCGGCTCGGATGCTACTCTTTCTGCTCCAAGCTCAGTCACTGCCTCCCGGGGACTTCTCCTAACGGCTGCGTCCCACGCCGCCCGTGGAACCGGCTAGTCCCCCTCCCGGGGTTAGTTCAGGGGGGTGGAGCAGGTCTCTGTGCTTGTGCCGTACCTGACTGGTATGCTGGCTCCAGGCTCTGGAAACAATCGCTGCTTCCCCGTATTAGTTCGTTCTCCGTCTCTAAATCTGTGTTTGTTGTTCAGGGTTCGTAGATTGTTATGTATGTGATCGATTCACTTGTTTTTCCGTGTCTTTGTTGTAAGAGGGATCCGAGGTAGCGTCTGCCTAGTCCGCCATCTTGGCTCCGCCTCCAGCTCATACTCTTTTAAAATTAAATTTTTACAATTAAATTTAATAACCATATCAGCAACAATATTATGTGCTATCATCAAACAAAATATAATTATTACTGTTTTTACTCTCACAGTATGGCTGGGAGAATCACCTTTAAATTGACACTGTTTAATACTTTCCCTAAAAATTACAAAGTGACTTTGGCTTTCTTGTAATGGGATGTTTCAGATTTATCCTGATTTTTTCTGTTTCAAGACATGAAATCAATTAGTCTCAAGAAGTTTGGTTTCTTTTATTGGAAAATAGTAATCGAATTTATATCTGGGTGTCAGTGGTCCAATTAAAGGGTAGCATTGGTTAAAGTTTTCTTTCTGCTGCTGGCAGAAATAGACAAATACATTTTCGAGTTCATATTTGTTTTTTCCAATATACCATATATTTCTGTATTCCTACTCCTGGAGTGCAGAAATGCATTGATGGTCTACTATAATGGCATTTTGCTTTTTAGTCATTAGTGCTACAGTACAGTTTAAGACACAATTAAATGAATTGTCAAATTCATTTATTCCTTTGTCCTGTCTAATAATGTTTGCAAAGTAAAGTAGCAACAAGATCCAGAGGTTTAATTTTTTACTGAATGATGGGTATGATTTCTCAGTCTTGAAAATTGTATAAATATATACAAAGTAAAATAGTTTTTGAAAGTGTTGAACGTGGATCCTGCACCCATCAACACAATAGTTTGCTGTGCATATGACAGTTTGCATTCACTGACAAAAAAAAGGGGTGTTAGGGTCCATACACCGATGTGCAGAGATGTGTAACATCAATTTTAATGCATTTTGTGAACTTGCTTCCTTTCTGATCACACAATATTTCAAGACAACAGATATCAACCCATAACCCACTGACATTGAGTGGATTCCAACTCACAGTGACCCTATAAGAATAGAACTGCCCCATATAGGGTATCCTAGGTTATAATTTTTATGGAAGCAGACTACCACATCTTTCTTCCATGAAATCCTGGTGGATTCCAACCACCAACCTTTCTGTTAGCAGGCAATTGGTTAACCACTGTGCCTCCAGGGCTCTTTACCAGCCACATGTTGTTGTTGTTGTTAGATGATGTCAAGCCATTTCTGACTCATTGACCCTATGTACAACAGAAGGAAACACTGCTTGGTCCTGGGCCATCCTATGTTTGAGTCAGTCATTGTAGCCATTGTGTCAATCCATCCTGTTGAGGGTCTTCCCCTTTTGCTGACCTTCTACTTTACCAAACATGATGTCCTTCTCCAGAGATTGATCACTCCTGATAACATGGCCAAAGTACATGAGACAGAGTCTTGCCATCTTCCCTTCTAAGGAGCATTCTGGATGTACTTCTTCTAAGGCAGATTTGTTCGTTCTTCTGGAAGTCTATGGCATATGACCAACAGAGCACGTAAAAGCTAATCACGCATCATGAAATATTTCGTTAAGGAAATTGCTAAAGCCTGGATATGTGGGTAACCTGTGGTTTGGGCCAAACCAGTTGCAAAATTAACTTACTGATTTAGTGAACAAAGGGTATGTTGCAGAGCTGATTTTTACTGAAAATATGGAAATATGAATATGACTTTTCATCATAACAATTTTGAAAAGTTTTGAAATGCTACCTAAATAGTATAAATTTTTGCTTTCAGTAATTACAGTTCTGCCACTCAAGAAAGATTTTTAAAAAAATCCAAGTGTCTTTCATATGTCCTGAATGCATGCAACACAAATATCAGAAAAATTAAGAATAGTAAACCCTGTAGTGTGCATAACATTGCACATTAGAGTAACAAACTGTATTTTTCAATATTCAGATTACCTAGTTACTGAACTATATGAAGAAGAATATGGCATCAAGTTGGGGGAAGACTCATTAACAATCTGCAATGTACAGATGACACAATCTTGCTTGCATCAACAAATCGAAGAGAACTTGAAGCACTTACTGATAACAATCTAAGCGTACAGCCTTTAGTATGGGTTATTCCTCAACAAAAAGAAAACAAAAATCCTCACAGCTGGATGAATAAGCAACACCATGATAAACGGAGAAAAAATTAAAGTTGTTAAGGATTTTATTTTACTTGGATTCACAGTCAATGCTCATGGAAGCAACAGTCAAGAAATCAAATGACATGTTGCATTGGGCAAATCTGCTGCTGTTAAAAAGCAAAGATGTCAGTTTGAGGACTGAGGTACACCTGACCCAAGCTGTAATATTTTCAGTCTCCTCCTGTTCATGTGAAAGCCAGACAATGAATAAGGAAGACTAAAGAAGAATTGATGCCTTTGAATTACTGTGTTGGGGAATAATATTGAATGAACTGCTAGAAGAACAAACAAGTCTGTCTTGGAAGAAGTACAGCCAGAACACTGTTAGAAGTGAAGGTGATGAGACTTTGTCTCATGTGCTTTGGACATGTTATTGGGAGGGACCAGGCCTTGGAGAAGGACATCATACTTGGTAAAATAGTGGGTCAGCAAAAAAAAGAAGGCTTTTAGGGAGATGGATTGACACAATGACTGCAACAACGGACTCAAACATAGCAACGATTCTGAGGGCAGCGTAGGACCAGGCAGTGTTTTTTTTTCTGTTGTATATAGGGTTGCTTCAGAACCAACTTGAGGACACCTAACAACAACAAACAACAGTTGTATAATACTGCTCAAAATGATGGGCTTCTCAAATGCCTGTTTGACCTGGGTTATTATCTTTGTGTCTCAAACGTATTCATTTTTAACTCTTAATTAGACCATGTGCAGTGCCTCTTTGTATATCTTTGATATGCATTTTGAGCATAATTTCAGATATGTTTACATTCTTACCTAGAGCTTCATAAAAGAAAATAAATCTTCATTTGATTTGGGACTGTCATAATCTAAATTTTACTCCAGTATTTCTCTCTTACTGGAATTTTTTTAATCTACTGCCTGGAAGAGTGTCTGAGAAATATTCTTTTAAAAAATTTTGTGAACTGAGACACATAAACCAGAAACTCCTTCAGCCTGAGACCAGAAGAACTTGATGGTGCCCAGCTACCACCAATGACTGCCCTGATAAGGAACACAACAGAGAGTCCCTGATGAAGCAGGAGAAAAGTGGGGTGCAGAACTAAAATTCTAGTGAAAAAACCAGACTTAATGGTCTGACTGAGACTGGAGGAACCCCAGAAGGCATGACCCCAGACTCTCTGTTAACCCAGAACTAAAACCATTCCCAAAGTCAATTCTTCAGACAAAGATTAGACTGGAGTATAAGACATAGAATGATATTCGTGAAGATTGTGCTCCTTAGTTCAAGTAGATACGTGAGACTAAATGGGAAACTTCTGTTTGGAGGTAAGATGAGAAGGCAGAAAGGGACAGGAGCTGGTTGAATGATCATGGGAAATCTAAGGTGGAAACGAGGGGTGTGCTAACACATTATACAGATACCAACTAGGGTCACATAACAATGTGTGTATAAATTTTTGTATAAGAAACTAACTTGAGCTGTAAACTTTCACTTAAAGCACAATAAAAAAGAAAAGAAAAAAAATTTGTGAATGGAACAGAAATATAATTTCAATGAATTTTGAAATAGTCTTTTTTTGGTCACTTTTTCCACTCATGACTTTTTCTCTCCTTTCTCTTTATCCCTTGTGTTCTTCTCCATCAGCATGGTTTACCTATTAGTTAACAGAACCCTAACTTAGTCAAAACAAAATGTTGATTTTTAGGAAAGCTTAAAGAAAACAGAAAAAGTTACATTCAAAAACATGTCATGTACTGAGATGAGCAGAAAGCTCTTGAGCAAGTCCTACATTAAGATGGTATTTGATAGAGCTTCCGAGACTTTACTGTATATGCAATTCAAGTAATACTCTTCACAAAAAAATTGCTGAGGTAAGGAATAGGGTGAAACTGCTTCCGTTTCTTCTACCCATCTTTAATACACGCATACACACACACCTGAGACCACAATTTAGCAATAACGCTAAAAAGTAAAAGCAAGGTATGTGCAAAGACAGCCTGCCAAGTAATTCCATTCCTGTTTTAGTCATAGATCTAGGTGATTGTACAGATATTCCCTGACTTACGACAGGGTTCTGTTCCCACGACTCCATTATAAGTCACTTCTGACTTCAGTATAATATCTTTTTTTTTTTTTTTTGGTTTTCATTAATATTGCCTTTTATTACCAGTGTCTTTATAAATCCGATATTTGAAAATCTGCTAGTGAACATCTGAGAATGATAACATCAGCAGATTATGTACTTCCACATTGTATGTAGTACATGTTACTAACAATAAGATGTATGAAAAGAAAAAAAACACAGTCATAAGTGTAGTTGACCTAACTAGAATATGTTGTATGTTGGGGACTATATCTCTATCTGTCTATACATATATATGTATATACATGCATATATATACATATATGGAAACCCCGGTGATGTTGTGGTTAAGAGCTACGGCTGATAACCAAAAGGTCAGCAGTTGAATCCACCGGCTGTTCTTTGGAAACCCTATGGGGCAGTTCTACTCTGTCCCTTGGGGTTGCTATGAGTCGGAATTGACTCAATGGCAACAAGTTTTTTTTTTTTTAATATGCATATATATGTATATATATATATATATATATATACATATCTTGCTTTTATTGACTTCAAGTATTTCTCTTGTGGATGTTAGAACATGAGTCCAACATATGGACTAAAAAAACTACTTGGATTGAACTTCACTCTGTATGAAGAGCTAACTTTATGGCTGTAGAAATGTACTTTTTGACTGACACATTTCAGAGGTCACAGTGAAATAGCTAGAAAAGTAAATGGAAGAGTTGGCTTTGACATTGCAATTCTTACCAAAATACAGCTCCAAAAAGAGACTGGAAAATATTTCATTGGTCTTTTGAATAAAAACTGTAAGCTTTTTTGTCTTATTACCAACAACTTCACAGTAAAAAGCCATTTTTTATCATCTATACAGAAATAATGCCTTTTTGAAAGCTAAAATTCTGATACCAGGTTAAGGCTTATAAAATATATTTTAAGATATTATTTAAGGATGACAATATGTAACTTAGAGGCTTTATACCTATAAACCTTTCCTCATAATAACTTAATTTTATCTGTATTAACATTCATTTGTCCCAATTTTAAAATTAGCTGAAGCCTATTTTTGCTTTAAAATACACATTTCAGATTTAATTCCATATAAAATGCCAATTTTAGTTCTCATTTTTTCCTTAGCAAGCAAATATCACAACCTCATAATTCTTTGCCAAGATCTGTCCTCAAAATATATTTAAAAAGCAAATAAAGAACAGAACTAGTTCAAACTCTTGGAATGTTTGAGCCTGCAACTCTGGGAAAGCCTTTATCTAAAACCAATGAACTTTTCAGAGCTGGTGAGAAATGACCAGAGGGGCCAATTAGCTGCTGCACAATTGGAATCTTCCTGATACTTCGTCAATAATTTATAAAATGGAGAGGGCAGAAGGGGTCACTGTCACCGAGGGGAAGTTAAAATTAAAATGTTTCTCTTATATATTGTGCTGTAGAAAATGAGAGGATACTTTATTTTTTCCAGAGGAAATCAATTTTGATGCAAAACAAAATAAATTGTGTTTTATTGGAAGCTAATGGTTGTGACATAGTCATAATCTACCTTTGCATACCATCTTTCTCACTTGTCTTAGATTTCAAATCCCTGGTAGATAATGCAGATATCTTGCTTTTATTTATTTTTTGATTGCTATATCTATGCATACCTAGAATCCTACTACTTCCCATTGCTTCATTTCCTAAAAGAGGAGCATAATTAATTCTTCTTTTCATTTATCCACTCACTAACATAAAGAAATCCAGTAGGTTAAATATTTCCCATTTACCTTTGGGTATCTGTTTCCAATTCTATATTAATCACTGTCATGGATTGAATTATGTCCACCCAAAGAATGTGTGTATCAATTTGGCCATGATTCCTGGTATCATGTGACTTTCCTATATGTTGTAAATCCTGCCTCTATGACGTTACTGAAGGAAGATGGTTGGCAGTTGTGTTAGTGAGGCAGGGCTCAATCTACAAGATTTGATTGCATCTTGAGGCAATCTCTTGAGATGTAAAAGACAGAAGTGAGCTAAGAGACGGGAGACCTCTTACCACCAAGACAGTAGAGTGGGTCCTTTGGACCCAGGGTCCCTGCACAGAGAAATCCTGGGGAAGATTGATGAAAAGACCTACAGAGAGAAAAAGCCTTCCACTGGAGCTGATGCCCTGAATTTGGACTTTAAGCCTACTTTACTGCCAGAAGATAAATTTCTCTTCATTAAAACCATCCACTTGTGGTATTTCTGTTGTAGCAGCACCAGATGACTAAGACAATCGCAAAGGAATGAATTTGGACCCATCATTCTATTCCCTTTTTAGCATATCCTGAAACCTAGATTCCTATCACTGCAAGTATGAAGTTCAATTCTCTTCTCAAACTTTATGACATGGCGAGGGGAAGCGTTCATTATTCAGTAAGTTCATATAAAACCAAAACCAAAAACCGAACCCACTGCCGTCGAGTTGATTCCAACTCATAGCGACCCTATAGGGCAGAGTGGAACTGCCCCATAGAGTTTCCAAGGAGCGCCTGGTGGATTTGAGCTGCCGACCTCTTGGTTAGCAGCCGTAGCACTTAACCACCATGCCACCAGGGTTACCAAGTTCATATAAAGGCATCATAAATTAAAAACCGCTATATTAAAAATGTAAACTGAGAGTAAATGTATGATGATAAACTACACGGACTTAATAAAGGGGTTGGATTTAGAACTTTTTAATAGATAACTATTTAGGGTAGTGAGAAGTCTAGAGTTAACTAAAGGCAGACCATGGTGGAAATGTAGAGTGGGAGGCAATAAAAACAGAGATAAAGGAGAAAATGATTGAAATCAAACTGGTCACTCCATTTCACCACCCAGAAAGCCATGAGAAAATGAAAATGAGCAAAAAATAATTTAAGTGAAAATAAACTTACCATATTAGCATCCAGAAAGAAGAAAAGCTGATTTTTTATGTCTTTTGAATAGGATTAACATTAATGATTTCTTTTTAACCTCTGTCTTAAGACTTATTAAGATCATTTTTTTTTTCCTCCCTATAATGAATCAGTATGGTAGGACAATTCCTAACAGGGGAGAAAATGAGACAAAAAATGCTAATTCGTATTAACTAACATAAGTTTATTCAGGAACAAGAAAAGGATCAATATATTTAGCCATTAGGAAAAATAATATAACACATAAACTTATCAAGTAGATTCTTTTCTGTTGTTGTTAGGTGTCTTCAAGTCAGTTCTGATAGTGACCCTATAAACAACAAAAGAAAACACTGTTAAGTCCTGTGTTATACTCAGAATCGTTGATATGTTTGAGTCCATTGTTGCAGCCACTGTGTCAGTCCATCTCCTTAAGGGTCGTCCTCTTTTTCACTGATCCTCTGCTTCACCCTCCATGCTATCCTCCTCCAGGGACTGGTACCTCCTGATAACATGTCCAAAGTACAAGAGTACAAGTTTTCCCATCCTTGCTTCTAAGAAGCATTCTGGTTGTACTTCCAAGACAGATTTGTTCTTTCTTCTGGCAGTCCATGGAACACATATATGGTATTCTTCGTCAACACCATAATTCAGAGGCATCAATACTTCTCCAGTCTTCCTTATTCATTGTCCAGCTTTTGCATGCATATGAGGTGATTGAAAATACCATGGCTTGGGTTAGGTACACCTTAGTCCTTTTTAACACTTTAAAGACTTTTTTTTGTATGTTTTGTTTTTTCTGCAGATTTACTCAACTCAATATGTCATTTGATTTCTTAACTGCTGCTTTCATGGGCGTTGACTGTGGATTCAAGTAAAATGTAATCCTTGACAACGTCAATCTTTCCTCCATTTATCATGATGTTGCTCATTGGTCCACTTGTGAGGATTTTTGTTTTTTTATGTTGAGGTGTAATCCATGCTGAAGTCTGTAGTCTTTGATCATCAGTAAGTGCTTCAAGTCCTCTTCACTTTCAGGAAGTGAGGTTGTTTCATCTATACATTGTAGGTTGTTAAGAGTCTTCCTTCAATCCTGATGCTGAGGTCTTCTTCATATAGTCCAGATTTTCAGATTATTTTCTCAGCATTCAGATTGAATAAGTAAGGTAAAAGGACAAAACTCTGATTTTAAACAATGCAGTATCTCCTTCCCTACATGTCTGTCAGTTTGTCATACTGTGGTGGCTTCTGTGTCCCTGTGATGCTGGAAGCTTTGCCACTAATATTTCAAATATTAACAGGGTCACCCACAGTGGGCAGGTTTCAGCAGAGCTTTGAAACAAAGACTAGGAAGAAGAACCTGACAGTGTACTTCTGAAAAAATCAGCCAGCGAAAGCCGTATGAAGAGCAATCGAACACTGTCTGGTATAGTGCCAGATGATGAGCCCCTCAAGTTGAAAGGCACTCAAAATATAACTGGGAAAAAGTTACCTCCTCAAAGTCGAGTCACCTTAATGACATGGATGGAATGAAGCTTTTGGGGCCTTCATTTGGTGAGGCAGCATGACTCAAAAAAGAAGAATGAGCTACGAACATCCATTAATAATCAGAAAATGGAATGTATGATGTACGAATCTAGGAAAATTGGAATTCATCAAAAAGGAAACAGGACACATAAAGATTGGTATCCTAGGCATTAGTGAGATGAGATAGACTGGTATTGGCCATTCTGAATGGGACCATTATATGGTCTACAATGCCGTGAATGACAAATTGAAGAAGGAGGGCATTGCATTCATTGTCAAAAAGAAAATTTCAAAATCTACCCTGAAGTACAATACCGTCAGTGATAGGACAATATCCCTATGCCTACAAGGAAGACCACTTAATATGACTATTATTCAAATTTACCCACCAACCATTAAAGCCAAAGATGAAGAAATTGATGATATTTATCACCTTCTATAGTCTGAAATTGATCAAACATGCAATCAAGATCCATTGATAATTACTGGTGATTGGAACGCAAAAGTGATTTGGAAACAAGGAAGGATGGTGTCATGGATTGAATTATGTTCCCCCAAAAATGTGTGTATCAATTTGGCTGGGCCATGATTCCTGGTATTGTGATTTTCCTGTATGTTGTAAATCCTATGTCTGGGATGTTAATGAGGGAGGATGAGGCAGGACTTAACCTACAAAATTGGATTGTGTCTTGAGGCAATGTCTTGAGATATAAAAGAAAGAAGTGAGCAGAGAGACAAGGGAAACTCATACCACCAAGAAAGAAGCGCCAGGAGCAGAGTGCATCCTTTGGACCAAGAGTCCCTGGGCCTGAGAAGCTCCTCAATCAGGGGAAGTTTGAGGACAAGGAGCTTCCTCTAGAGCCAACAGAGAGGGAAAGACTTACCCTGGAGCTGACGTCCTGAATTTGGACTTTTAGCCTACTTTACTGTGAGGAAATAAATTTCTCTTTGTCAAAGCCATCCACTTGCAGTATTTCCGTTAATAGCAGCACTGGATAACTAAGACAGACGGGTAGATGGAAAATATGGCCTTGGTGACAGAAATGACTCCAGAGATCACATGATAGAATTTTGCGAGACCAACAATTTCTTTATTGCAAATACCTTTTTCAACAACATAAATTGTAACTATACACATAGACCTTACCAGGCAGAACACACAAGAATCAAATCAACTACATCTGTGGAAAGAGACCATGGAAAAGCTCATTATTGTCAGTCAGGAAAAGGCCAGGGGCCAACTGCAAAACAGACCATCAGTTGCCCATACGCAAGTTCAAGTTTAAACTAAAGAAAATTAAAACAAGTCCACGAAAGCCAAAGTATGACCTTGAGTATATCCCACCTGAATTTAGAGGCCATCTCAAGCGCAGATTCAATGCATTGAACACTAATGACCGAAGACCAGATGAGTTGGGGGATGACAACAAGAACAGCCTACACGAAGACAGCAAAAGGCCATTAAAAAGATAGGAAAGAAAGAAAAGGCCAAAATGAATGTCGGAAACTTGCTTTTCAGTGTAGAGTAGCTGAAGTGAAAGGAAGCTCCGAACAAAAGATTTCAAAGGGTGGCTTGAGATAACAAAATAAAGTATAATGAAAGGAGCAAATACCTTCAGTTAGAAAGCCAAAAGGGAAGAACACACTCAGCATTTCTCAAGCTGAAAAAACTTAAGAAAAAATTCAAGCTTTGAGTTGCAAGACTGAAGGATTCTATGGGCAAAATATTGATCAATGCAGGAAGCATCAGAAGAAGATGGAAGGAATACAGAGAGTCACTGTACAAAAAGAACTGGTTTACATTCAACTATTTCAGGAAGTAGCATATGGTCAATAACCAATAGTACTGAAGGAAGAAATTCAAGCTTCACTGAAGTGAATGGCTAAAAAGAAGGCTTCAGGAATTAATGGAATACCAACTGAGATGATTCAACAAGCAGATGCAGAACTGGAGGTGCTCATTCATTTATGTCAAAAATTTGGAAGCAGCTTCCTGGTCAGCCTACTGGAAGAGATCCATATTTGTGCCCATTCCAAAGAAAAGTTATCCTACCAAATGCAGAAATTATTGAACAATATTATTAATATCGCACTCTATTAAAGTTTTACTGAAGATCATTCAAAAGTGGTTGCAGCAGTGTACCTACAGTGAACAGTCAGAAGTTCAAACCAGATTCAGAAGAGGTCATGGAACAAGGGGTATCATTGCCAATGTCAGATGGGTCTTGGCTGAAAGCAGAGAATACCAGAAAGATGTTTACCTGTGTTTTATTGACTATACAAAGGCATTTATGTGAAACAAGAAAAATTATGGATAACACTGCAAAGAATAGGAATTCCTGGACACTTAATTATGCTCATGGGGAACCTGTGTATAGACCAAGAGGCAGTTATTCGAACAGAACAAGGGGATACTGCATGGTTTAAAAACAGGGAAGGTGAGCTTCAGAGCTGTATTCTTTCACCACACTTATTCAATCTGTATGCTGAGCAAATAATCTGAGAAACTGGACTATATGAAGAAGAGTGCAACATTAGGATTTGAGGAAGACTCATTAACTACCTGTAATACGCAGATGATACAACCATGCTTGCAGAAAGTGAAGAGGACCTGAAGCACTTATTGATGAAGATCAAAGACTTTAGTATGGATTGTACTTCAACATAAAGAAAAAAAAATCCTCACAGCTGGACCAATAAGCAACGTGATGATAAATGCAGAAAAGACTGAAGTTGTCAACTATTTCCTTTTGTTGCATTCATGACCAACACCTAAGGGAGCCACTCCAACAAAATCTGTTGCCATTGAGTTGTTTCTGACTCAAAGCTACCCTATAGGACAGAGTAGAACTGCCCCACAGGATCAGTTGATGGATTTGAACTGATGACCTTTTGGTTAGTAACCTCAGCTCTTAAAACACTGTGCCACTAGGTTTTCCATGGGATCAGTGATCTGGATATGCTGTATTGGGCAAATCTGCTGCAAATACCTCTTTAAAATAATGAAAAGCAAAGATGTCACAATGAGGACTAAGGTGCCACTGACCGAAGCAATGGTATTTTTAATTGCCTCATATGCATGCAAAAGCTGGACAAAAATTAAGGATTATCAAAGAAGAATTGATCTCTTTGAATTACGGCATTGGTGAAGAATACCCTATATGTATCCCATGGACTGCTAGAACAATGAACAAATCTGTTTTGGAAGAAGCACAGCCAGAATGTTTCTTAGAAGCAAGAATGAGAAAACTTCATGTCATGTACTGACATGTTATCAGGAGGGACCAACCCCTGAGGAAGGACATCATGCTTAGTAAAGTAGAGGATCAGTGAAAAAGAGGACAACCCTCAAGGAGATGGACTGACACTGTGGCTGCAACACTGGACTCAAACATAGCAGTGACTGTAAGGATGAAGCAATTTTTTATCCACTAAAAATCTCTGCCTTTTTATCTTATACTTTACCAAGTGTAAGTTATTTTAAAGGAGTAAGTTCACTTTTCTGAAGTATAAAAAACATTAGAAAACACTGGAAATTTTGTTTTCCATATTGTATTTATTAAATGACTATGGTTCAACAA